>NC_060088.1:19764495-20364495 GCF_922984935.1 Meles meles | reverse complement strand
ATCATGAGTCATACATATCTGACATCTCAGGTAATGACGAAGCTTTTGAAGCAGTCCTCAAATATATCCCAACACAGAGAAAGCCACGTTCAAATCAATACCCTGCTCCACAATTCGAGACATTTAATAGTAATGTCGGCTTTTCTCATCTATTCCCAAAAGGTAGAATGAGGAAAGACTCTAATTTACAATGTTGAAAGACTCAATTCAGATAAGGACCTCATAGGAAACAAATGGCATAGCATTTTAATCAGTAAGATAAAAAAACTAGAATTCATTACTCTTCTCTTTCTTTCTTCATCTCCATGTGAAATGGGCTGTTTTGCTTTCTATTCACTATTTTCTCTTATATTCGGCAAGCCAGCCTTTCATCCATTCAACGTTTTTTGACATAGTTTTCCCTGATTTTTTAATTCCATATACTACCAAGTGCTCATCCTCATATAATGTCACAACACCTCCATATCCATTAACAAGTTCCCACTTTATGGCATGTCTGATCCTCCTGTAACCATCAGATTGGTCCCCCAAATCCTGAGTCTTTCCTGGTGCGTCTCCCTGTCTGACTTCCACTCCATCCATTTTCCCTTAAAAATACAGATGTCCATGGTATTCCTCATGGGCCACATAAGATTGAAGCCATAGGATATTTCAATTGGTCGGCTTGCATTTTCATTTGGAAACCATGTTCTTTATCATCATCTTCATAATCATCTTTATCCACTAGCCCTTAAAAGGGTATCTCGGCTCCTTACACAGTGATGCTACAGTGGGCATGGCAGGCCATCGATGTTGGCCGTTCATTTTCATCTGAATAAAGAGAAGCTCAACATGGCTCTCCCCATGACTATGGCATGTAGCATTAACTAATGACGAAAAGGAGTGCTGACCAGGGCTATTTCTTTCGGGGTAGCGATCATGCAGAATTTCACTCTCCATGAAGCCTTTGCAATGGTGTTTAAGGTAATGTCAGGTAGACAGAGCCTTCACCCCTTGGGACTGGTGTTTCAGGACACTAGCAGATAAGGACATGGACAGCACAACACATCCCTGCCCTGGCAATTTTCCTGGAATTGTGACATCACTTCCCTTCTTCCTCCCCCTCACCTTCCAAGCTGACCAAGCACCAAAGGCAGACCTTACACCCGAGACACCATAGGGAATAGAAGCTAAGAAGACCTAATGGTAGCCAAGAGGCCTCGCTGTTGATTGAGATCTCTAGAAATTGCAGTGGAAATAGGAACACCTTGCTCTCTCTGGAGAAATGGTGGTCTAAAGAGTGGTATACAGATCATCGTTTTCTTTTCTCTTTGTATAGAAAGTGGAAGTGGAAAAGAAACAGAAAACACCACCTGAGATCATGATCAGGCTTACATGGCTCCTTCTTGTTCCTTCGCAGGTCTTTCTACATAAACACATAGGACTCATATGTCATGAAAATGGGATTGCTGCTTCAGTGCAGTCAGCTTCTGTGATGTCACAAATCTCTGAGGTCCTAGCAAACACTCCTACCAAATATGCCTCATCACTTTACCTCGCTCTTGTAGTCCTGGGTCAGCCAGGAGTATCAAAATCACTCCAAACCACTGGAGCCACCTGGGGATTTCACCAAGATTGTTTGTGAAGCGATTTGTGGTCCCCTTCCCCATGGACGAATTTGTAGTCTTTGACCGTAACAGTGACAACCACCCCTCTGGAATCCTGAGAAGGCCAAGAATCCACAATTTCATCTTACCCACGTAAGGTCAAGAAAGAGTCAGGAGTACAAGCAGCCTCACACGGGGAACTCCACGCCATACACATGTTCATGGTCCTCACACCTTATCAGGATGCTTCTGACCAGGAAAAGCACCCCCAACCCTAATAGGAAAGCTCAGAGTTAACACCCCCAACCATACCAAAGAGAGTTCTGGAGTCTTCACCTGTGAGAACTCGAATTCTTCTTGCTTGTAAAGAAATCGTGCCGTAAATGCCTCCCAATTTTCCCACCTGAACAAATATTAAAGGCAGACCCTACATCCTAGAAGCTTAGGCCCAGGACGGACTCATCTGTTTGGAGCTCACCGGAGCAAGCATGGAGCATGATGGAAGAGAACCAATCCCCATGTGAAGCCATCGGAAAAGCCTTTCGTGCCAGATTCAGGAATACAACGTGAAACTACAAAAGGACATTGTCTTCTCGGTATTCAAAACGTGCATTCTGTTATCTACCCTGAAGTTAATTTCTTTAGGAAGAAGAGCTCATGGAGTGCCCAAGGGCTGGCACTTGAGAGAGTCTCACGTGTATGTGATGTGACCTCTGGTGTTGTTTTGTGGCTTTCCACTCTCCTTTGTGGTCGTCCTCTGTAGAGGCTCTCCTTGCCTTCCATTTAAAGTGTGTGGTGTCTGGGTCAAATATGGGGAGGTTAACCTTCGTGGGTCTGGTGTGCCTGTGAAACGTGACTTTCAATCCATCCACGAAACTTAAGGCTTGCTGAATTCTCTGACCAGGTTAGAGGATGTGGGCAGGGCTTTCTTCTAGTCCCCTTCAGGATTTTCTGTTCACCTGGGACTAAGAAACCGTAGCCTGAAGAAGGCAGTCCCAACACTGTTGAAGGTTTGGGAATCCGTGACTGCAGGTTGGGCAGCTAATGTCCTCACCGTCCTGCCTGTGTCCACTTATGAGACTTGAAGCTTGCGTTTGTAGAGGCCAAGTATCTTTGGCGCCCATCGAGCCATCTCCACCAATACTTCCCATCATGAATGCAGAAAGAAATAATAATCTTACTACTATGTCAATAAGTATTGTCTCTGATCATGGTTTCCAGGCTGTCTGCACCTGGTTGCTTGCTGGAGTCCTCTCCAGGAGATACACAGTGTTCTGCAGGTCTGGAGTGTACGTCTACAAACTGCTGATCTGAAATCCCCCGGCCTCAAGACCTTTAGTTTGCAAGAACTCGTGTCATTCAGACACTCTCCTTTTCTCTGCCAACAGCTATGGGTCAGCATTCAAATTGTGGGTTCTAAGTGTGCTCCTCTCCCCTGGCCTTTGTCTTTGGCCATGGCTCCCTGCCCTCTGATGCACCAACCATCCAATTCTCGCATAAGACATGTCTACACATTTCTCCCATGGTCTCTGTGACTTCTTCTCTCTTTCACTTGGGATTGTGATTTCTAGGCTTCAGGTCCATTTATGCCATGTTTACATTGATGTGGTCATCTTCTGGTTGTGCTGATGGCTGAAGACATGCCTGGAGCTCCAAGACACTTCTACTATCTCCCTATCCTCCAAATTCACTGCGGACTCTTTTGGATCCATAAGCAAGAAGGCATATTTCTCTTTTTGACATATGGCAGAAAGGGAGAGAGCATTGGGCTGTGTCATATCTGTCAGTCACAGAAAGACTACCATACGATTTCACTCACTCATGGAAGTAAAGAAACATGTGAAAAAGCGAGAAAAAGGGACAGACAATTAGACTCTAACCAGGCACACAAAATTTGGTGTTTGTTCCAGGCAGGCGAGTCAGAATCTTCATTTCGGAAAGGTAATCAAAAAGGACATTTAATGCATGAAATGTGGCCAATGTAATGTAACGTGAGTTTACACTATGTTTGAAGGTGAATTGTGATCTGGAATAGAGCATCTTCATCTCTCTTAAAATATCATTTTTAGAGTTTTGTGAAACACACACCCACATACACACACACTTAAAAGAGTCCCACAGAATTTAGGGAGCAAATGAGGAATAGCACTCATGAAAGCAAAATTTAGGGGAAAATACCATAAAAAAGCTTAGGGATTCAAAGTTAAAAAAACATCCAAACTGGGTAACTTAACACCTTACCTATCAAGAATTAATTAACTAACAACCTTACCTAAAAGACCCCTATACAGAAGTCTGCCAGCAAATCAAATACTGGAGAGAGAAGGATAAATTCCAAGACACATACGCACTACCATCACAAGATCATGAGTCATACATATTTGACATCTCAGGTAATGACTTTTGAAGCAGCTTTTGAGGCTTTTGAAGCAGTCCTCAAACATCTCCCAACACACAGAGAACCAGGTTCAAATCAATTCCTGGTCCACAGTTCGAGACATTTAATGATGATGTCGGCTTTTCTCATCTATTCCTAAAATTTAGGAAGAGGGAAGACTCTAACTGACAATGTCCAAAGACCCAATTTACATAAGGACCTTATAGGAATCCAATTGCATACTATTTTAATCAGTACGAAAATAAAACTAGAATTCATTTCTCTTCACATTCTCTCTTCATCTCCATGGGAAACGGCCTGTTTTGCTTTATTTTCACTTTGTTTTCTTATATTTGGCAAAACAGTATTTCATCCATCCTTTGTTTTTTGACATAGTGTTCCCTGATTCTTTAATTGCATATATGACCAAGTGCTCATCCACATTTAATGCCACACCACCTCCATACCCTTTAACCAGTTCCCTCTTTATGGCAGGACTTAGCCTCCTTTGACCCTCAGCTTGGTCCCCAAAATCCCGATCTCTCCTCGTTCTTCTCCCTGTCTGACTTCTTCTCCTTCCGTTTTCCCTTACTAGGACTCATGTTCATGGTGTTCCTCATGGGCCACATATGACTGAAGCCATAGGTTATTTCCCTTGGTCTGCTTGCATTTTCATTTGAAAATCATCTTCTGTATCATCATCTTCATAAGCACCTTTATCCATTAGCCCTTAAAAGGGTATCTCAGCTCTGTCCACAGTGATGCTATAGTGGGCATGGCAGGCCATCGATGTTGGCCGTTCATTTTCATATGAATAAAGAGTTGCTCTACATGGCTTCCACATGACTATGGCATGTAACATTAACTAATGATGACAAGGAGTGCTGACCAGGGCTCTTTCTTTAAGTTTAGCGGTCATGCAGCATTTCACACTCCATGAAGCCTTTGCAATGGTGTTTAAGGTAATGTCAGTTAGACAGAGCCTTCATCCCTTATGACTGGTGTTTTAGGGCACTAGCATACAATGACATGGACAGCACAATGCATCACTCTTCTGGCAATTTTCAGGGATATGCAACTTTCCTTCCCTTCTTCCTTCCCTCATCTTCCAGGCTGAACAAGGACCAAAGGTAGACCTTACACCCGAGAAAACATAGGGAACTGGAGTAAGAATGGACCCTCTCACCCAAGGATATCCAATCTCCCAGAGATCTAATGGTAGCCATGAGGCCTCGCTGTTGATTGAGATCTCTAGAAATTCAGGGGAATAGGTACACCTTGCTCTCTCTGGAGAAATGTTGATCTAAAGAATGGTATACAGAACATCTTTTTTTATTTTCTATTTGTATAGAAAGTGTAAGTGGGAAAGAAACAGAAAAGACCACTTGAGTTCTTAATCAGGGTAACAGGGCTCTTTTTTGTTCCTTCCCAGGTCTTTCTACTTAAAGCCATCGGACTCATATGTCATGAGAATGGGATTGCTGCTTCTGTGAAGTCAGCTTCTGTGATGTCACAAAGCTCTGACTTCCTAGTAACCACTCCTCAACAAACCATGCCTCATCACTTCACCTGGCTATATTAGTTTTGGTTCAGCCAGGAGTATCAAAATCACTCCAAACATCTGGAGCCGCCTTTGGATTTCACCAAGACAGTTTGTGAAGCGATTTGTTGTCACCTTCTCCATAGCAAAATTTCTAGTCTTTGACCGTGACTGTCACCACCACCTCTTTCGACTCCTGGGAAGGGCAAGAATCCACAATTCCATCTTACCGACGTAAGGTGAAGAAAGTGTCAGGAGTACAAGCAACCTTACACGGGGAACTCCACGCCATACACATATTCATGGTCCTCACACCTTATCAGGATGCTTCTGACCAGGAAAAGCGCCCCCTGCACTCCGAGGAAAGCTCAGATTTAATTCACACAACCATTCCAAAGACATGTCTGGAGTGTTCAACAGTGAGGACACGAGTTTTTCTTGCATCTCCAGAAATCATGCCATAAATGCCTCCCAATTTTTCCAGCTGACCAACCATTAAAGGCAGACCCTACACCCTAGAAGCTTAGGCCCAGGACTGACTCATCTGTTTGGAGCTCACAGGACCAATCACGGAGCTTGTTGGAAGAGAACCAATCCCCATGTGAAGCCATCACAACAGGCTTTCGGGCCAGTTTCAGGAATACAATGTGAATCTACAAATGGTCTCTGTCTTCTCTGTATTCGAAACGCACATTCTGTTATCTATCCTGAAGATAATTTCTTTAGGAAATAGAGCTCATGGATTGCCCGAAGGCTGGCACTTGAGAGAGTTCAGGTGTGTGTGACGTGTCCTCTATGGCTGTGTTTTGTCTGTCCAGTCTCTTGTGGATTCGTCCTCTGCAGAGACTCTCCTTGCCTCCCATTCAGAGTGTGTGGTGTCTGGACCAAATATGTTGAATTTAAACTTCGTGGTGTTGGGGTCCGTGATCAAAGGAATGAGGCTGACAGAAGTCGAAAATCAAGCGAATTTTTATTTCACACCATGCATTGAAACCAAACTGCATCAGACACCAAACTGCATCAGAAACCAAACTGCATCAGAAGCCAAACTGCATCAGAAACCAAACTGCATCAGAAGCCAAACTGCATTAGAAACCAAACTGACCAGTAGGTGCCCCAGTCTTACTGGGGACCACCGCCTCCCAGTCGCTGGGGTCCTCCTGGAGGCTCCCTGACTCACCCTCACCATACCACAGACCCACTCCCAGCGTGGCTGCACTGTTGGCTCCTGAGAGGCTGCTCCTGATGTTGGCAGTGCCCAAGGTGGTGTGGCTGCTTGCGGCGGATCTGCTGCTGATACTCTCGCTCAGGTTGGCTTTATTCGCAGCAGCGCCACTGCCGCTGTTGCTCTGGGTGGTGCTGCTTGTGGTGGCGACACTGCCTGTTTCTGCTCTGGGAGGTGCCGCTCATCGGGGCGCCGTTGCCACTGCTGCTCTAGTGCTCGGGGCAGTGCCAGTCGCGGTGTCGCTGCTGCCTCTGCTGCTCTGGGCAGTGCACAGGGCGACGCCGCTTGAGGTGTCGCCACTGCTGCTGCTGCTCTGGTTGGTGCACGGGGTTGTGCCGCTCATGTTACAGCTCGAGGCGGCGCCGCTGCCACTGCCGCTGCCGCTCTGATGCAGAGGTGGTGCTGCTGGCGGTGGCCTCACTGCTGCTGCTGCTCTGGGCAGTGCACGGGGCAGCACCACTCCTGTTAAAGCTTGAGGGGTCGCCGCTTCCACTGCTGCTCTAGGCGAGGATGACAAGGATGACAACCCCGACGACACAGACTCTGCTCCCCATGATGCCACTCCAACAAGGCCACTCCCTGTACGAGGCCGCTTCCAATGATGAAGAGGCCGCTCTGGACAAGGCCACTGAAGGACAGGGCCACATGCCAACGAGGCTGCTCCCTGGAATGATGCCGCTCTGGTGAGGCCGCTCCGGACCAGGCCACTCCAGACCTGGTCGCGGCTTGGAGCGGCGAGGCGGCTGGCAGTGGGGCCGCAGCTGGGGGCGGCGAGGCTGCTGGAGGCGGCGAGGCTGGTCACGGTGGCGCTGGAGCTCAGGACGGCGAGGTCCCTGGTGCCAGGGCTGCAGCTGGGGGCAGCGAGGCCACCGGTGGCGGGGCTGCGGCTTGGGGCGGTGCTGCTCCCGATGACCCTGATTCTATAACTCTTATGACTACCCTAATGGCTCCCAAAGGCTATACTAATGGCTATTCTAACTGCTATTCTAACTGCCATTCTAACGCCTCCTACTTCTCCAACGGCTATTCTAGCTCCTCCTACTTCTCCAATGGCTATTCTAACTCCTCCTACTTCTCCCCCCACCCAGCCTCACAGACTAACCTTTATAGAGGTGGTTGAGCCCGGCCCACACACAGGTGGCCAACGAGATTTCAACTCACCACAGTTAATATATGAGCACCCCACTAATTGGATACAGCTATCTGGCCTGGCCCGCCCCTATATCTGGGGTTTACAGTTCCTCTGGCTAATCAGGCCCCTACATTCCCCCTTTTTCTTTGGAAATCAGTCAAATCCTTGACTTTTCAGCCAGTTCTATGTTCTCCTGTTGTAAGGGGGTTATATTGAGCATGTAAGACTAATATTTTTATAGATCCAATTTTCTTAGGTACAAATGACATTAGGGTGTTTAAAATACAGGGGCCAAAAAGTAGTGCACAGTTGGCTGATGAGTTAGCCATTCAACGCTTTGTATAACCTTTTCCATTTTTTTTTCTAATTCCATTCATCTAATTTCCCACCTATACTTCACATAAACAGGTAAAATAGGAGCAACAATAAACTCACAGTTTTTTTAGTCTTAGCTTTAGTCCATGGTCAGCGGAATCTGTTGAATGTAGCTTCCATCTCTGGGGGGCGTCCTCGTCCTCGGCTCGTTTGACATGACCCGAGAGAATCCAGGCCCTGATGCCTTCTACTTTTACTGCCATGGGGGTGGTCAGGAAAACAGTAAATGGTCCCTTCCAGCGAGGCTCCAAGTTTCCCCCTTGATAGAAACATATCCAAACCTAGTCCCCAGGTTGCTAAGGATGTGGTTCCACCTCCATCTCCATCCCAGTGTGGGCAGTCAGGATCCCAGAGTGAGCTTTTATAAAGACAGACTAATGCCTGCAGTGACTCGAATACAGACTGACCAGTCATTTCTGCTAGGTCAACCTCTAGTAGTCAAGGACAGAGAGGGGGGATCTCCCAAACATTATTTCAAATGGGGTCACCTCGCTTAAATAGGGTGTACATTGTGCCCTGAGGAGGGCGAAAGGAAGGAGATCCACCCATCCACCGCTAGTCACCAGAATTAGTTTTTTCAAGGTCTCTTTAAGAGTCTGGTTCATTCTCCCTACTTGCCCAGAATTCTGAGGCCGGTAGGCACAATGTAATTTACAATTAGTGCCCACGGCCTTGGCCAATGCCTGTGAGAATGAACTCACAAATGCAGGGCCATTGTCTGACCTGATTGCAAGAGGCAGCCCAAACCTAGGAATTATTTCTTCTAGTAGCTTCTTGGCTACCACTCCTGACGTCTCATGTTTGGTGGGAAAAGCCTCTATCCATCCTGAAAATGTATCTACAAAAACTAACATGAAAATGTATCTACAAAAACTAACATGTACTTGTGCCCATATTTTCCAGGTTTCATTTCTGTAAAATCTATTTCCCAATAAATTCCTGGTTCCTTACCTCTTTCTCTTTTCCCTCTTCCCATTTTTGTTCTTCCCACATTAACTGCCTGGCATTGAGCACATCTATCGACTACATCCTGTACCATATGCCCTAATTTAGAAACCTGGAACTGCTTGCCTATAAGCTCCTTGAGTTTTTGTATCCCCAAATGAGTACCCTGATGTATCTGTTCAAGAATTATTTTTCCTGCTTCAGTCTTAGCCCAGTCCCCTTCATAGTCCAATTTAACCCATTTCTGTAAATACCTTAAATCTTCTTCTGAATAATTCGGTTTTCCTGGTGGGGCTGGAGCCGGGAGTGTAACCAGTTCTTGCACTGTTTCTCAGGCTGCTTGCTTTAGCGACTTGATCTGCTAATTGGTTTCCTTTTGAGATCAGATCAATTCCCTTTTGGTGTCCTGGGCAATGCATAACAACCACCTCTTTTGGGTCCCAGTTAGCCTGGAGGAGAGCCAATATTTCTCCTCTGTTTTTAATTCCTTTTCCTTCTGCTGTTAGTAGGCCCCTTTCTTTATAAATAGCCCCATGTATATGGAGAGTAGCAAAGGCATATCTGCTGTCCGTATATATGTTGGCGGTTTTACCTTTGGCCATCTGCAGTGCCTTAATGAGTGCAATCAGCTCCGCTTTTTGTGCCGAAGTTCCATGTGGCAGGGCTGCTGTCCAGAGTCTCTGCCCAGGAGAAACTACCACAGCCCCTGCATATCTCTTTCCATTGACCATGTAGCTACTCCCATCTGTGAACAGAATCATCTCGGCATCCGGGAGGGGAATGTCTCTGAGATACAGCCTTATTCCTGCAACTTGGGTTAGGACCTCCCCACAGTCATGTGGGTGTTCAGCCAGCTCCTCTGGCAGCAGCGTGGCTGGATTTAGCACTGTGGGAGGCCGGAAGGTCACTCTTGGTTCATTGAGGAGGAGGGCTTGATACCCCGTCACTCAGGCATTTGTCATCCAACGACCTGGTGGAGTCCGGAGAAGGCCCTCGAAGGCATGTGTGGTGGTCAAAATGAGATTTTGACCCAAAGTCAATTTACTTGCATCCTTGACCAGGAGTGCCGTGGCAGCAATTATGCGGAGGCAAGGGGGAAACCCAGCTGCTACTGGATCTAGTTTCTTGCTAAGATAGGCTACTGGCCTTTGCCAAGGCCCCAGAATCTGAAAACTCCTTTGGCCACCCCTGCTTTTTCATCCACATACAAGTGGAAGGGCTTGGTAACATCTGGGATGGCCAATGTTGGGGCACTCAGTACAACTATTTGTAATGCCCAAAATGCTCCTTCTGCCTCAGCTGTCTACTCTATCATACTGAACCCCCCCTTTTTCCAGTTCGTATGGAGGTTGGGCAATCTCCGCAAACTGCAGTATCCACAGCCTACAGTAGCCCACCATCCAAGAAACTTCCTCAGATGTCGGGACATGATGGGGCGGGGTATCCAGTGATCTCCTGTTTCCTGGACTCAGACAGTGAGTGCACTCCCTTATGAAGACCAAAGCCAAGATAAGTGGCATGGCTCTGACAGAGCTGTGCTTTCTTTGCTGATACCCGATACACTTTTTCCTGCAGAGTCTGTAAAAGAGCTCTTGTTCCCCACAAACATGACTCATAGTCCTCAACAGCTACTAGCAAGTCATCAACATACTGTAGCAGAGTGACTCATAGGTTGGAGGTTCTGTACTCACGCAAATCCTCACATAGGGCCTCGTCAAAAAAAAAAAAAAATGGTGGGTGAATTATTGAATCCTTGTGGAAGTCTTGTCCAGGTGAGCTGGCCTTGAAATCCTTCCTGTGGTTCGGACACTCAAAAGCAAAAAGGGGTTGAGATTCCCTTGCTAAAGATATGCAGAATAATGCATCCTTGAGATCTAAGACAGTATACACAGTTCTTTGGGGGCCCAGGAGGGAGAGTAGGGTATAGGGGTTAGGCACTGTTGGGTGGATATCTTCAACCCGTTTGTTAACTTCCCGCAAGTCCTGGACAGGTTGGTACTCCCCAGTCTCGGCCTTTTTGATGGGCAGCAAAGGTGTGTTCCATGGAGATTTGCAAGGAACTAGGATCCCTTCTCCTCGGAGGTGGTCAATGTGTTTTCTGATCCCTTCCTTTGCTTCGCGGGGAAGGGGGTGCTGCCGATTGTGAACAGCCACAGCCATCGCCTTTAATTGTCCCACTACTGGAGGTTGTCCCCTGACCAAGACAGGGGTCTTCCCTTCTGCCCAGACCTCGGGACACTTGACCTGTAGGATTTGGAGAAGGCTCCCTGCCTTTGTATTCTCTGGTTTTGAGACTGGCTCGTAAAGGAGGTATTCATATACTGCTTCCATAAGCCCCTGTACAGTGGGTTGTCTCAAGGTTACAGTCATGTCTCCTTCCGAGAACTGAATGCCAGCTCATAACTTGTGGAGGAGATCTCTTCCCATCAAGTGATATGGGACATTAGGGAAGACCAAAAACAGATGTTTATCTACTCCCGAGGCCAAATTTAAAGTCCTTTCTGTTGTCCATTTATGTCTCTCTGTGCCATTTGCTCCTTGTACCCAAACTTCCTCTCCAGATAGTTTTCCCATAGGTTCAAGTAATGATGAAAACTGGGCTCCCATATCCACCAAAGAAATCAATTGATTTCCCCTCCACTTCAATTTTTACTCTGGGGGCCAGCATTGCTGTCTTCCTTTTGGTGCACTCCCTGGCCCAGTGTCCTTTTTCCTTACAGTAAGCACACTGATCTGAACCTAAGTCTTCCCACCTGCCTTCTCTGTGCTTAGGCTTTAGGGATTTACTATCCCCTACCTATCTCATGTAATGTCAAAACCATAACCAGCTTTTTGTCTGTTTTTTTTTTTTATCCTCCCGTGCATCCCTGTTGTTAAACATCCTTTCTCTTATTCCCAATAACTCAGATTCTTCCCTTCAAATCCTTCAATTTCCTGAAGTTTCCTCCTTGTATCTGGGACTGACTGACTGGCAAAATCAAGATTCACTGCCCCCTGATTTTCAGGTTCCTCAGGGTCGATCAGGCTTTACATTTTATAGGCTTTAATAAGCCTTTCTAGGAAAGCTCCTGGAGACTCATTCTTACCTTAAGTCACTGTACTAATTCTGGTTTAGTCTGATGGTTTAGTCTGAGTGCAACTTTACTTCTGGAAATTCAGTTCCAGGATTTCAACATATCAAAGACCTGTGTTTGTTTTGAAAGTCTCCCATATGAATTTCTTTTAAGGAGGAATTCATCTTACAAGAGAATTAAAACAATCACAAATGACCAAAAAAAAAAAAAAAAAAAACAGAATAGTTATGGTTAAATATCAAATGATGAACCTTATGAAAACATTAAAGCTTTAAGATATGTATAGAACCTCTGGAGTTGTTACAGTATTTACCGAAATGCAACCCAAGGTTTATCATTGATTTAGCAGTACATCCTGAGTAACTTAGCACATCAGGTAAAAGCCTTATGAGTCAAGGAGATCTCATTTACAATTCTAGGTGGGCAAAGAGGAACCCATTCACATTTTAGCCACTTGTGAACTGTTATGACAGCCGTTAAGCACAAAACTTGTTTACTAACAGATTTCAAAAGCACAAACCCAGTTCCAGCAACCAGCACCCTAGCACTTCATCCCATTTGTCATCCAAGCTAAACTTCAAAGCTTCAGGTTGCCAAAGGCTCTGAAAGCTACTTTAACAATTACCCATAAAAACCCTGAGACAGACAATTAACCATCAGTTCAGTCATCTCTTTGTTAACAGATTTCATGTTCCATCCGGGCCAATTCCACTTCAGATGTCATGTTCCCGCCAGCAAGTGGGAGGGTCTAGGAAGTCCATGTCAGGCCAGAGAGGGCAAGGAATTCCCCGAAACAAAGGGAGTTTTGGCAGCTGCTTGGGAATATTCCTTAAAGTCTCTGTCCTGAGTTAGACTAACCCCAGTTGGTTCTAGTGATAGCCCTTAACACACGAAATGAGTGAGGGAGAAGCCCCACATCTATTATGAGGAACAGAGGGATGCAAGTCAGAGTCCCCTTACTCTTTGCTTGGCTCATTCCTTCAAACATAAAAAACAACACAGCAGACAACAAAAAGACAAGACAAAGACAACCACAGGCACAGTGGTCCTTCCACCAGTGGGGATTTCCTAGGGGGACTCAAACCCTATGACCGCCTAGTGGGACTCAAACCCCTGATGACCACCTCGGGGGACTCAAAACCCTGATGACCACCTTGGAGGACTCAAACCCCTGATTACCGCCTAGGGGGACTCAAAACCTCTGACCATGCAGGGGGACTCGAACCCCCTGGTGACCGTCCACAGGGACTCGAACCCCCTGGTGACCATCCAGGGGGACTCGAACCCCCTGACCATCTAGGAGGACTCGAACCCCCCGACTGCCCAGGGGGACACAAACCCCCTGTCGACCTACCAGCAGAGGGATGGGGCGTCCCTGCATCCACTCCAGCCTTGGGGAGCATGGCTTTGTCCAGCTTCTCCCTGGTGGCCCAAACGCTGGAGCTCCAACCAGACAGACAGATAAAATCGGAATAACTCCAGGGGCTTTTGCCATAAATTCCGATGCTGGCTCAGTTCTAGTTGTTTGATCCCAGACGAGCCCCCAATGTTAGGGTCTGTAATCAAAGGAATGAAACTGACACAAAGCAAAAATCAAAGTTTTATTTCACACCATGCATCAGAAACCAAACTGCATCAGAAACCAAACTGCATCAGAAGCCAAACTGCATCAGAAACCGAACTGCATTAGAAACCAAATTGCATTAGAAACCAAACTGACTGGTAGGTGCCCCAGTCTTACTGGGGACCACTGCCTCCCAGTTGCTGGGGTCCCTCCTGGAGGCTCCCTGACTCACCCTCACAGTACCACAGACCCACTCCCAGCGTGGCTGCACCGTTGGCTCCTGATAGGCTGCTCCTGATTGCAGCACTGCCCGAGGTGGCATGGCTGCTTGCGGCGTCACTGCTGCTGATACTCTGGCTCAGGGTGGCATCGCTCGTGGCAGCGCCGCTGCCCCTGCTGCTCTGGGCGGTGCACAGGTGGCGCCGCTCGTGTTACAGCTCGAGGCAGCGCCGCTGCCGCTGTTGCTCCAGGTGGTGCACGGGGTGGCGCCGCTCCTGTTACAGCTCGATGTAGCACCGCTTCCACTGTTGCTCTGGGCGAGGATGACAAGGACGACAACCCCAATGACATAGACTCTGCTCCCCATGATGCCACTCCAACAAGGCCACTCCCCGGAAGAGGCCACACACCAGACGAGGGCGCTTCTGACGATGAAGAGGCCGCTCTGAAGGAAGCCGCTCAAGGACGGGGCCGCATGCCAATGAGGCCACTCCCTGGAATGACGCCACTCTGGTGAGGCCGCGCTGGACGAAACCACTCCAGCCCTGGTCGCGGCTTGGAGTGACGAGGCCGCTGGCAGCTGGGCCGCAGCTGGGGGCAGTGAGGCTGCTGGAGGCGGCGAGGCTGGTCGCGGTGGGGCTGCAGCTCAGGGCAGTGAGGTCCCTGGCAGTGGGGCTACAGCTGGTGGCAGCAAGGCCACCAGTGGCCAGGCCACGGCTTGGGGTGGCGCTGCTCCTGATGACCCTAATGCTATCACTCCTATGACTACCCTAATGGTTCCCAAGGCTACCTTAACAGCTATTCTAACTGCTATTCTAACTGCCATTCTAAGTCCTCCTACATCTCCAATGGCTATTCGAAACCCTCCTACTTCTCCAATGGCTATTCTAACTCCTCCTACTTCACCAATGGCTATTCTAACATCTCCTAATTCTCCCCCCACCCAGCCTCACAGATTAACCTTTATAGAGATGGTTGAGCCCAGTCAACACACAGGTGGCAAATGAATTTCAATTCCCCACAGTTAATATATGTGCAACCCCTAATTGGATGTGGCTATCTGGCCTGGACTGGCCCTATATCCAGGGTTTACAGTTCCTCTGGCTAATCAGGCCCCTAGAAGGAGTATAAGAAGCCTAACAGGGGGAATTCCACTCCATACACAGGTTCATGGTCCTCACACCCTATCAGGATGCTTCTGACCAGGAAAAGCGCCCCCCCGCCCTCTGAGGAAAGCTCAGAGTTAACAACCGCAACCATACCAAAGTCATGTGTGGAGTCTTCAACAGTGACGACACGAGTTCTTCTTGCATCTCCAGAAATCGTTCCATAAATGACTCCCAAATTTCTCAGGTAACC
The DNA here is from genome assembly GCF_922984935.1 of Meles meles. Classification (NCBI taxonomy): domain Eukaryota; kingdom Metazoa; phylum Chordata; class Mammalia; order Carnivora; family Mustelidae; genus Meles; species Meles meles. The sequence continues at coordinate 20,349,099 of NC_060088.1, read as the reverse complement.
AACATTAAAGGCAGGCCCTACACCCTAGAAGCTTAGGCCGAGGACGGACTCATCTGACTGGAGCTCACAGGAGCAACCACGGAGCATGTTGCAAGAGAACCAATCCCCATGTGAAGCCACTGGGAAAGACTTTCAGGCCAGTTTCAGGAATACAACGTGAATCTACAAAAGGTCTCTGTCTTCTCTGTATTCGAAATGCGCATTCTGTTATCTCCCCGAAGATAATTTCTTTAGGAAGAAGAGCTCATGGAGTGCACAAGGTCTGGCACATGGGAGAGTCTCAGGTGTGTTTGAAATGCCCTCTGGGGTTGTGTTGTTGCTGTCCACTCTCCTGTGCGCTCGTCCTCTGTAGAAGCTCTCCTTGCCTTCCATTCAGAGAATTTGGTGTCTGGACCAAATATGGTGAGTTTAAGCTTCGTGGTTTTGGTGTGCCTGTGAAATGTGACTTTCAACTCACTCCACAAAACTTAAGGCCTGCTGAATTCTGTGGCTAGGGGAGAGGATGTGGACACGGATTTCTTGTAGTCCCCTGAACCATTTTCTGTTCTCCTGGGACTAAGCATCCTGGCCTGAAGAAGGCAGTCCCAACAGGGTTGAAGGTTTGGGAATCCGTGATTGCAGGTTGGACAGCTAATATGCTCACCGTCCTACCTGTGGCCACTTCTCAGTCTTGATGCTGGGGGTCGTAGAGCCCAAGTATCTTTGGTGCCCGTCAAGGCATCTCCACCAACACTGCCCATCACAAGTGCACACAAAGCAATAATAATCTTACCACGGTGTGAACAGGTATTGTCTCTGATCATGGTTTCCAGGCTCTCTGCACCTTTTTATTTGCTCGTGTCCTCTCTGGGACATATGCAGTGGTGTCTGGAGTCTATGACTGCAAACATTCTGATCTGAAATCACTGTGCCTCAAGACGCTTGGGTTGCAAGAATTCATGTCAATCAGACCTTCTCCTTTTCTATGCCAACAGCTATGCGTCAACTTTCAAATTGTGGTTTCTATGTGTGCTCCTCTCCCCTGGGCATTTTTCTTTGGTCAAGGCTCCCTGACCACTGAAGCACCAACCGTCCAATTCTCCCATAAGCCTGTCTACGCCCTTCTCCCATGGTCTCTGTGACTTCTCTCTTTCGCTGTGGAGTGTGATTTCTAGCCTTCAGATCCCTTTATGGCATGTTTCCATTGATGTGGTCATCTTTTGGTTGTGCTGATTGCTGAAGACAATCCTGGAGCTCCCAGACACTTCTACCATCTCCCTGTCCTCCACATGCACTGCAGACTCCTATGGAGCCATAAGCAAGAAGGCATTCTTGTTCCTTGTGACATGTGGCAGAAAGGGAGAGAGCATTGGTCTGTGTCATATCTGTCAGTCACAGTAGAAAACTACCATACGATTTCACTCATTCATGGATGTAAAGAGACCCGTGAAAAAGCAAGAAAAAAGGGACAGGCAATGAGACTCTAACCTGGCACACAAAATTTGGTGTTTGTGCCAGGCAGGATAGTCAGAATCTGCATTTCTAAAAGTGGATCAAAGGGACATTCAGTGGAAGAAAATGTGGCTTGATCGGATGTAACATGAGTTTCCATTGTGTTTGAAGGTGAATTGTAATCTGGAATAGAGCAGCTTCATATCTCTTAAAATATAATTTTTAGCGTTATGTGAAACACACACACACACACACAGAGACACACACACACACACACACACACACACCCTTAAAAGAGTCCCACAGAAGTTAGGGAGCAAGTGAAGACTATCACTCATGGAAGCAAAATTCAGAAAATACCATAAAAAACAGGGGCGCCTGGGTGGCTCAGCGGGTAAAAGCCTCTGCCTTCAGCTCAGGTCATGATCCCAGCGTCCTGGGATCGAGCCCCGCATCGGGCTCTCTGCTTGGCTGGGAGCCTGCTTCCTCCCCTCTCTCTCTCTCTGCCTGCCTCTCTGCCTACTTGTGATCTCTATCTGTCAAATAAATAAATCTTAAAAAAAAAAAAAAAGAAAAAAAAAAAAAGAAAAAAAAAAAAAGAAAATACCATAAAAAACAAATGCTAAGAGAATCAAAGTATCAAACCGTCCAAACTGGATAAGTTAACTCCTTAGCTATCTAGAATTAAGAAACAACCTTATCTAAAATACCCCTCCACACATGTATGCCATCAAATCCAATACCCGAGAGAAAAGGATAAATTCCAACACACATACACAATACCATGTTAAGATCATGAGTCATACATATCTGACATCTTAGGTGTTGACGAAAGCTTTTGAAGCAGTCCTCAAACATATCCCAACACACAGAAAGCCAGGATCAAATCAATTCCCTGATACACAAATTGAGATCTTTAATGGTAATGTCGGCTTTTCTCATCTATTCCGAAAATGAAGGAAGAGGGAAAACTAATTTACAATGTCCAAAGACCCAATTCAGATAAGGACCTTAAAGGAAACCAATTGCATACAATTTTAATCAGTAAGATAATAAAATTTGAATTCATTTCTCTTATCTTTCTTTCTTCATCTCCATGTGAATCGGCCTGTTTTGTTTTCTATTCACTATTTTTTTCTGATATTCCGCAAGCCAGCCTTTCATCCATCCAACGTTTTGACATAGTGTTAGCTGATTCTTTAATTGCATATATCACAAGTGCTCATCCACATATAATGCCACACCACCTCCATACCATTAACAAGTTCCCTCTTTATGGCAGGCCTTATCCTCCTGAAACCCGCAGCTTGGTCCCCAAAGTCATGAGTCTCTCCTGGTGCGTATCCCTGTATGAGATCTTCTCCTTCCGTTTCCCCTTACTACTACACATATCCATGGTATTCCTCATGGGACACATATGAATGAAGCCATAGGATATTTCCCTTGTTCTGCTTTCATTTTCATTTGGAAATCATCTACTTTGTCATCATCTTCATAATCATCTTTATCCACTAGCACCATTAAAAGGGTATCTCGGTCTTCCCACAGTGATGCTAGAGTGGGCATGGCAGGCCATCGATGTTGGCCGTTCATTTTCCTCTGAACAAAGAGAGTTGCTTAACATGGCTCCTCCATGTATATGGCATGTAGCATTAACTAATGATGACAAGGAGTTCTGAGCAGGGGTCTTTCTTTAGGAGTAGAGATCATGCAGAATTTCACTCTCCATGAAGCCTTTCCAATGGTGTTTAAGGTAAGGTCAGGTAGACAGATCCTTCATCAATCAGGACTGGTGTTTCAGGACACTAGCAGATAAGGCTGCAGACAGCACAACGCATCTCTGCCCTGGCTATATACCTGGAATTGTGACTTTCCTTCCCTTCTTCCTTCCCTCGACTTCCAATCTGACCAAGCACCAAATGCAGAGCTTACACCCGAGAAAACAGAGGGAAAAGAAGCTAAGAAAGGACCCTCTCACCCAAGGATATCCAACCTCCCAGAGACCTAATGGTAGCCAAGAGGCCTTGCTGTTGATTGAGATCTCTAGAAATTACAGTGGAAATAGGAACACCTTGCTCTCTCTGGAGAAATGTTGGTCTAAAGAATGGTATACAGAATATTGTTTTCTTTTCTCTTTCTGTAGAAAGTGGAATTAGGAAAGAAACAGAAAGGAGCAACTGATTTCATGATCAGGCTATCAGGGCTCTTTCTTGTTCCTTCCCAGGTCTTTCTACTTAAAGCCATTGGATTCCTATGTCAAGAGAATGGGATTGCTGCTTCACTGCCATCAGCTTCTGTGACATCACAAAGCTCAGACGTCCTTGCCACCACTCTTCACCAAACCACGCCTCATCACTTCACCTGGCTGTAGTAGTTCTGCATCAGCCAGGTGTATCAAAATCACTCCAAAACACTGGAGCCGCCTGGGAATTTCCAAATGACAGTTTGTGAAGCGATTTGGGTCACCTTCCCCATGGCCGAATTTCGAGTCTTTGTCCATGACTGTCACCACCACCTCTCTGGACTCCTAGAAGGGCAAGAATGCACAATTCCATCTTACCGATGTAAGGTCAAGACAGAATCAGGAGTACAAGCAACCTCACAGGGAGAGCTCCACGCCATACACATGTTCATGGTCCTCACACCTTATCAGGATGCTTCTGACCAGGAAAACCGTCCCCGCCCTTCGAGGAAATCTCCGAGTTAACACCCGCAACCATACCAAAGACATGTCTGGAGTCTTCAACTGTGAGGACACGAGTTCTTCTTGCATCTCCAGAAATCGTAACATAAATACCTCCCAAATTTCCCACCTGACCAAATATCAAAGGCAGAACTTACACCCTAGAAGCTTAGGCCCAGGACGGACTCATCTGTTTGGAACTCACAGGAGCAAGCACGGGGCAAGTCGGAAGAGAACCATTCCCCACGTGAAGCCATCGCAACAGGCTTTAGGGGCAGTTTCAGGAATACAATGTAAATCTACAAAAGGTCTCTGTCTTCTCTATATTCCAAATGTGCATTCTGTTATCTACCCTGAAGATAATTGCTTTAGATAGAAGAGCTCATGGAGTGCCAAAGGGTGTTGGAATCAAAGTATCAAACCGTCCAATCTAGATACGTTAACTCCTTACCTAGAAAGAATTAATTAATTAATTACCTATCAAGAATTAATTAATTAATTCTTGGTAGGTAAGGAGTTGACATATCCAGATTTTTTATTAATTAATTAATTAAATAATTGATTGATTGATTAAACTACCTTACCTAAAGACACCTACTCACAACTCTGCCAGAAAATCCAAGACCGGAGAGAAAAGGATAAATTCCAACACACATACGCACTCCCATGACAAGATCATGAGTCATACATATCTGACGTCTTAGGTGTTGACGAAAGCTTTTGAAGGAGTCCTCAAACATCTCCCAACACACAGAAAGCCAGGTTCAAATCTAGCCCTGGTCCACAATTCGAGACCTTTCATGGTAATGCCGGCTTTTCTCATCTATTCCCAAAATGTAGGAAGAGGAAAGACTCTAATTGACAATGTCCAAAGACCGAATTCACATAAGGACCTTATAGGAAGCCAATTGCATACCATTTTAATCAGTAAGAAAATAAAACTAGAATTCCTTTCTCTTCTCGATCTTTCTTCATCCCCATGTGAAACGGCCTGTTTTGCTTTCTATTCGCTATTTTTTTTTCTGATATTCGGCAAGCCAGCCTTTCATCCATCCTACGTTTATTGTCATAGTGTTCCCTGATTCTTTAATTGCATATACCACCGAGTACTCATCCTCATATAATGCCACACCACCTCCATACCCATGAACCAGTTCCCTTTTTTTGGCAGGACTTATCCTCGTGTAACCTTCAGCTTGGTCCCCAAAGTCCTGAGTCTCTCCTAGTGTGTCTCCCTGTCTGACTTCTTCTCCTTCCGTTTTCCCTTACTACTACTCATGTCCATGATATTCGTCATGGGCCACATAGGTGTGAGGCCATAGGATATTTCCCTTGGTCGGTTTGCATTTTCATTTGGAAATCATCTTCTTTATCATCATCTTCATAACCATTTTTATTCACTAGCCCTTATAAGTGTATCTCGGCTCCTTCCACAGTGATGCTAGACTGGGCATGGCAGGCCATCGATGTTGGCCAGTCATTTTCATCTGAATAAAGAGCGTCCTTCAACATGGCTCTCCCCATGACTATGGCATGTATCATTAACGAATGATGACAGGGAGTGCTGACCAGGGCTGTCTTTCGGGGTAGCGATCATGCAGAATTTCACTCTCCATGAAGCCTTTGCAACGGTGTTTCAGATAATGTCAGTTCGACAAGCCTTCATCCCTTAGGACTGCTGTTTCAGGACAAGAGCAAATAAGGACAACGAGAGCACAATGCATCCCTGCCCTGGCAATTTTCCTTGAATGGTGCCTTTCCTTCCCTTCTTCCTTCCATCACTTTCCAAAGCTGACCAAGCACCAAAGGCTGACCTTACACCCGAGAAACCATAGAGAACAGAAGCTAAGAATGGACCCTCTCACCCAAGGATATCCAACCTCCCAGAGACCTAATGGGAGCCAAGACGCCTCCCGGTTGATTGAGATCTCTAGAAATTGCAGTGGAAATAGGAACACCTTGCTCTCTCTGGAGAAATGTTGGTCTAAAGAATGGTATACAGAACATCGTTTTCTTTTCTCTTTGTATAGAAAGTGGAAGTGGGAAAGAAACAGAAAAGACCCCCTGAGTTCATGATCAGGCTAACAGGGCTCTTTCTTGTTCCTTCCCAGGTCTTTCTTCTTAAAGCCATAAGACTCATACGTCATGAGAATGGGATTGCTGCTTCAGTGCAGTCAGCTTCTGTGATGTCACAAAGCTCTGAGGTCATAGCAACCACTCCTTACCAAACCACGCCTCATCACTTCACCTGGCTGGAGTAGTTGTGGGTCATCCAGGAGTATAAAATCTCTCCAAACCTCTGGGGCCGCCTGGGAATTTCCCCAAGAGAGTTTGTGAAGCGATTTTTTGGTCACCTTCTCCATGGCGGAGTTTGTAGTCTTTGGACGTGACTCTCACCACCACCACACTAGACTCCAGAGATGGGCAAGAATCCCCAATTCCATCTTACCCATGTAAGGTCAAGAAAGGGTCAGGAGTACAAGCAGCCTCACACGAGAAACTCCATGCCATACACATGTTCATGGTCCTCACATCTTATCAGGATGCTTCTGTCCAGGAAAAGCACCCCCAACCCTAAGAGGAAAGTTCAGAGTTTACACCCGCAACCATACCAAAGACATGTCTGGAGTCTTCAACTGTGAGGACACGAGTTCTTCTTGCATCTCCAGAAATCGTGCCATAAATTCCTCCCAAATTTCCAACCTGACCAAACAACAAAGGCATACCCTACACCTAGAAGCTTAGGCCCAGGATGGACTCATCTGCTTGGAACTCACAGCAGCAAGCACGGAGCATGTTGGAGGAGAACCATTACCCACATTAAGCCACCAGAACAGGCTTTCGAGCCAGATTCACTAATACAACGTGAATCTACCACAGGTCTCTGTCTTCTCTGTATTCCAAAGGTGCATTCTGTTATCTACCCTGAAGACAATTTCTTTAGGAAGAAGAGATCCTGGAGTGCCCACGGGCTGGCACTTGAGAGAATCTCAGGTTTGTGTGTCATGCCCTCTGCTGTTGTGTTGTTTCTGTCCACTCTCCTGTGGGGTCGTCCTCTGCAGTGGCTCTCCTTGCCTGCCATTCAGAGTGTGTGGTGTCTAGGCCAAATATGGTGAGTTTAAGCTTGGTGGGTCTGGTGTGCCTGTGAAACGTGAACTTAAACCCACTCCACACAACTTAAGGCCTGCTGAACCCTGTGGCCAGGTGAGAGGATGTGGGCAGGGCTTTCTTCTAGTCCCCTGCAGGATTTTCTGTTCTCCTGGGACTAAGCAATGTGGCCTGAAGAAGGCAGTCCCAACAGTGTTCCAGGTTTGGGAATCCGTGATTGCAGGGTGGGCAGCTAATGTGCTCACCGTCCTGCCGGTGGCCACTTCTCAGTCTTGATTCTGGCGGTTGTAGGGCCCAAGTATCTTTCGCGCCCATCGAGGCATCTCCACCAACACTGCCCATCACGAATGCACACAAAGAAATAATAATCTTACCACGGTGTCAACAGGTATTGTCTCTGATCATGCTTTCCAGGCAGTCTTCACCTGGTTGCTTGGTCGCCAGGAGATAAACAGTGTTCTGTGGAGTCTAGGACTGGAAAGCATGCTGATCTGGAATCCCCCACCTCAAGACCCTTAGGTTGCAAGAACTCGTGTCCTTCAGACACTCTCCTTTTTTCCGCCAACTGCTATGGGACAACATTCAAATGGTGGGTTCTAAGTGTGCTCCTCTCCCCAGGGCCTTTGTCTTTGGCCATGGCTCCCTGCCCTCTGAAACACCAACCGTCTAATTCTCCCATAAGCCCTGTCTACACAATTCTCCCATGGTCTCTGTGATTTCTTCTCTCTTTCGCTGTGGAGTGTGATTTCAAGGCTTCAGGTCCATTTATGCCATGTTTCCATTGACGTGGTCATCTTCTGGTGGTGCTGATGGCTGAAGACAAGCCTAGAGCTCCCAGACACTTTTAAGGTGTCCCTGTCCTCCAGATACACTGCGGACTCTTATGGAACCATAAGCAAGAAGGCATTCTTGCTCCTTGTGACATGTGGCGGAAAGCGAGATTGGATTGGGCTGTGTCATATCTGTCAGTCCCAGAAACACAACGACCATACGATTTTACTCACACATGGGAGTAAAAAACATGTATAAAAGCAACAAAAAAGAACAGGCAATTAGACTCCAACAGGCTCGCAAAATTTGTTGTTTCTTCCAGGCAGGCTAGTCAGAATCTGCCTTTCTAAAAATGGATCAAATGGGATATTCAATGCAGGAAATATGCCCAAAGGGGTTGTAACGTGTGTATCCGCAGTGTTTGAGGGTGAACTGTGATCTGGAATAGAGCAGCTTCATATCTCCTAAAATATCATTTTTGCGTTTTGTGACACACACACACACACACACACACATTTAAAAGAGTCCCACAGAAGTTAGGGAGCAAGAGAGGAATAGGACTCATGGAAGCAAAATTCAGAGAAATTACCATAAAAAACAAAAGCTTAGAGAATCAAAGTATCAAACCTTCCAATCTGGATACGTTAACTCCTTACCTAGGGAGAATTAATCAATCAATTAAGTAAGTAATTCATTAGTTAATTAATTCTTGATAGGTAAGGAGTGAACGTATCCAGATTATGAATTAATTAGTAAATTAATTAACTGATTAAACATCCTTACCTAAAGAGACCTACACACAACTCTGCCAGAAAACTCAAGACCGGACAGAAAAGGATAATTTCGAAGGCACATATGCACTACCATGACAAGATCACGAGTCATATATATCTGACGTCTTAGGTGTTGATGAAAGCTTTTGAAGCAGTCCTCAAACATCTCCCAACACACAGAAAGCCAGGTCCAAATCAATTCCCTGGTCCACAATTCGAGACCTTTCATGGTAATGTCGGCTTTTCTCATCTATTGCCAAAATGTAGGAAGAGGATAGACTCTAATGGACAAGGTCCAAAGACCCAATTCACATAAGGACCTTATAGGAAACCAATTGCATACCATTTTAATCTGTAAGATAATAAAACTAGAATTCATTTCCCTTCTCTTTCTTTGTTCATCTCCATGTGAAACGGCCTGTTTTGCTTTCTATTCGCTATTTTTTTTCTGATATTCGGCAAGCCAGCCTTTCATCCATCCTACGTTTTTTGACATAGTGTTCCCTGATTCTTTAATTTCCTATACGACCAAGTGCTCATCCTCATATAATGCCACACCACCTCCATACCCATGAACCAGTACCCTCTTTATGGCAGGACTTATCCTCGTGTAACCATCAGCTTGGTCCCCAAATTCCTGAGTGTCTCCTGGTGTGTCTCCCTGTCTGACTTCTTCTCCTTCCGTTTTCTCATACTACTACTCATGTTCATGATATTTGTCATGGGCCACATAGGTGTGAGGCCATAGGATATTTCCCTTGGTCGGTTTGCATTTTCATTTGGAAATCATCTTCTTTATCATCATCTCATAATCATCTTTATCCACTAGCCCTTATAAGTGTATCTCAGCTCCTTCCACAGTGATGCTAGACTGGGCATGGCAGGCCATCGATGTTGGCCAGTCATTTTCATCTGAATAAAGAGCGTCCTTCAACATGGCTCTCCCCATGACTATGGCATGTATCATTAACGAATGATGACAGGGAGTGCTGACCAGGGCTGTCTTTCGGGGTAGTGATCATGCAGAATTTCACTCTCCATGAAGCCTTTGCAACGGTGTTTCAGATAATGTCAGTTCGACAAGCCTTCATCCCTTAGGACTGCAGTTTCAGGACAAGAGCAGATAAGGACAATGAGAGCACAATGCATCCCTGCCCTGGCAATTTTCCTGGAATGGTGACTTTCCTTCCCTTCTTCCTTCCATCACCTTCCAAGCTGACCAAGCACCAAAGGCCGACCTTACACCCGAGAAACCATAGAGAACAGAAGCTAAGAATGGACCCTCTCACCCAAGGATATCCAACCTCCCAGAGACCTAATGGGAGCCAAGACGCCTCCCGGTTGATTGAGATCTCTAGAAATTGCAGTGGAAATAGGAACACCTTGCTCTCTCTGGAGAAATGTTGGTCTAAAGAATGGTATACAGAACATCGTTTTCTTTTCTCTTTGTATAGAAAGTGGAAGTGGGAAAGAAACAGAAAAGACCCCCTGAGTTCATGATCAGGCTAACAGGGCTCTTTCTTGTTCCTTCCCAGGTCTTTCTTCTTAAAGCCATAAGACTCATACGTCATGAGAATGGGATTGCTGCTTCAGTGCAGTCAGCTTCTGTGATGTCACAAAGCTCTGAGGTCATAGCAACCACTCCTCACCAAACCACGCCTCATCACTTCACCTGGCTGGAGTAGTTCTGGGTCAGCCAGGAGTATCAAAGTCACTCCAAACCGCTGGAGTCAGCTGGGTATTTCCCCAAGAGAGTTTGTGAAGCGATTTGGGGTCACCCTCTCTATGGCCGAATTTGTAGTCGTTGGAGGTGACTGTCACCACCACGCCCTCTGGACTCCGGGGAAGGGCAAGAATCCACAATTCCATCTTACCTATATAAGGTCAAGAAAGTGTCAGGAGTACAAGCAGCCTCACACGGGGAACTCCATGCCATACACCTGTTCATGGTCCTCACACCTTATCAGGATGCTTCTGTCCAGGAAAAGCACACCCAACCCTAAGAGAAAAGCTCAGAGTTTACACCCGCAACCATACCAAAGACATGTCTGGAGTCTTCAACTGTGAGGACACGAGTTCTTCTTGCATCTCCAGAAATCGTGCCATAAGTGCCTCCCAAATTTCTCACCTGACTAAACATCAAAGAAGACCCTACACCTAGAAGCTTAGGCCCAGGACGGACTCATCCGTTTGGAGCTCACAGGAAGAGTCACAGAGCATGTTGGAGGAGAACCTTTCCCCACGTGAAGCCATCAGAACAGGCTTTCTGCCAGTTTCAGGAATACAACGTGAATCTAGAAAAGGTCTCTGTCTTCTCTGTTTTCCAAAGGCGCATTCTGTTATCTACCCTGAAGACAATTTCTTTAGGAAGAAGAGCTCCTGGAGTGCCCAAGGGCTGGCACTTGAGAGCGCCTCCGGTGTGTGTGCCAAGCCCTCTACTGTTGTGTTGTTTCTGTGCACTCTACTGTCGGCTCGTACTCTGCAGTGGCTCTCCTTGCCTGCCATTCAGAGTGTGTGGTGTCTGGGCCAAATATGTTGAGTTTAACCTTCGTGGGTCTGGTGTGCCTGTGAAATGTGAACTTAAACCCACTCCTCCAAACTTAAGGCCTGCTGACCTCTTTGGCTAGGTGTGAGGATGTGGGCAGGGCATTCTTCTAGTCCCCTGCAGGATTTTCTGTTCTCCTGGGAATAAGAAACGTGGCCTGAAGAAGGCAGTCCCAGCAGTGTTCCAGGTTTGGGATTCCATGATTGCAGGTTGGGCAGCTAAAGTGCTCAATGTCCTGCCGGTGGCCACTTCTGTCTTGATGCTGACGGTTGTAGAGCCCAAGTATATTTCACGCCCATCAAGGCATCTCCACCAACACTGCCCATTACTAATGAACGCAAAGAAATAATAATCTTACCACAGTGTCAACAGGTATTGTCTCTGATCATGATTTCCAGGTAGTCTGCACCTGGTTGTTTGCTGGTGTCCTCTCCAGAAGGTACACAGTGTTCTGTGGAGTCTATGTCTGCAAAGCATGCTGATCTGGAATCCCCCGGCCTCAAGACCCTTAGGTTGCAAGAATTCGTGTCCTTCAGACACTCTCCTTTTGTCAGCCAACTGCTGTGGGTCACCTTTCAAATTGTGCGTTCTAAGTGTGCTCTTCTCCCTTTGGCCTTTGATTTTGGGCATGGCTCCTTGCCCTCTGAAGCACCAACCAGACAATTCTCCCATAAGCTTGTCTACACCCTTCTCCCATGGTCTCTGTGATTTCTTCTCTCTTTCGTTGTGGATTGTGATTTCTAGGCTTCAGGTCCATTTATGACATGTTTCCATTGAGGTTGTCATCTTCTGGTGGTGCTGATGGCTGAAGAAAAGCCTTGAGCTCCCAAACACTTCTACCATCTCCCTGTCCTCCAGATGCATTAGGGACTCTTATGGAACCATAAGCAAGAAGGCATTCTGGCTCCTTGTGACATGTGGCGGAAAGCGAGAGAGGATTGGTCTGTGTCATATCTGTCAGTCCCAGAAAGACAATGACCATACGATTTTACTCACACATGGGAGTAAAAAACACGTGAAAAACAAGAAAAAGGGACAGGCAATTAGACTCTAACAAGGCACATAAAATTTGGTTTTGTTCCAGGCAGGCTAGTCAGAATCTGCCTTTCTAAAAGTGGATCAAATGGGACATTCAATGCAGGAAATGTGCCCGAATGGGTTGTAACGTGTGTTTCCACAGTGTTTGAGGGTGAACTGTGATCTGGAATAGAGCAGCTTCATATCTCCTAAAGTATCATTTTTTGCGTTTTGTGAAACACACACACACACAAACACATTTAATAGAGACCCACAGAAGTTAGGGAGCAAGTGAGGAATAGGACTCATGGAAGCAAAATTGAGGAAAGTACCATAAAAAACAAAAGCTTAGAGAATCAAAGTATCAAACCGTCCAATCTGTATACGTTAACTCCTTACCTAGGGAGAATTAATCAATCAATTAATTAAGTAATTCATTAGTTCATTATTTCTTGATAGGTAAGGAGTGAACGTATACAGATTATGAATTATTTCTAAATTAATTAATTGATTAAACAACCTTACTTAAAGAGACCTACACACAACTCTGCCAGAAAACTCAAGACCAGACAGGAAAGGATAATTTCGAAGACACATACGCACTACCATGACAAGATCACGAGTCATACATATCTGACGTCTTAGGTGTTGATGAAAGCTTTTGAAGCAGTCCTCAAACATCTCCCAACACACAGAAAGCCAGGTCCAAATCAATTCCCTGGTCCACAATTCGAGACCTTTCATGGAAATGTCAGCTTTTCTCATCTATTGCCAAAATGTAGGAAGAGGATAGACTCTAATGGACAAGGTCCAAAGACCCAATTCACATAAGGACCTTATAGGAAAAAAATTGCATACCATTTGAATCTGTAAGATAATAAAACTAGAATTCATTTCCCTTCTCTTTCTTTGTTCATCTCCATGTGAAACGGCCTGTTTTGCTTTCTATTCGCTATTTTTTTTCTGATATTCGGCAAGCCAGCCTTTCATCCATCCTACGTTTTTTGACATAGTGTTCCCTGATTCTTTAATTTCCTATACGACCAAGTGCTCATCCTCATATAATGCCACACCACCTCCATACCCATGAACCAGTTCCCTTTTTTTGGCAGGACTTATCCTCCTGTAACCCTCAGCTTGGTCCTCAAAGTCCTGAGTCTCTCCTGGTGTGTCTCACTGTCTGACTTCTTCTCCTTCCGTTTTCACTTACTACTACTCATGTCCATGATATTCGTCATTGGCCACATAGGAGTGAGGCCATAGGATATTTCCCTTGGTCGGTTTGCATTTTCATTTGGAAATCATCTTCTTTATCATCATCTCATAATCATCTTTATCCACTAGCCCTTATAAGTGTATCTCGGCTCCTTCCACAGTGATGCTATACTGGGCATGGCAGGCCATCGATGTTGGCCAGTCATTTTCATCTGAATAAAGAGCGTCCTTCAACATGGCTCTCCCCATGACTATGGCATGTATCATTAACGAATGATGACAAGGAGTGCTAACCAGGGCTCTGTCTTTCGGGGTAGCGATCATGCAGAATTTCACTCTCCATGAAGCCTTTGCAACGGTGTTTCACGTAATGTCAGTTCGACAAGCCTTCATCCCTTAGGACTGCTGTTTCAGGACAAGAGCAGATAAGGACAACGAGAGCACAATGCATCCCTGCCCTGGCAATTTTCCTTGAATGGTGCCTTTCCTTCCCTTCTTCCTTCCATCACTTTCCAAAGCTGACCAAGCACCAAAGGCTGACCTTACACCCGAGAAACCATAGAGAACAGAAGCTAAGAATGGACCCTCTCACCCAAGGATATCCAACCTCCCAGAGACCTAATGGGAGCCAAGACGCCTCCCGGTTGATTGAGATCTCTAGAAATTGCAGTGGAAATAGGAACACCTTGCTCTCTCTGGAGAAATGTTGGTCTAAAGAATGGTATACAGAACATCGTTTTCTTTTCTCTTTGTATAGAAAGTGGAAGTGGGAAAGAAACAGAAAAGACCCCCTGAGTTCATGATCAGGCTAACAGGGCTCTTTCTTGTTCCTTCCCAGGTCTTTCTTCTTAAAGCCATAAGACTCATACGTCATGAGAATGGGATTGCTGCTTCAGTGCAGTCAGCTTCTGTGATGTCACAAAGCTCTGAGGTCATAGCAACCACTCCTCACCAAACCACGCCTCATCACTTCACCTGGCTGGAGTAGTTCTGGGTCAGCCAGGAGTATCAAAATCACTCCAAACTGCTGGAGTCAGCTGGGTATTTCCCCAAGAGAGTTTGTGAAGCGATTTGGGGTCACCTTCTCCATGGCCGAATTTGTAGTCTTTGGACGTGACTGTCACCACCACCCCCTCTGGACTCCGGGGAAGGGCAATAATCCACAATTCCATCTTACCCATGTAAGGTCAAGAAAGGGTCAGGAGTACAAGCAGCCTCACACGGGGAACTCCATGCCATACACATGTTCATGGTCCTCACACCTTATCAGGATGCTTCTGTCCAGGAAAAGTGCCCCCAACCCTAAGAGGTAAGCTCAGAGTTAACACCCGCAACCATACCAAAGACATTTCTGGAGTCTTCAACTGTGAGGACACGAGTTCTTCTTGCATCTCCAGAAATCGTGCCATAAATGCCTCCCAAATTTCCCACCTGACCAAACATCAAAAGCAGACCCTACACCATAGAAGTTTAGGCCCAGGACGGACTCATCTGCTTGGAGCTCACAGGAACAATCAGGGATCATATGGAGGAGAACATTTCCCCAGGTGAAGCCATCGCAACAGGCTTTCGGGTCAGTTTAAGGAATACAACGTAAATCTACAAAAGGTCTCTGTCTTCTCTGTTTTCCAAAGGCGCATTCTGTTATCTACCCTGAAGATAATTTCTTTAGGAAGAAGAGGTCCTGGAGTGCCCAAGGGCTGGCACTAGACAGAATCTTAGGTGTGTGTGCCATGCCCTCGCTGTTGTGCTGTTTCTATCCACTATCCCGTGGGCTCATCCTCTGCAGAGGCTCTCCTTGCCTTCCATTCAGAGTGTGTGGTGTCTGGGCCAAATATGGTGGGTTTAAGCTTCGTGGGTCTGGTGTGCCTGTGAAACGTTAACTTAAACCCACTCCACACAACTTAAGGCCTGCTGAACTCTGTGGCCAGGTGAGCGGATGTGGGCAAGGCTTTCTTCTAGTCCCCTGCAGGATTTTCTGTTCTCCTGGAACTAAGCAACCTGGCCTGAAGAAGGCAGTCCCAACAGTGTTCCAGGTTTGGGATTTCGTGATAGCAGGTTGGGCAGCTAATGTGCTCACCGTCCTGCCAGTGGCCACTTCTCAGTCTTGATGCTGTTGATTGTAGAACCCAAGGATCTTTCACGCCCATTGAGGCATCACCACCAACACTGCCCATCCTGAATGCACACAAAGAAATAATAATCTTACTACGGTGTCAACAGGTATTGTCTCTGATCATGGTTTCCCAGCTGTCTGCACCTGGTTGCTTGCTGGTGTCCTCTCCAGAAGATACACCGTGTTCTGAGGAGTCTATGTCAGCAAAGCAAGCTGATCTGGAATCCCCCGGCCTCAAGACCCTTAGGTTGCAAGAACTCGTGTCCTTCAGACACTCTCCTTTTCTACGCCAACTGCTATGGGTCAACATTCAATTTGTGGGTTCTAAGTGTGCTCCTCTCCCCTGGGCCTTTGTCTTTGGCCATGGCTCCCTGCCCTCTGAAGCACCAACCGTCCAATTCTCCCATAATCCCCTCTACACCCTTCTCCCATGCTCTCTGTGATTTCTTCTCTCTTTTGCTGTGGAGTGTGATTTCTATGCTTCAGGTCCATTTATGCCATGTTTCCATTAGGTGGTCATCTTCTGGTGGTGCTGATGGCTGAAGACAAGCCTAGAGCTCCCAGACACTTCTACCATCTCCCTGTCCTTCAGATGCATTAGGGACTCTTATGGAACCATAAGCAAGAAGGCATTCTTGCTCCGTGAGACATGTGGTGGAAAGCGAGATTGGATTGGGCTGTGTCATAACTGTCAGTCCCAGAAACACAACGACCATACGATTTTACTCACAAATGGGAGTAAAAAACATGTGAAAAAGCAAGAAAAAGGGACAGCCAATTAGACTCTAACAAGGCACACAAAATTTGGTGTTTGTTCCAGGAAGGCTAGTCAGAATCTGCCTTTCTAAAAGTGGATCAAATGGGACATTCAATGCAGGAAATGTGCCCGAATGGGATGTAACGTGAGTTTTGTCAGTGTTTGAAGGTGAATTGTGATCTGGAATAGAGCAGCTTCATATCGCAAAAAATATCATTTTTTGTGTTTTGTGAAGCGCGCACACACACACACACACACACACACACACACACACACATACACACACACTTAAAAGAGTCCCACAGAAGTTAGGGAGCAAGTGAAGAATAGGACTCATGGAAGCAAAATTCCGGAAAGTACCATAAAAAACAAAAGCTTAGAGAATCAAAGTATCAAACCGTCCAATCTGGATACGTTAACTCCTTACCTAGGAAGAATTAATCAATCAATTAATTAAGTAATTAATTAGTTCATTATTTCTTGATAGGTAAGGAGTGAACGTATCCAGATTATGAATTAATTAGTAAATTAATTAATTGATTAAACATCCTTACCTAAAGAGACCTACACACAACTCAGCCAGAAAACCCAAGACCGGAGAGAAAAGGATAATGTCGAAGACACATACGCAGTACCATGACAAGATCATGAGTCATACATATCTGACGTCTTAGGTGTTGATGAAAGCTTTTGAAGCAGTCCTCAAACATCTCCCAACACACAGAAAGCCAAGTCCAAATCAATTCCCTGGTCCACAATTCAAGACCTTTCATGGTAATGTCGGCTTTTCTCATCTATTGCCAAAATGTAGGAAGAGGATAGACTCTAATGGACAATGTTCAAAGACCCAATTCACATAAGGACCTTATAGGAAACCAATTGCATAACATTTGAATCAGTACTATAATAAAACTAGAATTCATTTCCCTTCTCTTTCTTTGTTCATCTCCATGTGAAACAGCCTGTTTTGCTTTCTATTCGCTATTTTTTTTCTGATATTCGGCAAGCCAGCCTTTCATCCATCCTACGTTTTTTGACATCGTGTTCCCTGATTCTGTAATTTCATATACCACAAAGTGCTCAGCCTCATATAATGCCACACCACCTCCATACCCATGAACCAGTACCCTCTTTATGGCAGGACTTATCTTCCTGTAACCCTCAGCTTGGTCCTCAAAGTCCTGAGTCTCTCCTTGTGTGTCTCCCTGTCTGACTTCTTCTCCTTCCGTTTTCTCATACTACTACTCATGTCCATGATATTCGTCATGGACCACATAAGAGTGAGGCCATAGGATATTTCCCTTGGTCGGCTTGCATTTTCATTTGGAAATCATCTTCTTTCTCATCATCTTCATAATCATCTTTATCTACTATTCCTTATAAGTGTA
Source organism: Meles meles (assembly GCF_922984935.1). Taxonomy (NCBI): domain Eukaryota; kingdom Metazoa; phylum Chordata; class Mammalia; order Carnivora; family Mustelidae; genus Meles; species Meles meles. The sequence goes on along the minus strand of NC_060088.1, from coordinate 20,331,295 downwards.
TCTCGGCTCCTTCCACAGTGATGCTAGAGTGGGCATGGCAGGCCATCGACGTTGGCCGTTAATTTTCATCTGAATACAGAGCGTCCTTCAACATGGCTCTCCCCATGACTATGGCATGTAGCATTAACGAATGATGACAAGGAGTGCTAACCAGGGCTCTGTCTTTCGGGGTAGCGATCATGCAGAATTTCACTCTCCATGAAGCCTTTGCAACGGTGTTTCAGGTAATGTCAGGTCGACAAGCCTTCATCCCTTAGGACTGCTGTTTCAGGACAATAGCAGATAAGGACATCAAGAGCACAACACATCCCTGCCCTGGCAATTTTCCTGGAATGGTGCCTTTCCTTCTCTTCTTCCTTCCATCACCTTCCAAGCTGACCAAGCACAAAGGCAGACCTTACACCCGAGACCATAGAGAACAGAAGCTAAGAATGGACCCTCTCACCCAAGGATAACAAACCTCCCAGAGACCTAATGGGAGCCAAGAGGCTTCGCGGTTGATTGAAATCTCTAGAAATTGCAGTGGAAATAGGAACACCTTGCTCTCTCTGGAGAAATGTTGGTCTAAAGAATGGTATACACAACATCATTTTCTTTCCTCTTTGTATATAAAGTGGAAGTGGGAAAGAAACAGAAAAGACCCCTTGAGTTCATGATCAGGCTAACAGGGCTCTTTCTTGTTCCTTCACAAGTCTTTCTACTTAAAGCCATAGGACTCATACGTCATGAGAATGGGATTGCTGCTTCAGTGCAGCCAGCTTCTGTGATGTCACAAAGCTCTGAGGTCCTAGCAATCACTTCTCTCCAAACCACGCCTCATCACTTCAACTGGCTGGAGTAGTTCTGGGTCAACCAGGAGTATCAAAATCACTCTAAACCGCTGGAACCACCTGGGAATTTCCCCAAGAGCGTTTGTGTAGCGATTTGGGGTCACCTTCTCTATGGTCGAATTTGTAGTCTTTGGACGTGACTGTCACCACCACCCCCTCTGGACTCCAGGGAATGGCAAGTATCCACAATTCCATCTTACCCATATAAGGTCAAGAAAAAGTCAGGAATACAAGCAGCCTCACACGGGGAACTCCACGCCATTCACATGTGAGAGAGTCTCAGGTGTGTGTGCCATGCCCTCTGCTGTTGAGCTGTTTCTGTCCACTCTCCTGTGGGCTCATCTTCTGCAGAGACTCTCCTTGCCTGCCATTCAGAGTGTGGCGTGTCTGGGTCAAATATGTTGAGTTTAAGCTTCGTGGGTCTGGTGTGCCTGTGAAATGTGAACTTAAACCCACTCCACAAAACGTAAGGCCTTCTGAACTCTGTGGCCAAGTGAGAGGATGTGGGCAGGGCTTTCTTCTAGTCCCCTGCAGGATTTTCTGTTCTCCTGGGACTAAGCAACATGGCCTGAAGAAGGCAGTCCCAACAGTGTTCCAGGTTGGGGATTCCATGATTGCACGTTGGGCAGCTAATGTGCTCAACGTCCTGCCAGTGGCCACTTCTCAGTCTTGTAGCTGGTGGTTGAAGAGCCCCAGTATCTTTCTCGCCCATCGAATCATCTCCACTAACACTGCCCATCACGAAAGCACACAAAGAAATAATAATCTTTCCACGGTGTCAACAGGTATTTTCTCTGATCATGGTTTCCAGGCAGTCTGCACCTGGTTGCTTGCTGGTGTCCTCTCCAGAAGTTACACAGTGTTCTGTGGAGTCTATGTCTGCAAAGCACCCTAATCTGGAATCCCCCGGCCTCAAGACCCTGAGGTTGCAAGAACTCGTGTCCTTCAGACACTCTCCTTTTCTCCGCCAACTGCTATGGGACAACATTCAAATTGTGGGTTCCAAATGTGCTCTTCTCCCCTGGGCCCTTGTCTTTGGCCATGGCTCCCTGCCCTTGAAGCACCAACCCTCCAATTCTCCCATAAGCCCTGTCTACATCCTTCTCCCATGGTCTCTGTGATTTCTTCTCTCTTTCGCTGTAGAGTGTGATTTCTAGGCTTCAGTTCCATTTATGCTATGTTTCCATGGATTTGGTCATCTTCTGGTGTTGCTGATGGCTAAAGAGAAGCCTAGAGCTCCCAGACACTTCTAGAGTGTCCCTGTCCTCCAGATGCACTGCGGACTCTTATGGAACCATAAGCAAGAATGCATTCTTGCTCCTTGTGACATGTGGCGGAAAGCGAGAGAGGATTGGGCTTTGTCATATCTGTCAGTCCCAGAAACACAACGACCATACGATTTTACTCACACATGGGAGTAAATAACGTGTGAAAAAGCAAGAAAAAGGGACACGCAATTAGACTCCAACAAGGCACACAAAATTTGGTGTTTATTTCAGGCAGGCTAGTCAGAATCTGACTTTCTAAAAGTGGATCAAATCGGACATTCAATGCAGGAAAAGTGGCCAAAAGGGATGTGATGTGAGTTTCCACAGTGTTTGAAGGTGAATTGTGATCTGGAATAGAGCCGCTTCATAACTCTTAAAATATCATTTTTTTGCGTTTTGTTAAACACACACACACACACACACACACACACACACACACACACACATAAAAGAGTCCCACAGAAGTTAGGGAACAAGTGAGGAATAGGATTCATGGAAGCAAAATTCAGGAAAGTACCATAAAAAACAAAAGCTTATGGCTGTCCAATTTTCCCAGCACCATTTATTGAAGAGGCTGTCTTTTTTCCATTGGACATTCTTTCCTGCTTTGTCGAAGATGAGTTGGCCATAGAGTTGAGGGTCGATTTCTGGGCTCTCTATTCTGTTCCACTGATCTATGTGTCTGTTTTTGTGCCAGTGCCATGCTGTCTTGATGATGACAGCTTTGTAATAGAGCTTGAAGTCCGGAATTGTGATGCCACCACTTTGGCTTTCTTTTTCAATATTCCTTTGGCTATTCGAGGTCTTTTCTGGTTCCATATAAATTTTAGGATTATTTGTTCCATTTCTTTGAAAAAAATGGATGGTATTTTGATAGGGATTGCATTAAATGTGTAGATTGCTTTAGGTAACATAGACATTTTCACAATATTTATTCTTCCAATCCAGGAGCATGGAACATTTTTCCATTTTTTTGTGTCTTCCTCAATTTCTTTCATGAGTACTTTATAATTTTCTGTGTATAGATTCTTAGTCTCTTTGGTTAGGTTTATTCCTAGGTATCTTATAGTTTTGGGTACAATTGTGAATGGGATTGACTCCTTAATTTCTCTTTCTTCAGTCTTGTTGCTGGTGTACAGAAATGCAACTGATTTCTGTGCATTGATTTTATATCCTGACACTTTACTGAATTCCTGTACAAGTTCTAGCAGTTTTGGAGTGGAGTCTTTATGGTTTTCCACATAGAGTATCATATCATCTGCAAAGAGTGATAGTTTGACTTCTTCTTTACCAATTTGGATGCCTTTAATTTCTTTTTGTTGTCTGATTGCTGAGGCTAGGACTTCTAATACTATGTTGAATAGCAGTGGTGATAATGGACATCCCTGCCGTGTTCCTGACCTTAATGGAAAAGCTTTCAGTTTTTCTCTATTGAGAATGATATTTGCGGTGGGTTTTTCATAGATGGCTTTGATATTATTGAGGTATGTGCCCTCTATCCCTACACTTTGAAGAGTTTTGATCAGGAAGGGATGCTGTACTTTGTCAAATGCTTTTTCAGCATCTATTGAGAGTATCATATGGTTCTTGTATGAAATTGGACCACTTCCTTACACCACACACGAAAATAGACTCCAAATGGATGAAGGACCTCAATGTGAGAAAGCAATCCATCAAAATCCTTGAGGAGAATGCAGGCAGCAACCTCTTCGACCTCAGCCGCAGCAATATCTTCCTAGGAACAACGACAAAGGCAAGGGAAGCAAGGGCAAAAATGAACTATTGGGATTTCATCAAGATCAAAAGCTTTTGCACAGCAAAGAAAACAGTTAACAAAATCAAAAGACAGCTGACAGAATGGGAGAAGATATTTGCAAACGACATATCAGATAAAGGGCTAGTATCCAAAATCTATAAGGAACTTAGCAAACTCAACACCCAAAGAACAAACAATCCAATCAAGAAATGGGCAGAGGACATGAACAGACATTTCTGCAAAGAAGACATCCAGATGGCCAACAGACACATGAAAAAGTGCTCCACGTCACTCGGCATCAGGGAACACAAATCAAAACCACAATGAGATATCACCTCACACCAGTCAGAATGGCTAAAATTAACAAGTCAGGAAATGACAGATGCTGGAGAGGATGCGGAGAAAGGGGAACCCTCCTACACTGTTGGTGGGAATGCAAGCTGGTCCAACCACTCTGGAAAACAGCATGGAGGTTCCTCAAAATGTTGAAAATAGAACTACCCTATAACACAGCAATTGCACTACTGGGTATTTACCCTAAAGATACAAACATAGTGATCCGAAGGGGCACGTGTACCCGAATGTTTATAGCAGCAATGTCTACAATAGCCAGACTATGGAAAGAACCTAGATGTCCATCAACAGATGAATGGATAAAGAAGATGTGGTACATATACACAATGGAATACTATGCAGCCATCAAATAAATGAAATCTTGCCATTTGCGACGACGTGGATGGAACTAGAGCGTATCATGCTTAGTGAAATAAGTCAATCGGAGAAAGACAACTATCATATGATCTCCCTGATATGAGGACATGGAGAAGCAACATGGGGGGTTAGGGGGATAGGAGAAGAATAAATGAAACAAGATGGGATTGGGAGGGAGACAAACCATAAATGACTCTTAATCTCACAAAACAAACTGGGGGTTGGTGGGGGGAGGTGGGATTGGGAGAGGGGGAGCGGGCTATGGACATTGGGGAGGGGAGGCGAACCATAAGAGACTATGGACTCTGAAAAACAACCTGAGGGTTTTGAAGGGTCAGGGGTGGGAGGTTGGGGGAACAGGTGGTGGGTAATGGGGAGGGCACGTTTTGCATGGAGCACTGGGTGTTGTGCAAAAAGAATGAATACTGTTACGCTGAAAAAATAAATAAAATGGAAAAAAAAAAAAAAAAGCTTAGAGAATCAAAGTATCAAACCGTCCAATCTGGAGACGTTAACTCCTTACCTAGGAAGAATTAATCAATCAATTAATTAAGTAATTAATTAGTTAATTGTTTCTTGATAGGTAAGGAGTGAACATATCCAGATTATGAATTAATTAGTAAATTAATTAACTGATTAAACATCCTTACCTAAAGAGACCTACACACAACTCTGCCAGAAAACGCAAGACCGGACAGAAAAGGATAATTTCGAAGGCACATATGCACTACCATGACAAGATCACGAGTCATATATATCTGACGTCTTAGGTGTTGATGAAAGCTTTTGAAGCAGTCCTCAAACATCTCCCAACACACAGAAAGCCAGGTCCAAATCAATTCCCTGGTCCACAATTCGAGACCTTTCATGGTAATGTCGGCTTTTCTCATCTATTGCCAAAATGTAGGAAGAGGATAGACTCTAATGGACAAGGTCCAAAGACCCAATTCACATAAGGACCTTATAGGAAACCAATTGCATACCATTTGAATCTGTAAGATAATAAAACTAGAATTCATTTCCCTTCTCTTTCTTTGTTCATCTCCATGTGAAACGGCCTGTTTTGCTTTCTATTCGCTATTTTTTTTCTGATATTCGGCAAGCCAGCCTTTCATCCATCCTACGTTTTTTGACATAGTGTTCCCTGATTCTTTAATTTCCTATACGACCAAGTGCTCATCCTCATATAATGCCACACCACCTCCATACCCATGAACCAGTACCCTCTTAATGGCAGGACTTATCCTCCTGTAACCCTCAGCTTGGTCCCCAAAGTCCTGAGTCTCTCCTGGTGTGTCTCCCTGCCTGACTTCTTCTCCTTCCATTTTCCCTTACTACCACTCATGTCCATGATATTCGTCATGGGCCTCATATGAGTGAAGCCATAGGATATTTCTCTTGGTCGGCTTTCATTTTCATTTGGAAATCATCTTCTTTATCATCATCTTCATAATCATCGTTATCCACTAGCCCTTAAAAGGTTATTTCGGCTCCTTCCACAGTGATGCTAGAGTGGGCGTGGCAGGCCATCAATGTTGGCCGTTCATTTTCATCTGAATAAAGCGCATCATTCAACATGGCTCTCCCCATGACTATGGCATGTAGCATTAACGAATGATGAAAAGGAGTGCTGACCAGGGCTCTTTCTTACGGGGTAGCGATCATGCAGAATTTCACTCTCCATGAAGCCTTTGCAACGGTGTTTAAGGTACTGTCAGGTCGACAAGCTTTCATCCCTTAGGACTGCTATTTCTGAACAATAGCAAATAAGGACACGGAGAGCACAACGCATCCCTGCCCTGGCAATTTTCCTGGAATTGTGACTCTCCTTCCCTTCTTCCTTCCATCAGCTTCCAAGCTGACCAAGCACCAAAGGCCGACCTTACACCCGAGAAACCATAGAGAACAGAAGCTAAGAATGGACCCTATCACCCAAGGATATCCAACCTCCCAGAGACCTAATGGGAGCCAAGAGGCCTTGCGGTTGATTGAGATCTCTAGAAATTGCAGTGGAAATAGGAACACCTTGCTCTCTCTGGAGAAATGTTGGTCTAAAGAATGGTAGACAGAGCATCCTTTTCTTGTCTTTTTGTATAGAACGTGGAAGTGGGAAAGAAACAGAAACGACCACGTGAGTTCATGATCAGGCTAACAGGGCTCTTTCTTGTTCCTTGCCAGGTCTTTCTACTTAAAGCCATAGGACTCATATGTCATGAGAATGGGATTGGTTCTTCAATGAAGTCAGGTTCTGTGATGTCACAAAGCTCTGAGGTCCTAGCAACCACTACTCACCAAACCATGCCTCATCACTTCACCTGGCTGGAGTAATGCTGGGTCAGCCTGGAGTATCAAAATCACTCTAAACCAATGGAGCCACCTGGGTATTTCCACAAGAGAGTTTTGAAGCGATTTGGGGTCACCTTCTCCATGGCCGGATTTGTAGTCTTTGGACGGGACTGTCACCATCACCCCTCTGGACTCCGGAGAAGAGCAGGAATCCACAATTCCATCTTACCCACGTAAGGTCAAGAAAGAGTCAGGATTAAAAGCAGTGTCACACGGGCAACTCCACGCCGTACACATATTCATGGTACTCACACCCTATCAGGATGCTTGTGACCAGGAAAAATGCCCCACGCCTCCGGGGAAAGCTCCGAGTTAACACTGGAAATTATACCAAAGACATGTCTGGAGTCTTCAACAGTGAGGACAAGAGTTCTTACCGCATCTCCAGAAATCATGCCAAAAATGCCTCCCAATTTTCCAGCTGACCAAACATTAAAGTCAGACACACCCTAGAAGCTTAGGCGCAGGTCAGACTCATCTTTTTGCAGCTCACAAGAGCAAGCATGGAGCATGTTGGAAGAGGACCAGTCTCAATGTGAAGCCCTCGAAAAGGCTTTCGGGCCAGTTTCAGGAATACAACTTGAATCTATCAAAAGTCTCTGTCTTCTCAGTATTCAAAACGTGCATTCAGTTATCAACCCTGAAGATAATTTCTTTAGGAAGTAGAGCTCATCGAGTGCCCAAGGGATGGCACTTGAGAGAGTCTCAGGTGTGCGTTACATACCCTCTGGGGTTTTGTTGTGGCTGTCCACTCTCCTGTGGGCTTGTCATCTGCATGCTCTCCTTGCCTTCCATTGAGAGGGCTTGGTGTCTGGGCCAAATATGGTTTGCCTGTGAATCATGATTTTCAACACACTCCCCAAAACTTAAGGCCTGCTGAATTCTGTGGCCAGGTGACAGGATGTGAGCAGGGCTTTCTTCTAGTCCCCTTCAAGATTTTCTGTTCTCCTGGGACTAAGCAACGTGGCCTGAAGAAGGCAGTCCCAACAGTGTTCCAGGTTTGGGAATCCGTGATTGCAGGTTGGGCAGCTAATATCCTCACGAATCTGTCTGTGGGCACTTCTCAGTCTTGATGCTGGCGTTCTTAGAGCCCAAGTATCTTTGGCGCCCATCGAGGCATCTCCACCAACACTGCCCTTCACCAATGCACACAAAGAAATAATTATCTTACCATGGTGTCAACGGGTATTGTCTCTGATCATGGTCCAGGCTGTCTGCACCTGGTTCCTTGCTGGTGTCCTCTCCAGGACATACAAAGTGTTCTCTGGAGTCTATGTCTGCAAAGCATGATGATCTGGAATCCCCAGGCCTCAATACTTGGGTTGTAAGATCTCATGTCCTTCCGACCCTCTCCTTTTCTCCACCAACAGCTATGGTTCAACATACAAATTGTGGGGTCTAAGTGTGCTTCTCTGCATTGGGCCTTTGTCTTTGGCAATGGCTCCCTGCCCTCTGAATGACAAATGTCCAATTCTTCCATAAGCGCTGTCTACAACCTTCTCCCATGGTCTCTGTGACTTCTTCTCTCTTTCACTTTTGGAGTGTGATTTCTAGGCTTCAGGTCCATTTACACCCTGTTTCCATTGATGTGGTCCACTTCTGGTTGAGCTGATGGCTGAAGAGAAGCCTAGAGCTCCCAGACACTTCACCATCTCCCTGTCCTCCAAATATACTGCGGACTTTATGGAGCCAGAAGCAAGAAGACATTCATTCTCCTTGTGACATGTGACAGAAAGGGAGAGAGCATTGGGCTGTGCAATATCTGTCAGTCACAGAAAGACGACTACCATACGATTTCCCTCACTCATGGAAGTAAAGAAACATGTGAAAAACAAGAAAAAGGGACAGGCAATGAGACTCTAACCAGGCACAGAAAATATGGTGTTTATTCCAGGCAGGCTAGTCAGAATCTTCCTTTCTAAAAGTGGATCAAATGGGTAATTCAATGCAGGAAATGTGGCCAAACGGGATGTAAAGTGAGTTTCCAATGTGTTTATAGGTGAATTGTGATCTGGAATAGAGTTGCTACATATCGTTAAAAATATAAATTTTAACGTTTTTTGAAACACACGCACACACACACACACACACACACACACACACACACACACACAAACACACTTAATAGATCCCACAGAAGATAGGGAGCAAGTGAGGAATAGCACTCATGGAAGCAAAATTCTGTGAAAATACCATAAAATACAAAAGCTTGGAGAATCAAAGTAACAAACCGTACAAACTGAATAAATTATCTCCTTACCTGTCAAGAAATAATTAAATAATTAATTATTAATTATTTAAACAACCTTAACTAAAAGATCCCTACACACAAGTCTGCCAGCAAATCCAATACCGGAGAGAAAAGATTAAATTTCAAGACACATACGCAGTACCATGAAAGGATCATGAGTCATCCATATCTGATGTCTCAGGTAATGACTTTTGAAGCAGCATTTGAGGCTTAAAGCAAGCCCAAACATCGTCCCACACACAGAAATCCAGGTTCAAATCAAATCCCTGGTCCACAATTTGAGACATTTACTGGTAATGTCGGTTTTTCTGGTCTATTCCCAAACTGTAGGAAGAGGGAATAGTCTAATTTACCATGCCCAAAGACCCAATTCAGATAAGGACCTTATAGGAAACCAATGGCATACCATTTTAATCAAAAGATAATAAAATTAGAATTCGTTTCTCTTCTCCTTTTTTATCCATTGCCATGTGAAACGGCCTGTTTTGCTTTCAATTCACTATTTTTTCTTATATTCGGCAAGCCAGCCTTTCATCCATCCTATGTTCTTTGACACAGTGTTCCCTGATTCTTTAATTGCATATACCACCAAGTACTCATCCTCATATAATGCCACACCAACTCCATACCCATTAACCAGTACCCTCTTCATGGAAGGTCTTATCCTCCTGTAACCCTCAGCTTGGTCCCCAAAGTCCTGAGTCTCTCCTGGTGCATCTCCCTGTCTGACTTCTTCTCCTTCCGTTTTCCCTTACTACTGCTCACGTCCATGGTATTCCTCATGGGCCACATAGGAGTGAAGCCTTAGGATATTTCCCTTCATCTGCTTCCATTTTCATTTGGAAATCACCTTCTTTATCATCATCGTCATAATCATCTTATCCACTAGTCCTTAAAAGGGTATTTTGGCTCCTTCCACAGTGATGGTAGAGTGTGCATCCCAGGCCATCGATGTTGGGCCGTTCATTTTCATCTGAATAAAGAGAGCTGCTCAACATGCCTCTCCCCATGACTATGGCATATAGCATTAACTAATGATGATAAGGAGTGCTGACCAGGGCTCTTTCTTTAGGGGTAGCGATCATGCAGAGTTTCACTCTCCATAAATGCATTGCAACAGTGTTAAAGGCAATATCAGGTAGACAGAGCCTTCAAGCCTTGGGACTGGTGTTTCAGGACACTAGCAGATAAGGACATGGACAGCACAACGCATCCCTGCCCTGGCAATTTTCCTGGAATTGTGACTTTCCTTCCCTTCTTCCTTCCCTCACCTTCCAAGCTGACCAAACACCAAAGGCAGACCTTACACCCAAGAAATCATAGGGAACAGAATCTAAGAATGGACCCTCTCACCCAAGCATATCCAACCTCCCAGAGACATAATGGTAGTCAAGAGGCCTCGCTGTGGATTGATATCTCTACAAATTGCAGGGGAAATAGGAACAGCTTGCTCTCTCTGAGATTTGTTGGTATAAAGAATGGTATATCTTTTCTCATTGTATAGAAAGTGGAAGTGGGATAGAAACAGAAAAGACCACCTGAGTTCATGATCAGGATAACAGGGCTCCTTCTTGTTCCTTCCCATGTCTTTCTACTTAAAACCATAGGATTTATATGTTAAGAATGGGATTGCTGCTTCAGGGAAGTCAGCTTCTGTGACGTCACAAAACTCTGAGGTCCTAGCAAACACTCCTCACCAAACCATGCCTCATCACTTACCTGGCTTTAGTAGTTCTGGGTCAGCAAGGAGTATCAAAATTACTTCAAACCGCTGGAGCCACCTGGGTATTTCACCAAGACAGTTTGTGAAGCAAATTGGGGTCATCTTCTCCATGGCCTAATTTCTAGTCTTTTGCCGTGACTGTCACAACCACCCCTCTGGATTCCTGGGAAGGGTAAGAATACACAATTCCATCTTACCGACGTAAGGTAAAGAAAGTGTCAGGAGTAAAAGCAGCCTCAAACAGGGAACTCCACGCCATACACATGTTCATGGTCCTCACAGACTATCAGGATGCTTCTGACCAGGAAAAGCGCCCCCCGCCCTCTGAGGAAAGCTCTGAGTTAACACCCGCAACCATACCAAAGACCTGTCTGGAGTCTTCAACAGTGAGGACACGAGTTCTTCTTGCATCTCCAGAAATGGTGCCATAAATGCCTCCCCATTTTCCCAGCTGACCAAACATTAAAGGCAGACCCTATGACCTAGAAGCTTAGGAACAGGAATGACTCATCTGTTTGGAGCTCACAGGAGGAAGCACGGAGCATGTTGGAAGAGAACCAATCCACATATAAAGACATCGGAAAAGACTTTTGGGCCAGTTTCAGGAATACAACGTGAATCTACAAAAGGTCTCTGTCTTCTCTGTATTAGAAACGTGCATTCTGTTATCTACACTGAAGTTAATTTCTTTCGGAAGAAGAACTCATGGAGGGCACAAGGCTGGCACTTGAGAGAGTCTCAGGTGTGTGTGATATGCCCTCTGGGGTTATGTTGTGGCTGTCCACTCTCCTGTGGGCTCGTCCTCTGCAGAGGCTCTCCTTGCCTTCCATTCAGAGTGTTTGGTGTCTGGGCCAAATATGGTGTGCCTGTGTAACGAGACTTTCAGCCCACTCCCCAACACTTAAGGGGCTGAATTCTGAGGGCAAGTGAGAGGATGTGGGCAGGGCTTTCTTCTAGTCTGCTGCAGGATTTTCTGTTGTCCTGGGACTAAGCAACGTGGCCTGAAGAAGGCAGTCCCAAAAGTGTTCCAGGTTTGGGAATCCGTGATTGCCAGTTGGGAAGCTAATATCCTCACCGTCCTGCCTGTGGCCACATTTCATTGTTGATGCTGGTGTTCGTAGAGACCAAATATCTTTGTCGCCCATCGAGGCATCTCCACCAACACTGCCCATCACGAATGCACACAAAGAAATAATAATCTTACCACGGTGTAAACAGTTATTGTCTCTGATCATGGTTTCCAGGCTGTCTGCACAAGGATGCTTGCTGGTGTGCTCTCCAGGAGTCACACAATGTTCTCTGGAGTCTATGTATGCAAAGCATGCTGATCTAGAATACCCAGGCCTCAAGACCCTTGTGTTGCAAGAACTCATGTCCTTCAGTCACTCTCCTTTTCTTCGGCAACAGCTAGGGGTCAACATTCAAATTGGGGGTTATAAGTGTGCTCCACTTCCCTGGGCCTTTTTCTTTGGCCATGGCTCCCTGCCCTCTGAAGCACCAACCGTCCAATTCTACCATAAGCCTTGTCTACACCCTTCTCCCATGGTCTCTGTGACTTCTTCTCTCTTTCCCTGTGGAATGTGATTTCTAGGCTTCGGGTCCATGTATGCCATGTTTATATTGATGTGATTATCTTCTGGTTGTGCTGATGGATGAAGATAAGCCTAGAGCTCCCAGATACTTCTACTGTCTCCCTGTCCTCCAAATGCACTGCGGACAAATATGGAGCAATAAGCAAGAAGGCATTCATTCTCCTTGTGACGTGTGGCAGAAAGGGAGAGAGCATTGGGCTGTGTCATATCTGTCAGTCACAGAAAGACAACTACCATACGATTTCACTCACTCATGGAAGTAAAGAAACATGTGAAAAATCAAGAAAAAAGGACAGGCAATGAGATTCTAATCAGGCACATAAAATTTGGTGTTTTTTCCAGGCATGGGAGTCAGAATCTTCGTTTCTCAAAGTGGATCAAATGGGACATTCAATGCAGTAAATATGGTTGATCGGGATATAACGTGAGTTTCCACTGTGTTTGAAGGTGAATTGTGATCTGGAATAGGGCAGCTTCATATCTCTTAAAATATCATTTGTAGCGATTTCTGAAACACACACACACACAACACACATACACACACACACACACACACACACACACACACACACACACTTAAAAGAGTCCCACAGAGGTTAGGGAGCAAGTGAGGAATAGCACTCATGGAAGAAATTTCAGAGAAAATACCATAAAAAACAAAAGCTTAGAGAATGAAAGTAACAAACCATCCAAACTGTATAAGTTAACTCCTTACCTATCAAGAATAATTAATTAATTAATTAAATGTTTCATTAATTAAACAACCCTACCTAAAAGACCCCTCCACTCAAGTATGCCAGCAAGTCCCATACGTGAAAGAAAAGGGTAAATTCCAAGACACATACGTACTACCATGACAAGATCAAGATTCATACATATCTGACGTCTCAGGTAATGACTTTTGAAGCAGAATTTGAGGCTTTTGAATCAGTCCTAAAACATCTCCAAACACACAGAAAGCTAGGGTCAAATCAAATCTCTGGTCTACCATTTTAGACATTTAAAGGTAATGTCGGCTTTTCTCAATCTATTCCCAAAATGTAGGAAGAGGAAAGACTCTAATTTACAATGTCCAAAGACACAATTCACTAAGGACCTTATAGGAAATCGATTGCATACAATTTTAATCAGTAAGATAATAAAACTAGAATTCATTTCTCTTCTCTTTCGTTCTTCATCTCCATGTGAAACGGTCTGTTTTGCTTTCTATTCACTATTTTTTCTTATATTCAGCAAGCCAGCCTTTACTCCATCCTACGTTTTTTGACATAGTGTTCCCTGACTCTTTAATTGCATATACCACCAAGGGCTCATCCTCATATAATGCCACACCACCTCGATACCCATTTTACCCTCTTTATGGCATGTCTTATCCTCTTGTAACCCTCAGCTAGGTCCCCAAAGTCCTCATTCTCTCCTGGTGAATCTCCCTCTCTGACTTCTTCTCCTTCCATTTTCCTTTACTACTATTCATCTCCATGGTATTCCTCATGGGGCACATATGAGTGAAGCCATAGGATATTTCCCTTGGTCTGCTTGCATTTTCATTTGGAAATCATCTTCTTTATCATCATCTTCATAATCATCTTTATCCACTAGCCCTTATAAGGGTATCTCGGCTCCTTCCACAGTGATGCTAGAGTGGGCATGGCAGGCGATCGATGTTGGCCGTTCATTTTCATCTGAATAAAGAGAAGCTCAACATGGCACTCCCCATGACTATGGCATGTAGCATTAACTAATGATGACAAGGAGTGTTGACCAGGACTCTTTCTTTAGGAGTAGCGATCATGCAGAGTTTCACTCTCCATGGAGCCTTTGCAACGGTGTTTACGTTAATGTCAGGAAGACAGAGCCTTCATCCTTTGGCACTGGTGTTTCAGGACACTAGCAGATAAGGACAGGGAGGGCAAAACACATCCCTGCCTTGGCAATTTTCCTGGAATGGTGACTTTCCTTCCCTTCTTCCTTCCCTCAACTTCCAAGCTGACCAAGCATCAAAGGCAGACCTTACACCCAAGAAACCATAGGGAACAGAAGCTAAGAATGGGCCCTCTCACCCAAGGATATCAAACCTCCCAGAGACCTAATGGTAGCCAAGATGCCTCGCGGTTGATTGAGATCTCTAGAAATTGCAGTGGATATAACAACACCTTGCTTTCTCTGGAGAAATGTTGATCTAAAGAATGGTATACAGAACATAGTTTTCTTTTCTCTTTGTATAGAAAGTGGAATTGGGAAAGAAACAGAAAAGACCACCTGAGTTCATAATCAGGCTAACAGGGCTCTTTCTTGTTCCTCCCCAGGTCTTTCTACTTAAAGCCATATGACTCATATGTCATGAGAATGGAATTGCTGCTTCAGTGAAGTCAGCTTCTGTGATGACACAAAGCTCAGAGTTCCTAGCACCACTCCTCACCAAACTACACTACATCACTTAACCTGGCTGGAGTAGTTCTGGGTCACACAGTTGTAACAAAATCACTCCAAACCGCTGGAGCCGCCTAGAAATTTCTCCAAGAAACTTTTTGAAGGATTTGGGGTCACATTCTCCATTGCCAAATTTACAGTCTTTGCCCGTGACTGTCACCACCACCCCTCTGGACTAGTGAGAAAGGCAAGATATCACAATTTCATCTTACCCACCTATGGTCAAGAAAGTGTCAGGAATACAAGCAGCCTCACATGGGGATTTTCACGCCATACACATGTTCATGGTCCTCAAACCCTATCAGGACGCTTCTGACCAGGAAAACGCCCCCCGCACTATGAGGAAAGCTCAGAGTTAACACCCGCAACTATTACAAAGACATGACTGAAGTCTTCAACAGTGAGGACAAGAGCTCTTCTTGCATCTTCAGAAATCGTGCCATAAATGTCTCCCAATTTTCCCAGCTGACCAAACATTAAAGGCACAGCCTCCACCATAGACGCTTAGGCCAAGACGGACTCATCTGTTTAGAGCTGACAGGAGCAAGGACGGATCATGTTGGAAGAGAACCAATCCCAATGTGAAGCCATCAGAAAAGACTTCCGGGCCAGTTTCAGGAATAAAATGTGAATCTACAAAAGGTCTCTGTCTTCTCTGTGTTCAAATGTGCTTTATGTTATCTACACTGAAGATAATTTCTTTAGCAAGAGGAGCTCATGGAGTGCCCAAGGGATGGCACTTGAGAGTCTCAGGTGTGTGAAACATGCCCTCTGGGGTTGTGTTGTGGCTGTCCACTCTCCTGTGGGCTCATCCTCTGCATTGGCTCTCCTTGCCTTCCATTCAGAGTGTTTGGTGTCTGGGCCAAATATGTTGTGCCTGTGAAACGCACTTTACACCCACTCCAAAAAACTTAAGGCCTACTGAATTCTGTGGTCAGGTGAGAGGATGTGGGCAGGGCTTTCTTATAGTCCCCTGCAGGATTTTTGTTCTCCTGGGACTAAGCATCATGGCCTGACGAAGGCAGTCCCAACAGTTTTCTGGGTTTGGGAATCCGTGATTGCAAGTTGGGCAACTAATGTGCTCAACGTCCTGTCTGTTGCCAGTTCTCAATCTTGATGCTTGTAGTCGTAGATCCCAAGTATCTTTGGCGCCCATCGAGGCATCTCCACCAACACTGCCCATCACGAATGCACACAAAGAAATAATGATCTTACAAAGGTGTCAACAGGTATTGTCTCTGATCACGGTTTCCAGGCTGTCTGCACCTTGTTGCTTGCAGGTGTACTCTCCAGGAGTTTCACAGTGTTGTGTGGAGTCTATGTCTGCAAAGCATGCTGATCTGGAATTCCCAGGCCTCAGGACCCTTGGGTTGCAAGTACTCGTGTCTTTCAGACACTCTCCTTTTCTCCGTCAACAGCTTTGGGTCAACATTCAAATTGTGGGTTCTAAGTGTGCTTCTCTACCCTGGACCTTTGTATTTGGCCATGGCTCACTGCCATCTAAAGCACCAACTGTCCAACACTCCCATAAGCCCTGTCTACACCCTTCTCCCATGGTCTCTGTGACTTCTTCTCTCTCTCGCTGTGGAGTGTGACTTCGAGGCTTCAGGTCCATTGATGTCACGTTTCCAAAGATGTGGTCATCTCCTGGTTGTGCTGATGGCTGAAGACATGCCTGGAGCTCCCAGACACTTACTTCTACAATCTCCCTGTCCTCCAAATGCACTGCAGACTCTTATGGAGCCAAAAGCAAGAAGGCATTTTTGCTCCTTGTGCCTCGTGGCAGAAAGGGAGAGAGCATTGGGCTGTGTCATATCTGTCAGTCACAGAAAGACAACTACCATACGATTTCACTCACTCATAAAAGTAAATAAACATGTGAACAAGCTGGAAAAAGGGACAGGCAAGTCGACTCTAACCAGGCACACAAAATTTGGTGTTTGTTCCAGGCAGGGTAGTCAGAATCTGCGTGTCTAAAAGTGGATCAAATGGGACATTCAATGGAGGAAATGTGGCCGAATGGAATATAACATGAGTTTCCACTGTGCTTGATGGTGAATTGTGATCTGGAATAGAGCAGCTTCATATCTCTTAAAATATCATTTTTAGCGTTTGGTACAACACACACACACACACACACACACACACACACACACTTTAAAGGGTCTCACAGAATTTAGGGAGCAAGTGAGGAATAGCAGTCATTGAATTAAAATTCAGAGAAAATAACATAAAAAACAAAATCTTAGAGAATCAAAGTAACAAACCGTCCAAATTGGATATGTTAACCCCTTACCTATCAAGAATTACTTACTTACTTACTTAATTAATTAATTAAAAAACCTTATCCAAAAGACCCCTTCACAGAAGTCTGCCAGCAAATCCAATACCGGAGAGAAAAGGATAAATTCCAAGACACATATGCACTACCATGACGAGATCATGAGTCATAGATATATGACGTCTCAGGTAATGACTTTTGAAGCCGATTTTGAGGCTTTTGAAGCAGTCCTCAAGCATCTCCCAACACACAGAAAGCCAGGTTCAAATCAATTCCCTGGTACACAATTCGAGATATTAAATGTTAATGTCGGCTTTTCTCATCTATTTCCAAAATATAGGAAGAGTGAAGACTCTAACTTACAATGTCCAAAGAACCAATTCACATAGCGACCTTATAGGAAACCAAATGCATACAATTATAATCAGTAAGATAATAAAACTAGAATTCATTTCTCTTCTTTTTCTTTCTTCATCGCCATATGATACGGCCTGTTTTGCATTCTATTCACTATTTTTACTTATATTCGGTCAGACAGCCTTTAATCCATCCCACGTTTTTTGACATGGTGTTTCCTGATTCCTTAATTGCATATACCAAGAAGTGCTCATCCTCATATAATGCCACACCACCCCCATACCCATTAACCAGTACCCTCTTTATGGCATGTCTCTCCTCCTCTAACCCTCAGCTTGGTCCCCAAAGTCCGGAGTCTCTCCTGGTGCGTCTCCCTGTCTATCCTCTTCTCCTTCCATTCCCTTACTACTACTCATGTCCATGGTATTCCTCACGGGTCACATATGAGTGAAGCCATAGTATATTTCCCTTGATCTGTTTGCATTTCATTTGGAAATCATCTTCTTTATCATCATCTTCATAATCATCTTTATCCACACGCCCTTAAAACGCTATCACGGCTCTTTCCACAGTGATGCTAGAGTGGGCATGACAGGCCATAGATGTTGGCCATTCATTTTCATCTGAATAAATAGCGTTGCCCAACATGGCTTTCCCCATGAGTATGGCATGTATTATTAACCAATGATGACAAGGAGTGCTGACCAGAGCTCTTTCTTTCGGGGTAGCGATCATGCAGAATTTCACTCTCCATGAATGCTTTGCAACGGTGTTAAAGGTAATGTCAGGTAGACAGAGGCTTCATCCCTTAGGACTGGTGTTTCAGGACACTAGCAGATAAGGACACGGACAGCACAACGCATCCCTGACCTGGCAATTTTCCTGGAATTGTGACTTTCCTTCCCTTCTTCCTTCCTTTGACTTCCAAGCTGACCAAGCACCAAAGGCTGACCTTACGCCGAGAAAAAATAATGAACAGAAGCTAAGAATGGACCCTCTCACCCAAGGACATCAAACCTACCAGAGAATTAATGGTAGCCAAGAGGCCTTGCGGTTGATTGAGATCTCTAGAAATTGCAGTGGAAATGGGAACACCATGCTCTCTCTGGAGAAATGTTGTTCTAAATAATGGTATACAGAACATCTTTTTTTTTTTTTTTCTCTTTGCATAGAAAGTGGAAGTGTGAAAGAAACAGAAAAGACCACCTGAGTGCATGATCAGGCTAACAGGGCTCTTTCTTGTTCCTTCCCAGGTCTTTCTATATAAAGCCATAGAACGCATATGTCATGAGAATGGGATTGCTGCTTCAGTGAAGTCAGCTTCTGTGACATCACAACGCTCTGAAGTCCTAGCAACCACTCCTCACCAAACCATGCCTCATCACTTCACCTGGCTGGAGTAATGCTGGGTCAGCCAGGCATATCAAAATAACTCCATACAGCTGGAGCCCCCTTGGGATTTCCCCAAGAGAGTTTGTGAAGCGATATGAGTTCACCTTCTCCTTGGACGAATTTGAAGTCTTTGGCCATGACTGTCACCACCACCCCTTTTGGAGTCCTGAGAAGGGCAAGAATCCACAATTCTATCTCACCCACATAAAGTCAAGAAAGGGTCAGGAATACAAGCAGCCTCACATGGGGAATTCCACGCCATACACATGTTCATGGTCCTCACACCCTATCAGGATGCTTCTGACCAGGATAAGCGTCCACCGCCCTCCGAGGAAAGCTCTGAGGTAACACCCGCAACCACACCAAAGACATGTCTGGAGTCATCAACAGTGATGATATGAGTTCTTCTTGCATCTCCAGAAATCGTGCACTAAATGCCTCACAATTTTCCAAGCTAACCAAACATTAAAGGCAGACCCTACAACCTAGAAGCTTAGGCCCAGGACGGACTCATCTGTTTGGAGCTCACAGGACCAATCACGGAGCATGTTGGAAGAGAACCAATCCCCATGTGAAGCCATCAGAAAAGGCTTTTGAGCCAGTTTCAGGAATACAGGGTGAATCTACAAATGGTCTCTCTCTTCTCTGTATTCGAAACACGTATTCTGTTTTCTACCCTGAAGATAATTTCTTTAGGAAGAAGAGCTGATGGAGGGCCCAAGTGCTGGCACTTGAGAGAGTCTCAGGTTTGTGTGACATGCCGTGTGGGGTTCTGGCTGTCCAATCTCCTGTGGGCTCATCCTCTGCAGAGGCTCTCCTTGCCTTCCATTCATAGTGTGTGGTGTCTGGTCCAAATATGGTGAGTTTAAGCTGCCTGGGTCTAGTGTGTGTGTGAAACGTGTCTTTCAACCCACTCCACAAAACATAAGGCCTACTGAATTCTGTTGCCAGCTGAGAGGATGTGGACAGGGCTTTCTTCAGACACCTGCAGGATTTTCAGTTCTCCTAGGACTAAGCAACTTGGCCTGAAGAAGGCAGTTCAAAAGTGTTCCAGGTTTGGGGATCCGTGATTGAATTTTTGCAGCTAATGTCCTCACCGTCCTGCCGGTGGCCACCTCTCAGTCTTGATGGTGGACGTCATAGAGCCCACGTATCTTTGGCCCCAATCAAGGCATCTACAGCAACACTGCCCATCATGAATGCACACAGAAAATAATAATCTTACCACTGTGTCAAAAGGCATTGTCTCTGATCATGGTTTCCAGGTTGTCTGCATCAGTTGTTTGCTGGTGTCCTCTCCAGGAGATACACAGTGTTGTCTGGAGTCTATGTCTGCAAAGCATGCTGATCTGGAATTCCCCCTTCTGACACTCTCGTTGTCTCGGCCAACAGCTATGGGTCATCATTCAAATTGTGGGTTCTAAGTGTGCTCCTCTCAACTGGGCCTTTGTCTTTGGCCATGGCTCCCTGCCCTCTGAAGCACCAACCGTCAAATTCTCCCATAAGCCCTGTCTACACCCTTCTTCCATGTTCTCTGTGACTTCTTCTCTCTTTCGCTGTGGAGTGTGATTTCTCGGCTTCAGGTCCATATATGCCATGTTTCCATTGATGTGGTCATCTTATGGTTGTGTTGTTGGCTGAAGACATGCCTGGAGCTCCAGAAACATCTACCATCTCCCATCTACCATCTACCATCTCCCATCTAACATCTACAATCTCCCATCTAACATCTACCATCTCCCAGGTCTTTTGTTCTTTCCCAGGTCTTTCTACTTAAAGCCATAGGACTCATATGTCATGAGAATGGGATTGCTGATTCTGTAAAGTCAGCTTCTCTGACGTCACAAATCTCTGAGGTCCTAGCAACCACTCCTCACCAAGCCACGCCTCATCACTTCACCTGGCTGGAGTAGTTCTGGGTCAGCCAGGAGTATCAAAATCACTCCAAACTTCTGTGCTGCCTAGGTATTTCCCTAAGAGAGTTTGTGAAGCGATTTGGGGACAACTTCTCCATGGCCGAATTTATAGTCTTTGTCCGTGATGGTCATCACCACCACTATGGACTCCTGAGAATGGCAAGAATTCACAATTCCATCTTACCCAGGTAAGGTCAAGAAAGAGTCAGGTGCACACAGCCTCACATTGGAACCCCACGCCATACACATGTACGTGGTCTTCACACCCTTTCATGATGCTTCTGACCAGGAAAGGTGCCCCCGCCTCTAAGGAGAGCTCATAATTAACTCCCGCTACCATAACAAAGACATATCTGGAGTCTTCAAAAGTGAGGACAGGAGTCCTTCTTGCATCTCCAGAAATCGTGCCATAAATGCCTCCCAATTTTCCCAGCTGACCAAACATTAAAAGCAGACCCTATACCCTAGAAGCTTAGGCCCAGGACGGACTCATCTCTTTAGCTCACAGGAAGAAGAATGCAGCATGTTGGAAGAGAACCAATCCCCATGTGAAGCCATCGGAAAACGCTTTCGGGCTAGTTTCAGGAATACAACGTGAATCTACAAAAGATAACTGTCTTCTCTGTATTCGAAACGCGATTTTGTGATCTTCCCTGAAGATAATTTCTTTAGGAAGAAGAGCTGATCTAGTGCCCAAGGTCTGGCACTTGAGAGAGTCTCAGGTGTGTTTGACATGAACTCTGGTGTTGTGTTGTGGCTGTCCACACTCCTGTGGGCTCGTCCTCTGCAGAGGCTCTCCTTGCCTTCCATTCAGAGTGTTTGGTGTCTGGGCCAAATATCGTGAGGGTAAGTTTCGTGGGTCTGGTGTGCCTGTGAAACATGTATTTCAACCCACTCCAAAAAACTTAAGGCCTTATGAATTCTGTGTCCAGGTGAGGGGATGTGGGCAGGGCTTTCTTCTAGTCCCCTACAGGATTTCCTGTTCTCCTGGGACTAAGCATCATGGCCTGACGAAGCAAGTCTCAACAGTGTTCCAGGTTTGGGTTCCGTGATTGCAGGTTGGGCAGCTAATGTGCTCACTGTCCTGCCTGTTGCCAGTTCTCAATCTGGATCCTGGTGGTCATAGAGATCAAGTATCTTTGGCATCCATCGAGGCATCTACACCAACACTCCCCTCATAAATGCACACAAAGAAATAATAATCTTACCAAGGTGTCAACAGTTATTGTCTCTGATCATGGTTTCCAGGCTGTCTGCCCTGGTTGCTTGCTGGTGTCCTCTCCAGGAGATACACAGTGTACTCTGGAGTATATGTCTGCAAAGTATGCTGATCTGGAACCCCAGGCCTCAAGTCCCTTGGCTTCAAAGACCTCGTGTCATTCAGACACTCTCCTTTTCTCCGCCTGTGGCTATGCATCAGCATTCAAATTGTGGGTACTAAGTGTGCTCCGCTCCCATGGCCTTTGTCTTTGTCCATGGTTCCATGACCTCTGAAGCACAAACCGTCCATTTCTCCCATAAGCCCTGTCTACCCAATTCTCCCATGGTCTCTCTGATTTCTCTCTTTCACTGTGGAGTGTGATTTCTGGGCTTCAGTTCCATTTATGCCATGTTTCCATTGATGTGGTCATCTTCTGGTTATGCTGATGGCTGAAGGCAAGCCTGGAGCTCCAAGAAACTTCTACCATCTCACTGTCCTCCAAATACACTCAAACTCTTATGTAGCCATAAGGAAGAACGCATTCTTGCTCCTTGTGACATGTGGCAGAAAGGGAGAGAGCATTGAGCTGTGTCATATCTGTCAGTCACAGAAAGACGACTACCATACGAATTCAATCACTCATGGAAGTAAAGAAACATGTGAAAAAGCAAGAAAAAGGGACAGGCAATGTGAATCTTACCAGGCACACAAAATTTGGTGTTTGTTCCAGACAGGCTAATCAGAATCTACCTTTCTAAAAGTGGATCAAATGGGACATTCAATGCAGGAAAAGTGAACGAACGGGATGTAACATGAGTTTCCACTGTGTTTGAAGGTGAATTGTGATCTGGACAAGAGCAGCTATATATCTCATTAGATATCATTGTTAAAGTTTTGGGAAACACACGCACACACACTCACAAACACTTAATGAGTCCCACAGAATTAGGGAGGAAGTGAGGAATAGCACTCATGGAAGCAAAATTCAGAGAAAATACTATAAAAACAAAGGCTTAGAGAATCAAAGTAACAAACCGTCAAAAGTGGATACGTTAACTCCTTACCTATCAAGAATTAATTAATTAATGAATTAATTAATTATTTGATTAATTAAACAACCATACTAAAAGACCCCTCCACACAAGTATGCCAGCAAATCCAATATTGGAGAGAAAAGGATAAATTCCAAGACACATATGCATTACCATGACAAGAACATGAGTCATCTATATCTGACATCTCAGGTAATGACATTCGAAGCAGCTTTTGAGGATTTTGAAGCAGTCCTCAAACATCTCCCAACACACAGAAAGCCAGGTTCAAATCATTTCCCTGGTCCACAATTCGAGACTATTAATGGAAATGTTGGCTTTTATCAACTATTCCCAAAATATAAGAAGAGGGAAGACTCTAATTCCATTGTCCAAAGACCCAATTCAGATAGGACCTTATAGGAAAACAATTGCATACCATTTCAATCATTAAGTTAATACAACTAAAATTCACTTCTCTTCTCTTTCTTTCTTCATCTCCATGTGAAACGGCCTGTTTTGCTTTCTATTCACTATTTTTCCTTATATTCGGCATAACAGCCTTTCATCCATCATACGTTTTTTGACATAGTGTTCCCTGATTCTTTAATTGCATATACCACAAAATGCTCATCCTCATATAATGCCACACCACCTCCATACCCATTAAACAGTTCCTTCTTTATGGCATGTCTTATCCTCCTGAAACCCTAGGCTTGGTACCCCAAAATCCTGAGTCTCTCCTGGTGGATCAGCTCTCTGACATCTTCTCCTTCCGTTTTCCCTTACCACTACTTATGTCCATGGTATTCCTCATGGGAAACATATGAGTGAAGCCATAGGATATTTCCCTTGGTCTGCTTGCATTTTCACTTGGAAATCATCTTCTTTATCATCATCATCATAATCATCTTTATCCACTAGCCCTTGAAAGTGTCTCTCGGCTCCTTCCACAGTAATGCTAGTGTGAGCATGGCAGGCCATCGATGTTGGCCACTCATTTTCATCTGAATAAAGAGAGTTGCTCAACATGGCTCTCCCCATGACTATGACATGTAGCTTTAAATAATGATGACAAGAAGTGCTGACAGGGGCTCTTTCTATAGGGTAGCGATCATGCAGACTTTCACTTTATATGAAGCCTTAGAAAAGGTTTTAAGGTTATGTCAGGTAGACAGAGCTTTCATCTCTTAGGACTGGAGTTCCAAGATACTAACAGATAAGGACACGGAAATCACAATGCATCCCTGCCCTGGCAAGTTTCCTGGAAGGGTGACTTTCCTTCCCTTCTTCCTTCCCTCACCTTCCAAGCTGACCAAGGACCAAAGGCAGACCTTACACCCGAGAAACCATAGGGACCAGAAGCTAAGAATGAACCCTCTCACCCAAGTATATCCAACCTCCCAGAGACCTAATGGTAGCCAAGAGGCCTCGCTGTTGATTGCGATCTCTAGAAATTGCAGTGGAAATAGGAACACCTTGCTCTCTCTGGAGAAATGTTGGTAGAAAGAATGGTAGACAGAACATCATTTTCCTTTCTCTTTGCATAGAAAGTGGAAGTGGGAAAGAAACATAAAACCACCTGAGTTCATGATCAGGCTAACAGAGCTCTTTCTTATTCCTTCCCATGTAATCCTACTTAAAGCCATAGGTCTCATATGACATGAGAATTGGATTGCTGCTTCAGTGAAGTCAGCTTCTGTGAGTTCACAAAGCTCTGAGGTCCTAGCAACCACTCCTCAATAAACCATGCCTCAACACTTCACCTGGCTGGAGTAGTTCTGGGTCAGCCAGGAGTATCAACATCACTCCAAACCGCTGGAGCTGCCTGAGTATTTCACCAAGACAGTATGGGGAGCGATTTGGGGTCATCTTCTCCATGGCCGAATTTGCAATCTTTGTCGGTGACTGTCACCACCACCACTCTGGACTACTGAAAAGTGCAAGCATCCACAATTCCAACTTAGCCACGTAAGGTCAAGAAAGGGTCAGGAGTACAAGCAGCCTCACACGGGGAACTCCACACCATACACATATTCATGGTCCTCACACCATATAAGGATGCTTCTGACCAGGATAAGCGCCCAACTTCCTCCGAGGAAAGCTCTGAGTTAACACCCGCAACCATACCAAAGACATGTCTGGAGTCTTCAACAGTGAGGACACGTGATCTTCTTGCATCTCCAGAAATCGTGCACTGAATGCCTCCCCATTTTCCCAGCTGACAAAACATTAAAGTCAGACCCTACACCCTAGAAACTTAGGCCCAGGACGGACTCATCTGTTTAGAGCTCACAGGACCAATCATGGAGCATGTGGAAAGAGAACCAATCACCATGTGAAGCCATCAGAAAAGGCTTTTTGGCCAGTTTCAGGTATAAACGTGAATCTACAAAAGGTCTTTGTCTTCTCTGTTTTCGAAACACGCCTTCTGTTGTCAACCCTTAAGTTAGTTTCTTTCGGAAGAACTCATGCAGTCCGCAAGGTTTGGCACTTGAGAGAGTCTCAGGTGTGTATGACATGCCCTCTGGGGTTGTGCTGTGGCTGTCCACTCCCCTGTGGGCTCATCCTCTGCAGAGGCTCTCCTTGCCTTCCATTTAGAGTGTTTGGTGTCTGGGCAAATATGTTGAGATTAAGCTTCATTGATGTGGTGTGCCTGGAAAGGTGAATTTCAACCCACTCCACAAAACTTAAGGCCTCCTGAACTCTGTGGCCAGGTGAGAGGATGTGGGCAGGGCTTTCTTCTAGTCCCCTGCAGGATTTCCTGTTCTCCTGGTACTAAGCAACGTGACCTGAAGAAGGCAGTCCAAGCAGTGTTCCAGGTTTCGGAATCCGTGATTGTACATAGGCAAATAATGTCCTCACTTCCCTGCCTGTGGTCTCTTCTCAGTATTTATGCTGGCGGGTGTAGAGCCCAAGTATCTTTGGGTCTAAGTGAAGCATCTCAACCAACACTGCCCATCACGAATGCACACAAAGAAATAATAATCTTACCACGGTGTCAAAAGTTATTGTCTCTGATAATGGTTTCCAGGCTGTCTGCACTGGTTTGCTTGCTGGTGTCCTCTCCAGGAGATACACAGTGTTCTTCACTTCTGGAGTCTATGTCTGCAAAGCATGCTGATCTGGATTCTCTGGTTCTCAAGACCCTTGGGTTGCAAGAACTCATGTCATTCAGTCTCTCTCTTTCCGCCAACAACTATGGCTCAACATTCAAATTGTGGGTTCAAGAGTGCTCCTCTCCCCTGGGAGGTTGTCTTTGGCCATGGCTACCTGCCCTCTGAAGCACCAACCTTCCATTCTCCCATAAGCTCTGTCTACACTCTTCTCCCATCGTCTCTGTGACTTCTTCTCTCTTTCACTGTGAAGTAGATTTCTAGGCTTCAGGTCCATTTATACCATGATTCCATAGATGTGGTCATCTTCTGATTGTGCTGATGGCTGTATACAAGCCTGGAGATACAAGACTCTTCTACCCTCTCCCTGTCCTCCAAATGCACTGCGGACTCATATATAGCCATAAGCAAGAAGGCATTCTTGCTCCTTGTGACATGTGGCAGAAAAGGAGAGATCATTGGCCTTGTCATTGGTCAGTCACAGAAAGACAACTACCATATGATTTCTCTCACTCTTGGAAGTAAAAAACATGTGAAAAGGCAAGAAAAAGGTACAGGGAACGAGACTCTAACCAGGCACACAAAATTTGGTGTTTGTTCCAGGCAGGCTAATCAGAAACTGCCTTTCTAAAAGTGGATCAAATGGGACATTCAATGCAGGCAATGTGGCCGAATGGGATGTAACATGAGTTTCCACTTTGACGGTGAATTGTGATCTGGAAAAGAGCAGCTTCATATCTCCTAGAATATCATTTTTAGCGTTTTGTGAAACACACACACACACACACACACACACACACACACACACACACACACACTTTCTTAAATGTGTCCCACAGAAGTTAGGGAGCAAGTGAAGAATAGCACTCAAGAAAGCAAAATTCAGAGAAAATTTCATAAAATACAAAAGCTTAGAGAATCAAAGTAACAAACCATCCAAACTGGATAAGTTAACTCCTTACCTATCTAATTAATTAAACAACCTTACCTAAAAGACCCCTTCATACAAGTGTGCCAGCAAATCCAATACCGTAGAGAAACGGATAAATTCCAAGGCACATACGCACTACCATGACAAGATCATGAGTCATACATATCTGATTTCTCAGGTAATGACTTTTGAAGCAGCTTTTGAGGCTTTTGAAGCAGTCCTCAAACATCTCCCAACAAACAGAAAGCCAGGTTCTAATCAATTCCCTGGTCCACAAATCGAGACATTTAAGGGTAATGTTGGCTTTTCTCATCTATTCCCAAAATATAGGAAGAGGGAAGTCTCTAATTTAAAATGTCCAAAGATCCACTTCTCATAAGTACCTTATAAATTTTTTTTCAGCGTAACAGTATTCATTGTTTTTGCACAATACCCAGTGCTCCATGCAATATGTGCCCTACTTATTACCCACCACCTGGTTCCCCCAACCTCCCACCCCACCCCTTCAAAATACACCGGTTGTTTTTCAGAGTCCATAGTCTCTTATGGTTCGCCTCCCCTTCCAATTTTTTTTTTATAAACATATAATGTATTTTTATCCCCAGGGGTACAGGTCTGTGAATCGCCAGGTTTACACACTTGACAGCACTCATGATAGCACATACCCTCCCCAATGTCCATAACCCCCTCCCCCTCTTCCAATCCCACCTCCCCCCAGCAACCCCCAGTTTGTATTGTGAGATTAAGAGTCATTTATGGTTTGTCTCCCTCCCAATCCCATCTTGTTTCATTTATTCTTCTCCTATCACTCTAACCCCCCATGTTCCATCTCCATGTCCTCATATAAGGGAAATCATATGATATTTGTCTTTCTAAGATCAGAGCAGAAATCAATGAAATAGAAACAAAAAATAAAAAAAAACATAGAAAAAAATCAATGAAACTAAGAGCTGGTTCTTTGAAAGAATCAATAAGATTGATAAACCTGTGATGTCACAAAGCTCTGAGGTCCTAACAAAAACTCCTTACCAAACCATGCCTCATCTCTTCACCTGGCTGGAGTAGTTCTGGGTCAGCCAGGAATATCAAATCATTCGAAACCACTGGAGCCGTCTGGGTATTTCCCCAAGACAGTGTGTGAAGAGATTTTTGGTCACCTACTCCATGGCCGAATTTGTAATCTTCGGCCAGGACTGTCTCCACCTCCCCTAGGGACTCCTGAGAAGGGCAAGCATCCACAATTCCATCTTACCCATGTAATGTCAAGAAAGAGTCAGGAGTACAAGTAGCCTCACACGGGGAACTCCACGCCATACACATGTTCATGGTCCTCACACACTATCAGGATGCTTCTGACCAGGAAAAGCGTCCCCCGCCCTCCAAGGAAAGCTCAGAGTTAACACCCGCAACCATACCAAAGACCTGTCTGCAGTCTTCAGCAGTGAGGACACGATTTCTTCTTGCATCTCCAGAAAACGTGCCATAAATGCCTCCCCATTTTCCTAGCTGACAAAACATTAAAGACAGACCCTAAACACTAGAAGCTTAGGCTCAGGATGAACTCATCTTTTTGGAGCTCACAGGAGCAGCACAGAGCATGTTGGAAGAGAACCAATCCCCATGGAATCCACCTGAAAAGGCTTTCAGGCCAGTTTCAGGAATACGTGAATCTAAAAAAGGTCTCTGCCTTCTCGGTATTCAAAACATGCATTTTGCTATCCACCACGACAATAATTTAGAAAGAAGAGCTCAATTTAGAAAGAAGTGCCCAAGGGCTGGCACTTGAGAGAGTCTCAGGTATGTATTACATACCCTCTGCGGTTGTGTTGTGGCTGTCCAATCTCCTGTGGGCTCATCCTCTGCAGAAGCTCTCATTGCCTTCCATTCACAGTGTGTGATGTCTGGGTCAAATATGGTGAGTTTAAGCTTCGTGGGTCTGGTGTGCCTGTGAAACGTTACACTCAACCCACTCCACACAACTTAAGGCCTGCTCAATTCTATGGTCAAGTGAAAGGATGTGTGCAGGGCTTTCTTATAGTCCCTGGGAGGATTTTCTGTTTTCCTAGGACAAGCAACATGGCCTGAAGAGGGCAGTCCCAACAGTGTTCCAGGTTTGGGAATCCGTGATTGCAGGTTGGGAAACTAATGTCCTCACTGTCCTGCCGGTGGCCACTTCTTAGTCTTGATGCTGCCGGTCATAGAGCCCAAGTATCGTAGGCGCACATTGAGGCATCTCCACCAACACTGCCCATCACGAATGCCCCCAAGAAATAATAATTTTACCACGGTGTCAACAGGTATTGTCTCTGATCATGGTTTCCAGGCTTTCTGCACCTGGTTGCTTGCTGGTGTCCTCTCCAGGAGATACATAGTGTTCTCTGGAGTCTATGTCTGCAAAGCATGCTCATCTGGAATCTCCGGGCCTCAAGACCCTTGGATTGCAAAACCTCGTGTCCTTCAGACACTCTCATTTTTCCATCAACACCTATGGGTCAACATTCAAATTGTGGGTTCTAAGTGTTCTCCTCTCCCCTGGGCCTTTGTCTTTGCCCATGGCTCCCTGCCCTCTGAAGTACCAACCTTCCAATGCTCCCATAAGACCTGTCTACAAACTTCTCTTATGGTCTCTGTGACTTCTTCTCTATTTCACTCTGGAGTGTGATTTCTAGGCTTCAGGTCCATTTATGCCATGTTTGCATTGATGTGGTCGTCTTCTGGTTGTGCTGATGGGTGAAGACAAGCCTGAGCTTGCAGATACTTATACCATCTCACTGTCTTCTAGATGCACTGCGTTTTCTTATGCAGCCATAAGAATGCAGGCTTTCTTGTTCCTTGTGACATGTGGCAGAAAGGGAGAAAGCATTGGGATGTGTCATATCTGTCAGTTACAGAAAGACAAATACCATACGATTTCACTCACTCATGGAAGTAAAGAAACATGTGAAAAAGCAAGAAAAATGGACAGGTAATGAGACTCCAACCAGAGACACAAAATTTGGTGTTTATTTCAGGCAGGCTTGTCAGAAACAGCCTTTCTAAAAGTGGATCAAATGGGACATTCAATGAAGGATTTGTGGCCGAATGGGGTGTAACCTGAGTTTCCATTGTGCTTGAAGGTGAATTGTGATCTGGAATAGAGCAGCTTCATATCTCTTAAAATATAATTTTCATCGTTTTGTGAAACACACACACACTACACACACACACACACACACACACACACACACACACACACACACCACATCCCTAAAAGTGTCCCACAGAAGTTATGGAGCAAGTGAGCTATAGCACTCATGGAAGGAAAATTCAGAGAAAATACCATAAAAAAACAAAGCTTAGAAACAAGGTAACAAAACGTCTAAACTGGATTAGTTAACTCCTAAGCTATCAGGAATTAATTATTTAAGTAAGTAAGTAATTAAATAGCCTTACCTAAAGACCCCTCCACACAAGTATGCCAGCAAGTCCAATACCGGAGAGAAAAGTGTAAACTCCAAGAAACACACGCACTACCATGACAATATCATGAGTCATACATATCTGAGTCCCAGGTTATGATTTTGAAGCAGCCTTTGAGGCTTGTGAAGCAGTCCTCAACCATCTCACAACACACAGAAAGTCAGGTTGAAATCAATTCTTTGGTCCACAATTTGAGACATTTAAAGGTAATGTCGGCTTTTCTCAATCAATTCCCAAAATGTAGGAAGAGGGAAGACTCTAATTTACAATGTCCAAAGAACCAATTAACATAAAGACCTTGTAGTAAACCAATTGCATACAATTTTTATCAGTAAGATAGTAAAGCTAGAATTCATTTCTCTCATTTTCTTTCTTCATCTCCATGTGAAACAGCCTGTTTGGCTTTCTATTTAATATTTTTACTTATATTTGGCAAGCCAGCCTTTCATACTACATTTTTTGACATAGTGCTTCTTGATTCTTTAATTATATATACCACCAAGTGCTCATCCTCATATAATGCCACACCACCTCAATACTCATTAACCACTTCCCTCTTTATGGCATGTCTTATCCTCCTGTAACCCTCAGCTTGGTCTCCAAAGTCCTGAGTGTCTCCTGGTGCGTCTTCCTGTCTGACTTCTTCTCCTTTCATTTTGCCTTCCAACTACTCATGTCCATGGAATTCCTCATGGGCCACATAGGAGTGAAGCCATAGGATATTTCCCTTGGTCGGCTTGCATTTTCATTTGGAAATAATCTCCTTTATCATCATCTTCATAATCATCTTTATCCACTAGCCCTTAAAAGTGTATCTAAGCTCCTTCCACTGTGATGCTATAGGTGGCATGGCAGGCCATTGATGTTGGCCGTTCATTTTCATCTGAATAAAGAGAGTTGCTCAACATGGCTCTCCCCATGACTATGGCATGGAGCATTAACTAATGATGACAAGGAGTGCTGAGCAGGGCTCTTTCTTTAGGGGTGGCGATCATGCAGAATTTCACTCTCCATGAAGCCTTTGCAACGGTGTTAAAGGTAATGTCAGGTAGACACAGCCTTCATCCTTTAGGACTGCTGATTTAGGACACTAGCAGATAAGGACACGGACAGCACAACACATCCCTGCCTTGGCAATTTTCCTGAAATGGTGACATTAATTCCCTTCTTCCTCCCTCACCTCCAAGCTGACCAAGCACCAAAGGCAGACCGTACTCCCGAGAAACCATAGGGAACAGAAACTAAGAATGGATCTTCTCACCCAAGCATATCCAACCTCCCAGAGACCTAATGGGTGCCAAGAGGCTCACTGTTGATTGAGATCACTAGACATTGCAGTGGAAATAGGAACACCATGCTCTCTGGAAAAATGTTGGTCTAAAGAATGTTATACAGAGCATCCTTTTCTTCTCTCTTTGTATAGAAAGTGGAAGTGGGAAAGAAACAGAATAGACCACCTGAGTTCATGATCAGTCCTAACGGTTTGTTTTAGTTCCTTCCCAGGACTTTCTACTTAAAGCCATAGGACTGATATATCATGAGAATGGAATTGCTGCTTCTGTGAAGTCAGCTTTTGTGACGTCACAAAGCTCTGAAGTCCAAGAAACCACTCCTCACCAAACCAAGCTTCATCTCTTCACCTGGCTGGAGTAATGCTGGGTCAGGCAGGAGTATCAAATCACTCCAAACCGCTGGAGCCGAGACGGTATTTCCCCAAGACAGTTTGTGAATTGATTTGGGGTCACCTCTCCATGCACGAATTTGTAGTCTTCAGCCCGGACTGTTTCCACCACCCCTTTGGATTCCTGAGAATGGCAAGAATCCACAATTCCACCTTACCCATGTAAGGTCAAGAAAGTGTCAGGAGTACAAGCAGCCTCACACGGGGAACTCTACGTCATACACATATTCATGGTCCTCAAACCCTATCAGGATGCTTTTGAACAGGAAAAGCATCCCCCGCCCTCGGAGAAAAGCTCAGAGTTAACACCCGCAACCATACAAAAGCCATGTCTGGAGTCTTCAACATTGAGGCACGAGTTCTTCTTGCATCTCCAGAAATCGTGCCATAAATTCCTCCCCATTTTCTCAGCTGACCAAACATTAAAAGCAGACCATAAACCCTAGAAGCTTAGGCCCAGGACAGACTGATCCTTTAGGAGCTCACAGGAGCAGCAAGGAGCATGTTGGAAGAGAACCAATCCCAATGTGAAGCCTTCGGAAAAGGCTTTCAGACCAGTTTCAGGAGTACATGAATCTACAAAAGGTCTCTGTCTTCTCGGTATTTGAAACTTGCACTTTGTTATCTACCATAATGATAATTTAGAAAGAAGAGCTCATGGAGTGCCCAAGGGTGGGCACTTGAGAGTCTCAGGTGTGTATTACATTCCCTCTGGGTTTGTGTTGTGGCTCTCCACACTCCTGTCGGCTTGTCTTCTGCAGAGGCTCTCCTTGCCTTCCACTCACAGTGTGTGGTGTTTGGGCCAAATATGGTGAGTTTAAGCTTCGTGGGTCTGGTGTGCCTGTGAAACGTTACATTCAACCCACTCCACAAAACTTAAGCCTGCTGAATTCTGTGGCCAGTGAAACGATGTGGGCAGGTCTTTCTTCTAGTCCACTGCATGATTTTCTGTTCTCCTGGGATTAAGTAACCGTGCCTGAAGAATGCTATCCCAACAGTTTTCCAGGCTTTGGAACCCGTGATTGCAGGTTGGGCTGCTAATGTCCTCACCGTCCTGCCTTTGACCACTTCTCAGTCTTGATTCGGCGGTCCTAGAGCCCAAGTATCTTTGGCGCCCATCGAGGCATCTCCACCAACACTGCCCATCACGAATGCACACAAAGAACAATAATCTTACCACGGTATCAACAGGTATTGTCTATGATCATGGTATCCAGGCTGTCTGCACCTCATTGCTTGCTGGTGTCCACTCCAGGAGATACAAAGTCTACTCTGTAGTCTATGTCTTCAAAACATGCTGATCTGGAATCCCCGGGCCTCAAGACCCTTGTGTTGCAAGAACTCGTGTCCTTCAGACACTCACC
Source organism: Meles meles (assembly GCF_922984935.1). Taxonomy (NCBI): domain Eukaryota; kingdom Metazoa; phylum Chordata; class Mammalia; order Carnivora; family Mustelidae; genus Meles; species Meles meles. The sequence goes on along the minus strand of NC_060088.1, from coordinate 20,297,659 downwards.
TTTTCTCCGCCAACATCTATGGTTCAACATTCAAATTGTGTGTTCTAAGTGTGCTCCTCTCCCCTGGACCTTTGTCTGTGGCCATGGCTCTCTATCCTCTGAAGCAAAAACCATCCAATTCTCCCTTATGCCCTGTCTACACCCTTCTCCTTTGGTTTCGGTGACTTCTTCTCTCTTTCACTGTGGAGTGTGATTTCTAGACTTCAGGTGCATTTATACCATGTTTCCACTGAAGGTCATGTTCTGGTTGTGCTGATGGCTGAAGACAAACGTGGAACTCCCAGACACTTCTCCCATCTCCCTGTCCTCCAAATGCAGTGCGGATTCTTATGGAGCCATAAGCAAGAAGGCATTCTTGCTCCTTGTGACATGTGGAAGAAAGGGAGTGAGCATTGGGCTGTGTCATATCTGTCAATTACAGAAAGACAAGTACAATATGATTTCACTCACTCATGGAAGTAAAGAAACATGTGAAAAAGCATGAAAATGGGACAGGTAATTAGTCTCTAACAAGGCACACAACAGTTGGTGTTTGTTCCAGGCAGGCTAGTCAGAATCTGTGATTCTTAAAATGGATCAAATGGGACATTCAGTGCAGGAAATGTGACCGAAGGGGATGTAACGTGAGTTTCCACTGTGTTTGAAGAAGAATTATGATCTGGAATAGAGCAGCTTCATATTTTTTAAAATATCATTTTTAGCATTTTGTGAAAAACACACACACACACACACACACACACAACACACAGAGTCCCACAAATGTTAGGGAGCAAGTGAGGAATAGCACTCATGGAAGCAAAATTCAGAGAAAATACCATAAAAAACAAAAGTTTAGAGAATCAAAGTAACAAACCGTCCAAACTGAATAAGTTAACTACTTACCTATCAAGTATTAATTAATTAATTAATTGAATTAAACAAAGTTACCTAAAAAATCCCTACACAGAAGTCTGCTAGCAAATCCAATACCAGAGAGAAAAGGATAAATTCCAAGACACGTGCACACTACCATGAACAGATCATGAGTCATACATATCTGACGTCTAAGGTGTCGACATTTGAAGCAGGTTTTGAGGTTTTCAAGCTTAGAGAATCAAAGTACCAACCCATCCAAACTGGATACATTAACTCCTTACCTATCATTAATTAATTAATTAATTAATTAAACAACCTTACCTTAAAGACCCCTCCACACAAGCATTCCAACTAATCCAATACCAGAAAGAAAAGGATAAATTCCAAGACACATACTCACTACCATGAGAATACCATGAGTCATACATATCTGACGTCTTAGGTAATGACTTTTGAAGCAGCTTTTGAGGCTTTAGAAGCAGTCCTCAAACATCTCCAAACACAGAAAGGCAGATTCAAATCAAATCCCTGCTCCACAATTCGAGACATTTAATGGTAATGTCGGAGTTTCTCACCTATTCCCAAAATGTAGGAAGAGGGAAGACTCCAATTTACAATGTCCAAAGACCCAATTCACTTAAGGACCTTATAGGAAACCAATTGCATACCATTTTAATAAGTAAGAAAATGAAACTAGAATTCATTTCTCTTCTCTTTCTTTCTTCATCTCCATGTGAAACGGCCTGTTTTGCTTGCATTTCACTATATTTTCTTAATTCGCAAGCCAGACTTTCATCCATCCTACGTTTTTTGACATAGTGTTCCCTGATTCTTTAATTGCATATACCAAGAAGTGCTCATCCTCATATAATGCCACACCACCTCCATACCCATTATCCAGTTCCTTCCTTATGGCATGTCTTATCCTACTGTAACCCACAGCTTGGTCCCCAAAGGCCTGAGTGTCTCCTTGTGCGTCTCCCTGACTGACTTCTTCTCCTTCCATTTTCCTTTACTACTACTCATGTACATGTTATTCCTCATGGGCCACAAATGAGTGAAGCCATAGGATATTTGCCTTTGTCTGCTTCCATTTTCATTTGGAAATCATCTTCTTTATCATCATCTTCATAATCATCTTTATCCACTAGCCCTTAATAGGGTATCTCGGTTCCTTCCACAGTTATGCTACAGTGGGCATGGCAAGCCATTGATGTTGGCCATTCATTTTCATCTGAATAAAGTGTTGCTTAACATGGCTCTCCCCATGACTGTAGCATGTAGCATTGACAAAGGATGACAAGGTGTGCTGGTCAGGGATCTTACTTTAGGGGTAGCGATCATGCAGAGTTTCATTCTCCATGAAGCCTTTGCAATCGTGTTTAAGGTAATGTCGGGTAGACAGTGACTTCATCCCTTGGGACTGGTGTTTCAGGACTCTACCAGATAAGGACACAGACACCACAACGCATCAGTGCCCTGGCAATTTTCCTGGATTTGTGACTTCCTATCCCTTCTTCCTTCCCTCAACTTCCAAGCTGACCAAACACCAAAGGCAGACCTTACACCCGAGAAACCATAGGGAACCGAAGCTAAGAATGGACCCTCTCACCCAAGGATATCTAACCTCCAAGAGACCTGATGGGAGCCAAGAGGACTCGCTGTTGATTGAGATCTCTAGAAATTGCAGTGGAAATAGGAACACCTTACTCTCTCTGGGGAAATGTGGGTCTAAATTATGGTATACAGAACATCGTTTTCTTTTCTCTTTGTATAGAAAGTGGAATTGGGAAAGAAACAGAAAAGACCACCTGAGTTCATGATTAGGCTAACAGGGCTCTTTCTTGTTCCTTCCCAGATCTTTCTACTTAAAGCCATAGGACTCACATGTCATGAGAATTGGATTTCTGCTTCAGTAAAGTCAGCTTCTGTGATGTCACAAAACTCTGAGGTCCTAGCAACCACGCCTCACCAAACCAAGCCTCATCACTTCAGCTGGCTGGAGTAGTTCTGGGTCAGCCAGGAGTATCAAAATCACTCCAATCCGCTGGAGCTGCCTGGGTATTTCCCCAAGAGAGTTTGTGAAGCGATTTGGGATCACCTTCTCCATGGCAGAATTTGTAGTCTTTGGCCGGGACTGTCACCACCACCCCCTCAGACTCCTGAGAGAGGCAAGAATCCACAATTCCATCTTACCCACGTAAGGTCGAGAAAGAGTCAGGAGTACAATCAGCCTCACACGGGGAATTCCAGGCCATACACATGTTCATGTCATAACTATGTCATAACACCCGCAACAATACCAAACATATGTCAGGAGTCTTCAACAGTGAGGACGAGTTCTTCTTGCATCTCCAGAAATCGTGCCATAAATTCTTCCCAATTTTCCCAGCTGACCAAACATGAATGGCAGACGCTACACCCAAGAAGCTTAGGTCTAGGACAGACTCATCTGCTTGGAGCTCACGGGAGTAAGCACGGAGCATGTTGGAAGAGAACCAGTCCCATGGGAAGCCATCTTAAGAGGCTTTGATCCAGTTCCAGGAATACAACATTAATCTACAAAAGGTCTCTGTCTTCTCTGTATTCGAAATTCGCCTTCTTTTATCTACACTGAAGATAATTTCTTTAGGAAGAAGAGCTCATGGAGTGCCCAAGGGCTGGCACTTGAGAGAGTCTCAGGTGTGTGTGCCATGCCCTCTGGTATTGTGTTGTGGCTGTCCACTCTCCTGTGGGCTCGTCCTCTGCAGAGGTTCCCCTTGCCTTCCATTCACAATATGTGGTGTCTGGGCCAAATATGGTGAAGTTAAGATTCGTGGGTCTGGTGTGCCTGTGAAACGTGTCATTCTACCCACTCTATAAACCTTAAAGCCTGCTGAATTCTGTGGCCAGGTGAAAGGTTGTGGTCATGGCTTTCTTCTAGTCCCCTGCTGGATTCTCTGTTCTCTTGGGACTAAGCAACGTGGCCTGAAGAATGCAGTCCCAACATTGTTCCAGGTTTGGGAACTGACAATTGCGCGTTGGGCAGGTAATATCCTCACCCCCCTGCCTGTGGCCACTTCTCAGTCTTGATGCTGGAGGTCGTAGAGAACAAGTATCTTAGATGCCCATCGAGGGATCTCCACCAACACTGCCCATCACCAATGCACACAAGGAAATAATAACCTTACCGAGGTGTCAACAGGTATTGTCTCTGATCATGGTTTCCAGGCTGTCTGCACCTGGTTGCTTCCTGGTGTCCACTTCAGGAGATACAAAGTCTATTCTGGAGTCTATGTCTGCAAAGCATGCTGATCTGGAATCCCCGGCCCTCAAGACCCTTGGGTTGAAAGAACTCATGTCCTTCAGTCACAGTCCTTTTCTCTGCCAACATCTATGGTTCAACATTTAAATTGTGGGTTCTAGGGGCGCCTGGGTGGCTCAGTGCTTTAAAGCCTCTGCCTTGGGCTCAGGTCATGATCCCAGGGTCCTGGGATTGAGCCCTACATCGGGCTCTCTGCTCAGCAGGGAGCCTGCTTCCTCCTCTCTCTCTCTGCCTCCCTCTCTGACTACTTGTGATCTGTCTGTCAAATAAATAAATAAAATCTTTAAAAAAAATTGTGGGTTTTAAGTGTGCTCCTCTCACCTGAGCCTTTATCTTTGGCCATGTCTTGCTTTCCTCTGAAGCACCAACCATCCAATTCTCCTTAAAGCCATGTCTACACCCTTCTCCCATGGTCTCTGTGACTTCTTCTCTCTTTCGCTGTGGAGTGTGATTTCTAGGCATCAGGTCCATTTATGCCATGTTTACATGGATGTGGTCATCTTCTGGTTGTGCTGATGGCTGAAGACAAGCGTGGAGCTCCCAGACACTTCTCCCATCTCCCTGTCCTCCAAAAGCAGTGCGGACTCTTATGGAGCCATAAGCAAGAAGACATTCTTGCTCCTTGTGATATGTGGCAGAAAGGGAGAGAGCATTGGTCTGTGTCATATCTCTCCGTCACAGAAAGACAATTACCATACGATTTCACTCCCTCATCGAAGTTAACAAACATGTGGAAAAGCAAGAAAATGGGACAGGTAATTAGTCTCTAACCAGGCACACAAAATTTGTTGTTTGTTCCAGGCAGGCTATTCAGAATCTGCCTTTCTAAAAGTGGATCAATGGGACATTCCTTGCAGGAAGTGTGGCTGAACGGCATCTAATATGAGTTTCCACTGTGTTTGAAGGTGAAATGTGATCTGGAATAGAGCAGCTTCATATCTCTTAAAATATCATTTTTTGCATTTTGTGAAACACACACACACACACACACACACACGCACAGACACACACTTAAAAGAGTCCCACAGAAGTTAAGGAGCAAGTGAGCAATAGCACTCATGGAAGCAAAATTCAGACAAAATACCATAAAAAACAAAAGTTTAGAGAATCAAAGAAACAAACTGTTCAAACTGGTTAAGTTAACTCCTTATCTATCAAGAATTAATTAATTAAACAACCTTACCTTAAAGACCCATCCACAAAACTTGCCAGCAAATCCAATACAAGAGAGAAAAGAATAAATTCCAAGACACATACGCAATAACATGACAAGATCATGAGTCATACATATCTGACGTCTCAGGTAATAATTTTTGAAGCAGTTTTGGATTATTTTGAAGCAGTCCTCAAATATCTCCCAACACACAGAAAGCCAGGTTCAAATCAATTCCCTGGTCCACAATTTGAGACATTTAATGATAATGTCGGCATTTGTCATCTGTTCCAAAATGTAGGAAGAGGGAAGACTCTAATTTACAATGTCCGAAGCCCCAAATCATATAAGGACCTTATAGGAAACCAATTCCATATAATTTTAATCAGTAAGTTAATAAAACTAGAATTCATTTCTCTTCTCTTTCTTTCTTCATCTCCATGTGAAAGGGCCTATTTTGCTTGCATTTCACTATATTTTCTTAATTCGCAAGCCAGACTTTCATCCATCCTACGTTTTTTGACATAGTGTTCCCTGATTCTTTAATTGCATATACCAAGAAGTGCTCATCCTCATATAATGCCACATCACCTCCATACCCATTATCCAGTTCCCTCCTTATGGCATGTCTTATCCTACTGTAACCCACAGCTTAGTCCCCAAAGGCCTGAGTGTCTCCTTGTGCATCTCCCTGACTGACTTCTTCTCCTTCCATTTTCCTTTACTACTACTCATGTACATGTTATTCCTCATGGGCCACAAATGAGTGAAGCCATAGGATATTTCCCTTGGTCTGCTTGCATTTTCACTTGGAAATCATCTTCTTTACCATCATCTTCATAATCATCATTATCCACTAGCCCTTAAAAGGGTATCTTGGGTCCTTTCACAGTGATGCTAGAGGGGGCATGGCAGGCCATCGATGTTGGCCATTCATTTTCATCTGAAGAAAGAGAGTTGCTCAACATGGCAAACCCCATGACTATGGCATGTAGCAGTTAATAATGATGACAAGGAGTGCTGACCGGGGCTCTTTCTTTAGGGGTAACGATCATGTAGAATTTCATTCTCCATGAAGCCTTTGCAACGGTGTTGAAGGTAATGTCAGGTAGACAGACCTTCATCCCTTCGGAATGGGTTTTCAGGACACTAGCAGATAAGGACACGGACAACACAACGCATCCCTGCCCTGGCAGTTTTCCTGGAATTGTGATTTCCCTTCCCTTCTTCCTTCCCTCAACTTCCAAGCTGACCAAGCGCCAAAGGCAGACATTACACCCAAGGAACCATAGCGACCAGAAGCTAAGAATGGACCCTCTCACCCAAGGATATCCAACCTCCCAGCAACCGAATGTTAGCCAAGAGGCCTCGCTGTGGATTGAGATCTCTAGAAATTGCAGTGGAAATAGGAACACCTTGCTCTCTCTGGAGAAATGTTGGTCTAAAGAATGGTATACAGAACATCATTTTCTTTTCTCTTTGTATAGACAGTGGAAGTGGGAAAGAAACCGAAAAGACAACCTGAGTTCATGATCAGGCTAACAGGGCTCTTTCTTGTTCCTTTCCAGGTCTATCTAGTTAAGCCATAGGACTCATATGTCATGAGAATGGGAATGCTGCTTCAGTGAAGTCAGCTTCTGCGACATCACAAAGCTCTGAGGTCCTAGCAACCACTCCTCACCAAACCACGCCTCATCACTTCTCGTTTGAGGAGTTCTGGGTCAGCCAGGAGTATTAAATCACTCCAAACCGCTGGATCTGAATGGATATTGCCCCAAGACAGTTTGTGAAGCGATTTGGGGTCACTTTCTCCATGGTCGAATTTGTAGTCTTTGGCCGGGACTGTCACCACAACCCCTCTGGAGTCCTGAGAAGTGCAAGAATTCACAATTCCATCGTACTCATGAAAGGTCAAGAATGAGTCAGGAGTTCAAGAAGCCTCACACGGGGAACTCCACGCCATACACATGTTCATGGTCCTCACACCCTATCAGGATGCTTCTGACCAGGAAAAGCGCCACCCCGCGCTCTAGGAAAGCTCTGAGTTAACACCTACAACCATACCAAAGACATGTCTGGAGTCTTAAACTGTGAGGACATGAGTTCTTGCATCTCCAGAAATCATGCTATAAATACCTCCCCATTTTCCTAGCTGACCAAACATTAAAGGCAGACCCTACCCTAGAAGCTTAGGCTCAGGACTGACTCATCTGTTTGGAGCTCACAGGAGCAAGCACGGAGCATGTGGGAAGAGAACCAATCCCCAAGTGAAGCCATCTCAAAAGACCTTCGGGCCAGTTTCAGGAATACAACGTGAATCTCCAAAAGGTCTCTGTCATCTCGGTATACGAAACGTGTATTTTGTTATCTACATTGAAGATAATTTTTTTTAGAAAGAAGAGTTCATGGAATACTGAAGGGCTTGCCCTTGAGAGTTTATCAGTTGTGTGTGGCATGGCCCCTGGGGTTGTGTTGTGGCTGTCCACTCTCCTGTGGGCTCGTCCTCTGCAGAGGCTCTCCTAGCCTTCCATTCAGAGTGTTTGGTGTCTGGGCCAAATATGGTGAGGTTAAGCTTCATGGGTCTGGTGTGCTTGTGAAATGTGACTTTCAAACCACTCCACAAAACTTAAGGCCTGCTGAATTCTGTGGCCAGGTGAGAGGATGTGGGCAGGCTTTCTTTTAGTCCCCTGTAGGATTTTCTGTTCTCTTGGGCTAAGCAACGTGGCCTGAAGAAGGCAGTCCCAACAGTGTTCCAGGTTTGGGAATCCGTGATTGCAGGTTGGGCAGATAATGTCCTCACCATCCTGTCTGTGGCCAATTCTCAGTCTGGATGCTGGCAGTCGTAGAGCCAAGTATCTTTGGCGCCCATCGTGGCATCTCCACCAACACTGCCCATCACGAATGCACACAAAGATATAATAATCTCACCGTGATGTCAACAGGTATTGTCTATGATCATGGTCCAGGCTGTCTGCATCTGTTTGCTTGCTGGTGTCCTTTCGAGGAGATACACAGTGTTCTACAGTTCTGGAGTCTCTGTCTGCAATGCATGCTGATCTGGAATCCCTGGGCCTTAAGAACCTTGGGTTGCAAGAACTCAAGTCATTCAGACACTCTCCTTTTCTCCGCCAACAGCTATGTGTCACTAATCATATTGTGGGTTATAAGTGTGCACCTCTCCCCTGGGCCTTTGTCTTTGGCCATGGCTCCCTGCCTTCTGAATCACCAACCGTCCAATTCTCCCGTAAGACCTGGCTACACCCTTCTTCCATTGTCTCTATGACATCTTCTCTCTTTCGCTGTGGAGTGTGATTTCTAGTCTTCAGATCCATTTATGCCATGATTCCATGATGTGGTCATCTTATGGTTGTGCTGATGGCTGAAGACAGGGGGGAGCTACCAGACTCTTCTACCATGTCCCTGTCCTCCAAATGCACTGCAAACTCTTACAGAGCCATAAGCAAGAAGGCATTCTTGCTCCTTGTGACATGTGGCAGAATGCGAGAGTGCATTGTGCTGTGTCTTATCTCTCAGTCACAGAAAGACAACTACCATATGATTTCACTCACTCATCGAAGTAAAGAAACATGTGAAAAAGCAAGAAACGGGACAGGCAATTAGATCGAACCAGGCACCCAAAATTTGGTGATCGTTCGGGCAGGCTAGTCAGAATCTGCCTTTCTAACAGAGGATCAAATGGGACATTCAATGGAGGAAATGTGGCCGAATGGGGTGTAACATGAGTTTCCACTGTGTTTGAAGGTGAATTGTGATCTGGAATAGAGCACCTTCATGTCTCTTAAAATATCATTTTTAGCGTTTTCTGAAACACACACAAACACACACACAAACAAACACACACAGAGACACTTAAAAGAATCCCACAGAAGTTAGGGAGCAAATGAGGAATAGCACCCATGAAGCAAAATTCAGAAAAAAATAAAATAAAAATCAAAAGCTTAGAGAATCAAAGTACCAAACCATCCAAACTGGATAAGTTAACTCCTTCTGATCAAGAATTAATTAATTAATTAATTAAAAAACCTTACCTTAAAAACCCCACCACTCAAGCATGCCCGCATATCCAATACCAGAGAGAAAAGGATAAATTCCAAGACACATACGCACTACCATGACAAGATCATGAGTCATACATATCTGACGTCTCAGGTTATGACTTTTGAAGCAGCTTTTGAGGCTTTTGAAGCAGTCCTCAAACATCTCCCTACACACATAAAGCCCCATTCAAATCAATTACCTGGTCCACAATTCGAGACTTTTATTGGTAATGTCGGCTTTTCTCTCAATTCTCCAAATATACGAAGAGGGAAGACTCTATTTTACAATGTCCAAAGACCCAATTCACATAAGGACCTTATAGTAAACCATTTGCATACAGTTTTAATCAGTAAGATAATAAAACTAGAATTCATTTCTCTGCTTTCTTTCTTCATCTCCATGTAAAATGGCTGTTTTGCTTTCTATTCACTATTTTTTCTTATATTGGCAAACCAGCCTTTCACCCATCATCAGTTTTTTGACATAGTCTCCCCTGATTCTTTAATTGCATATACCACCAAGTGCTCATCCTTATATAATGCCACACCACCTCCATACACATTAACTAGTTCCCTCTTTAAGGCAGATCTTGTCCTCATGTAACCCTCAGCTTGGTCCCCAAAGTCCCGAGTCTCTCCTGATGCATCTCCATGCCTGACATCTTCTCCTTCCATTTCCCCTTACTACTACTCATGTCCATGGTATACCTCATGGGCCACAAATTAGTGAAGCCATAGGATATTTCCCTTGGTCTGCTTGCATTTTCATTTCGAAATGATCTTCTTTATCATCATCTTCATAATCATCTTTATCCACTAGCCCTTCAAAGGGTATCTCGGCTCCTTCCACAGTGATGCTAGAGTGGGCATGGCAGGCCATCGATGTTGGTCGTTCATTTTCGTCTGAATAAACAGAGTTGTTCAACATGCCTCTCCCCATGACTATGGCATGTAGCATTAACTAATGATGACAAGGAGTGCTGACTGGGCCTCTTTCTTGAGGGGTAGCGGTTATGCAGAGTTTCAAACTCCATGAAGCATTTTCAACGGTGTTTAAGTTAAAGTCAGGTAGACATAGCCTTCATCCCTTAGGACTGTTGTTCAGGACGTTAGCAGATAAGGACACGGACAGCACAACGCATCCCTGACCTGGAAATTTTCCTGGAATTGTGACTTTCCTTACCTTCTTCCTTCCCTCAACTTAAAAGCTGACCAAGCACCAATGGCAGACATTATACCCGAAAACGATAGGGAACATAAACTAAGAATGGACCTTCTCACCCAAGGATATCAAACCTCCCAGCGACCAAATGGTAGCCAAGAGGCCTCGTTGTTGATTTAGATCTCTAGAAATTGCAGTGGAAATAGGAACACCTTGCTCTCTCTGGAGAAATGTTGGTCTAAAGAATGGTATACAGAACATCGTTTTCTATAGTCTTTGTATAGAAGTGGAAGTGGGAAAGAAATAGAAAAGACACCCTGAGCTCATGATCAGGCTAATAGGCCTCTTTCTTGTTTTTTTCCCAGGTCTTTCTACTTAAAGCCATAGGACTCATTTGTCATGAGAATGGGATTGCTGCTTCAGTGAAGTCAGCTTCTGTTACATCACAAAGCAATGAGGTCCTGCAACCACTCCTCACCAAACCACGCCTCATCATTTCACCTGGCTGGAGTAATTCTGGTCAGCCAGGAGTATCAAAATCACTCCAAACCGCTGGAGCTGCCTCGGTCTTTCCCCAAGAGAGTTTGTGCAGCAATTTGGGGTCACCATCTCAATGTTCGAATTTGTAGCCTTTGGCCGTGACTGTCACCACAACCACTCTGGACTGCAGAGAAAGGCAAGGACCACAATTCCATATTACCACGTAAGGTCAAGAAAGAGTCAGCAGTAAAAGCAGCCTCACACGGGGTACTCCACGCCATACACATGTTCATGGTCCTCACACCCTATCAGTATGCCTCTGACCAGGAAAAGCGCTCCCCCGCCCCACTCTAGGAAAGCTCAGAGTTAACCGCAACCAAACCAAAGACATGTCTGGAGTCTTCAACAGTGAGGACACGAGTTCTTCTTGCATCTCCAGAAATCGTGCCATAAATGCCTCCCAATTTTCCCAGCTGACCAAACATTAAAATCAGAACATACACCCTAGAAGCTTAGGCTCAGGACAGACTCATCTGTTTGGAGTTCACAGGAGCAAGCACGGAGCATGTTGGAAGAGAACCAATCCCCACGTGAAGCCATCAGAAAAGGCTTTCAGGCCAGTTTCAGGAGTATAACGTGAATCTACAAAAGGTCTCTGTCTTTTCTGTATTGCAAATGCGCATTCTGTTATCTACCCTGAAGATAATTACTTTAGGAAGTAGAGCTCATGGAGTGATCAAAGGCTACCACTTGAGAGAGTCTCCGGTGTGGGTGACATGCCCTCTGGGGTTGTATTGTGGCTGTCCACACTCCTGTGGGTCTGGTGTGCCTGTGAAACGTGACTTTCAACCCACTCCACAAAACTTAAAGCCTGCTGAATTCTGTGGACAGGTGAGAGGATGTGGGCAGGCATTTCTTCTAGTCTGCTGCAGAATTTTCTGTTATCCTGGGATTAAGCAACGTGGCCTGAAGAAGGCAGTCCCATCCGTTTTCCAGGTTTGGGATTCCGTGACTGCATGTTGGGCAGCTAATGTCCCCACCATCCGGCCTGTGGCCACTTCTCAGTCTTGATGTTGGCTGTCATGGAGCCCAAGTATCTTTGGCGCCCATGGAGGCATCTCCACCAACACTGCCCATCACGAATGCACACAAAGAAATAATAAATTTACCATGGTGTCAACAGGTATTGTCTCTGATCATGGTTTCCAGGCACTATGCACCTGGTTGCTTGCTGGTGCCCTCACCAGAACATATACAGTTTTGTCTGGAGTCTGTGTCTGCAAACATGCTGATCTGGAATCCCCAGGCCTCAAGACTCTTGGGTTCCAAGAACTCGTGTCCTTGAGACATCTCCTTTTATCCGACAAAAGCTATGGTTCAACATTCAAATTTTGTGTTGTAAGTGTGCTCCTCTCCCTGGGACCTTTATATTAGGCCATGGCGCCCTGCCCTACTGAACACCAACCATCCAGTTATCCCATAAGCCCTGTCCACACCCTTCTCCCATGGTCTCTGTGACTTCTTCTCTCTTTCTCTGTGGATTGGGATTTCTAGGCTTCACGTCCATTTATGCAATGATATCATTGATGTGGTCATCTTCTGGTTGTGCGGATGGCTGAAGACAAACCTGGAGCTCCCAGACACTTCTACCGTCTCCCTGTCCCCCAAATGCACTGAGGACTCTTATGGAGCCATAAGCAAGAAGGCATTCTTGCTCCTTTTGACATGTGGTGGAAAGGGAGGGAGCATTGGGCTGTGTCGTATCTGTTAGTACAGAAAGACAACTACCATATAATTTCACTCACTCATGGAAGTAAAGAAACCTGTGAAAAAGCAAGAAAAAGGGACAGGCAATGAGAATCTTACCAGGCACACAAAATTTGGTGTTTGTTCCAGGCAGGCTATTCAAAATCTGGGTTTCTAAAAGTGGATCAAATGGGACATTCAATGCAGGAAATATGGCCGAACGGCATGTAACGTGTGTTTCCACTGTGTTTGAAGGTGAATTGTGATCTGAAATAGAGCAGCTTCATATCTTTTAAAACATAATTTTTAGCGTTTTGTGAAAGACACAAACACACATACACACACACACACACACACACACACACACACACACACTCTTAAAAGAGTCCCACAGAAGTTAGGGAGCAAGTGAAGAATAGCATTCATGGAAGCAAAATTCAGAGAAAATACCATAAAAAACACAAGCTTAGAGAATCAAAGTAACAAACCATCCAAACTGGATAAGTTAACTCCTTAGCTATCAAGAATTAATTAATTAATTATGGCTCCATAAGAGTAAGCAGTGTATTTGGAGGACAGGGAGATGGTAGAAGTGTCTGGGAACTCCAGGCTTGTATTCAGCCATCAACACAACCAGAAGATGACCACATCAATGGAAACATGGCATAAATGTACCTGAAGTCTAGAAATCACACTCCACAACGAAAGAGAGAAGAAGTCACAGAGACCTTGGGAGAAGGGTGTAGACAGAGAAGTATCGAATTTGCAATGTCCAAAGACCCAGTTCACATAAGGACCTTATAGGAAACCAATGGCATACAATTTGAATCTGTAAGATAATAGTAATAAAATTCATTTCTCTTCTCTTTCTTCCTTCACTGTAAAAACTGGATAAGTTAATTCCTTAGCTATCAAGAATTAATTAATTAATTGGGAGTCAAGATGGCGGGGAATTAGGAGGAGGCACCATTTCAACCTGTACCATAAAGTGAGCTGATTACCTACCAAAGAACTCTGACCACCCATGAAATCAGCCTGAGATCAGAATTATACTCGTCTGGATCTCTACAGGAGCATAAGACGCCAGTGGCAGGTAAAGCCGACTGTGAGCATTGGACTGATATGGGAAGATAAACAAAAGAGGGAGGGAGCCACCAGAGGTGACCTATTGGAAAGTAATACCTCAATACGAGAGTGCCCTGCATCTGGGGACCAGCATTAAGTTGGACTCTGGTTGAAAGCACTCAAGAAACAAAGAGCAAAGGATCGTGGGTGGAAATAGTGGTAACCTGGGCGGTTAGGGTCAGGGAGCTAAGTCCCCGGACCCAGGACAGCCTCCCCTGGCGATGAGCCAGAGAGAGTGCTGCAGAGAAATCAGGTCTCCTTCCCTGAGCCACCAGTGCACCTGACCCGCCAATGCGCCCAAGGAGAGTGTGGTCTGGGAACCTGGCCAGAAGGCAATCCTGAAACTCGCGCGTTCCACACCCTCCCATGGGAGAGGTACTCTTAGGTGCTAGCCTGGAGCTCTGGCATCTGGAAAAACCAGACATTCCCAGCCTAGGACAGCAGGAAAAGCTCAGTGTGTGATCTCTGCTCGGAACCTCTCTGGCAGTCTAGTGCTGCCTAGAGAGCCACCACTGCCCTGGTTTTGGGTACAAGGAGGAGTTCCTGCATCCCCAGGGACAGTGACTTAGAACCTACTCGGCAAGCAGCTCTTAAAGAACATTCTGAGGCTTCTCTCTGAGAGGGAGGTTGGGGTGCAGTTTGCTCTCCTCTAAAACTCCAAAAACCATCAAAAGCTGTCAGGGCGAGAGAAAACTGATGAAAGAACATAAAAAACCCCAGAGAACAAAAGCCTGAAAAAAACAGTTTCCTCAGAGCCCACCCCCTTGAGGGGAGCGGGAGGACCTAACTCAGGGAACGTCATTGTCTGAAAACCCACGTGGCAGGCCCCTCCCCAGAAAACCAACCAGGAAGGAAGAAAAAAAAAAAAGTCTACAAGAGAACAACCACCACTACTTCATAAATACAACTTTTATTTTTAACTCTTTACCAATATTCTGGTTTTTTTTATACATACATATAATTTTTAAACCTATTTACCATCACACTGAGATGTCCAGTACATCAAATTCTTTAATAACCTTCTAACCTGAACTTTTTGATACATACACCCGTGTTTTTCTTTTGCTTTTCTATTTTTTAATTCTTTTTTTAATTTTAACTTAGTTTAGTCTAGTTTATTCTTTTTTAATTTTTATTTTCTACTATACATATAGAGTTAAACTTCAAGGTAAACCCCTTTCCCCAATCAATGCTGCCCCTATAGGCAAACCAGTTTCTAATTCCCATGTAACTTAGGAAAGTTGAGTCCCTCAACAAAAACATCAAGATACAATCAGGAAGAATCAAAATAACCTTCCTCACACACACTGAGAATTTATAACCACTCTCCCAATTTTTCCTTCTGTCAGTGTTTCTGTGAATTTGTGTTTGTCCTGATAATATATAAATCTTATACTTTGGGTTCTTTCTGATGAGGTTTTTTTTTTGTTGTTGTTTTGTTTTTTTGCTTATATATATATTCTTTTCTCTTGTCATATACTTTTATCAGTCTTTTTGTTTGTCTGTTTTTGTTTGTATAGTTCACAAATCTTACCTTGAGGCCCATTTGGGCTGAGCCTTCTCTTTTATCTTCCCTTTTTTGCCTATCTCTCTCTCTCTCTCTTTTTTTCCTTTATTCTTTTCCCTTTTTTCTTTCTTCTTCTCTATTTCTTTTTCTTTTCTTTTTTCTCTCATTTGGGTGGGGAACCCCGATTGTACAGAAGCATTCCAGGGTGCAACTTGACTGCACCACAATCGATAAGTCCAGCTGCATCTGTTCAGTCATCTCTTATCAAAATGACTAGGAGGAGGAATACCCAACAGAAGAAAAATACAGAGAATGGGCCTTCTGCAACAGAGCTAATGGCTATTGACATAGACAATATGTCAGAAAAGGAATTCAGACTAACAATTATCCAGGCAATAGCTAGGTTGGAGAAAACCATGGATGACCAAACAGAATTGATTAGGGCAGAACTGAAAGCCACCAGGGATGATGTTCAAAATGCTCTCAATGAATTCCAATCTAATCTAAATTCTCTAAAAGCTAGGGTAACTGAGATAGAAGATAGAATTAGTGATCTGGAGGACAAAAAGATAGAGACAAAGGATCAGGAGGAAGCCTGGAACAAACAGCTCAGAAGCCACAAAAACAGAATCAGGGAAATACATGATGCCATGAAACGTTACAACATCAAAATTTTTGGAATCCCTGAAGGGGAGGAAAAAGAAAGAAGTCTAGAAGATATAGTGGAAGAAGTTGTCTATGAAAATGGTCCCAATCTCACCAATGGAAACAACATTCATGTGCTAGAGGCAGAGAGATTTCCTCCCAAGATTTTAGATTCTCAAAAGTCCTCACGACACCTTATAGTTAAAATAAGGAATTATGTTTCACGACAGACTGTCTTAAAACCAGCTACACAAAGAAGCTCCTTACAAACAGAGGAAAGCCCATTAGAATAACATCAGACCTTTCCACAGAGACCTGGCAAGCCAAGAAGGGCTGGCAAAATATATTCAGAGTACTAAATGAGAAAAAACATGCAACCAAGAATACTCTATCCAGCAAGACTGACATTTAAAATGGATGGAGAGATAAAGAGTTTCCAAGAACAGAAAGGCTTAAAAGACTATGCAACCACCAAGCCAACACTGCAGGAAATATTAAGGGGGGTCCTATAAAAGAGAAAAAATCCTAAGAATATCATTGAACAGAAATATAGAAACAATCTACAGACAGAAAGACTTCAAAGGCAACACGATGTCAATAAAAACCTATCTCTCAATAATCACTCTCAATGTGAATGGCCTAAATGCGCCCATAAAACGACACAGGGTTGCAGATTGGATCAAACGACAGGATCCATCCATATGTTGTCTACAAGAGACCCATTTTGAACCTAAGGATACACCCAGAATGAAAGTGAAGGGATGGAGAAGTATCTTTCATGCCAATGGGCCTCAAAAGAAGGCCGGGGTAGCGATTCAGATAAATATAATATCATTTATTTATCATAATAATAATCTTCATAATAAATATCAGATAAATTAGATTTTAAACTAAAGACTATAGTCAGAGATACAGAAGGACACTACATACTTCTTAAAGGGACTATCCGCCAAGATAATCTAATAATTGTGAATATCTATGTCCCCAATATGGGAGCACACAATTATATAAGAAAACTATGAATCAAGATAAAGAGTCATTTTGATATGAATACAATAATAGTAGGAGATCTTAATATGCCTCTCTCAGAAAAAGACAGATCATAGAAGCAGAAAATTATTAAAGAAATAAGAGCATTGAATGAAACGTTGGACCAGATGGACCTCGTAGACATACACAGAACATTCCACCCTAAAACAACAGAATACTCATTCTTCTCGAGTGCACATGGAACCTTCTCCAGAATAGACCACATACTGGGTCACAAAGCAGGACTCAACTGATACCAAAAGACTGACATTATTCCCTGCATATTCTCTGATCACAATGCTTTGAAACTGGAACTCAATCACAAGAAAAATTCAGAAGGAACTCAAACACCTGGAAGCTAAAGACCACCTTGCTTAAGAATGCTTGGATCAGGGGCGCCTGGATGGTTCAGTGGGTTAAAGCCTCTGCCTTCGGCTCAGGTCATGATCTCAGGGTCCTGGGATCGAGCCCCGCATCAGGCTCTCTGCTCCGCAGGGAGCCTGCTTCCTCCTCTCTCTCTGCCTACCGCTCTGCCTACTTGTGATCTCTCTCTGTCAAATAAATAAATAAAATCTTTAAAAAAAAGTCTTTATAAAAAAAAAAAAGAATGCTTGGATCAACCAGGAGATCAAAGATGAACTTAAACAATTCATGGAAAACAATGAGAATGAAGTCACTTCCGTCCAAAACCTATGGGGTACAGCAAAGGTGGTTCTAAGGGGGAAATACATAGCCATCCAAGCCTCCCTCCAAAATATTGAAAAACCCAGAATACACCAGCTGTCTCTACACCTTAAAGAACTGGAGAATCAACAACAAATCAAACCAACTCCACATGCAAGAAGGGAAATAATTAAGATTAGAGCAGAGATCAATGAGGTAAAAACCAGAGATACAGTAGAACGTTTCAATGAAACTAGAATCTGGTTTTTTGAAAGAATCAATAAGATCGATGAACCATTGGCCACACTAATCCAAAAGAAAAGAGAGAAAGCCCAAATTAATAAAATTGTGAATGAAAAGGGAGAGATCACAACCACAGTGTGGGGATTCCTAAAGAATTTAAGAATAGTACTTCCATATGACCCTGCAATTGCACTGCTGGGTTTTTACCAGAAGGATACAGACATAGTGAAAAGAAGGGACATCTGTACCCCAATGTTTATTGCAGCAATGGCTATGGTCGCCAAACTGTGGAAAGAACCAAGATGCCCTTCAACGGATGAATGGATAAGGAAGATGCGGTACATATACACAATGAAGTATTATGCCTCCATCAGAAAGGATGAATACCCAACTTTTGTAGCAACATGGACGGGACTGGAAGAGATTATGCTGAGCGAAATAAGTCAAGTAGAGAGAGTTAAGTATCATATGGTCTCACTATTTGTGGAGCATAACAAATACCATGGAGGACATGGGGAGATGGAGAGGAGAGGGAATTGAGGGAAACTGGAATGGGAGTTGAACCATGAGAGACTATGCACTCTGAAAAACAAACACAGGGCTTTGAAGGGGCGGGGGGGTGGGAGGTTGAGGAACCAGGTGGTGGGTAATAGGGAGGGCACGTACTATATGGAGCACTGGGTGTGAGGACAAAACAATGAACACTGATATGTTGTAAAAAAATAATAAAAAATAATAAAATTAAAAAAAACTAAAAATAAAAAAACATTTAAAAAAGAATTAATTAATTAATTAACAACCGTACATATAAGACCCAATACACAACTCTGCCAGCAAGTCCAATACTGGAGAGAAAAGAATAAATTCCAAGACAAATACGCAATACCATGACAAGATCATGAGTCATACATATCTGACATCTCAGGTAATGACGAAAGCTTTTGATGTAGTATTCAAATATCTCCCAACACACAGAAAGCCAGATTCAAATCAATTCCCTGGTCCACAATTCGATACATTTAATGGTAATGTCGGCTTTTCTCATCTATTCCCAAAATGTAGGATGAGGGAAGACTCAAATTTACAATGTCCAAAGACACAATTCAGATAAGGACCTTAAAGGAAACCAATTGCATACAATTCTAATCAGTAAGATAATAAAACTAGAATTCATTTCTCTTCTATTTCTTTCTTCATCTCTATGTGAAACGGCCTGCTTTGTATTCTAATCACTATTTTTTCTTATATTCGGCAAGCCAGCCTTTCATACATCCTACATTTTTTGACATAGTGCTCCCTGATTATTTAATTGCACATACCACCAAGTGCTCATCCTCATATAATGCCTCACCACATCCATACCCATGAACCAGTTCCCTCTTTATGGCAGGACTATCCTCCTGTAATCCACAGCTTGGCCCCAAAGTCCTGAGTCTTTCCTGGTGTGTCTCACTGTCTGAATTCCTCTCCTTTAATTTTCCCTTCCTACTACTCATGCCCATGGTATTCCTCATGGGCCACATAGGTGTGAAGCCATAGGATGTTTCCCTTTGTCTGCTTGCATTTGAATTTGGAAATCACCTTCTTGATCATCATTTTCATAATCATCTTTATCCATTAGCCCTTAAAAGGGTATCTTGGATCCTTCCCCAGTGATGCTAGAGTGGGCATGGCAGGCCATCCATGCTGGCTGTTCATTTTCATCTGAATAAAGAGAGTTGCTCAACATGGCTCTCCCCATGACTATGGCATGGAGCATTAACTAATGTTGACAAGGAGTGCTGACCAGGGCTCTTTCTTTAGGGGTAGTGATCATGCAGATTTTCACTCTCCATGACGCCTTTGCAACGGTGTTTAAAGTAATGTCAAGAAGACAGGGCCTTCAACCCTTAGGACTGGTGTTACAGGACACTAGCAGAAAAGGACACGGACAGCACAACGCATCCCTGCCCTGGCATTTATCCTGGAATTGTGACATTCCTTCCCTTCTTCCTTCCCTCAACTTCAAAGCTGACCAAGCACCAAAGGTAGACCTTACACCCGAGAAACCAGAGGGAACAGAAGCTAAGAATGGGCCCTCTCAACTAAGTATATCCAACCTCCCAGAGTTCTAATGGTAGCCAAGTGGCCTCTTTCTTGATTGAGATCTCTAGAAATTGCAGTGGAAATAGGAACACCTTGCTCTCTCGGAGAAATGTTGGTCTAAAGAACGGTATACAGAACATCGTTTTCTTTTCTCTTTGTATAGAAAGTGGAAGTGAGAAAGAAACAGAAAAGACCACCTGAGTTCATGATCAGGCTAACAGGGCTCTTTCTTGTTCCTTCCCAGGTCTTTCTACTTAAAGCCATAGGACACATATGTCATGAGAATGGGATTGCTGCTTCAGTGAAGTCAGCTTCTGGGATGTCTCAACACTCTGAGGTCCTAGCAACCACTCCTCACCATACCACGCCTCATCATTTCACCTGGCTGGAGTAGTTCTGGGTCAGCCAGAAGTATCAAAATCACTCCGAACCGCTGGAACTGCCTGGGTATTTCCCCAAGAGAGTTTGTGAAGGGATTTGGGGTCCAATTCCCCATCCCAGAATTTGTAGTCTTTGCCCGTGACTGTCACCACCACCCCTCCTGACTCCTGAGAATGGCAAGAATCCACAATTCCATCATACCCACATAAGGTCAAGAATGAGTAAGAGTAAAAGCAGCCTCACACTGGATAATCGATGCCATACACATGTTCATGGTCCTCACCCCCAATTAGGATGCTTCTGACCAGGAAAAGCAACCCCGCCTTCCAAAGAAAGTTCAGAGTTAACACCCACAACAACACCAAAGACATGTCTGGAGTCTTCAACTGTGAGGACACGAGTTCTTCTTGCATCTCCAGAAATCGTGCATAAATGCCTCCCAATTTTTCCAGCTGACCAAACATAAAATGCAGACCCTGCCCCGTAGTACCTTAAGCCCATGACGGACTCATCTGTTTGGAGCTCACAGGAGCAAGCATGGAGCATGTTGGAAGAGAGCCAATCCCCATGTGAAGGCATCCGATAAGGCTTTTGGGCCAGTTTCAAGAATACAACGTGAATCTACAAATGGTCTCTATCTTCCTTGTATTCGAAACGTGCATTCTGTTATCTACCCTGACGATAATTTCCTTTGGAGAAAGAGCTCATGGAGTGCCCAAAGGTTGGCACTTGAGAGATTCTCAGGTGTGTGTGACATGCCCTCTGGGTTTGTGTTGTGGCTCTCCACTCTCCTGTGGTCTCATCCTCTGCAGAGTCTCTCCTTGCCTTCCATTCAGAGTGTTTGGTGTCTCGGCCAAATATGGTGAGGTTTAGCTCCGTGGGTCTGGTGTGCCTGTGAAACGTAACTTTCAAACCTCTCCACAAAACTTAAGGCCTGCTGAATTCTGTGGCCAGTTGAGAGGATGGTGGCAGGGTTTTCCCATAGTCTCCTGCAGGATATTCTATTCTCCTGGGACTAAGCAATGTGGCCTGAAGAAGGCAGTCCCAACAGTGTTCCAGGTTTGGGAATCCGTGATTGCAGGATGGGAAGCTAATGTGTCACCGTCCTGCCTGTGGCTACTTCTCAGTCTTGATGCTGGACGTTGGAGAGCCCAATATCTTTGGTGCCAACTGAGGCATCTCCACCAACACTGCGCATCACGAGTGCACAAAATAAATAATTATCTTACCAAGGTGCCAACAGGTATTGTCTCTGATCATGTTTTCCAGACTGACTGCACCGGGTTGCTTGCTGGTGTCCTCTCCAGGAGATACACAATGTTGTCTGGTCTATGTGTGTAAAGCATGCTGATCTGGAGTCCCCGGGCCTAAAAACTCTTGGGTTGCAAGAACTCGTGTCCTTTAGACACTCTCTTTTTCTCCGCCAAAACTATGTGTCAACATTCAAATTGTGGATTCTAAGTGTTCTCTCCCCCTGGATCTTTGTCTTTGGTCAAGGCTCCCTGGCCTCTGAAGCACCAACCGTCCAATTCTCCCATAAGCCCTGTGTACACACTTCTCCCATGGTTTCTGTGACTTCTTCTCTCTTTCGAAGTAGATTCGATTTCTAGGCTTCAGGTCCATTTATGCCATGTTTTCTTTGATGTGGTCCTCTTCTGGTTGTGCTGATGGCTGAAGGCAAGCCTGGAGATACCAGACACTTCTCCCAACTCCCTGTACTCCAAATGCACTGCAGACTCGTAAGGAGCCATAATCAAGAATGTAATTTGCTCCTTTTGACATGTGGCAGAAAGAGAGAGAGCATTGGGCCGTGTCATATCTATCAGTCACAGAAAGACATATACCATATGATTTCATTCACTCATAGAAGTAAAGAAACAATGAGATATCACCTCACACCAGTCAGAATGGCTAAAATTAACAAGTCAGGAAATGACAGATGCTGGAGAGGATGTGGAGAAAGGGGAACCCTTCTCCACTGTTGGTGGGAATGCAAGCTGGTCCAACCACTCTGGAAAACAGCATGGAGGTTCCTCAAAATGTTGAAAATAGAACTACCCTATGACCCAGTAATTGCACTACTGGGTATTTACCCTAAAGATACAAACATAGTGATCCGAAGGGGCACGTGTACCCGAAAGTTTATAGCAGCAATGTCTACAATAGCCAGACTATGGAAAGAACCTAGATGTCCATCAACAGATGAATGGATAAAGAAGATGTGGTATATATACACAATGGAATACTATGCAGCCATCAAAAGAAATGAAATCTTGCCATTTGAGACGACGTGGATGGAACTAGAGTGTATCATGCTTAGTGAAATAAGTCAATCGGAGAAAGATAACTATCATATGATCTCCCTGATATGAGGACATGGAGAAGCAACATGGGGGGATAGGGGGATAGGAGAAGAATAAATGAAACAAGATGGGATTGGGAGGGAGACAAACCATAAATGACTCTTAATCTCACAAAACAAACTGGGGGTTGCTGGGGGGAGGTGGGATTGGGAGAGGGGGAGCGGGCTATGGACATTGGGGAGGGGAGGCGAACCATAAGAGACTATGGACTCTGAAAAACAACCTGAGGGTTTTGAAGGATCAGGGGTGGGAGGTTGGGGGAACAGGTGGTGGGTAATGGGGAGGGCACGTTTTGCATGGAGCACTGGGTGTTGTGCAAAAAGAATGAATACTGTTACGCTGAAAAAATAAATAAAAAGGGAAAAGAAAAAAAAAAAAGAAGTAAAGAAACATGTGAAAATGCAAGAAAATGGGAAAGGCAATTAGACTCTAACCAGGCACCCAAAATTTGGTGTTTATTCCAGGCAGGCCAGTCAGAATCAGCGTTTCTATAAGGGGATCTAATGGGACATTTAATGCAGGAAATGTGGTCGAACGGCATGTAACTTGAGTTTCCTCTGTGTTTGAAGGTGGATTGTGATCAGGAATAGAGCAGCTTCATAATTCTTAAAATATCATTTTTAGTGTGTTGTGAAACACACACACACACAAACACACACACACACACACACACACTCAGTTAAAAGAGTCCCACAGAGTTAGGGAGCAAGTGAGGAATAGCACTCATGGAAGCAAAATTCAGAAAACATACCATAAATAACAAAAGCTTAGAGAATAAAAGTATCAAACCGTCCAAACTGGATGAGTTAACTCCTTACCTATCAAGAATTAATTAAACATCCATACCTAAAAGACCCCTCCACACAAGTATGCCAGAAAATCCAATACCGGAGAGAAAAGGATAAATCCAAGACATATACGCATTACCATGACAAGTTCATGAGTCATAAATAGCTGACATCACAGGTAATGAGGAAAGCTATGAAGCAGTCCTCAAACATCTCCAAATACAGAGAGAGCCAGGTTCAAATCAATTACCTGGACCACAGTTTGAGACATTTAATGGTAATGTTGGCTTTTCTCATCTATTTCCAAAATGTTGGAAGAGGAAAGACTCTAATTTACAATGTCCAAAGACCCAAATCACATAAGGACCCTATAGGAAACAAATGGCATACAATTTTAATCAGTAAGAATATAAAGCAAGAATTCATTTCTCTTCTCTTTCTTTCTTCATCTCCATGGGAAACAGCCGAATTTGCTTTCTATTCATTAATTTTTCTTTTATTTGGTAAGCCAGGCTTTCATCCCTCCTACGTTTTTTGATATAGTGTTCTCAGATATTTTAATGTATTAAAATTAATGCACCACCACCAAGGGCTCAACTTCATATTATGCCACACCACCTCCATACCCACTAACCAGTTCCCTCTTTATGGCAGGTCTTATCCTCCTGTAATCATCTGCTTAGTGCCAAAAGTCCCGAGTCTCTCCTGGTGCGTCTACCTCTCTGAATACTTTTCCTTTTGTTTTCCCTTACTAGTACTCATGTCCATGGTATTCCTCATGGGCCACATATGAGTGAAGCCGTACAATATTTTCCTTGCACTGCTTTCATTTTCATTTGGATATCATCTTCTTTATCGTCATCTTCAAAATCATCTTTATTCAAGAGCCTTAAAAGGGTATCACGGCCCCTTCCACAGTGATGCTAGAGTACTCATGGTAGGTCATCGATGTTGGCCGTTCATTTTCATCCGAATGCAGAAAGTTGCTTACCATGGCTCTCCCCATGATTATGGAATGTAGCACTAACTAATGATGACAAGTAGAGCTGAACAGGGCTCTTTCTTTCTGGCTGGCGAACATGCAGAATTTCACAATCCATGAAGAATTTGCAATGGTGTTTAAGGTAATGTCAGGTAGACAGAGCCTCTATCCCTTAGGACTGGTGTTTCAGAACACTAGCAGATAAGGACACAGACAGCACAATGCATCCCTGCCCTGGCAATTTTCCTGGAATGGTGACTTTCCTTCCCTTCATCCTTCCGTCATTTTCCAAGCTGTCCAAGCACGAAAGGCAGACCTTACACCCGAGAAACCACAGGGAACAGAAGCTAAGAATGGAACCTCTCACCCAAGATTACCAAACCTCCCAGAGACCTAATGGTAGCGAAGAGGCCTCGCTGTTTATTGGGATATCTAGAAACTGCAGTGAAAATAGTTACACCTTGCCATCTCTGGAGAAATGTTGGACTAAAGAATGTTATACAGAAAATCGTTTTCTGTTATCTTTGTATAGAAAGTGGAAGTGGAAAAGAAACAGAAAATACCAACTGAGTTCATGATCAGGCTAACAGTTCCTTCCCAGGTCTTTCTACTTAAAGCCATAGAACTCATATGTCATGAGAACTGGATTGCTGCTTCAGTGAAATCACCTTCTGTGACGTCACAAAGCTCTGAGGTCCTAGCAACCACTCCTCACCAAACCACGGCTAATCACTTCACCTGGCTGGAGTAGTTCTGGGTCAGCCAGGTGTATCCAAATCACTCCAAAACGCTGTAGCCACGTGGCTATTTACCCAACACAGTTTGTGAAGCGATTTGGGGTCACCATCTCCATGGCCGAATTTCTAGCCATTGCTCGTGACTGTCACCACCATCCCTCTGGACTCCTGAGATGGGCAAGAATCCACAATGCCATCTTACACACGTCAGGTCAAGAAAGAGTCAGTAGTTCCAGCACCTCACAGGGGAACTCCACGCCATACACGTGTTCATGGTACTCACACACCAACAGGATGCTTCTGACCAGGAAAAGCGCCCCCCACCCTCCGAGGTAAGCTCAGAGTTAACATGGGCAAACATCCTATAGACATGTCTGGAGTCTTCAGCAGTTAAGACACGAGTCCTTCATGCATCTCCAGAAATCGTGCCATAAATGCCTCCCCATTTCCCCAGCTGACCAAACATTATAGGTAGAACCTACACCCTAGAAGCTTAGGCCCAGGACGGCCTCATCTCTTTGGAGCTCACAGGAGCAAGCACGGGGCATATTGGAAGAGAGCCAATCCCCATGTGAAGGCATCCGAAATGGCTTTCGGGCCAGATTCAGGAAGACAACGTGAATCTACTAAAGGTCTCTGTCTTCTCTGTATATGAACCACGCATTCTGCTAACTACCCTGAAGATAATTTCTTTAGGAAGAAGAGCTCATGGAGTGCCCAAGTGCTGGCACTTGAGAGAGTCTTCGGTGTGTGTGACATGCCCTCTGGGGTTGTGTTGTGGCTGTCCACTCTCCTGTTTGCTCATCCTCTGCAGAGGCTCTCCTTGCCTTCCATTCAGAGTGTTGGGTGTCTGGCCCAAATATGGTGAGGTTAAGCTCCGTGGGTCTGGTGTGCCTGTGAAACGTGACTTTCAACCCACTCCCCACACTAAAGGCCTGCTAATTCTGTGGCCAGGTGAGAGGATGTGGGAAGGGCTTTCTTCTAGTCCCCTGCAGGATTATGTGTTCCCCTGGGACTAAGCAACGTGGCCTGAAGAAGGCATTCCCAAGAGTGTTCCAGGTTTGGGAATCCGTGATTGCAGGTTGGGAAGCTAATGTCCCCACCGTCCTGCTTGTGGCCACTTCTCAGTCTTGATGGTGGCGGTCGAAGAGCCCAAGTATCTTTGGCGCCAACTGAGGCATCTCCACCAACACTGCCCATCACGATGCACACAAAGAAATCATAATCTTACCACGGTGTCAACAGGTATTGTCTCTGATCATGGTTTCCAGGCTGCCTGCAACTGGTTGCTTGCTCGTGTCCTCTCCAGGAGATACACAGTGTTGTCTGGAGTCTCTGTCTGCAAAGCATGCTGATCTGGAATCCCCGGGCCTCAAGTCACTTGTGTTGCAAGAATTCATGTCCTTCAGAGACTCTCCTTTTCTCAGCCAACAGCTATGGGTCAACATTCAAATTGTGGGGTCTAAGTGTGCTCCACTCCCCTGAGCCTTTGTCATTGGCCATGTCTCCCTGCCCTCTGAAGAACCAACCGTCCAAATCTCCCATAAGCCATGACTACACCCTCCTCCCATCGTCGCTCTGACTTCTTTTCTCTTTCGCTGTGGAGTGTGATTTCTCGGCTTCAGGTCCATTTATGCCATTTTTACATTGGTGTGGTCATCTTCTGGTTGTGCTGAAGGCCGAACAAGCCTGGAGCTCACACACACTTCTACACTCTCCCTTTCCTCCAAATGTACTGAGGACTCTTATGGAGCCATAAGCAGGAAGGCATTCTTGCTCCTTGTGACATGTGGAAGAAAGAGAGAGAGCATTGGGCCGTGTCATATCTCTCAGTCACAGAAAGACAAATAGCATGCGATTTCACTCACTCATGGAAGTAAAGAAACATGTGAAAAAGCACGAAAAAGGGACGGGCAATGAGACTCTAACCAGGCACACAAAATTTGGTGTTCGTTCCAGGCAGGCTACTCAGAATCTGCGTTTCTAAAATTGGATCCAAAGGGACATTCAATGCAGGAAATAAAGCCAAACGGGATGTAACGTGAGTTTCCACTGTGTTTGAAGGTGTATTATGATCTGGAATAGAGCAGCTTCCTATCTCTTAAAATATCATTGTTAGAATTTTGTGAAACACACACACACACACACACACACACACACTTAAAAGAACCCATAGAATTGAGGGTGCAAGTGAGGAATAGCACTCATGGATGCAAAATTCAGAGAAAATACCTTAAAAAAACAAAATCTTAGAGAATCAAATTTCCTATCGTCCAAACTGGATAAGTTAACTACTTACGTATCAAGAATTAATTAAATAATTAAACAACCTTACCTAAAAGACCCCTCCTCACATGTATGTCAGCAAATCCAATACCGGAGAGAAAAGGATAAATTCGAAGACCCATATGCAATACCGTGACAAGATCATGAGTCATACATATCTGACGTCTCACGAAATGACCAAAGCTTTTGAAGCATTGCTCAAACATCTCCCAACACACAGAAAGCCATGTTCCACACAATTCCCTAGTCCACAATTTGAGACATTTAATGGTAATATAGGCTTTTCTAATTTATTCCCACAATGTAGGAAGAGGGAAGACTCAAATTTACAATGTCCAGTGACCCAATTCACATAAGGATCTTATAGGAAACCAATTGCATACAATTTTAATCAGCAAGATAATAAAACTGGAATTCATTTCTCTTCTCTTTCTTTCATCTCCATGTGAAACGGCCGGATTTGCTTACTATTCACTAATTTTTCTCATATTCGGCAAGCCAGTCTTTCATCCATCTGACGTTTTTTGACATAGTGTTCCCTGATTCTTTAATTGCCAATACCACCAAGTGCTCATCCTCCTATAAGGCCAAAGCACATCCATACCCATTAACCAGTTCCCTCTTTATCGCAGGTCTTATCGTCCTGGAACCCTCAGCTTGGTCCCCAATGTCCTGAGTCTCTCCTTGTGCGACTCCCTGTCTGACAACTTCTCCTTCCATTTTCCCTGTCTACTACTCATTTCCATGGTATTCCTCATGGGTCACATATGAGTGAAGCCATAGGATATTTCCCTTTGTCTGCTTACATTTTCATTTCTAAATCATCTTCTTTATCATCATCTTCATAATCACCTTTATCGACTAGCTCTTCAAAGAGTATCTCAGCTCCTTCCACAGTGGTGCAAGAGTGGGCATGGCAGGCCATCAATGTTGGCTATTCATTCTCATGTGAATAAATAGAGTTGCTCAACATGGCTCTCACCATGACTATGGCATGGAGCATTAACTAATGATGACAAGGAGTGCTGACCACGGCTCTTTCATTAGGGGTAGAGATCATGCAGTGTTTCACCCTCCATGAAGCCTTTGCAACGGTGTGTGAGGTAATATCAGGTTGACAGAGCCTTCATCCATTGGGACTGGTGTTTCAGGACACTAGCAGATAAGGACACGGACAGCACAATGCATCCCTGCCCTGGCAATGTTCCCGGAATGGTGACTTTCCATCCCTTCTTCCTTCTGTCATCTTCCAAGCTGACGAAGAACCAAAGGCAGACCTTACGCAGGAGAAACCATAGGGAACAGAAGCTAAGATGGACCCTCTCACCCAAGATTATCAAACCTCCCAGAGACCTAATGGTAGCGAAGAGGCCTCGCTGTTGTTTGAGATCTCTCGAAATTGCAGTGGAAATATTTACACCTTGCTCTCTCTGGAGAAATGTTGGTCTAGTGAATGGTATACAGAACATCGTTTTCTGTTCTCTTTGTATAGAACGTGGAAGTGGAAAAGAAACAGAAACGACCACGTGAGTTCATGATCAGGCTAACAGGGCTCTTTCTTGTTCCTTCCCAGGTCTATCTACGTAAAGCCATAGGACGCATATGTCATGAGAATGGGATTGCTGCTTCAGTGAAGTCAGATTCTGTGACGTCACAAAGCTCTGAGGTCCTTGCAACCTCTCCTCACCAAACCACTCCTCATCACTTCACCTGGCTGGAGTAGATCTGGGTCAGCCAGCAGTATCCAAATCACTCCAAAACGCTGTAGCCACGTGGCTATTTACCCAACACAGTTTGTGAAGCGATTTGGGGTCACCATCTCCATGGCCGAATTTCTAGCCATTGCTCGTGACTGTCACCACCATCCCTCTGGACTCCTGAGATGGGCAAGAATCCACAATGCCATCTTACACACGTAAGGTCAAGAAAGAGTCAGTAGTTCCAGCACCTCACAGGGGAACTCCACGCCATACACGTGTTCATGGTACTCACACACGAACAGGATGCTTCTGACCAGGAAAAGCGCCCCCCACCCTCCGAGGTAAGCTCAGAGTTAACATGGGCAAACTACCTATAGACATGTCCGGAGTCTTCAGCAGTTAAGACACGAGTCCTTCATGCATCTCCAGAAATCGTGCCATAAATGCCTCCCCATTTCCCCAGCTGACCAAACATTATAGGTAGAACCTACACCCTAGAAGCTTAGGCCCAGGACGGCCTCATCTCTTTGGAGCTCACAGGAGCAAGCACGGGGCATATTGGAAGAGAGCCAATCCCCATGTGAAGGCATCCGAAATGGCTTTCGGGCCAGATTCAGGAAGACAACGTGAATCTACTAAAGGTCTCTGTCTTCTCTGTATACGAACCACGCATTCTGCTATCTACCCTGAAGATAATTTCTTTAGGAAGAAGAGCTCATGGAGTGCCCAAGTGCTGGCACTTGAGAGAGTCTTCGGTGTGTGTGACATGCCCTCTGGGGTTGTGTTGTGGCTGTCCACTCTCCTGTTTGCTCATCCTCTGCAGAGGCTCTCCTTGCCTTCCATTCAGAGTGTTGGGTGTCTGGGCCAAATATGGTGAGGTTAAGCTCCGTGGGTCTGGTGTGCCTGTGAAACGTGACTTTCAACCCACTCCCCAACACTAAAGGCCTGCTAATTCTGTGGCCAGGTGAGAGGATGTGGGAAGGGCTTTCTTCTAGTCCCCTGCAGGATTATGTGTTCCCCTGGGACTAAGCAACGTGGCCTGAAGAAGGCATTCCCAAGAGTGTTCCAGGTTTGGGAATCCGTGATTGCAGGTTGGGAAGCTAATGTCCTCACCGTCCTGCTTGTGGCCACTTCTCAGTCTTGATGGTGGCGGTCGAAGAGCCCAAGTATCTTTGGCGCCAACTGAGGCATCTCCACCAACACTGCCCATCACGATGCACACAAAGAAATCATAATCTTACCACGGTGTCAACAGGTATTGTCTCTGATCATGGTTTCCAGGCTGCCTGCAACTGGTTGCTTGCGCGTGTCCTCTCCAGGAGATACCCAGTGTTGTCTGGAGTCTCTGTCTGCAAAGCATGCTGATCTGGAATCCCCGGGCCTCAAGTCACTTGTGTTGCAAGAATTCATGTCCTTCAGAGACTCTCCTTTTCTCAGCCAACAGCTATGGGTCAACATTCAAATTGTGGGGTCTAAGTGTGCTCCACTCCCCTGAGCCTTTGTCATTGGCCATGTCTCCCTGCCCTCTGAAGAACCAACCGTCCAAATCTCCCATAAGCCATGACTACACCCTCCTCCCATCGTCGCTCTGACTTCTTTTCTCTTTCGCTGTGGAGTGTGATTTCTCGGCTTCAGGTCCATTTATGCCATTTTTACATTGGTGTGGTCATCTTCTGGTTGTGCTGAAGGCCGAACAAGCCTGGAGCTCACACACACTTCTACACTCTCCCTTTCCTCCAAATGTACTGAGGACTCTTATGGAGCCATAAGCAGGAAGGCATTCTTGCTCCTTGTGACATGTGGAAGAAAGAGAGAGAGCATTGGGCCGTGTCATATCTCTCAGTCACAGAAAGACAAATAGCATGCGATTTCACTCACTCATGGAAGTAAAGAAACATGTGAAAAAGCACGAAAAACGGACGGGCAATGAGACTCTAACCAGGCACACAAAATTTGGTGTTCGTTCCAGGCAGGCTACTCAGAATCTGCGTTTCTAAAATTGGATCCAAAGGGACATTCAATGCAGGAAATAAAGCCAAACGGGATGTAACGTGAGTTTCCACTGTGTTTGAAGGTGTATTATGATCTGGAATAGAGCAGCTTCCTATCTCTTAAAATATCATTGTTAGAATTTTGTGAAACACACACACACACACACACACACACACACACTTAAAAGAACCCATAGAATTGAGGGTGCAAGTGAGGAATAGCACTCATGGATGCAAAATTCAGAGAAAATACCTTACAAAACAAAATCTTAGAGAATCAAATTTCCTATCGTCCAAACTGGATATGTTAACTACTTACGTATCAAGAATTAATTAAATAATTAAACAACCTTACCTAAAAGACCCCTCCTCACATGTATGTCAGCAAATCCAATACCGGAGAGAAAAGGATAAATTCCAAGACCCATATGCAATACCATGACAAGATCATGAGTCATACATATCTGACGTCTCACGAAATGACCAAAGCTTTTGAAGCATTCCTCAAACATCTCCCAGCACACAGAAAGCCATGTTCCACACAATTCCCTAGTCCAGAATTTGAGACATTTAATGGTAATATAGGCTTTTCTAATTTATTCCCACAATGTAGGAAGAGGGAAGACTCAAATTTACAATGTCCAGTGACCCAATTCACATAAGGATCTTATAGGAAACCAATTGCATACAATTTTAATCAGCAAGATAATAAAACTGGAATTCATTTCTCTTCTCTTTCTTTCATCTCCATGTGAAACGGCCGGATTTGCTTACTATTCACCCTTTTTTCTCATATTCGGCAAGCCAGTCTTTCATCCATCTGACGTTTTTTGACATAGTGTTCCCTGATTCTTTAATTGCCAATACCACCAAGTGCTCATCCTCCTATAAGGCCAAAGCACATCCATACCCATTAACCAGTTCCCTCTTTATCGCAGGTCTTATCGTCCTGGAACCCTCAGCTTGGTCCCCAATGTCCTGAGTCTCTCCTTGTGCGACTCCCTGTCTGACAACTTCTCCTTCCATTTTCCCTGTCTACTACTCATTTCCATGGTATTCCTCATGGGTCACATATGAGTGAAGCCATAGGATATTTCCCTTTGTCTGCTTACATTTTCATTTCTAAATCATCTTCTTTATCATCATCTTCATAATCACCTTTATCGACTAGCTCTTCAAAGAGTATCTCAGCTCCTTCCACAGTGGTGCAAGAGTGGGCATGGCAGGCCATCAATGTTGGCTATTCATTCTCATGTGAATAAATAGAGTTGCTCAACATGGCTCTCACCATGACTATGGCATGGAGCATTAACTAATGATGACAAGGAGTGCTGACCACGGCTCTTTCATTAGGGGTAGAGATCATGCAGTGTTTCACCCTCCATGAAGCCTTTGCAACGGTGTGTGAGGTAATATCAGGTTGACAGAGCCTTCATCCATTGGGACTGGTGTTTCAGGACACTAGCAGATAAGGACACGGACAGCACAATGCATCCCTGCCCTGGCAATGTTCCCGGAATGGTGACTTTCCATCCCTTCTTCCTTCTGTCATCTTCCAAGCTGACGAAGAACCAAAGGCAGACCTTACGCAGGAGAAACCATAGGGAACAGAAGCTAAGATGGACCCTCTCACCCAAGATTATCAAACCTCCCAGAGACCTAATGGTAGCGAAGAGGCCTCGCTGTTCTTTGAGATCTCTCGAAATTGCAGTGGAAATATTTACACCTTGCTCTCTCTGGAGAAATGTTGGTCTAGTGAATGGTATACAGAACATCGTTTTCTGTTCTCTTTGTATAGAACGTGGAAGTGGAAAAGAAACAGAAACGACCACGTGAGTTCATGATCAGGCTAACAGGGCTCTTTCTTGTTCCTTCCCAGGTCTATCTACGTAAAGCCATAGGACGCATATGTCATGAGAATGGGATTGCTGCTTCAGTGAAGTCAGATTCTGTGACGTCACAAAGCTCTGAGGTCCTTGCAACCTCTCCTCACCAAACCACTCCTCATCACTTCACCTGGCTGGAGTAGTTCTGGGTCAGCCAGGAGTATCCAAATCACTCCAAAACGCTGTAGCCACGTGGCTATTTACCCAACACAGTTTGTGAAGCGATTTGGGGTCACCATCTCCATGGCCGAATTTCTAGCCATTGCTCGTGACTGTCACCACCATCCCTCTGGACTCCTGAGATGGGCAAGAATCCACAATGCCATCTTACACACGTCAGGTCAAGAAAGAGTCAGTAGTTCCAGCACCTCACAGGGGAACTCCACGCCATACACGTGTTCATGGTACTCACACACCAACAGGATGCTTCTGACCAGGAAAAGCGCCCCCCACCCTCCGAGGTAAGCTCAGAGTTAACATGGGCAAACATCCTATAGACATGTCTGGAGTCTTCAGCAGTTAAGACACGAGTCCTTCATGCATCTCCAGAAATCGTGCCATAAATGCCTCCCCATTTCCCCAGCTGACCAAACATTATAGGTAGAACCTACACCCTAGAAGCTTAGGCCCAGGACGGCCTCATCTCTTTGGAGCTCACAGGAGCAAGCACGGGGCATATTGGAAGAGAGCCAATCCCCATGTGAAGGCATCCGAAATGGCTTTCGGGCCAGATTCAGGAAGACAACGTGAATCTACTAAAGGTCTCTGTCTTCTCTGTATACGAACCACGCATTCTGCTATCTACCCTGAAGATAATTTCTTTAGGAAGAAGAGCTCATGGAGTGCCCAAGTGCTGGCACTTGAGAGAGTCTTCGGTGTGCGTGACATGCCCTCTGGGGTTGTGTTGTGGCTGTCCACTCTCCTGTTTGCTCATCCTCTGCAGAGGCTCTCCTTGCCTTCCATTCAGAGTGTTGGGTGTCTGGGCCAAATATGGTGAGGTTAAGCTCCGTGGGTCTGGTGTGCCTGTGAAACGTGACTTTCAACCCACTCCCCAACACTAAAGGCCTGCTAATTCTGTGGCCAGGTGAGAAGATGTGGGAAGGGCTTTCTTCTAGTCCCCTGCAGGATTATGTGTTCCCCTGGGACTAAGCAACGTGGCCTGAAGAAGGCATTCCCAAGAGTGTTCCAGGTTTGGGAATCCGTGATTGCAGGTTGGGAAGCTAATGTCCTCACCGTCCTGCTTGTGGCCACTTCTCAGTCTTGATGGTGGCGGTCGAAGAGCCCAAGGATCTTTGGCGCCAACTGAGGCATCTCCACCAACACTGCCCATCACGATGCACACAAAGAAATCATAATCTTACCACGGTGTCAACAGGTATTGTCTCTGATCATGGTTTCCAGGCTGCCTGCAACTGGTTGCTTGCGCGTGTCCTCTCCAGGAGATACCCAGTGTTGTCTGGAGTCTCTGTCTGCAAAGCATGCTGATCTGGAATCCCCGGGCCTCAAGTCACTTGTGTTGCAAGAATTCATGTCCTTCAGAGACTCTCCTTTTCTCAGCCAACAGCTATGGGTCAACATTCAAATTGTGGGGTCTAAGTGTGCTCCACTCCCCTGAGCCTTTGTCATTGGCCATGTCTCCCTGCCCTCTGAAGAACCAACCGTCCAAATCTCCCATAAGCCATGACTACACCCTCCTCCCATCGTCGCTCTGACTTCTTTTCTCTTTCGCTGTGGAGTGTGATTTCTCGGCTTCAGGTCCATTTATGCCATTTTTACATTGGTGTGGTCATCTTCTGGTTGTGCTGAAGGCCGAACAAGCCTGGAGCTCACACACACTTCTATACTCTCCCTTTCCTCCAAATGTACTGAGGACTCTTATGGAGCCATAAGCAGGAAGGCATTCTTGCTCCTTGTGACATGTGGAAGAAAGAGAGAGAGCATTGGGCCGTGTCATATCTCTCAGTCACAGAAAGACAAATAGCATGCGATTTCACTCACTCATGGAAGTAAAGAAACATGTGAAAAAGCACGAAAAACGGACGGGCAATGAGACTCTAACCAGGCACACAAAATTTGGTGTTCGTTCCAGGCAGGCTACTCAGAATCTGCGTTTCTAAAATTGGATCCAAAGGGACATTCAATGCAGGAAATAAAGCCAAACGGGATGTAACGTGAGTTTCCACTGTGTTTGAAGGTGTATTATGATCTGGAATAGAGCAGCTTCCTATCTCTTAAAATATCATTGTTAGAATTTTGTGAAACACACACACACACACACACACACACACACACACACACACACTTAAAAGAACCCATAGAATTGAGGGTGCAAGTGAGGAATAGCACTCATGGATGCAAAATTCAGAGAAAATACCTTAAAAAAACAAAATCTTAGAGAATCAAATTTCCTATCGTCCAAACTGGATAAGTTAACTACTTACGTATCAAGAATTAATTAAATAATTAAACAACCTTACCTAAAAGACCCCTCCTCAAATGTATGTCAGCAAATCCAATACCGGAGAAAAAAGGATAAATTCCAAGACCCATATGCAATACCATGACAAGATCATGAGTCATACATATCTGACGTCTCACGAAATGACCAAAGGTTTTGAAGCATTGCTCAAACATCTCCCAACACACAGAAAGCCATGTTCCACACAATTCCCTAGTCCACAATTTGAGACATTTAATGGTAATATAGGCTTTTCTAATTTATTCCCACAATGTAGGAAGAGGGAAGACTCAAATTTACAATGTCCAGTGACCCAATTCACATAAGGATCTTATAGGAAACCAATTGCATACAAATTTAATCAGCAAGATAATAAAACTGGAATTCATTTCTCTTCTCTTTCTTTCATCTCCATGTGAAACGGCCGGATTTGCTTACTATTCACCCTTTTTTCTCATATTCGGCAAGCCAGTCTTTCATCCATCTGACGTTTTTTGACATAGTGTTCCCTGATTCTTTAATTGCCAATACCACCAAGTGCTCATCCTCCTATAAGGCCAAAGCACATCCATACCCATTAACCAGTTCCCTCTTTATCGCAGGTCTTATCGTCCTGGAACCCTCAGCTTGGTCCCCAATGTCCTGAGTCTCTCCTTGTGCGACTCCCTGTCTGACAACTTCTCCTTCCATTTTCCCTGTCTACTACTCATTTCCATGGTATTCCTCATGGGTCACATATGAGTGAAGCCATAGGATATTTCCCTTTGTCTGCTTACATTTTCATTTCTAAATCATCTTCTTTATCATCATCTTCATAATCACCTTTATCGACTAGCTCTTCAAAGAGTATCTCAGCTCCTTCCACAGTGGTGCAAGAGTGGGCATGGCAGGCCATCAATGTTGGCTATTCATTCTCATGTGAATAAATAGAGTTGCTCAACATGGCTCTCACCATGACTATGGCATGGAGCATTAACTAATGATGACAAGGAGTGCTGACCACGGCTCTTTCATTAGGGGTAGAGATCATGCAGTGTTTCACCCTCCATGAAGCCTTTGCAACGGTGTGTGAGGTAATATCAGGTTGACAGAGCCTTCATCCATTGGGACTGGTGTTTCAGGACACTAGCAGATAAGGACACGGACAGCACAATGCATCCCTGCCCTGGCAATGTTCCCGGAATGGTGACTTTCCATCCCTTCTTCCTTCTGTCATCTTCCAAGCTGACGAAGAACCAAAGGCAGACCTTACGCAGGAGAAACCATAGGGAACAGAAGCTAAGATGGACCCTCTCACCCAAGATTATCAAACCTCCCAGAGACCTAATGGTAGCGAAGAGGCCTCGCTGTTGTTTGAGATCTCTCGAAATTGCAGTGGAAATATTTACACCTTGCTCTCTCTGGAGAAATGTTGGTCTAGTGAATGGTATACAGAACATCGTTTTCTGTTCTCTTTGTATAGAACGTGGAAGTGGAAAAGAAACAGAAACGACCACGTGAGTTCATGATCAGGCTAACAGGGCTCTTTCTTGTTCCTTCCCAGGTCTATCTATGTAAAGCCATAGGACGCATATGTCATGAGAATGGGATTGCTGCTTCAGTGAAGTCAGATTCTGTGACGTCACAAAGCTCTGAGGTCCTTGCAACCTCTCCTCACCAAACCACTCCTCATCACTTCACCTGGCTGGAGTAGTTCTGGGTCAGCCAGGAGTATCCAAATCACTCCAAAACGCTGTAGCCACGTGGCTATTTACCCAACACAGTTTGTGAAGAGATTTTCGGTCAACATCTCCATGGCCGAATTTCTAGCCATTGCTCGTGACTGTCACCACCATCCCTCTGGACTCCTGAGATGGGCAAGAATCCACAATGCCATCTTACACACGTAAGGTCAAGAAAGAGTCAGTAGTTCCAGCACCTCACAGGGGAACTCCACGCCATACACGTGTTCATGGTACTCACACACGAACAGGATGCTTCTGACCAGGAAAAGCGCCCCCCACCCTCCGAGGTAAGCTCAGAGTTAACATGGGCAAACATCCTATAGACATGTCTGGAGTCTTCAGCAGTTAAGACACGAGTCCTTCATGCATCTCCAGAAATCGTGCCATAAATGCCTCCCCATTTCCCCAGCTGACCAAACATTATAGGTAGAACCTACACCCTAGAAGCTTAGGCCCAGGACGGCCTCATCTCTTTGGAGCTCACAGGAGCACGCACGGGGCATATTGGAAGAGAGCCAATCCCCATGTGAAGGCATCCGAAATGGCTTTCGGGCCAGATTCAGGAAGACAACGTGAATCTACTAAAGGTCTCTGTCTTCTCTGTATACGAACCACGCATTCTGCTATCTTCCCTGAAGATAATTTCTTTAGGAAGAAGAGCTCATGGAGTGCCCAAGTGCTGGCACTTGAGAGAGTCTTCGGTGTGTGTGACATGCCCTCTGGGGTTGTGTTGTGGCTGTCCACTCTCCTGTTTGCTCATCCTCTGCAGAGGCTCTCCTTGCCTTCCATTCAGAGTGTTGGGTGTCTGGGCCAAATATGGTGAGGTTAAGCTCCGTGGGTCTGGTGTGCCTGTGAAACGTGACTTTCAACCCACTCCCCAACACTAAAGGCCTGCTAATTCTGTGGCCAGGTGAGAGGATGTGGGAAGGGCTTTCTTCTAGTCCCCTGCAGGATTATGTGTTCCCCTGGGACTAAGCAACGTGGCCTGAAGAAGGCATTCCCAAGAGTGTTCCAGGTTTGGGAATCCGTGATTGCAGGTTGGGAAGCTAATGTCCTCACCGTCCTGCTTGTGGCCACTTCTCAGTCTTGATGGTGGCGGTCGAAGAGCCCAAGGATCTTTGGCGCCAACTGAGGCATCTCCACCAACACTGCCCATCACGATGCACACAAAGAAGTCATAATCTTACCACGGTGTCAACAGGTATTGTCTCTGATCATGGTTTCCAGGCTGCCTGCAACTGGTTGCTTGCGCGTGTCCTCTCCAGGAGATACCCAGTGTTGTCTGGAGTCTCTGTCTGCAAAGCATGCTGATCTGGAATCCCCGGGCCTCAAGTCACTTGTGTTGCAAGAATTCATGTCCTTCAGAGACTCTCCTTTTCTCAGCCAACAGCTATGGGTCAACATTCAAATTGTGGGGTCTAAGTGTGCTCCACTCCCCTGAGCCTTTGTCATTGGCCATGTCTCCCTGCCCTCTGAAGAACCAACCGTCCAAATCTCCCATAAGCCATGACTACACCCTCCTCCCATCGTCGCTCTGACTTCTTTTCTCTTTCGCTGTGGAGTGTGATTTCTCGGCTTCAGGTCCATTTATGCCATTTTTACATTGGTGTGGTCATCTTCTGGTTGTGCTGAAGGCCGAACAAGCCTGGAGCTCACACACACTTCTACACTCTCCCTTTCCTCCAAATGTACTGAGGACTCTTATGGAGCCATAAGCAGGAAGGCATTCTTGCTCCTTGTGACATGTGGAAGAAAGAGAGAGAGCATTGGGCCGTGTCATATCTCTCAGTCACAGAAAGACAAATAGCATGCGATTTCACTCCCTCATGGAAGTAAAGAAACATGTGAAAAAGCACGAAAAAGAGACGGGCAATGAGACTCTAACCAGGCACACAAAATTTGGTGTTCGTTCCAGGCAGGCTACTCAGAATCTGCGTTTCTAAAATTGGATCCAAAGGGACATTCAATGCAGGAAATAAAGCCAAACGGGATGTAACGTGAGTTTCCACTGTGTTTGAAGGTGTATTATGATCTGGAATAGAGCAGCTTCCTATCTCTTAAAATATCATTGTTAGAATTTTGTGAAACACACACACACACACACACACACACACACACACACACACACACACACTTAAAAGAACCCATAGAATTGAGGGTGCAAGTGAGGAATAGCACTCATGGATGCAAAATTCAGAGAAAATACCTTAAAAAAAAAAATCTTAGAGAATCAAATTTCCTATCGTCCAAACTGGATAAGTTAACTACTTACGTATCAAGAATTAATTAAATAATTAAACAACCTTACCTAAAAGACCCCTCCTCACATGTATGTCAGCAAATCCAATACCGGAGAGAAAAGGATAAATTCGAAGACCCATATGCAATACCATGACAAGATCATGAGTCATACATATCTGACGTCTCACGAAATGACCAAAGCTTTTGAAGCATTGCTCAAACATCTCCCAACACACAGAAAGCCATGTTCCACACAATTCCCTAGTCCACAATTTGAGACATTTAATGGTAATATAGGCTTTTCTAATTTATTCCCACAATGTAGGAAGAGGGAAGACTCAAATTTACAATGTCCAGTGACCCAATTCACATAAGGATCTTATAGGAAACCAATTGCATACAATTTTAATCAGCAAGATAATAAAACTGGAATTCATTTCTCTTCTCTTTCTTTCATCTCCATGTGAAACGGCCGGATTTGCTTACTATTCACCCTTTTTTCTCATATTCGGCAAGCCAGTCTTTCATCCATCTGACGTTTTTTGACATAGTGTTCCCTGATTCTTTAATTGCCAATACCACCAAGTGCTCATCCTCCTATAAGGCCAAAGCACATCCATACCCATTAACCAGTTCCCTCTTTATCGCAGGTCTTATCGTCCTGGAACCCTCAGCTTGGTCCCCAATGTCCTGAGTCTCTCCTTGTGCGACTCCCTGTCTGACAACTTCTCCTTCCATTTTCCCTGTCTACTACTCATTTCCATGGTATTCCTCATGGGTCACATATGAGTGAAGCCATAGGATATTTCCCTTTGTCTGCTTACATTTTCATTTCTAAATCATCTTCTTTATCATCATCTTCATAATCACCTTTATCGACTAGCTCTTCAAAGAGTATCTCAGCTCCTTCCACAGTGGTGCAAGAGTGGGCATGGCAGGCCATCAATGTTGGCTATTCATTCTCATGTGAATAAATAGAGTTGCTCAACATGGCTCTCACCATGACTATGGCATGGAGCATTAACTAATGATGACAAGGAGTGCTGACCACGGCTCTTTCATTAGGGGTAGAGATCATGCAGTGTTTCACCCTCCATGAAGCCTTTGCAACGGTGTGTGAGGTAATATCAGGTTGACAGAGCCTTCATCCATTGGGACTGGTGTTTCAGGACACTAGCAGATAAGGACACGGACAGCACAATGCATCCCTGCCCTGGCAATGTTCCCGGAATGGTGACTTTCCATCCCTTCTTCCTTCTGTCATCTTCCAAGCTGACGAAGAACCAAAGGCAGACCTTACGCAGGAGAAACCATAGGGAACAGAAGCTAAGATGGACCCTCTCACCCAAGATTATCAAACCTCCCAGAGACCTAATGGTAGCGAAGAGGCCTCGCTGTTGTTTGAGATCTCTCGAAATTG
The DNA here is from genome assembly GCF_922984935.1 of Meles meles. Taxonomy (NCBI): domain Eukaryota; kingdom Metazoa; phylum Chordata; class Mammalia; order Carnivora; family Mustelidae; genus Meles; species Meles meles. The sequence goes on along the minus strand of NC_060088.1, from coordinate 20,256,647 downwards.
CAGTGGAAATATTTACACCTTGCTCTCTCTGGAGAAATGTTGGTCTAGTGAATGGTATACAGAACATCGTTTTCTGTTCTCTTTGTATAGAACGTGGAAGTGGAAAAGAAACAGAAACGACCACGTGAGTTCATGATCAGGCTAACAGGGCTCTTTCTTGTTCCTTCCCAGGTCTATCTATGTAAAGCCATAGGACGCATATGTCATGAGAATGGGATTGCTGCTTCAGTGAAGTCAGATTCTGTGACGTCACAAAGCTCTGAGGTCCTTGCAACCTCTCCTCACCAAACCACTCCTCATCACTTCACCTGGCTGGAGTAGTTCTGGGTCAGCCAGGAGTATCCAAATCACTCCAAAACGCTGTAGCCACGTGGCTATTTACCCAACACAGTTTGTGAAGAGATTTTCGGTCAACATCTCCATGGCCGAATTTCTAGCCATTGCTCGTGACTGTCACCACCATCCCTCTGGACTCCTGAGATGGGCAAGAATCCACAATGCCATCTTACACACGTAAGGTCAAGAAAGAGTCAGTAGTTCCAGCACCTCACAGGGGAACTCCACGCCATACACGTGTTCATGGTACTCACACACGAACAGGATGCTTCTGACCAGGAAAAGCGCCCCCCACCCTCCGAGGTAAGCTCAGAGTTAACATGGGCAAACATCCTATAGACATGTCTGGAGTCTTCAGCAGTTAAGACACGAGTCCTTCATGCATCTCCAGAAATCGTGCCATAAATGCCTCCCCATTTCCCCAGCTGACCAAACATTATAGGTAGAACCTACACCCTAGAAGCTTAGGCCCAGGACGGCCTCATCTCTTTGGAGCTCACAGGAGCACGCACGGGGCATATTGGAAGAGAGCCAATCCCCATGTGAAGGCATCCGAAATGGCTTTCGGGCCAGATTCAGGAAGACAACGTGAATCTACTAAAGGTCTCTGTCTTCTCTGTATACGAACCACGCATTCTGCTATCTTCCCTGAAGATAATTTCTTTAGGAAGAAGAGCTCATGGAGTGCCCAAGTGCTGGCACTTGAGAGAGTCTTCGGTGTGTGTGACATGCCCTCTGGGGTTGTGTTGTGGCTGTCCACTCTCCTGTTTGCTCATCCTCTGCAGAGGCTCTCCTTGCCTTCCATTCAGAGTGTTGGGTGTCTGGGCCAAATATGGTGAGGTTAAGCTCCGTGGGTCTGGTGTGCCTGTGAAACGTGACTTTCAACCCACTCCCCAACACTAAAGGCCTGCTAATTCTGTGGCCAGGTGAGAGGATGTGGGAAGGGCTTTCTTCTAGTCCCCTGCAGGATTATGTGTTCCCCTGGGACTAAGCAACGTGGCCTGAAGAAGGCATTCCCAAGAGTGTTCCAGGTTTGGGAATCCGTGATTGCAGGTTGGGAAGCTAATGTCCTCACCGTCCTGCTTGTGGCCACTTCTCAGTCTTGATGGTGGCGGTCGAAGAGCCCAAGGATCTTTGGCGCCAACTGAGGCATCTCCACCAACACTGCCCATCACGATGCACACAAAGAAGTCATAATCTTACCACGGTGTCAACAGGTATTGTCTCTGATCATGGTTTCCAGGCTGCCTGCAACTGGTTGCTTGCGCGTGTCCTCTCCAGGAGATACCCAGTGTTGTCTGGAGTCTCTGTCTGCAAAGCATGCTGATCTGGAATCCCCGGGCCTCAAGTCACTTGTGTTGCAAGAATTCATGTCCTTCAGAGACTCTCCTTTTCTCAGCCAACAGCTATGGGTCAACATTCAAATTGTGGGGTCTAAGTGTGCTCCACTCCCCTGAGCCTTTGTCATTGGCCATGTCTCCCTGCCCTCTGAAGAACCAACCGTCCAAATCTCCCATAAGCCATGACTACACCCTCCTCCCATCGTCGCTCTGACTTCTTTTCTCTTTCGCTGTGGAGTGTGATTTCTCGGCTTCAGGTCCATTTATGCCATTTTTACATTGGTGTGGTCATCTTCTGGTTGTGCTGAAGGCCGAACAAGCCTGGAGCTCACACACACTTCTACACTCTCCCTTTCCTCCAAATGTACTGAGGACTCTTATGGAGCCATAAGCAGGAAGGCATTCTTGCTCCTTGTGACATGTGGAAGAAAGAGAGAGAGCATTGGGCCGTGTCATATCTCTCAGTCACAGAAAGACAAATAGCATGCGATTTCACTCCCTCATGGAAGTAAAGAAACATGTGAAAAAGCACGAAAAAGAGACGGGCAATGAGACTCTAACCAGGCACACAAAATTTGGTGTTCGTTCCAGGCAGGCTACTCAGAATCTGCGTTTCTAAAATTGGATCCAAAGGGACATTCAATGCAGGAAATAAAGCCAAACGGGATGTAACGTGAGTTTCCACTGTGTTTGAAGGTGTATTATGATCTGGAATAGAGCAGCTTCCTATCTCTTAAAATATCATTGTTAGAATTTTGTGAAACACACACACACACACACACACACACACACACACACACACACACACACTTAAAAGAACCCATAGAATTGAGGGTGCAAGTGAGGAATAGCACTCATGGATGCAAAATTCAGAGAAAATACCTTAAAAAAAAAAAATCTTAGAGAATCAAATTTCCTATCGTCCAAACTGGATAAGTTAACTACTTACGTATCAAGAATTAATTAAATAATTAAACAACCTTACCTAAAAGACCCCTCCTCACATGTATGTCAGCAAATCCAATACCGGAGAGAAAAGGATAAATTCGAAGACCCATATGCAATACCGTGACAAGATCATGAGTCATACATATCTGACGTCTCACGAAATGACCAAAGCTTTTGAAGCATTGCTCAAACATCTCCCAACACACAGAAAGCCATGTTCCACACAATTCCCTAGTCCACAATTTGAGACATTTAATGGTAATATAGGCTTTTCTAATTTATTCCCACAATGTAGGAAGAGGGAAGACTCAAATTTACAATGTCCAGTGACCCAATTCACATAAGGATCTTATAGGAAACCAATTGCATACAATTTTAATCAGCAAGATAATAAAACTGGAATTCATTTCTCTTCTCTTTCTTTCATCTCCATGTGAAACGGCCGGATTTGCTTACTATTCACCCTTTTTTCTCATATTCGGCAAGCCAGTCTTTCATCCATCTGACGTTTTTTGACATAGTGTTCCCTGATTCTTTAATTGCCAATACCACCAAGTGCTCATCCTCCTATAAGGCCAAAGCACATCCATACCCATTAACCAGTTCCCTCTTTATCGCAGGTCTTATCGTCCTGGAACCCTCAGCTTGGTCCCCAATGTCCTGAGTCTCTCCTTGTGCGACTCCCTGTCTGACAACTTCTCCTTCCATTTTCCCTGTCTACTACTCATTTCCATGGTATTCCTCATGGGTCACATATGAGTGAAGCCATAGGATATTTCCCTTTGTCTGCTTACATTTTCATTTCTAAATCATCTTCTTTATCATCATCTTCATAATCACCTTTATCGACTAGCTCTTCAAAGAGTATCTCAGCTCCTTCCACAGTGGTGCAAGAGTGGGCATGGCAGGCCATCAATGTTGGCTATTCATTCTCATGTGAATAAATAGAGTTGCTCAACATGGCTCTCACCATGACTATGGCATGGAGCATTAACTAATGATGACAAGGAGTGCTGACCACGGCTCTTTCATTAGGGGTAGAGATCATGCAGTGTTTCACCCTCCATGAAGCCTTTGCAACGGTGTGTGAGGTAATATCAGGTTGACAGAGCCTTCATCCATTGGGACTGGTGTTTCAGGACACTAGCAGATAAGGACACGGACAGCACAATGCATCCCTGCCCTGGCAATGTTCCCGGAATGGTGACTTTCCATCCCTTCTTCCTTCTGTCATCTTCCAAGCTGACGAAGAACCAAAGGCAGACCTTACGCAGGAGAAACCATAGGGAACAGAAGCTAAGATGGACCCTCTCACCCAAGATTATCAAACCTCCCAGAGACCTAATGGTAGCGAAGAGGCCTCGCTGTTGTTTGAGATCTCTCGAAATTGCAGTGGAAATATTTACACCTTGCTCTCTCTGGAGAAATGTTGGTCTAGTGAATGGTATACAGAACATCGTTTTCTGTTCTCTTTGTATAGAACGTGGAAGTGGAAAAGAAACAGAAACGACCACGTGAGTTCATGATCAGGCTAACAGGGCTCTTTCTTGTTCCTTCCCAGGTCTATCTACGTAAAGCCATAGGACGCATATGTCATGAGAATGGGATTGCTGCTTCAGTGAAGTCAGACTCTGTGACGTCACAAAGCTCTGAGGTCCTTGCAACCTCTCCTCACCAAACCACTCCTCATCACTTCACCTGGCTGGAGTAGTTCTGGGTCAGCCAGGAGTATCCAAATCACTCCAAAACGCTGTAGCCACGTGGCTATTTACCCAACACAGTTTGTGAAGAGATTTTCGGTCACCATCTCCATGGCCGAATTTCTAGCCATTGCTCGTGACTGTCACCACCATCCCTCTGGACTCCTGAGATGGGCAAGAATCCACAATGCCATCTTACACACGTCAGGTCAAGAAAGAGTCAGTAGTTCCAGCACCTCACAGGGGAACTCCACGCCATACACGTGTTCATGGTACTCACACACGAACAGGATGCTTCTGACCAGGAAAAGAGCCCCCCACCCTCCGAGGTAAGCTCAGAGTTAACATGGGCAAACTTCCTATAGACATGTCTGGAGTCTTCAGCAGTTAAGACACGAGTCCTTCATGCATCTCCAGAAATCGTGCCATAAATGCCTCCCCATTTCCCCAGCTGACCAAACATTATAGGTAGAACCTACACCCTAGAAGCTTAGGCCCAGGACGGCCTCATCTCTTTGGAGCTCACAGGAGCACGCACGGGGCATATTGGAAGAGAGCCAATCCCCATGTGAAGGCATCCGAAATGGCTTTCGGGCCAGATTCAGGAAGACAACGTGAATCTACTAAAGGTCTCTGTCTTCTCTGTATACGAACCACGCATTCTGCTATCTACCCTGAAGATAATTTCTTTAGGAAGAAGAGCTCATGGAGTGCCCAAGTGCTGGCACTTGAGAGAGTCTTCGGTGTGTGTGACATGCCCTCTGGGGTTGTGTTGTGGCTGTCCACTCTCCTGTTTGCTCATCCTCTGCAGAGGCTCTCCTTGCCTTCCATTCAGAGTGTTGGGTGTCTGGGCCAAATATGGTGAGGTTAAGCTCCGTGGGTCTGGTGTGCCTGTGAAACGTGACTTTCAACCCACTCCCCAACACTAAAGGCCTGCTAATTCTGTGGCCAGGTGAGAGGATGTGGGAAGGGCTTTCTTCTAGTCCCCTGCAGGATTATGTGTTCCCCTGGGACTAAGCAACGTGGCCTGAAGAAGGCATTCCCAAGAGTGTTCCAGGTTTGGGAATCCGTGATTGCAGGTTGGGAAGCTAATGTCCTCACCGTCCTGCTTGTGGCCACTTCTCAGTCTTGATGGTGGCGGTCGAAGAGCCCAAGTATCTTTGGCGCCAACTGAGGCATCTCCACCAACACTGCCCATCACGATGCACACAAAGAAGTCATAATCTTACCACGGTGTCAACAGGTATTGTCTCTGATCATGGTTTCCAGGCTGCCTGCAACTGGTTGCTTGCTCGTGTCCTCTCCAGGAGATACCCAGTGTTGTCTGGAGTCTCTGTCTGCAAAGCATGCTGATCTGGAATCCCCGGGCCTCAAGTCACTTGTGTTGCAAGAATTCATGTCCTTCAGAGACTCTCCTTTTCTCAGCCAACAGCTATGGGTCAACATTCAAATTGTGGGGTCTAAGTGTGCTCCACTCCCCTGAGCCTTTGTCATTGGCCATGTCTCCCTGCCCTCTGAAGAACCAACCGTCCAAATCTCCCATAAGCCATGACTACACCCTCCTCGCATCGTCGCTCTGACTTCTTTTCTCTTTCGCTGTGGAGTGTGATTTCTCGGCTTCAGGTCCATTTATGCCATTTTTACATTGGTGTGGTCATCTTCTGGTTGTGCTGAAGGCCGAACAAGCCTGGAGCTCACACACACTTCTACACTCTCCCTTTCCTCCAAATGTACTGAGGACTCTTATGGAGCCATAAGCAGGAAGGCATTCTTGCTCCTTGTGACATGTGGAAGAAAGAGAGAGAGCATTGGGCCGTGTCATATCTCTCAGTCACAGAAAGACAAATAGCATGCGATTTCACTCCCTCATGGAAGTAAAGAAACATGTGAAAAAGCACGAAAAAGAGACGGGCAATGAGACTCTAACCAGGCACACAAAATTTGGTGTTCGTTCCAGGCAGGCTACTCAGAATCTGCGTTTCTAAAATTGGATCCAAAGGGACATTCAATGCAGGAAATAAAGCCAAACGGGATGTAACGTGAGTTTCCACTGTGTTTGAAGGTGTATTATGATCTGGAATAGAGCAGCTTCCTATCTCTTAAAATATCATTGTTAGAATTTTGTGAAACACACACACACACACACACACACACACACACACACACACACTTAAAAGAACCCATAGAATTGAGGGTGCAAGTGAGGAATAGCACTCATGGATGCAAAATTCAGAGAAAATACCTTAAAAAAACAAAATCTTAGAGAATCAAATTTCCTATCGTCCAAACTGGATAAGTTAACTACTTACGTATCAAGAATTAATTAAATAATTAAACAACCTTACCTAAAAGACCCCTCCTCACATGTATGTCAGCAAATCCAATACCGGAGAGAAAAGGATAAATTCGAAGACCCATATGCAATACCGTGACAAGATCATGAGTCATACATATCTGACGTCTCACGAAATGACCAAAGCTTTTGAAGCATTGCTCAAACATCTCCCAACACACAGAAAGCCATGTTCCACACAATTCCCTAGTCCACAATTTGAGACATTTAATGGTAATATAGGCTTTTCTAATTTATTCCCACAATGTAGGAAGAGGGAAGACTCAAATTTACAATGTCCAGTGACCCAATTCACATAAGGATCTTATAGGAAACCAATTGCATACAATTTTAATCAGCAAGATAATAAAACTGGAATTCATTTCTCTTCTCTTTCTTTCATCTCCATGTGAAACGGCCGGATTTGCTTACTATTCACTAATTTTTCTCATATTCGGCAAGCCAGTCTTTCATCCATCTGACGTTTTTTGACATAGTGTTCCCTGATTCTTTAATTGCCAATACCACCAAGTGCTCATCCTCCTATAAGGCCAAAGCACATCCATACCCATTAACCAGTTCCCTCTTTATCGCAGGTCTTATCGTCCTGGAACCCTCAGCTTGGTCCCCAATGTCCTGAGTCTCTCCTTGTGCGACTCCCTGTCTGACAACTTCTCCTTCCATTTTCCCTGTCTACTACTCATTTCCATGGTATTCCTCATGGGTCACATATGAGTGAAGCCATAGGATATTTCCCTTTGTCTGCTTACATTTTCATTTCTAAATCATCTTCTTTATCATCATCTTCATAATCACCTTTATCGACTAGCTCTTCAAAGAGTATCTCAGCTCCTTCCACAGTGGTGCAAGAGTGGGCATGGCAGGCCATCAATGTTGGCTATTCATTCTCATGTGAATAAATAGAGTTGCTCAACATGGCTCTCACCATGACTATGGCATGGAGCATTAACTAATGATGACAAGGAGTGCTGACCACGGCTCTTTCATTAGGGGTAGAGATCATGCAGTGTTTCACCCTCCATGAAGCCTTTGCAACGGTGTGTGAGGTAATATCAGGTTGACAGAGCCTTCATCCATTGGGACTGGTGTTTCAGGACACTAGCAGATAAGGACACGGACAGCACAATGCATCCCTGCCCTGGCAATGTTCCCGGAATGGTGACTTTCCATCCCTTCTTCCTTCTGTCATCTTCCAAGCTGACGAAGAACCAAAGGCAGACCTTACGCAGGAGAAACCATAGGGAACAGAAGCTAAGATGGACCCTCTCACCCAAGATTATCAAACCTCCCAGAGACCTAATGGTAGCGAAGAGGCCTCGCTGTTGTTTGAGATCTCTCGAAATTGCAGTGGAAATATTTACACCTTGCTCTCTCTGGAGAAATGTTGGTCTAGTGAATGGTATACAGAACATCGTTTTCTGTTCTCTTTGTATAGAACGTGGAAGTGGAAAAGAAACAGAAACGACCACGTGAGTTCATGATCAGGCTAACAGGGCTCTTTCTTGTTCCTTCCCAGGTCTATCTACGTAAAGCCATAGGACGCATATGTCATGAGAATGGGATTGCTGCTTCAGTGAAGTCAGATTCTGTGACGTCACAAAGCTCTGAGGTCCTTGCAACCTCTCCTCACCAAACCACTCCTCATCACTTCACCTGGCTGGAGTAGTTCTGGGTCAGCCAGGAGTATCCAAATCACTCCAAAACGCTGTAGCCACGTGGCTATTTACCCAACACAGTTTGTGAAGCGATTTTCGGTCACCATCTCCATGGCCGAATTTCTAGCCATTGCTCGTGACTGTCAATACCATCCCTCTGGACTCCTGAGATGGGCAAGAATCCACAATGCCATCTTACACACGTAAGGTCAAGAAAGAGTCAGTAGTTCCAGCACCTCACAGGGGAACTCCACGCCATACACGTGTTCATGGTACTCACACACGAACAGGATGCTTCTGACCAGGAAAAGAGCCCCCCACCCTCCGAGGTAAGCTCAGAGTTAACATGGGCAAACATCCTATAGACATGTCTGGAGTCTTCAGCAGTTAAGACACGAGTCCTTCATGCATCTCCAGAAATCGTGCCATAAATGCCTCCCCATTTCCCCAGCTGACCAAACATTATAGGTAGAACCTACACCCTAGAAGCTTAGGCCCAGGACGGCCTCATCTCTTTGGAGCTCACAGGAGCACGCACGGGGCATATTGGAAGAGAGCCAATCCCCATGTGAAGGCATCCGAAATGGCTTTCGGGCCAGATTCAGGAAGACAACGTGAATCTACTAAAGGTCTCTGTCTTCTCTGTATACGAACCACGCATTCTGCTATCTTCCCTGAAGATAATTTCTTTAGGAAGAAGAGCTCATGGAGTGCCCAAGTGCTGGCACTTGAGAGAGTCTTCGGTGTGTGTGACATGCCCTCTGGGGTTGTGTTGTGGCTGTCCACTCTCCTGTTTGCTCATCCTCTGCAGAGGCTCTCCTTGCCTTCCATTCAGAGTGTTGGGTGTCTGGGCCAAATATGGTGAGGTTAAGCTCCGTGGGTCTGGTGTGCCTGTGAAACGTGACTTTCAACCCACTCCCCAACACTAAAGGCCTGCTAATTCTGTGGCCAGGTGAGAGGATGTGGGAAGGGCTTTCTTCTAGTCCCCTGCAGGATTATGTGTTCCCCTGGGACTAAGCAACTTGGCCTGAAGAAGGCATTCCCAAGAGTGTTCCAGGTTTGGGAATCCGTGATTGCAGGTTGGGAAGCTAATGTCCTCACTGTCCTGCTTGTGGCCACTTCTCAGTCTTGATGGTGGCGGTCGAAGAGCCCAAGGATCTTTGGCGCCAACTGAGGCATCTCCACCAACACTGCCCATCACGATGCACACAAAGAAGTCATAATCTTACCATGGTGTCAACAGGTATTGTCTCTGATCATGGTTTCCAGGCTGCCTGCAACTGGTTGCTTGCTCGTGTCCTCTCCAGGAGATACCCAGTGTTGTCTGGAGTCTCTGTCTGCAAAGCATGCTGATCTGGAATCCCCGGGCCTCAAGTCACTTGTGTTGCAAGAATTCATGTCCTTCAGAGACTCTCCTTTTCTCAGCCAACAGCTTTGGTTCAACATTCAAATTGTGGGGTCTAAGTGTGCTCCACTCCCCTGAGCCTTTGTCATTGGCCATGTCTCCCTGCCCTCTGAAGAACCAACCGTCCAAATCTCCCATAAGCCATGACTACACCCTCCTCGCATCGTCGCTCTGACTTCTTTTCTCTTTCGCTGTGGAGTGTGATTTCTCGGCTTCAGGTCCATTTATGCCATTTTTACATTGGTGTGGTCATCTTCTGGTTGTGCTGAAGGCCGAACAAGCCTGGAGCTCACACACACTTCTACACTCTCCCTTTCCTCCAAATGTACTGAGGACTCTTATGGAGCCATAAGCAGGAAGGCATTCTTGCTCCTTGTGACATGTGGAAGAAAGAGAGAGAGCATTGGGCCGTGTCATATCTCTCAGTCACAGAAAGACAAATAGCATGCGATTTCACTCCCTCATGGAAGTAAAGAAACATGTGAAAAAGCACGAAAAAGGGACGGGCAATGAGACTCTAACCAGGCACACAAAATTTGGTGTTCGTTCCAGGCAGGCTACTCAGAATCTGCGTTTCAAAAATTGGATCCAAAGGGACATTCAATGCAGGAAATAAAGCCAAACGGGATGTAACGTGAGTTTCCACTGTGTTTGAAGGTGTATTATGATCTGGAATAGAGCAGCTTCCTATCTCTTAAAATATCATTGTTAATATTTTGTGAAACACACACACACACACACACACACACACACACACACACACACACTTAAAAGAACCCATAGAATTGAGGGTGCAAGTGAGGAATAGCACTCATGGATGCAAAATTCAGAGAAAATACCTTACAAAACAAAATCTTAGAGAATCAAATTTCCTATCATCCAAACTGGATAAGTTAACTACTTACGTATCAAGAATTAATTAAATAATTAAACAACCTTACCTAAAAGACCCCTCCTCACATGTATGTCAGCAAATCCAATACCGGAGAGAAAAGGATAAATTCGAAGACCCATATGCAATACCATGACAAGATCATGAGTCATACATATCTGACGTCTCACGAAATGACCAAAGCTTTTGAAGCATTGCTCAAACATCTCCCAACACACAGAAAGCCATGTTCCACACAATTCCCTAGTCCACAATTTGAGACATTTAATGGTAATATAGGCTTTTCTAATTTATTCCCACAATGTAGGAAGAGGGAAGACTCAAATTTACAATGTCCAGTGACCCAATTCACATAAGGATCTTATAGGAAACAAATTGCATACAATTTTAATCAGCAAGATAATAAAACTGGAATTCATTTCTCTTCTCTTTCTTTCATCTCCATGTGAAACGGCCGGATTTGCTTACTATTCACTAATTTTTCTCATATTCGGCAAGCCAGTCTTTCATCCATCTGACGTTTTTTGACATAGTGTTCCCTGATTCTTTAATTGCCAATACCACCAAGTGCTCATCCTCCTATAAGGCCAAAGCACATCCATACCCATTAACCAGTTCCCTCTTTATCGCAGGTCTTATCGTCCTGGAACCCTCAGCTTGGTCCCCAATGTCCTGAGTCTCTCCTTGTGCGACTCCCTGTCTGACAACTTCTCCTTCCATTTTCCCTGTCTACTACTCATTTCCATGGTATTCCTCATGGGTCACATATGAGTGAAGCCATAGGATATTTCCCTTTGTCTGCTTACATTTTCATTTCTAAATCATCTTCTTTATCATCATCTTCATAATCACCTTTATCGACTAGCTCTTCAAAGAGTATCTCAGCTCCTTCCACAGTGGTGCAAGAGTGGGCATGGCAGGCCATCAATGTTGGCTATTCATTCTCATGTGAATAAATAGAGTTGCTCAACATGGCTCTCACCATGACTATGGCATGGAGCATTAACTAATGATGACAAGGAGTGCTGACCACGGCTCTTTCATTAGGGGTAGAGATCATGCAGTGTTTCACCCTCCATGAAGCCTTTGCAACGGTGTGTGAGGTAATATCAGGTTGACAGAGCCTTCATCCATTGGGACTGGTGTTTCAGGACACTAGCAGATAAGGACACGGACAGCACAATGCATCCCTGCCCTGGCAATGTTCCCGGAATGGTGACTTTCCATCCCTTCTTCCTTCTGTCATCTTCCAAGCTGACGAAGAACCAAAGGCAGACCTTACGCAGGAGAAACCATAGGGAACAGAAGCTAAGATGGACCCTCTCACCCAAGATTATCAAACCTCCCAGAGACCTAATGGTAGCGAAGAGGCCTCGCTGTTGTTTGAGATCTCTCGAAATTGCAGTGGAAATATTTACACCTTGCTCTCTCTGGAGAAATGTTGGTCTAGTGAATGGTATACAGAACATCGTTTTCTGTTCTCTTTGTATAGAACGTGGAAGTGGAAAAGAAACAGAAACGACCACGTGAGTTCATGATCAGGCTAACAGGGCTCTTTCTTGTTCCTTCCCAGGTCTATCTACGTAAAGCCATAGGACGCATATGTCATGAGAATGGGATTGCTGCTTCAGTGAAGTCAGATTCTGTGACGTCACAAAGCTCTGAGGTCCTTGCAACCTCTCCTCACCAAACCACTCCTCATCACTTCACCTGGCTGGAGTAGTTCTGGGTCAGCCAGGAGTATCCAAATCACTCCAAAACGCTGTAGCCACGTGGCTATTTACCCAACACAGTTTGTGAAGCGATTTTCGGTCACCATCTCCATGGCCGAATTTCTAGCCATTGCTCGTGACTGTCAATACCATCCCTCTGGACTCCTGAGATGGGCAAGAATCCACAATGCCATCTTACACACGTAAGGTCAAGAAAGAGTCAGTAGTTCCAGCACCTCACAGGGGAACTCCACGCCATACACGTGTTCATGGTACTCACACACGAACAGGATGCTTCTGACCAGGAAAAGAGCCCCCCACCCTCCGAGGTAAGCTCAGAGTTAACATGGGCAAACATCCTATAGACATGTCTGGAGTCTTCAGCAGTTAAGACACGAGTCCTTCATGCATCTCCAGAAATCGTGCCATAAATGCCTCCCCATTTCCCCAGCTGACCAAACATTATAGGTAGAACCTACACCCTAGAAGCTTAGGCCCAGGACGGCCTCATCTCTTTGGAGCTCACAGGAGCACGCACGGGGCATATTGGAAGAGAGCCAATCCCCATGTGAAGGCATCCGAAATGGCTTTCGGGCCAGATTCAGGAAGACAACGTGAATCTACTAAAGGTCTCTGTCTTCTCTGTATACGAACCACGCATTCTGCTATCTTCCCTGAAGATAATTTCTTTAGGAAGAAGAGCTCATGGAGTGCCCAAGTGCTGGCACTTGAGAGAGTCTTCGGTGTGTGTGACATGCCCTCTGGGGTTGTGTTGTGGCTGTCCACTCTCCTGTTTGCTCATCCTCTGCAGAGGCTCTCCTTGCCTTCCATTCAGAGTGTTGGGTGTCTGGGCCAAATATGGTGAGGTTAAGCTCCGTGGGTCTGGTGTGCCTGTGAAACGTGACTTTCAACCCACTCCCCAACACTAAAGGCCTGCTAATTCTGTGGCCAGGTGAGAGGATGTGGGAAGGGCTTTCTTCTAGTCCCCTGCAGGATTATGTGTTCCCCTGGGACTAAGCAACTTGGCCTGAAGAAGGCATTCCCAAGAGTGTTCCAGGTTTGGGAATCCGTGATTGCAGGTTGGGAAGCTAATGTCCTCACTGTCCTGCTTGTGGCCACTTCTCAGTCTTGATGGTGGCGGTCGAAGAGCCCAAGGATCTTTGGCGCCAACTGAGGCATCTCCACCAACACTGCCCATCACGATGCACACAAAGAAGTCATAATCTTACCATGGTGTCAACAGGTATTGTCTCTGATCATGGTTTCCAGGCTGCCTGCAACTGGTTGCTTGCTCGTGTCCTCTCCAGGAGATACCCAGTGTTGTCTGGAGTCTCTGTCTGCAAAGCATGCTGATCTGGAATCCCCGGGCCTCAAGTCACTTGTGTTGCAAGAATTCATGTCCTTCAGAGACTCTCCTTTTCTCAGCCAACAGCTTTGGTTCAACATTCAAATTGTGGGGTCTAAGTGTGCTCCACTCCCCTGAGCCTTTGTCATTGGCCATGTCTCCCTGCCCTCTGAAGAACCAACCGTCCAAATCTCCCATAAGCCATGACTACACCCTCCTCGCATCGTCGCTCTGACTTCTTTTCTCTTTCGCTGTGGAGTGTGATTTCTCGGCTTCAGGTCCATTTATGCCATTTTTACATTGGTGTGGTCATCTTCTGGTTGTGCTGAAGGCCGAACAAGCCTGGAGCTCACACACACTTCTACACTCTCCCTTTCCTCCAAATGTACTGAGGACTCTTATGGAGCCATAAGCAGGAAGGCATTCTTGCTCCTTGTGACATGTGGAAGAAAGAGAGAGAGCATTGGGCCGTGTCATATCTCTCAGTCACAGAAAGACAAATAGCATGCGATTTCACTCCCTCATGGAAGTAAAGAAACATGTGAAAAAGCACGAAAAAGGGACGGGCAATGAGACTCTAACCAGGCACACAAAATTTGGTGTTCGTTCCAGGCAGGCTACTCAGAATCTGCGTTTCAAAAATTGGATCCAAAGGGACATTCAATGCAGGAAATAAAGCCAAACGGGATGTAACGTGAGTTTCCACTGTGTTTGAAGGTGTATTATGATCTGGAATAGAGCAGCTTCCTATCTCTTAAAATATCATTGTTAATATTTTGTGAAACACACACACACACACACACACACACACACACACACACACACACACTTAAAAGAACCCATAGAATTGAGGGTGCAAGTGAGGAATAGCACTCATGGATGCAAAATTCAGAGAAAATACCTTACAAAACAAAATCTTAGAGAATCAAATTTCCTATCATCCAAACTGGATAAGTTAACTACTTACGTATCAAGAATTAATTAAATAATTAAACAACCTTACCTAAAAGACCCCTCCTCACATGTATGTCAGCAAATCCAATACCGGAGAGAAAAGGATAAATTCGAAGACCCATATGCAATACCATGACAAGATCATGAGTCATACATATCTGACGTCTCACGAAATGACCAAAGCTTTTGAAGCATTGCTCAAACATCTCCCAACACACAGAAAGCCATGTTCCACACAATTCCCTAGTCCACAATTTGAGACATTTAATGGTAATATAGGCTTTTCTAATTTATTCCCACAATGTAGGAAGAGGGAAGACTCAAATTTACAATGTCCAGTGACCCAATTCACATAAGGATCTTATAGGAAACAAATTGCATACAATTTTAATCAGCAAGATAATAAAACTGGAATTCATTTCTCTTCTCTTTCTTTCATCTCCATGTGAAACGGCCGGATTTGCTTACTATTCACTAATTTTTCTCATATTCGGCAAGCCAGTCTTTCATCCATCTGACGTTTTTTGACATAGTGTTCCCTGATTCTTTAATTGCCAATACCACCAAGTGCTCATCCTCCTATAAGGCCAAAGCACATCCATACCCATTAACCAGTTCCCTCTTTATCGCAGGTCTTATCGTCCTGGAACCCTCAGCTTGGTCCCCAATGTCCTGAGTCTCTCCTTGTGCGACTCCCTGTCTGACAACTTCTCCTTCCATTTTCCCTGTCTACTACTCATTTCCATGGTATTCCTCATGGGTCACATATGAGTGAAGCCATAGGATATTTCCCTTTGTCTGCTTACATTTTCATTTCTAAATCATCTTCTTTATCATCATCTTCATAATCACCTTTATCGACTAGCTCTTCAAAGAGTATCTCAGCTCCTTCCACAGTGGTGCAAGAGTGGGCATGGCAGGCCATCAATGTTGGCTATTCATTCTCATGTGAATAAATAGAGTTGCTCAACATGGCTCTCACCATGACTATGGCATGGAGCATTAACTAATGATGACAAGGAGTGCTGACCACGGCTCTTTCATTAGGGGTAGAGATCATGCAGTGTTTCACCCTCCATGAAGCCTTTGCAACGGTGTGTGAGGTAATATCAGGTTGACAGAGCCTTCATCCATTGGGACTGGTGTTTCAGGACACTAGCAGATAAGGACACGGACAGCACAATGCATCCCTGCCCTGGCAATGTTCCCGGAATGGTGACTTTCCATCCCTTCTTCCTTCTGTCATCTTCCAAGCTGACGAAGAACCAAAGGCAGACCTTACGCAGGAGAAACCATAGGGAACAGAAGCTAAGATGGACCCTCTCACCCAAGATTATCAAACCTCCCAGAGACCTAATGGTAGCGAAGAGGCCTCGCTGTTGTTTGAGATCTCTCGAAATTGCAGTGGAAATATTTACACCTTGCTCTCTCTGGAGAAATGTTGGTCTAGTGAATGGTATACAGAACATCGTTTTCTGTTCTCTTTGTATAGAACGTGGAAGTGGAAAAGAAACAGAAACGACCACGTGAGTTCATGATCAGGCTAACAGGGCTCTTTCTTGTTCCTTCCCAGGTCTATCTACGTAAAGCCATAGGACGCATATGTCATGAGAATGGGATTGCTGCTTCAGTGAAGTCAGATTCTGTGACGTCACAAAGCTCTGAGGTCCTTGCAACCTCTCCTCACCAAACCACTCCTCATCACTTCACCTGGCTGGAGTAGTTCTGGGTCAGCCAGGAGTATCCAAATCACTCCAAAACGCTGTAGCCACGTGGCTATTTACCCAACACAGTTTGTGAAGCGATTTGGGGTCACCATCTCCATGGCCGAATTTCTAGCCATTGCTCGTGACTGTCACCACCATCCCTCTGGACTCCTGAGATGGGCAAGAATCCACAATGCCATCTTACACACGTCAGGTCAAGAAAGAGTCAGTAGTTCCAGCACCTCACAGGGGAACTCCACGCCATACACGTGTTCATGGTACTCACACACCAACAGGATGCTTCTGACCAGGAAAAGCGCCCCCCACCCTCCGAGGTAAGCTCAGAGTTAACATGGGCAAACATCCTATAGACATGTCTGGAGTCTTCAGCAGTTAAGACACGAGTCCTTCATGCATCTCCAGAAATCGTGCCATAAATGCCTCCCCATTTCCCCAGCTGACCAAACATTATAGGTAGAACCTACACCCTAGAAGCTTAGGCCCAGGACGGCCTCATCTCTTTGGAGCTCACAGGAGCAAGCACGGGGCATATTGGAAGAGAGCCAATCCCCATGTGAAGGCATCCGAAATGGCTTTCGGGCCAGATTCAGGAAGACAACGTGAATCTACTAAAGGTCTCTGTCTTCTCTGTATACGAACCACGCATTTTGCTATCTACCCTGAAGATAATTTCTTTAGGAAGAAGAGCTCATGGAGTGCCCAAGTGCTGGCACTTGAGAGAGTCTTCGGTGTGTGTGACATGCCCTCTGGGGTTGTGTTGTGGCTGTCCACTCTCCTGTTTGCTCATCCTCTGCAGAGGCTCTCCTTGCCTTCCATTCAGAGTGTTGGGTGTCTGGGCCAAATATGGTGAGGTTAAGCTCCGTGGGTCTGGTGTGCCTGTGAAACGTGACTTTCAACCCACTCCCCAACACTAAAGGCCTGCTAATTCTGTGGCCAGGTGAGAGGATGTGGGAAGGGCTTTCTTCTAGTCCCCTGCAGGATTATGTGTTCCCCTGGGACTAAGCAACGTGGCCTGAAGAAGGCATTCCCAAGAGTGTTCCAGGTTTGGGAATCCGTGATTGCAGGTTGGGAAGCTAATGTCCTCACCGTCCTGCTTGTGGCCACTTCTCAGTCTTGATGGTGGCGGTCGAAGAGCCCAAGGATCTTTGGCGCCAACTGAGGCATCTCCACCAACACTGCCCATCACGATGCACACAAAGAAATCATAATCTTACCACGGTGTCAACAGGTATTGTCTCTGATCATGGTTTCCAGGCTGCCTGCAACTGGTTGCTTGCGCGTGTCCTCTCCAGGAGATACCCAGTGTTGTCTGGAGTCTCTGTCTGCAAAGCATGCTGATCTGGAATCCCCGGGCCTCAAGTCACTTGTGTTGCAAGAATTCATGTCCTTCAGAGACTCTCCTTTTCTCAGCCAACAGCTTTGGGTCAACATTCAAATTGTGGGGTCTAAGTGTGCTCCACTCCCCTGAGCCTTTGTCATTGGCCATGTCTCCCTGCCCTCTGAAGAACCAACCGTCCAAATCTCCCATAAGCCATGACTACACCCTCCTCCCATCGTCGCTCTGACTTCTTTTCTCTTTCGCTGTGGAGTGTGATTTCTCGGCTTCAGGTCCATTTATGCCATTTTTACATTGGTGTGGTCATCTTCTGGTTGTGCTGAAGGCCGAACAAGCCTGGAGCTCACACACACTTCTACACTCTCCCTTTCCTCCAAATGTACTGAGGACTCTTATGGAGCCATAAGCAGGAAGGCATTCTTGCTCCTTGTGACATGTGGAAGAAAGAGAGAGAGCATTGGGCCGTGTCATATCTCTCAGTCACAGAAAGACAAATAGCATGCGATTTCACTCACTCATGGAAGTAAAGAAACATGTGAAAAAGCACGAAAAAGGGACGGGCAATGAGACTCTAACCAGGCACACAAAATTTGGTGTTCGTTCCAGGCAGGCTACTCAGAATCTGCGTTTCTAAAATTGGATCCAAAGGGACATTCAATGCAGGAAATAAAGCCAAACGGGATGTAACGTGAGTTTCCACTGTGTTTGAAGGTGTATTATGATCTGGAATAGAGCAGCTTCCTATCTCTTAAAATATCATTGTTAGAATTTTGTGAAACACACACACACACACACACACATACACACACTTAAAAGAACCCATAGAATTGAGGGTGCAAGTGAGGAATAGCACTCATGGATGCAAAATTCAGAGAAAATACCTTAAAAAACAAAATCTTAGAGAATCAAATTTCCTATCGTCCAAACTGGATAAGTTAACTACTTACGTATCAAGAATTAATTAAATAATTAAACAACCTTACCTAAAAGACCCCTCCTCACATGTATGTCAGCAAATCCAATACCGGAGAGAAAAGGATAAATTCCAAGACCCATATGCAATACCATGACAAGATCATGAGTCATACATATCTGACGTCTCACGAAATGACCAAAGCTTTTGAAGCATTCCTCAAACATCTCCCAACACACAGAAAGCCATGTTCCACACAATTCCCTAGTCCACAATTTGAGACATTTAATGGTAATATAGGCTTTTCTAATTTATTCCCACAATGTAGGAAGAGGGAAGACTCAAATTTACAATGTCCAGTGACCCAATTCACATAAGGATCTTATAGGAAACCAATTGCATACAATTTTAATCAGCAAGATAATAAAACTGGAATTCATTTCTCTTCTCTTTCTTTCATCTCCATGTGAAACGGCCGGATTTGCTTACTATTCACTATTTTTTCTCATATTCGGCAAGCCAGTCTTTCATCCATCTGACGTTTTTTGACATAGTGTTCCCTGATTCTTTAATTGCCAATACCACCAAGTGCTCATCCTCCTATAATGCCAAAGCACATCCATACCCATTAACCAGTTCCCTCTTTATCGCAGGTCTTATCGTCCTGGAACCCTCAGCTTGGTCCCCAATGTCCTGAGTCTCTCCTTGTGCGACTCCCTGTCTGACAACTTCTCCTTCCATTTTCCCTGTCTACTACTCATTTCCATGGTATTCCTCATGGGTCACATATGAGTGAAGCCATAGGATATTTCCCTTTGTCTGCTTACATTTTCATTTCTAAATCATCTTCTTTATCATCATCTTCATAATCACCTTTATCGACTAGCTCTTCAAAGAGTATCTCAGCTCCTTCCACAGTGGTGCAAGAGTGGGCATGGCAGGCCATCAATGTTGGCTATTCATTCTCATGTGAATAAATAGAGTTGCTCAACATGGCTCTCACCATGACTATGGCATGGAGCATTAACTAATGATGACAAGGAGTGCTGACCACGGCTCTTTCATTAGGGGTAGAGATCATGCAGTGTTTCACCCTCCATGAAGCCTTTGCAACGGTGTGTGAGGTAATATCAGGTTGACAGAGCCTTCATCCATTGGGACTGGTGTTTCAGGACACTAGCAGATAAGGACACGGACAGCACAATGCATCCCTGCCCTGGCAATGTTCCCGGAATGGTGACTTTCCATCCCTTCTTCCTTCTGTCATCTTCCAAGCTGACGAAGAACCAAAGGCAGACCTTACGCAGGAGAAACCATAGGGAACAGAAGCTAAGATGGACCCTCTCACCCAAGATTATCAAACCTCCCAGAGACCTAATGGTAGCGAAGAGGCCTCGCTGTTGTTTGAGATCTCTCGAAATTGCAGTGGAAATATTTACACCTTGCTCTCTCTGGAGAAATGTTGGTCTAGTGAATGGTATACAGAACATCGTTTTCTGTTCTCTTTGTATAGAACGTGGAAGTGGAAAAGAAACAGAAACGACCACGTGAGTTCATGATCAGGCTAACAGGGCTCTTTCTTGTTCCTTCCCAGGTCTATCTACGTAAAGCCATAGGACGCATATGTCATGAGAATGGGATTGCTGCTTCAGTGAAGTCAGATTCTGTGACGTCACAAAGCTCTGAGGTCCTTGCAACCTCTCCTCACCAAACCACTCCTCATCACTTCACCTGGCTGGAGTAGTTCTGGGTCAGCCAGGAGTATCCAAATCACTCCAAAACGCTGTAGCCACGTGGCTATTTACCCAACACAGTTTGTGAAGCGATTTTCGGTCACCATCTCCATGGCCGAATTTCTAGCCATTGCTCGTGACTGTCACCACCATCCCTCTGGACTCCTGAGATGGGCAAGAATCCACAATGCCATCTTACACACGTAAGGTCAAGAAAGAGTCAGTAGTTCCAGCACCTCACAGGGGAACTCCACGCCATACACGTGTTCATGGTACTCACACACGAACAGGATGCTTCTGACCAGGAAAAGCGCCCCCCACCCTCCGAGGTAAGCTCAGAGTTAACATGGGCAAACATCCTATAGACATGTCTGGAGTCTTCAGCAGTTAAGACACGAGTCCTTCATGCATCTCCAGAAATCGTGCCATAAATGCCTCCCCATTTCCCCAGCTGACCAAACATTATAGGTAGAACCTACACCCTAGAAGCTTAGGCCCAGGACGGCCTCATCTCTTTGGAGCTCACAGGAGCAAGCACGGGGCATATTGGAAGAGAGCCAATCCCCATGTGAAGGCATCCGAAATGGCTTTCGGGCCAGATTCAGGAAGACAACGTGAATCTACTAAAGGTCTCTGTCTTCTCTGTATACGAACCACGCATTTTGCTATCTACCCTGAAGATAATTTCTTTAGGAAGAAGAGCTCATGGAGTGCCCAAGTGCTGGCACTTGAGAGAGTCTTCGGTGTGTGTGACATGCCCTCTGGGGTTGTGTTGTGGCTGTCCACTCTCCTGTTTGCTCATCCTCTGCAGAGGCTCTCCTTGCCTTCCATTCAGAGTGTTGGGTGTCTGGGCCAAATATGGTGAGGTTAAGCTCCGTGGGTCTGGTGTGCCTGTGAAACGTGACTTTCAACCCACTCCCCAACACTAAAGGCCTGCTAATTCTGTGGCCAGGTGAGAGGATGTGGGAAGGGCTTTCTTCTAGTCCCCTGCAGGATTATGTGTTCCCCTGGGACTAAGCAACGTGGCCTGAAGAAGGCATTCCCAAGAGTGTTCCAGGTTTGGGAATCCGTGATTGCAGGTTGGGAAGCTAATGTCCTCACCGTCCTGCTTGTGGCCACTTCTCAGTCTTGATGGTGGCGGTCGAAGAGCCCAAGGATCTTTGGCGCCAACTGAGGCATCTCCACCAACACTGCCCATCACGATGCACACAAAGAAATCATAATCTTACCACGGTGTCAACAGGTATTGTCTCTGATCATGGTTTCCAGGCTGCCTGCAACTGGTTGCTTGCGCGTGTCCTCTCCAGGAGATACCCAGTGTTGTCTGGAGTCTCTGTCTGCAAAGCATGCTGATCTGGAATCCCCGGGCCTCAAGTCACTTGTGTTGCAAGAATTCATGTCCTTCAGAGACTCTCCTTTTCTCAGCCAACAGCTTTGGGTCAACATTCAAATTGTGGGGTCTAAGTGTGCTCCACTCCCCTGAGCCTTTGTCATTGGCCATGTCTCCCTGCCCTCTGAAGAACCAACCGTCCAAATCTCCCATAAGCCATGACTACACCCTCCTCCCATCGTCGCTCTGACTTCTTTTCTCTTTCGCTGTGGAGTGTGATTTCTCGGCTTCAGGTCCATTTATGCCATTTTTACATTGGTGTGGTCATCTTCTGGTTGTGCTGAAGGCCGAACAAGCCTGGAGCTCACACACACTTCTACACTCTCCCTTTCCTCCAAATGTACTGAGGACTCTTATGGAGCCATAAGCAGGAAGGCATTCTTGCTCCTTGTGACATGTGGAAGAAAGAGAGAGAGCATTGGGCCGTGTCATATCTCTCAGTCACAGAAAGACAAATAGCATGCGATTTCACTCACTCATGGAAGTAAAGAAACATGTGAAAAAGCACGAAAAAGGGACGGGCAATGAGACTCTAACCAGGCACACAAAATTTGGTGTTCGTTCCAGGCAGGCTACTCAGAATCTGCGTTTCTAAAATTGGATCCAAAGGGACATTCAATGCAGGAAATAAAGCCAAACGGGATGTAACGTGAGTTTCCACTGTGTTTGAAGGTGTATTATGATCTGGAATAGAGCAGCTTCCTATCTCTTAAAATATCATTGTTAGAATTTTGTGAAACACACACACACACACACACACATACACACACTTAAAAGAACCCATAGAATTGAGGGTGCAAGTGAGGAATAGCACTCATGGATGCAAAATTCAGAGAAAATACCTTAAAAAACAAAATCTTAGAGAATCAAATTTCCTATCGTCCAAACTGGATAAGTTAACTACTTACGTATCAAGAATTAATTAAATAATTAAACAACCTTACCTAAAAGACCCCTCCTCACATGTATGTCAGCAAATCCAATACCGGAGAGAAAAGGATAAATTCCAAGACCCATATGCAATACCATGACAAGATCATGAGTCATACATATCTGACGTCTCACGAAATGACCAAAGCTTTTGAAGCATTCCTCAAACATCTCCCAACACACAGAAAGCCATGTTCCACACAATTCCCTAGTCCACAATTTGAGACATTTAATGGTAATATAGGCTTTTCTAATTTATTCCCACAATGTAGGAAGAGGGAAGACTCAAATTTACAATGTCCAGTGACCCAATTCACATAAGGATCTTATAGGAAACCAATTGCATACAATTTTAATCAGCAAGATAATAAAACTGGAATTCATTTCTCTTCTCTTTCTTTCATCTCCATGTGAAACGGCCGGATTTGCTTACTATTCACTATTTTTTCTCATATTCGGCAAGCCAGTCTTTCATCCATCTGACGTTTTTTGACATAGTGTTCCCTGATTCTTTAATTGCCAATACCACCAAGTGCTCATCCTCCTATAATGCCAAAGCACATCCATACCCATTAACCAGTTCCCTCTTTATCGCAGGTCTTATCGTCCTGGAACCCTCAGCTTGGTCCCCAATGTCCTGAGTCTCTCCTTGTGCGACTCCCTGTCTGACAACTTCTCCTTCCATTTTCCCTGTCTACTACTCATTTCCATGGTATTCCTCATGGGTCACATATGAGTGAAGCCATAGGATATTTCCCTTTGTCTGCTTACATTTTCATTTCTAAATCATCTTCTTTATCATCATCTTCATAATCACCTTTATCGACTAGCTCTTCAAAGAGTATCTCAGCTCCTTCCACAGTGGTGCAAGAGTGGGCATGGCAGGCCATCAATGTTGGCTATTCATTCTCATGTGAATAAATAGAGTTGCTCAACATGGCTCTCACCATGACTATGGCATGGAGCATTAACTAATGATGACAAGGAGTGCTGACCACGGCTCTTTCATTAGGGGTAGAGATCATGCAGTGTTTCACCCTCCATGAAGCCTTTGCAACGGTGTGTGAGGTAATATCAGGTTGACAGAGCCTTCATCCATTGGGACTGGTGTTTCAGGACACTAGCAGATAAGGACACGGACAGCACAATGCATCCCTGCCCTGGCAATGTTCCCGGAATGGTGACTTTCCATCCCTTCTTCCTTCTGTCATCTTCCAAGCTGACGAAGAACCAAAGGCAGACCTTACGCAGGAGAAACCATAGGGAACAGAAGCTAAGATGGACCCTCTCACCCAAGATTATCAAACCTCCCAGAGACCTAATGGTAGCGAAGAGGCCTCGCTGTTGTTTGAGATCTCTCGAAATTGCAGTGGAAATATTTACACCTTGCTCTCTCTGGAGAAATGTTGGTCTAGTGAATGGTATACAGAACATCGTTTTCTGTTCTCTTTGTATAGAACGTGGAAGTGGAAAAGAAACAGAAACGACCACGTGAGTTCATGATCAGGCTAACAGGGCTCTTTCTTGTTCCTTCCCAGGTCTATCTACGTAAAGCCATAGGACGCATATGTCATGAGAATGGGATTGCTGCTTCAGTGAAGTCAGATTCTGTGACGTCACAAAGCTCTGAGGTCCTTGCAACCTCTCCTCACCAAACCACTCCTCATCACTTCACCTGGCTGGAGTAGTTCTGGGTCAGCCAGGAGTATCCAAATCACTCCAAAACGCTGTAGCCACGTGGCTATTTACCCAACACAGTTTGTGAAGAGATTTTCGGTCACCATCTCCATGGCCGAATTTCTAGCCATTGCTCGTGACTGTCACCACCATCCCTCTGGACTCCTGAGATGGGCAAGAATCCACAATGCCATCTTACACACGTAAGGTCAAGAAAGAGTCAGTAGTTCCAGCACCTCACAGGGGAACTCCACGCCATACACGTGTTCATGGTACTCACACACGAACAGGATGCTTCTGACCAGGAAAAGAGCCCCCCACCCTCCGAGGTAAGCTCAGAGTTAACATGGGCAAACTTCCTATAGACATGTCTGGAGTCTTCAGCAGTTAAGACACGAGTCCTTCATGCATCTCCAGAAATCGTGCCATAAATGCCTCCCCATTTCCCCAGCTGACCAAACATTATAGGTAGAACCTACACCCTAGAAGCTTAGGCCCAGGACGGCCTCATCTCTTTGGAGCTCACAGGAGCAAGCACGGGGCATATTGGAAGAGAGCCAATCCCCATGTGAAGGCATCCGAAATGGCTTTCGGGCCAGATTCAGGAAGACAACGTGAATCTACTAAAGGTCTCTGTCTTCTCTGTATACGAACCACGCATTCTGCTATCTACCCTGAAGATAATTTCTTTAGGAAGAAGAGCTCATGGAGTGCCCAAGTGCTGGCACTTGAGAGAGTCTTCGGTGTGTGTGACATGCCCTCTGGGGTTGTGTTGTGGCTGTCCACTCTCCTGTTTGCTCATCCTCTGCAGAGGCTCTCCTTGCCTTCCATTCAGAGTGTTGGGTGTCTGGCCCAAATATGGTGAGGTTAAGCTCCGTGGGTCTGGTGTGCCTGTGAAACGTGACTTTCAACCCACTCCCCAACACTAAAGGCCTGCTAATTCTGTGGCCAGGTGAGAGGATGTGGGAAGGGCTTTCTTCTAGTCCCCTGCAGGATTATGTGTTCCCCTGGGACTAAGCAACGTGGCCTGAAGAAGGCATTCCCAAGAGTGTTCCAGGTTTGGGAATCCGTGATTGCAGGTTGGGAAGCTAATGTCCTCACCGTCCTGCTTGTGGCCACTTCTCAGTCTTGATGGTGGCGGTCGAAGAGCCCAAGGATCTTTGGCGCCAACTGAGGCATCTCCACCAACACTGCCCATCACGATGCACACAAAGAAGTCATAATCTTACCACGGTGTCAACAGGTATTGTCTCTGATCATGGTTTCCAGGCTGCCTGCAACTGGTTGCTTGCGCGTGTCCTCTCCAGGAGATACCCAGTGTTGTCTGGAGTCTCTGTCTGCAAAGCATGCTGATCTGGAATCCCCGGGCCTCAAGTCACTTGTGTTGCAAGAATTCATGTCCTTCAGAGACTCTCCTTTTCTCAGCCAACAGCTATGGGTCAACATTCAAATTGTGGGGTCTAAGTGTGCTCCACTCCCCTGAGCCTTTGTCATTGGCCATGTCTCCCTGCCCTCTGAAGAACCAACCGTCCAAATCTCCCATAAGCCATGACTACACCCTCCTCCCATCGTCGCTCTGACTTCTTTTCTCTTTCGCTGTGGAGTGTGATTTCTCGGCTTCAGGTCCATTTATGCCATTTTTACATTGGTGTGGTCATCTTCTGGTTGTGCTGAAGGCCGAACAAGCCTGGAGCTCACACACACTTCTACACTCTCCCTTTCCTCCAAATGTACTGAGGACTCTTATGGAGCCATAAGCAGGAAGGCATTCTTGCTCCTTGTGACATGTGGAAGAAAGAGAGAGAGCACTGGGCCGTGTCATATCTCTCAGTCACAGAAAGACAAATAGCATGCGATTTCACTCCCTCATGGAAGTAAAGAAACATGTGAAAAAGCACGAAAAAGGGACGGGCAATGAGACTCTAACCAGGCACACAAAATTTGGTGTTCGTTCCAGGCAGGCTACTCAGAATCTGCGTTTCTAAAATTGGATCCAAAGGGACATTCAATGCAGGAAATAAAGCCAAACGGGATGTAACGTGAGTTTCCACTGTGTTTGAAGGTGTATTATGATCTGGAATAGAGCAGCTTCCTATCTCTTAAAATATCATTGTTAGAATTTTGTGAAACACACACACACACACACACACACACACACACACACACACTTAAAAGAACCCATAGAATTGAGGGTGCAAGTGAGGAATAGCACTCATGGATGCAAAATTCAGAGAAAATACTTTAAAAAACAAAATCTTAGAGAATCAAATTTCCTATCGTCCAAACTGGATAAGTTAACTACTTACGTATCAAGAATTAATTAAATAATTAAACAACCTTACCTAAAAGACCCCTCCTCACATGTATGTCAGCAAATCCAATACCGGAGAGAAAAGGATAAATTCGAAGACCCATATGCAATACCGTGACAAGATCATGATTCATACATATCTGACGTCTCACGAAATGACCAAAGCTTTTGAAGCATTGCTCAAACATCTCCCAACACACAGAAAGCCATGTTCCACACAATTCCCTAGTCCACAATTTGAGACATTTAATGGTAATATAGGCTTTTCTAATTTATTCCCACAATGTAGGAAGAGGGAAGACTCAAATTTACAATGTCCAGTGACCCAATTCACATAAGGATCTTATAGGAAACCAATTGCATACAATTTTAATCAGCAAGATAATAAAACTGGAATTCATTTCTCTTCTCTTTCTTTCATCTCCATGTGAAACGGCCGGATTTGCTTACTATTCACTAATTTTTCTCATATTCGGCAAGCCAGTCTTTCATCCATCTGACGTTTTTTGACATAGTGTTCCCTGATTCTTTAATTGCCAATACCACCAAGTGCTCATCCTCCTATAAGGCCAAAGCACATCCATACCCATTAACCAGTTCCCTCTTTATCGCAGGTCTTATCGTCCTGGAACCCTCAGCTTGGTCCCCAATGTCCTGAGTCTCTCCTTGTGCGACTCCCTGTCTGACAACTTCTCCTTCCATTTTCCCTGTCTACTACTCATTTCCATGGTATTCCTCATGGGTCACATATGAGTGAAGCCATAGGATATTTCCCTTTGTCTGCTTACATTTTCATTTCTAAATCATCTTCTTTATCATCATCTTCATAATCACCTTTATCGACTAGCTCTTCAAAGAGTATCTCAGCTCCTTCCACAGTGGTGCAAGAGTGGGCATGGCAGGCCATCAATGTTGGCTATTCATTCTCATGTGAATAAATAGAGTTGCTCAACATGGCTCTCACCATGACTATGGCATGGAGCATTAACTAATGATGACAAGGAGTGCTGACCACGGCTCTTTCATTAGGGGTAGAGATCATGCAGTGTTTCACCCTCCATGAAGCCTTTGCAACGGTGTGTGAGGTAATATCAGGTTGACAGAGCCTTCATCCATTGGGACTGGTGTTTCAGGACACTAGCAGATAAGGACACGGACAGCACAATGCATCCCTGCCCTGGCAATGTTCCCGGAATGGTGACTTTCCATCCCTTCTTCCTTCTGTCATCTTCCAAGCTGACGAAGAACCAAAGGCAGACCTTACGCAGGAGAAACCATAGGGAACAGAAGCTAAGATGGACCCTCTCACCCAAGATTATCAAACCTCCCAGAGACCTAATGGTAGCGAAGAGGCCTCGCTGTTGTTTGAGATCTCTCGAAATTGCAGTGGAAATATTTACACCTTGCTCTCTCTGGAGAAATGTTGGTCTAGTGAATGGTATACAGAACATCGTTTTCTGTTCTCTTTGTATAGAACGTGGAAGTGGAAAAGAAACAGAAACGACCACGTGAGTTCATGATCAGGCTAACAGGGCTCTTTCTTGTTCCTTCCCAGGTCTATCTACGTAAAGCCATAGGACGCATATGTCATGAGAATGGGATTGCTGCTTCAGTGAAGTCAGATTCTGTGACGTCACAAAGCTCTGAGGTCCTTGCAACCTCTCCTCACCAAACCACTCCTCATCACGTCACCTGGCTGGAGTAGTTCTGGGTCAGCCAGGAGTATCCAAATCACTCCAAAACGCTGTAGCCACGTGGCTATTTACCCAACACAGTTTGTGAAGCGATTTGGGGTCACCATCTCCATGGCCGAATTTCTAGCCATTGCTCGTGACTGTCACCACCATCCCTCTGGACTCCTGAGATGGGCAAGAATCCACAATGCCATCTTACACACGTCAGGTCAAGAAAGAGTCAGTAGTTCCAGCACCTCACAGGGGAACTCCACGCCATACACGTGTTCATGGTACTCACACACCAACAGGATGCTTCTGACCAGGAAAAGCGCCCCCCACCCTCCGAGGTAAGCTCAGAGTTAACATGGGCAAACATCCTATAGACATGTCTGGAGTCTTCAGCAGTTAAGACACGAGTCCTTCATGCATCTCCAGAAATCGTGCCATAAATGCCTCCCCATTTCCCCAGCTGACCAAACATTATAGGTAGAACCTACACCCTAGAAGCTTAGGCCCAGGACGGCCTCATCTCTTTGGAGCTCACAGGAGCAAGCACGGGGCATATTGGAAGAGAGCCAATCCCCATGTGAAGGCATCCGAAATGGCTTTCGGGCCAGATTCAGGAAGACAACGTGAATCTACTAAAGGTCTCTGTCTTCTCTGTATACGAACCACGCATTCTGCTATCTACCCTGAAGATAATTTCTTTAGGAAGAAGAGCTCATGGAGTGCCCAAGTGCTGGCACTTGAGAGAGTCTTCGGTGTGTGTGACATGCCCTCTGGGGTTGTGTTGTGGCTGTCCACTCTCCTGTTTGCTCATCCTCTGCAGAGGCTCTCCTTGCCTTCCATTCAGAGTGTTGGGTGTCTGGCCCAAATATGGTGAGGTTAAGCTCCGTGGGTGTGTTGTGCCTGTGAAACGTGACTTTCAACCCATTCCCCAACACTAAAGGCCTGCTAATTCTGTGGCCAGGTGAGAGGATGTGGGAAGGGCTTTCTTCTAGTCCCCTGCAGGATTATGTGTTCCCCTGGGACTAAGCAACGTGGCCTGAAGAAGGCATTCCCAAGAGTGTTCCAGGTTTGGGAATCCGTGATTGCAGGTTGGGAAGCTAATGTCCTCACCGTCCTGCTTGTGGCCACTTCTCAGTCTTGATGGTGGCGGTCGAAGTGCCCAAGGATCTTTGGCGCCAACTGAGGCATCTCCACCAACACTGCCCAACACGATGCACACAAAGAAGTCATAATCTTACCACGGTGTCAACAGGTATTGTCTCTGATCATGGTTTCCAGGCTGCCTGCAACTGGTTGCTTGCTCGTGTCCTCTCCAGGAGATACCCAGTGTTGTCTGGAGTCTCTGTCTGCAAAGCATGCTGATCTGGAATCCCCGGGCCTCAAGTCACTTGTGTTGCAAGAATTCATGTCCTTCAGAGACTCTCCTTTTCTCAGCCAACAGCTATGGGTCAACATTCAAATTGTGGGGTCTAAGTGTGCTCCACTCCCCTGAGCCTTTGTCATTGGCCATGTCTCCCTGCCCTCTGAAGAACCAACCGTCCAAATCTCCCATAAGCCATGACTACACCCTCCTCCCATCGTCGCTCTGACTTCTTTTCTCTTTCGCTGTGGAGTGTGATTTCTCGGCTTCAGGTCCATTTATGCCATTTTTACATTGGTGTGGTCATCTTCTGGTTGTGCTGAAGGCCGAACAAGCCTGGAGCTCACACACACTTCTACACTCTCCTTTTCCTCCAAATGTACTGAGGACTCTTATGGAGCCATAAGCAGGAAGGCATTCTTGCTCCTTGTGACATGTGGAAGAAAGAGAGAGAGCATTGGGCCGTGTCATATCTCTCAGTCACAGAAAGACAAATAGCATGCGATTTCACTCCCTCATGGAAGTAAAGAAACATGTGAAAAAGCACGAAAAACGGACGGGCAATGAGACTCTAACCAGGCACACAAAATTTGGTGTTCGTTCCAGGCAGGCTACTCAGAGTCTGCGTTTCTAAAATTGGATCCAAAGGGACATTCAATGCAGGAAATAAAGCCAAACGGGATGTAACGTGAGTTTCCACTGTGTTTGAAGGTGTATTATGATCTGGAATAGAGCAGCTTCCTATCTCTTAAAATATCATTGTTAGAATTTTGTGAAACACACACACACACACACACACACACACACACACACACACACTTAAAAGAACCCATAGAATTGAGGGTGCAAGTGAGGAATAGCACTCATGGATGCAAAATTCAGAGAAAATACCTTAAAAAACAAAATCTTAGAGAATCAAATTTCCTATCGTCCAAACTGGATAAGTTAACTACTTACGTATCAAGAATTAATTAAATAATTAAGCAACCTTAACTAAAAGACCCCTCCTCACATGTATGTCAGCAAATCCAATACCGGAGAGAAAAGGATAAATTCCAAGACCCATATGCTATACCATGACAAGATCATGAGTCATACATATCTGACGTCTCACGAAATGACCAAAGCTTTTGAAGCATTGCTCAAACATCTCCCAACACACAGAAAGCCATGTTCCACACAATTCCCTAGTCCACAATTTGAGACATTTAATGGTAATATAGGCTTTTCTAATTTATTCCCACAATGTAGGAAGAGGGAAGACTCAAATTTACAATGTCCAGTGACCCAATTCACATAAGGATCTTATAGGAAACCAATTGCATACAATTTTAATCAGCAAGATAATAAAGCTGGAATTCATTTCTCTTCTCTTTCTTTCATCTCCATGTGAAACGGCCGGATTTGCTTACTATTCACTATTTTTTCTCATATTCGGCAAGCCAGTCTTTCATCCATCTGACGTTTTTTGACATAGTGTTCCCTGATTCTTTAATTGCCAATACCACCAAGTGCTCATCCTCCTATAAGGCCAAAGCACATCCATACCCATTAACCAGTTCCCTCTTTATCGCAGGTCTTATCGTCCTGGAACCCTCAGCTTGGTCCCCAATGTCCTGAGTCTCTCCTTGTGCGACTCCCTGTCTGACAACTTCTCCTTCCATTTTCCCTGTCTACTACTCATTTCCATGGTATTCCTCATGGGTCACATATGAGTGAAGCCATAGGATATTTCCCTTTGTCTGCTTACATTTTCATTTCTAAATCATCTTCTTTATCATCATCTTCATAATCACCTTTATCGACTAGCTCTTCAAAGAGTATCTCAGCTCCTTCCACAGTGGTGCAAGAGTGGGCATGGCAGGCCATCAATGTTGGCTATTCATTCTCATGTGAATAAATAGAGTTGCTCAACATGGCTCTCACCATGACTATGGCATGGAGCATTAACTAATGATGACAAGGAGTGCTGACCACGGCTCTTTCATTAGGGGTAGAGATCATGCAGTGTTTCACCCTCCATGAAGCCTTTGCAACGGTGTGTGAGGTAATATCAGGTTGACAGAGCCTTCATCCATTGGGACTGGTGTTTCAGGACACTAGCAGATAAGGACACGGACAGCACAATGCATCCCTGCCCTGGCAATGTTCCCGGAATGGTGACTTTCCATCCCTTCTTCCTTCTGTCATCTTCCAAGCTGACGAAGAACCAAAGGCAGACCTTACGCAGGAGAAACCATAGGGAACAGAAGCTAAGATGGACCCTCTCACCCAAGATTATCAAACCTCCCAGAGACCTAATGGTAGCGAAGAGGCCTCGCTGTTGTTTGAGATCTCTCGAAATTGCAGTGGAAATATTTACACCTTGCTCTCTCTGGAGAAATGTTGGTCTAGTGAATGGTATACAGAACATCGTTTTCTGTTCTCTTTGTATAGAACGTGGAAGTGGAAAAGAAACAGAAACGACCACGTGAGTTCATGATCAGGCTAACAGGGCTCTTTCTTGTTCCTTCCCAGGTCTATCTACGTAAAGCCATAGGACGCATATGTCATGAGAATGGGATTGCTGCTTCAGTGAAGTCAGATTCTGTGACGTCACAAAGCTCTGAGGTCCTTGCAACCTCTCCTCACCAAACCACTCCTCATCACGTCACCTGGCTGGAGTAGTTCTGGGTCAGCCAGGAGTATCCAAATCACTCCAAAACGCTGTAGCCACGTGGCTATTTACCCAACACAGTTTGTGAAGCGATTTGGGGTCACCATCTCCATGGCCGAATTTCTAGCCATTGCTCGTGACTGTCACCACCATCCCTCTGGACTCCTGAGATGGGCAAGAATCCACAATGCCATCTTACACACGTCAGGTCAAGAAAGAGTCAGTAGTTCCAGCACCTCACAGGGGAACTCCACGCCATACACGTGTTCATGGTACTCACACACCAACAGGATGCTTCTGACCAGGAAAAGCGCCCCCCACCCTCCGAGGTAAGCTCAGAGTTAACATGGGCAAACATCCTATAGACATGTCTGGAGTCTTCAGCAGTTAAGACACGAGTCCTTCATGCATCTCCAGAAATCGTGCCATAAATGCCTCCCCATTTCCCCAGCTGACCAAACATTATAGGTAGAACCTACACCCTAGAAGCTTAGGCCCAGGACGGCCTCATCTCTTTGGAGCTCACAGGAGCAAGCACGGGGCATATTGGAAGAGAGCCAATCCCCATGTGAAGGCATCCGAAATGGCTTTCGGGCCAGATTCAGGAAGACAACGTGAATCTACTAAAGGTCTCTGTCTTCTCTGTATACGAACCACGCATTCTGCTATCTACCCTGAAGATAATTTCTTTAGGAAGAAGAGCTCATGGAGTGCCCAAGTGCTGGCACTTGAGAGAGTCTTCGGTGTGTGTGACATGCCCTCTGGGGTTGTGTTGTGGCTGTCCACTCTCCTGTTTGCTCATCCTCTGCAGAGGCTCTCCTTGCCTTCCATTCAGAGTGTTGGGTGTCTGGCCCAAATATGGTGAGGTTAAGCTCCGTGGGTGTGTTGTGCCTGTGAAACGTGACTTTCAACCCATTCCCCAACACTAAAGGCCTGCTAATTCTGTGGCCAGGTGAGAGGATGTGGGAAGGGCTTTCTTCTAGTCCCCTGCAGGATTATGTGTTCCCCTGGGACTAAGCAACGTGGCCTGAAGAAGGCATTCCCAAGAGTGTTCCAGGTTTGGGAATCCGTGATTGCAGGTTGGGAAGCTAATGTCCTCACCGTCCTGCTTGTGGCCACTTCTCAGTCTTGATGGTGGCGGTCGAAGTGCCCAAGGATCTTTGGCGCCAACTGAGGCATCTCCACCAACACTGCCCAACACGATGCACACAAAGAAGTCATAATCTTACCACGGTGTCAACAGGTATTGTCTCTGATCATGGTTTCCAGGCTGCCTGCAACTGGTTGCTTGCTCGTGTCCTCTCCAGGAGATACCCAGTGTTGTCTGGAGTCTCTGTCTGCAAAGCATGCTGATCTGGAATCCCCGGGCCTCAAGTCACTTGTGTTGCAAGAATTCATGTCCTTCAGAGACTCTCCTTTTCTCAGCCAACAGCTATGGGTCAACATTCAAATTGTGGGGTCTAAGTGTGCTCCACTCCCCTGAGCCTTTGTCATTGGCCATGTCTCCCTGCCCTCTGAAGAACCAACCGTCCAAATCTCCCATAAGCCATGACTACACCCTCCTCCCATCGTCGCTCTGACTTCTTTTCTCTTTCGCTGTGGAGTGTGATTTCTCGGCTTCAGGTCCATTTATGCCATTTTTACATTGGTGTGGTCATCTTCTGGTTGTGCTGAAGGCCGAACAAGCCTGGAGCTCACACACACTTCTACACTCTCCTTTTCCTCCAAATGTACTGAGGACTCTTATGGAGCCATAAGCAGGAAGGCATTCTTGCTCCTTGTGACATGTGGAAGAAAGAGAGAGAGCATTGGGCCGTGTCATATCTCTCAGTCACAGAAAGACAAATAGCATGCGATTTCACTCCCTCATGGAAGTAAAGAAACATGTGAAAAAGCACGAAAAACGGACGGGCAATGAGACTCTAACCAGGCACACAAAATTTGGTGTTCGTTCCAGGCAGGCTACTCAGAGTCTGCGTTTCTAAAATTGGATCCAAAGGGACATTCAATGCAGGAAATAAAGCCAAACGGGATGTAACGTGAGTTTCCACTGTGTTTGAAGGTGTATTATGATCTGGAATAGAGCAGCTTCCTATCTCTTAAAATATCATTGTTAGAATTTTGTGAAACACACACACACACACACACACACACACACACACACACACACTTAAAAGAACCCATAGAATTGAGGGTGCAAGTGAGGAATAGCACTCATGGATGCAAAATTCAGAGAAAATACCTTAAAAAACAAAATCTTAGAGAATCAAATTTCCTATCGTCCAAACTGGATAAGTTAACTACTTACGTATCAAGAATTAATTAAATAATTAAGCAACCTTAACTAAAAGACCCCTCCTCACATGTATGTCAGCAAATCCAATACCGGAGAGAAAAGGATAAATTCCAAGACCCATATGCTATACCATGACAAGATCATGAGTCATACATATCTGACGTCTCACGAAATGACCAAAGCTTTTGAAGCATTGCTCAAACATCTCCCAACACACAGAAAGCCATGTTCCACACAATTCCCTAGTCCACAATTTGATACATTTAATGGTAATATAGGCTTTTCTAATTTATTCCCACAATGTAGGAAGAGGGAAGACTCAAATTTACAATGTCCAGTGACCCAATTCACATAAGGATCTTATAGGAAACCAATTGCATACAATTTTAATCAGCAAGATAATAAAGCTGGAATTCATTTCTCTTCTCTTTCTTTCATCTCCATGTGAAACGGCCGGATTTGCTTACTATTCACTATTTTTTCTCATATTCGGCAAGCCAGTCTTTCATCCATCTGACGTTTTTTGACATAGTGTTCCCTGATTCTTTAATTGCCAATACCACCAAGTGCTCATCCTCCTATAAGGCCAAAGCACATCCATACCCATTAACCAGTTCCCTCTTTATCGCAGGTCTTATCGTCCTGGAACCCTCAGCTTGGTCCCCAATGTCCTGAGTCTCTCCTTGTGCGACTCCCTGTCTGACAACTTCTCCTTCCATTTTCCCTGTCTACTACTCATTTCCATGGTATTCCTCATGGGTCACATATGAGTGAAGCCATAGGATATTTCCCTTTGTCTGCTTACATTTTCATTTCTAAATCATCTTCTTTATCATCATCTTCATAATCACCTTTATCGACTAGCTCTTCAAAGAGTATCTCAGCTCCTTCCACAGTGGTGCAAGAGTGGGCATGGCAGGCCATCAATGTTGGCTATTCATTCTCATGTGAATAAATAGAGTTGCTCAACATGGCTCTCACCATGACTATGGCATGGAGCATTAACTAATGATGACAAGGAGTGCTGACCACGGCTCTTTCATTAGGGGTAGAGATCATGCAGTGTTTCACCCTCCATGAAGCCTTTGCAACGGTGTGTGAGGTAATATCAGGTTGACAGAGCCTTCATCCATTGGGACTGGTGTTTCAGGACACTAGCAGATAAGGACACGGACAGCACAATGCATCCCTGCCCTGGCAATGTTCCCGGAATGGTGACTTTCCATCCCTTCTTCCTTCTGTCATCTTCCAAGCTGACGAAGAACCAAAGGCAGACCTTACGCAGGAGAAACCATAGGGAACAGAAGCTAAGATGGACCCTCTCACCCAAGATTATCAAACCTCCCAGAGACCTAATGGTAGCGAAGAGGCCTCGCTGTTGTTTGAGATCTCTCGAAATTGCAGTGGAAATATTTACACCTTGCTCTCTCTGGAGAAATGTTGGTCTAGTGAATGGTATACAGAACATCGTTTTCTGTTCTCTTTGTATAGAACGTGGAAGTGGAAAAGAAACAGAAACGACCACGTGAGTTCATGATCAGGCTAACAGGGCTCTTTCTTGTTCCTTCCCAGGTCTATCTACGTAAAGCCATAGGACGCATATGTCATGAGAATGGGATTGCTGCTTCAGTGAAGTCAGATTCTGTGACGTCACAAAGCTCTGAGGTCCTTGCAACCTCTCCTCACCAAACCACTCCTCATCACGTCACCTGGCTGGAGTAGTTCTGGGTCAGCCAGGAGTATCCAAATCACTCCAAAACGCTGTAGCCACGTGGCTATTTACCCAACACAGTTTGTGAAGCGATTTGGGGTCACCATCTCCATGGCCGAATTTCTAGCCATTGCTCGTGACTGTCACCACCATCCCTCTGGACTCCTGAGATGGGCAAGAATCCACAATGCCATCTTACACACGTAAGGTCAAGAAAGAGTCAGTAGTTCCAGCACCTCACAGGGGAACTCCACGCCATACACGTGTTCATGGTACTCACACACGAACAGGATGCTTCTGACCAGGAAAAGCGCCCCCCACCCTCCGAGGTAAGCTCAGAGTTAACATGGGCAAACATCCTATAGACATGTCTGGAGTCTTCAGCAGTTAAGACACGAGTCCTTCATGCATCTCCAGAAATCGTGCCATAAATGCCTCCCCATTTCCCCAGCTGACCAAACATTATAGGTAGAACCTACAACCTAGAAGCTTAGGCCCAGGACGGCCTCATCTCTTTGGAGCTCACAGGAGCACGCACGGGGCATATTGGAAGAGAGCCAATCCCCATGTGAAGGCATCCGAAATGGCTTTCGGGCCAGATTCAGGAAGACAACGTGAATCTACTAAAGGTCTCTGTCTTCTCTGTATACGAACCACGCATTCTGCTATCTTCCCTGAAGATAATTTCTTTAGGAAGAAGAGCTCATGGAGTGCCCAAGTGCTGGCACTTGAGAGAGTCTTCGGTGTGTGTACATGCCCTCTGGGGTTGTGTTGTGGCTGTCCACTCTCCTGTTTGCTCATCCTCTGCAGAGGCTCTCCTTGCCTTCCATTCAGAGTGTTGGGTGTCTGGGCCAAATATGGTGAGGTTAAGCTCCGTGGGTCTGGTGTGCCTGTGAAACGTGACTTTCAACCCACTCCCCAACACTAAAGGCCTGCTAATTCTGTGGCCAGGTGAGAGGATGTGGGAAGGGCTTTCTTCTAGTCCCCTGCAGGATTATGTGTTCCCCTGGGACTAAGCAACGTGGCCTGAAGAAGGCATTCCCAAGAGTGTTCCAGGTTTGGGAATCCGTGATTGCAGGTTGGGAAGCTAATGTCCTCACCGTCCTGCTTGTGGCCACTTCTCAGTCTTGATGGTGGCGGTCGAAGAGCCCAAGTATCTTTGGCGCCAACTGAGGCATCTCCACCAACACTGCCCATCACGATGCACACAAAGAAGTCATAATCTTACCACGGTGTCAACAGGTATTGTCTCTGATCATGGTTTCCAGGCTGCCTGCAACTGGTTGCTTGCTCGTGTCCTCTCCAGGAGATACCCAGTGTTGTCTGGAGTCTCTGTCTGCAAAGCATGCTGATCTGGAATCCCCGGGCCTCAAGTCACTTGTGTTGCAAGAATTCATGTCCTTCAGAGACTCTCCTTTTCTCAGCCAACAGCTATGGGTCAACATTCAAATTGTGGGGTCTAAGTGTGCTCCACTCCCCTGAGCCTTTGTCATTGGCCATGTCTCCCTGCCCTCTGAAGAACCAACCGTCCAAATCTCCCATAAGCCATGACTACACCCTCCTCCCATCGTCGCTCTGACTTCTTTTCTCTTTCGCTGTGGAGTGTGATTTCTCGGCTTCAGGTCCATTTATGCCATTTTTACATTGGTGTGGTCATCTTCTGGTTGTGCTGAAGGCCGAACAAGCCTGGAGCTCACACACACTTCTACACTCTCCCTTTCCTCCAAATGTACTGAGGACTCTTATGGAGCCATAAGCAGGAAGGCATTCTTGCTCCTTGTGACATGTGGAAGAAAGAGAGAGAGCACTGGGCCGTGTCATATCTCTCAGTCACAGAAAGACAAATAGCATGCGATTTCACTCCCTCATGGAAGTAAAGAAACATGTGAAAAAGCACGAAAAAGGGACGGGCAATGAGACTCTAACCAGGCACACAAAATTTGGTGTTCGTTCCAGGCAGGCTACTCAGAATCTGCGTTTCTAAAATTGGATCCAAAGGGACATTCAATGCAGGAAATAAAGCCAAACGGGATGTAACGTGAGTTTCCACTGTGTTTGAAGGTGTATTATGATCTGGAATAGAGCAGCTTCCTATCTCTTAAAATATCATTGTTAGAATTTTGTGAAACACACACACACACACACACACACACACACACACTTAAAAGAACCCATAGAATTGAGGGTGCAAGTGAGGAATAGCACTCATGGATGCAAAATTCAGAGAAAATACTTTAAAAAACAAAATCTTAGAGAATCAAATTTCCTATCGTCCAAACTGGATAAGTTAACTACTTACGTATCAAGAATTAATTAAATAATTAAACAACCTTACCTAAAAGACCCCTCCTCACATGTATGTCAGCAAATCCAATACCGGAGAGAAAAGGATAAATTCGAAGACCCATATGCAATACCGTGACAAGATCATGAGTCATACATATCTGACGTCTCACGAAATGACCAAAGCTTTTGAAGCATTGCTCAAACATCTCCCAACACACAGAAAGCCATGTTCCACACAATTCCCTAGTCCACAATTTGAGACATTTAATGGTAATATAGGCTTTTCTAATTTATTCCCACAATGTAGGAAGAGGGAAGACTCAAATTTACAATGTCCAGTGACCCAATTCACATAAGGATCTTATAGGAAACCAATTGCATACAATTTTAATCAGCAAGATAATAAAACTGGAATTCATTTCTCTTCTCTTTCTTTCATCTCCATGTGAAACGGCCGGATTTGCTTACTATTCACTAATTTTTCTCATATTCGGCAAGCCAGTCTTTCATCCATCTGACGTTTTTTGACATAGTGTTCCCTGATTCTTTAATTGCCAATACCACCAAGTGCTCATCCTCCTATAAGGCCAAAGCACATCCATACCCATTAACCAGTTCCCTCTTTATCGCAGGTCTTATCGTCCTGGAACCCTCAGCTTGGTCCCCAATGTCCTGAGTCTCTCCTTGTGCGACTCCCTGTCTGACAACTTCTCCTTCCATTTTCCCTGTCTACTACTCATTTCCATGGTATTCCTCATGGGTCACATATGAGTGAAGCCATAGGATATTTCCCTTTGTCTGCTTACATTTTCATTTCTAAATCATCTTCTTTATCATCATCTTCATAATCACCTTTATCGACTAGCTCTTCAAAGAGTATCTCAGCTCCTTCCACAGTGGTGCAAGAGTGGGCATGGCAGGCCATCAATGTTGGCTATTCATTCTCATGTGAATAAATAGAGTTGCTCAACATGGCTCTCACCATGACTATGGCATGGAGCATTAACTAATGATGACAAGGAGTGCTGACCACGGCTCTTTCATTAGGGGTAGAGATCATGCAGTGTTTCACCCTCCATGAAGCCTTTGCAACGGTGTGTGAGGTAATATCAGGTTGACAGAGCCTTCATCCATTGGGACTGGTGTTTCAGGACACTAGCAGATAAGGACACGGACAGCACAATGCATCCCTGCCCTGGCAATGTTCCCGGAATGGTGACTTTCCATCCCTTCTTCCTTCTGTCATCTTCCAAGCTGACGAAGAACCAAAGGCAGACCTTACGCAGGAGAAACCATAGGGAACAGAAGCTAAGATGGACCCTCTCACCCAAGATTATCAAACCTCCCAGAGACCTAATGGTAGCGAAGAGGCCTCGCTGTTGTTTGAGATCTCTCGAAATTGCAGTGGAAATATTTACACCTTGCTCTCTCTGGAGAAATGTTGGTCTAGTGAATGGTATACAGAACATCGTTTTCTGTTCTCTTTGTATAGAACGTGGAAGTGGAAAAGAAACAGAAACGACCACGTGAGTTCATGATCAGGCTAACAGGGCTCTTTCTTGTTCCTTCCCAGGTCTATCTACGTAAAGCCATAGGACGCATATGTCATGAGAATGGGATTGCTGCTTCAGTGAAGTCAGATTCTGTGACGTCACAAAGCTCTGAGGTCCTTGCAACCTCTCCTCACCAAACCACTCCTCATCACGTCACCTGGCTGGAGTAGTTCTGGGTCAGCCAGGAGTATCCAAATCACTCCAAAACGCTGTAGCCACGTGGCTATTTACCCAACACAGTTTGTGAAGAGATTTTCGGTCACCATCTCCATGGCCGAATTTCTAGCCATTGCTCGTGACTGTCACCACCATCCCTCTGGACTCCTGAGATGGGCAAGAATCCACAATGCCATCTTACACACGTAAGGTCAAGAAAGAGTCAGTAGTTCCAGCACCTCACAGGGGAACTCCACGCCATACACGTGTTCATGGTACTCACACACGAACAGGATGCTTCTGACCAGGAAAAGCTCCCCCCACCCTCCGAGGTAAGCTCAGAGTTAACATGGGCAAACATCCTATAGACATGTCTGGAGTCTTCAGCAGTTAAGACACGAGTCCTTCATGCATCTCCAGAAATCGTGCCATAAATGCCTCCCCATTTCCCCAGCTGACCAAACATTATAGGTAGAACCTACACCCTAGAAGCTTAGGCCCAGGACGGCCTCATCTCTTTGGAGCTCACAGGAGCAAGCACGGGGCATATTGGAAGAGAGCCAATCCCCATGTGAAGGCATCCGAAATGGCTTTCGGGCCAGATTCAGGAAGACAACGTGAATCTACTAAAGGTCTCTGTCTTCTCTGTATACGAACCACGCATTCTGCTATCTACCCTGAAGATAATTTCTTTAGGAAGAAGAGCTCATGGAGTGCCCAAGTGCTGGCACTTGAGAGAGTCTTCGGTGTGTGTGACATGCCCTCTGGGGTTGTGTTGTGGCTGTCCACTCTCCTGTTTGCTCATCCTCTGCAGAGGCTCTCCTTACCTTCCATTCAGAGTGTTGGGTGTCTGGGCCAAATATGGTGAGGTTAAGCTCCGTGGGTCTGGTGTGCCTGTGAAACGTGACTTTCAACCCACTCCCCAACACTAAAGGCCTGCTAATTCTGTGGCCAGGTGAGAGGATGTGGGAAGGGCTTTCTTCTAGTCCCCTGCAGGATTATGTGTTCCCCTGGGACTAAGCAACGTGGCCTGAAGAAGGCATTCCCAAGAGTGTTCCAGGTTTGGGAATCCGTGATTGCAGGTTGGGAAGCTAATGTCCTCACCGTCCTGCTTGTGGCCACTTCTCAGTCTTGATGGTGGCGGTCGAAGTGCCCAAGGATCTTTGGCGCCAACTGAGGCATCTCCACCAACACTGCCCAACACGATGCACACAAAGAAGTCATAATCTTACCACGGTGTCAACAGGTATTGTCTCTGATCATGGTTTCCAGGCTGCCTGCAACTGGTTGCTTGCTCGTGTCCTCTCCAGGAGATACCCAGTGTTGTCTGGAGTCTCTGTCTGCCAAGCATGCTGATCTGGAATCCCCGGGCCTCAAGTCACTTGTGTTGCAAGAATTCATGTCCTTCAG
Source organism: Meles meles (assembly GCF_922984935.1). Lineage (NCBI taxonomy): Eukaryota > Metazoa > Chordata > Mammalia > Carnivora > Mustelidae > Meles > Meles meles. The sequence goes on along the minus strand of NC_060088.1, from coordinate 20,214,877 downwards.
AGACTCTCCTTTTCTCAGCCAACAGCTATGGGTCAACATTCAAATTGTGGGGTCTAAGTGTGCTCCACTCCCCTGAGCCTTTGTCATTGGCCATGTCTCCCTGCCCTCTGAAGAACCAACCGTCCAAATCTCCCATAAGCCATGACTACACCCTCCTCCCATCGTCGCTCTGACTTCTTTTCTCTTTCGCTGTGGAGTGTGATTTCTCGGCTTCAGGTCCATTTATGCCATTTTTACATTGGTGTGTTCATCTTCTGGTTGTGCTGAAGGCCGAACAAGCCTGGAGCTCACACACACTTCTACACTCTCCTTTTCCTCCAAATGTACTGAGGACTCTTATGGAGCCATAAGCAGGAAGGCATTCTTGCTCCTTGTGACATGTGGAAGAAAGAGAGAGAGCATTGGGCCGTGTCATATCTCTCAGTCACAGAAAGACAAATAGCATGCGATTTCACTCACTCATGGAAGTAAAGAAACATGTGAAAAAGCACGAAAAACGGACAGGCAATGAGACTCTAACCAGGCACACAAAATTTGGTGTTCGTTCCAGGCAGGCTACTCAGAATCTGCGTTTCTAAAATTGGATCCAAAGGGACATTCAATGCAGGAAATAAAGCCAAACGGGATGTAACGTGAGTTTCCACTGTGTTTGAAGGTGTATTATGATCTGGAATAGAGCAGCTTCCTATCTCTTAAAATATCATTGTTAGAATTTTGTGAAACACACACACACACACACACACACACACACACACACACACACTTAAAAGAACCCATAGAATTGAGGGTGCAAGTGAGGAATAGCACTCATGGATGCAAAATTCAGAGAAAATACCTTAAAAAACAAAATCTTAGAGAATCAAATTTCCTATCGTCCAAACTGGATAAGTTAACTACTTACGTATCAAGAATTAATTAAATAATTAAACAACCTTACCTAAAAGACCCCTCCTCACATGTATGTCAGCAAATCCAATACCGGAGAGAAACGGATAAATTCCAAGACCCATATGCAATACCATGACAAGATCATGAGTCATACATATCTGACGTCTCACGAAATGACCAAAGCTTTTGAAGCATTGCTCAAACATCTCCCAACACACAGAAAGCCATGTTCCACACAATTCCCTAGTCCACAATTTGAGACATTTAATGGTAATATAGGCTTTTCTAATTTATTCCCACAATGTAGGAAGAGGGAAGACTCAAATTTACAATGTCCAGTGACCCAATTCACATAAGGATCTTATAGGAAACCAATTGCATACAATTTTAATCAGCAAGATAATAAAACTGGAATTCATTTCTCTTCTCTTTCTTTCATCTCCATGTGAAACGGCCGGATTTGCTTACTATTCACTAATTTTTCTCATATTCGGCAAGCCAGTCTTTCATCCATCTGACGTTTTTTGACATAGTGTTCCCTGATTCTTTAATTGCCAATACCACCAAGTGCTCATCCTCCTATAAGGCCAAAGCACATCCATACCCATTAACCAGTTCCCTCTTTATCGCAGGTCTTATCGTCCTGGAACCCTCAGCTTGGTCCCCAATGTCCTGAGTCTCTCCTTGTGCGACTCCCTGTCTGACAACTTCTCCTTCCATTTTCCCTGTCTACTACTCATTTCCATGGTATTCCTCATGGGTCACATATGAGTGAAGCCATAGGATATTTCCCTTTGTCTGCTTACATTTTCATTTCTAAATCATCTTCTTTATCATCATCTTCATAATCACCTTTATCGACTAGCTCTTCAAAGAGTATCTCAGCTCCTTCCACAGTGGTGCAAGAGTGGGCATGGCAGGCCATCAATGTTGGCTATTCATTCTCATGTGAATAAATAGAGTTGCTCAACATGGCTCTCACCATGACTATGGCATGGAGCATTAACTAATGATGACAAGGAGTGCTGACCACGGCTCTTTCATTAGGGGTAGAGATCATGCAGTGTTTCACCCTCCATGAAGCCTTTGCAACGGTGTGTGAGGTAATATCAGGTTGACAGAGCCTTCATCCATTGGGACTGGTGTTTCAGGACACTAGCAGATAAGGACACGGACAGCACAATGCATCCCTGCCCTGGCAATGTTCCCGGAATGGTGACTTTCCATCCCTTCTTCCTTCTGTCATCTTCCAAGCTGACGAAGAACCAAAGGCAGACCTTACGCAGGAGAAACCATAGGGAACAGAAGCTAAGATGGACCCTCTCACCCAAGATTATCAAACCTCCCAGAGACCTAATGGTAGCGAAGAGGCCTCGCTGTTGTTTGAGATCTCTCGAAATTGCAGTGGAAATATTTACACCTTGCTCTCTCTGGAGAAATGTTGGTCTAGTGAATGGTATACAGAACATCGTTTTCTGTTCTCTTTGTATAGAACGTGGAAGTGGAAAACAAACAGAAACGACCACGTGAGTTCATGATCAGGCTAACAGGGCTCTTTCTTGTTCCTTCCCAGGTCTATCTACGTAAAGCCATAGGACGCATATGTCATGAGAATGGGATTGCTGCTTCAGTGAAGTCAGATTCTGTGACGTCACAAAGCTCTGAGGTCCTTGCAACCTCTCCTCACCAAACCACTCCTCATCACTTCACCTGGCTGGAGTAGTTCTGGGTCAGCCAGGAGTATCCAAATCACTCCAAAACGCTGTAGCCACGTGGCTGTTTACCCAACACAGTTTGTGAAGAGATTTTCGGTCACCATCTCCATGGCCGAATTTCTAGCCATTGCTCGTGACTGTCACCACCATCCCTCTGGACTCCTGAGATGGGCAAGAATCCACAATGCCATCTTACACACGTAAGGTCAAGAAAGAGTCAGTAGTTCCAGCACCTCACAGGGGAACTCCACGCCATACACGTGTTCATGGTACTCACACACGAACAGGATGCTTCTGACCAGGAAAAGCGCCCCCCACCCTCCGAGGTAAGCTCAGAGTTAACATGGGCAAACATCCTATAGACATGTCTGGAGTCTTCAGCAGTTAAGACACGAGTCCTTCATGCATCTCCAGAAATCGTGCCATAAATGCCTCCCCATTTCCCCAGCTGACCAAACATTATAGGTAGAACCTACACCCTAGAAGCTTAGGCCCAGGACGGCCTCATCTCTTTGGAGCTCACAGGAGCAAGCACGGGGCATATTGGAAGAGAGCCAATCCCCATGTGAAGGCATCCGAAATGGCTTTCGGGCCAGATTCAGGAAGACAACGTGAATCTACTAAAGGTCTCTGTCTTCTCTGTATACGAACCACGCATTCTGCTATCTACCCTGAAGATAATTTCTTTAGGAAGAAGAGCTCATGGAGTGCCCAAGTGCTGGCACTTGAGAGAGTCTTCGGTGTGTGTGACATGCCCTCTGGGGTTGTGTTGTGGCTGTCCACTCTCCTGTTTGCTCATCCTCTGCAGAGGCTCTCCTTGCCTTCCATTCAGAGTGTTGGGTGTCTGGGCCAAATATGGTGAGGTTAAGCTCCGTGGGTCTGGTGTGCCTGTGAAACGTGACTTTCAACCCACTCCCCAACACTAAAGGCCTGCTAATTCTGTGGCCAGGTGAGAGGATGTGGGAAGGGCTTTCTTCTAGTCCCCTGCAGGATTATGTGTTCCCCTTGGACTAAGCAACGTGGCCTGAAGAAGGCATTCCCAAGAGTGTTCCAGGTTTGGGAATCCGTGATTGCAGGTTGGGAAGCTAATGTCCTCACCGTCCTGCTTGTGGCCACTTCTCAGTCTTGATGGTGGCGGTCGAAGAGCCCAAGGATCTTTGGCGCCAACTGAGGCATCTCCACCAACACTGCCCATCACGATGCACACAAAGAAATCATAATCTTACCACGGTGTCAACAGGTATTGTCTCTGATCATGGTTTCCAGGCTGCCTGCAACTGGTTGCTTGCGCGTGTCCTCTCCAGGAGATACCTAGTGTTGTCTGGAGTCTCTGTCTGCAAAGCATGCTGATCTGGAATCCCCGGGCCTCAAGTCACTTGTGTTGCAAGAATTCATGTCCTTCAGAGACTCTCCTTTTCTCAGCCAACAGCTATGGGTCAACATTCAAATTGTGGGGTCTAAGTGTGCTCCACTCCCCTGAGCCTTTGTCATTGGCCATGTCTCCCTGCCCTCTGAAGAACCAACCGTCCAAATCTCCCATAAGCCATGACTACACCCTCCTCCCATCGTCGCTCTGACTTCTTTTCTCTTTCGCTGTGGAGTGTGATTTCTCGGCTTCAGGTCCATTTATGCCATTTTTACATTGGTGTGGTCATCTTCTGGTTGTGCTGAAGGCCGAACAAGCCTGGAGCTCACACACACTTCTACACTCTCCCTTTCCTCCAAATGTACTGAGGACTCTTATGGAGCCATAAGCAGGAAGGCATTCTTGCTCCTTTTGACATGTGGAAGAAAGAGAGAGAGCATTGGGCCGTGTCATATCTCTCAGTCACAGAAAGACAAATAGCATGCGATTTCACTCCCTCATGGAAGTAAAGAAACATGTGAAAAAACACGAAAAAGGGACGGGCAATGAGACTCTAACCAGGCACACAAAATTTGGTGTTCGTTCCAGGCAGGCTACTCAGAATCTGCGTTTCTAAAATTGGATCCAAAGGGACATTCAATGCAGGAAATAAAGCCAAACGGGATGTAACGTGAGTTTCCACTGTGTTTGAAGGTGTATTATGATCTGGAATAGAGCAGCTTCCTATCTCTTAAAATATCATTGTTAGAATTTTGTGAAACACACACACACACACACTTAAAAGAACCCATAGAATTGAGGGTGCAAGTGAGGAATAGCACTCATGGATGCAAAATTCAGAGAAAATACCTTACAAAACAAAATCTTAGAGAATCAAATTTCCTATCGTCCAAACTGGATAAGTTAACTACTTACGTATCAAGAATTAATTAAATAATTAAACAACCTTACCTAAAAGACCCCTCCTCACATGTATGTCAGCAAATCCAATACCGGAGAGAAAAGGATAAATTCCAAGACCCATATGCAATACCATGACAAGATCATGAGTCATACATATCTGACGTCTCACGAAATGACCAAAGCTTTTGAAGCATTGCTCAAACATCTCCCAACACACAGAAAGCCATGTTCCACACAATTCCCTAGTCCACAATTTGAGACATTTAATGGTAATATAGGCTTTTCTAATTTATTCCCACAATGTAGGAAGAGGGAAGACTCAAATTTACAATGTCCAGTGACCCAATTCACATAAGGATCTTATAGGAAACCAATTGCATACAATTTTAATCAGCAAGATAATAAAACTGGAATTCATTTCTCTTCTCTTTCTTTCATCTCCATGTGAAACGGCCAGATTTGCTTACTATTCACTATTTTTTCTCATATTCGGCAAGCCAGTCTTTCATCCATCTGACGTTTTTTGACATAGTGTTCCCTGATTCTTTAATTGCCAATACCACCAAGTGCTCATCCTCCTATAATGCCAAAGCACATCCATACCCATTAACCAGTTCCCTCTTTATCGCAGGTCTTATCGTCCTGGAACCCTCAGCTTGGTCCCCAATGTCCTGAGTCTCTCCTTGTGCGACTCCCTGTCTGACAACTTCTCCTTCCATTTTCCCTGTCTACTACTCATTTCCATGGTATTCCTCATGGGTCACATATGAGTGAAGCCATAGGATATTTCCCTTTGTCTGCTTACATTTTCATTTCTAAATCATCTTCTTTATCATCATCTTCATAATCACCTTTATCGACTAGCTCTTCAAAGAGTATCTCAGCTCCTTCCACAGTGGTGCAAGAGTGGGCATGGCAGGCCATCAATGTTGGCTATTCATTCTCATGTGAATAAATAGAGTTGCTCAACATGGCTCTCACCATGACTATGGCATGGAGCATTAACTAATGATGACAAGGAGTGCTGACCACGGCTCTTTCATTAGGGGTAGAGATCATGCAGTGTTTCACCCTCCATGAAGCCTTTGCAACGGTGTGTGAGGTAATATCAGGTTGACAGAGCCTTCATCCATTGGGACTGGTGTTTCAGGACACTAGCAGATAAGGACACGGACAGCACAATGCATCCCTGCCCTGGCAATGTTCCCGGAATGGTGACTTTCCATCCCTTCTTCCTTCTGTCATCTTCCAAGCTGACGAAGAACCAAAGGCAGACCTTACGCAGGAGAAACCATAGGGAACAGAAGCTAAGATGGACCCTCTCACCCAAGATTATCAAACCTCCCAGAGACCTAATGGTAGCGAAGAGGCCTCGCTGTTGTTTGAGATCTCTCGAAATTGCAGTGGAAATATTTACACCTTGCTCTCTCTGGAGAAATGTTGGTCTAGTGAATGGTATACAGAACATCGTTTTCTGTTCTCTTTGTATAGAACGTGGAAGTGGAAAAGAAACAGAAACGACCACGTGAGTTCATGATCAGGCTAACAGGGCTCTTTCTTGTTCCTTCCCAGGTCTATCTACGTAAAGCCATAGGACGCATATGTCATGAGAATGGGATTGCTGCTTCAGTGAAGTCAGATTCTGTGACGTCACAAAGCTCTGAGGTCCTTGCAACCTCTCCTCACCAAACCACTCCTCATCACGTCACCTGGCTGGAGTAGTTCTGGGTCAGCCAGGAGTATCCAAATCACTCCAAAACGCTGTAGCCACGTGGCTATTTACCCAACACAGTTTGTGAAGCGATTTGGGGTCACCATCTCCATGGCCGAATTTCTAGCCATTGCTCCTGACTGTCACCACCATCCCTCTGGACTCCTGAGATGGGCAAGAATCCACAATGCCATCTTACACACGTAAGGTCAAGAAAGAGTCAGTAGTTCCAGCACCTCACAGGGGAACTCCACGCCATACACTTGTTCATGGTACTCACACACGAACAGGATGCTTCTGACCAGGAAAAGCGCCCCCCACCCTCCGAGGTAAGCTCAGAGTTAACATGGGCAAACATCCTATAGACATGTCTGGAGTCTTCAGCAGTTAAGACACGAGTCCTTCATGCATCTCCAGAAATCGTGCCATAAATGCCTCCCCATTTCCCCAGCTGACCAAACATTATAGGTAGAACCTACACCCTAGAAGCTTAGACCCAGGACGGCCTCATCTCTTTGGAGCTCACAGGAGCAAGCACGGGGCATATTGGAAGAGAGCCAATCCCCATGTGAAGGCATCCGAAATGGCTTTCGGGCCAGATTCAGGAAGACAACGTGAATCTACTAAAGGTCTCTGTCTTCTCTGTATACGAACCACGCATTCTGCTATCTACCCTGAAGATAATTTCTTTAGGAAGAAGAGCTCATGGAGTGCCCAAGTGCTGGCACTTGAGAGAGTCTTCGGTGTGTGTGACATGCCCTCTGGGGTTGTGTTGTGGCTGTCCACTCTCCTGTTTGCTCATCCTCTGCAGAGGCTCTCCTTGCCTTCCATTCAGAGTGTTGGGTGTCTGGGCCAAATATGGTGAGGTTAAGCTCCGTGGGTCTGGTGTGCCTGTGAAACGTGACTTTCAACCCACTCCCCAACACTAAAGGCCTGCTAATTCTGTGGCCAGGTGAGAGGATGTGGGAAGGGCTTTCTTCTAGTCCCCTGCAGGATTATGTGTTCCCCTGGGACTAAGCAACGTGGCCTGAAGAAGGCATTCCCAAGAGTGTTCCAGGTTTGGGAATCCGTGATTGCAGGTTGGGAAGCTAATGTCCTCACCGTCCTGCTTGTGGCCACTTCTCAGTCTTGATGGTGGCGGTCGAAGAGCCCAAGGATCTTTGGCGCCAACTGAGGCATCTCCACCAACACTGCCCATCACGATGCACACAAAGAAGTCATAATCTTACCACGGTGTCAACAGGTATTGTCTCTGATCATGGTTTCCAGGCTGCCTGCAAATGGTTGCTTGCTCGTGTCCTCTCCAGGAGATACCCAGTGTTGTCTGGAGTCTCTGTCTGCAAAGCATGCTGATCTGGAATCCCCGGGCCTCAAGTCACTTGTGTTGCAAGAATTCATGTCCTTCAGAGACTCTCCTTTTCTCAGCCAACAGCTATGGGTCAACATTCAAATTGTGGGGTCTAAGTGTGCTCCACTCCCCTGAGCCTTTGTCATTGGCCATGTCTCCCTGCCCTCTGAAGAACCAACCGTCCAAATCTCCCATAAGCCATGACTACACCCTCCTCCCATCGTCGCTCTGACTTCTTTTCTCTTTCGCTGTGGAGTGTGATTTCTCGGCTTCAGGTCCATTTATGCCATTTTTACATTGGTGTGGTCATCTTCTGGTTGTGCTGAAGGCCGAACAAGCCTGGAGCTCACACACACTTCTACACTCTCCCTTTCCTCCAAATGTACTGAGGACTCTTATGGAGCCATAAGCAGGAAGGCATTCTTGCTCCTTGTGACATGTGGAAGAAAGAGAGAGAGCATTGGGCCGTGTCATATCTCTCAGTCACAGAAAGACAAATAGCATGCGATTTCACTCACTCATGGAAGTAAAGAAACATGTGAAAAAGCACGAAAAAGGGACGGGCAATGAGACTCTAACCAGGCACACAAAATTTGGTGTTCGTTCCAGGCAGGCTACTCAGAATCTGCGTTTCTAAAATTGGATCCAAAGGGACATTCAATGCAGGAAATAAAGCCAAACGGGATGTAACGTGAGTTTCCACTGTGTTTGAAGGTGTATTATGATCTGGAATAGAGCAGCTTCCTATCTCTTAAAATATCATTGTTAGAATTTTGTGAAACACACACACACACACACACACACACACACACACACACACACTTAAAAGAACCCATAGAATTGAGGGTGCAAGTGAGGAATAGCACTCATGGATGCAAAATTCAGAGAAAATACCTTAAAAAACAAAATCTTAGAGAATCAAATTTCCTATCGTCCAAACTGGATAAGTTAACTACTTACGTATCAAGAATTAATTAAATAATTAAACAACCTTACCTAAAAGACCCCTCCTCACATGTATGTCAGCAAATCCAATACCGGAGAGAAAAGGATAAATTCGAAGACCCATATGCAATACCGTGACAAGATCATGAGTCATACATATCTGACGTCTCACGAAATGACCAAAGCTTTTGAAGCATTGCTCAAACATCTCCCAACACACAGAAAGCCATGTTCCACACAATTCCCTAGTCCACAATTTGAGACATTTAATGGTAATATAGGCTTTTCTAATTTATCCCACAATGTAGGAAGAGGGAAGACTCAAATTTACAATGTCCAGTGACCCAATTCACATAAGGATCTTATAGGAAACCAATTGCATACAATTTTAATCAGCAAGATAATAAAACTGGAATTCATTTCTCTTCTCTTTCTTTCATCTCCATGTGAAACGGCCGGATTTGCTTACTATTCACTAATTTTTCTCATATTCGGCAAGCCAGTCTTTCATCCATCTGACGTTTTTTGACATAGTGTTCCCTGATTCTTTAATTGCCAATACCACCAAGTGCTCATCCTCCTATAAGGCCAAAGCACATCCATACCCATTAACCAGTTCCCTCTTTATCGCAGGTCTTATCGTCCTGGAACCCTCAGCTTGGTCCCCAATGTCCTGAGTCTCTCCTTGTGCGACTCCCTGTCTGACAACTTCTCCTTCCATTTTCCCTGTCTACTACTCATTTCCATGGTATTCCTCATGGGTCACATATGAGTGAAGCCATAGGATATTTCCCTTTGTCTGCTTACATTTTCATTTCTAAATCATCTTCTTTATCATCATCTTCATAATCACCTTTATCGACTAGCTCTTCAAAGAGTATCTCAGCTCCTTCCACAGTGGTGCAAGAGTGGGCATGGCAGGCCATCAATGTTGGCTATTCATTCTCATGTGAATAAATAGAGTTGCTCAACATGGCTCTCACCATGACTATGGCATGGAGCATTAACTAATGATGACAAGGAGTGCTGACCACGGCTCTTTCATTAGGGGTAGAAATCATGCAGTGTTTCACCCTCCATGAAGCCTTTGCAACGGTGTGTGAGGTAATATCAGGTTGACAGAGCCTTCATCCATTGGGACTGGTGTTTCAGGACACTAGCAGATAAGGACACGGACAGCACAATGCATCCCTGCCCTGGCAATGTTCCCGGAATGGTGACTTTCCATCCCTTCTTCCTTCTGTCATCTTCCAAGCTGACGAAGAACCAAAGGCAGACCTTACGCAGGAGAAACCATAGGGAACAGAAGCTAAGATGGACCCTCTCACCCAAGATTATCAAACCTCCCAGAGACCTAATGGTAGCGAAGAGGCCTCGCTGTTGTTTGAGATCTCTCGAAATTGCAGTGGAAATATTTACACCTTGCTCTCTCTGGAGAAATGTTGGTCTAGTGAATGGTATACAGAACATCGTTTTCTGTTCTCTTTGTATAGAACGTGGAAGTGGAAAAGAAACAGAAACGACCACGTGAGTTCATGATCAGGCTAACAGGGCTCTTTCTTGTTCCTTCCCAGGTCTATCTACGTAAAGCCATAGGACGCATATGTCATGAGAATGGGATTGCTGCTTCAGTGAAGTCAGATTCTGTGACGTCACAAAGCTCTGAGGTCCTTGCAACCTCTCCTCACCAAACCACTCCTCATCACGTCACCTGGCTGGAGTAGTTCTGGGTCAGCCAGGAGTATCCAAATCACTCCAAAACGCTGTAGCCACGTGGCTATTTACCCAACACAGTTTGTGAAGCGATTTGGGGTCACCATCTCCATGGCCGAATTTCTAGCCATTGCTCCTGACTGTCACCACCATCCCTCTGGACTCCTGAGATGGGCAAGAATCCACAATGCCATCTTACACACGTCAGGTCAAGAAAGAGTCAGTAGTTCCAGCACCTCACAGGGGAACTCCACGCCATACACGTGTTCATGGTACTCACACACGAACAGGATGCTTCTGACCAGGAAAAGCGCCCCCCACCCTCCGAGGTAAGCTCAGAGTTAACATGGGCAAACATCCTATAGACATGTCTGGAGTCTTCAGCAGTTAAGACACGAGTCCTTCATGCATCTCCAGAAATCGTGCCATAAATGCCTCCCCATTTCCCCAGCTGACCAAACATTATAGGTAGAACCTACACCCTAGAAGCTTAGGCCCAGGACGGCCTCATCTCTTTGGAGCTCACAGGAGCAAGCACGGGGCATATTGGAAGAGAGCCAATCCCCATGTGAAGGCATCCGAAATGGCTTTCGGGCCAGATTCAGGAAGACAACGTGAATCTACTAAAGGTCTCTGTCTTCTCTGTATACGAACCACGCATTCTGCTATCTACCCTGAAGATAATTTCTTTAGGAAGAAGAGCTCATGGAGTGCCCAAGTGCTGGCACTTGAGAGAGTCTTCGGTGTGTGTGACATGCCCTCTGGGGTTGTGTTGTGGCTGTCCACTCTCCTGTTTGCTCATCCTCTGCAGAGGCTCTCCTTGCCTTCCATTCAGAGTGTTGGGTGTCTGGGCCAAATATGGTGAGGTTAAGCTCCGTGGGTCTGGTGTGCCTGTGAAACGTGACTTTCAACCCACTCCCCAACACTAAAGGCCTGCTAATTCTGTGGCCAGGTGAGAGGATGTGGGAAGGGCTTTCTTCTAGTCCCCTGCAGGATTATGTGTTCCCCTGGGACTAAGCAACGTGGCCTGAAGAAGGCATTCCCAAGAGTGTTCCAGGTTTGGGAATCCGTGATTGCAGGTTGGGAAGCTAATGTCCTCACCGTCCTGCTTGTGGCCACTTCTCAGTCTTGATGGTGGCGGTCGAAGTGCCCAAGGATCTTTGGCGCCAACTGAGGCATCTCCACCAACACTGCCCAACACGATGCACACAAAGAAGTCATAATCTTACCACGGTGTCAACAGGTATTGTCTCTGATCATGGTTTCCAGGCTGCCTGCAACTGGTTGCTTGCTCGTGTCCTCTCCAGGAGATACCCAGTGTTGTCTGGAGTCTCTGTGTGCCAAGCATGCTGATCTGGAATCCCCGGGCCTCAAGTCACTTGTGTTGCAAGAATTCATGTCCTTCAGAGACTCTCCTTTTCTCAGCCAACAGCTATGGGTCAACATTCAAATTGTGGGGTCTAAGTGTGCTCCACTCCCCTGAGCCTTTGTCATTGGCCATGTCTCCCTGCCCTCTGAAGAACCAACCGTCCAAATCTCCCATAAGCCATGACTACACCCTCCTCCCATCGTCGCTCTGACTTCTTTTCTCTTTCGCTGTGGAGTGTGATTTCTCGGCTTCAGGTCCATTTATGCCATTTTTACATTGGTGTGGTCATCTTCTGGTTGTGCTGAAGGCCGAACAAGCCTGGAGCTCACACACACTTCTACACTCTCCTTTTCCTCCAAATGTACTGAGGACTCTTATGGAGCCATAAGCAGGAAGGCATTCTTGCTCCTTGTGACATGTGGAAGAAAGAGAGAGAGCATTGGGCCGTGTCATATCTCTCAGTCACAGAAAGACAAATAGCATGCGATTTCACTCACTCATGGAAGTAAAGAAACATGTGAAAAAGCACGAAAAACGGACAGGCAATGAGACTCTAACCAGGCACACAAAATTTGGTGTTCGTTCCAGGCAGGCTACTCAGAGTCTGCGTTTCTAAAATTGGATCCAAAGGGACATTCAATGCAGGAAATAAAGCCAAACGGGATGTAACGTGAGTTTCCACTGTGTTTGAAGGTGTATTATGATCTGGAATAGAGCAGCTTCCTATCTCTTAAAATATCATTGTTAGAATTTTGTGAACACACACACACACACACACACACACACACACACACACACACACACACACTTAAAAGAACCCATAGAATTGAGGGTGCAAGTGAGGAATAGCACTCATGGATGCAAAATTCAGAGAAAATACCTTAAAAAACAAAATCTTAGAGAATCAAATTTCCTATCGTCCAAACTGGATAAGTTAACTACTTACGTATCAAGAATTAATTAAATAATTAAACAACCTTACCTAAAAGACCCCTCCTCACATGTATGTCAGCAAATCCAATACCGGAGAGAAAAGGATAAATTCCAAGACCCATATGCAATACCATGACAAGATCATGAGTCATACATATCTGACGTCTCACGAAATGACCAAAGCTTTTGAAGCATTCCTCAAACATCTCCCAACACACAGAAAGCCATGTTCCACACAATTCCCTAGTCCACAATTTGAGACATTTAATGGTAATATAGGCTTTTCTAATTTATTCCCACAATGTAGGAAGAGGGAAGACTCAAATTTACAATGTCCAGTGACCCAATTCACATAAGGATCTTATAGGAAACCAATTGCATACAATTTTAATCAGCAAGATAATAAAACTGGAATTCATTTCTCTTCTCTTTCTTTCATCTCCATGTGAAACGGCCGGATTTGCTTACTATTCACTAATTTTTCTCATATTCGGCAAGCCAGCCTTTCATCCATCCTACGTTTTTTGACATAGTGTCCCCTGATTCTTTAATTGCATATACTACCAAGTGCTCATCCTCATATAATGCCACACCACATCCATGCCCATTAAGCAGTTCCCTCTTTATCGCAGATCTTACCCTCTTGGAACCCTTAGCTTGGTCCCCAATGTCCTGAGTTTCTCCTTGTGCGTCTCCCTGTCTGAAGTCTTCTCCATTCTTTTTCCTTTACTACTACTCATGTCCAAGGTTTTCCTCATTGGTCACATATGAGTGAAGCCATAGGATATATCCCTTGGTCTGCTTGCATTTTCATTCTGAAATCATCTTCTTTATCATCATCTTCATAATTATTATTATCCACTAGCCCTTAAAAGGTTATCTCGGCTCCAACCACAGTGGTGTTAGAGTGGGCATGGGAGGCCATCGATGTTTGCCGTTCATTTTCCTCTGAATAAAGAGAGTTGCTCAACCTTTCTCTCCATATGATTATGGCATGTGGCATTAACTAAGGATGACAACCAATGCTGACCATGGCTCACTCTTTAGGGGTAGAGATCATACAATGTTTCTCTCTCCATGAAGCCTTAGCAATAGTGTTTAAGGTAATGTCATGTAGACAAACCATTCATCCATTAAGACATGTGTTTCAGGACACTAGCAGATAAGGACGTGGACAGCACAAGGCATCCCTGCCCTGGCGATATTCCTGGAATTCTAACTTTCATTCTCTTTTTCATTCCCTCGACTTCCAAGCTGAGCAAGCATCAAAGGCAGACCTTACATCTGAGAAACAATAAGGAACAGAAGTTAAGAATGGACCCTCTGACCCAAGGATATCAAACTTCCCAGAGACGTAATGGTAGCCAAGAGGACTCACCGTTGTTTGAGATCTCTAGAAATTGCAGTGGAAATAGGAACACCATGCTCTCTCTGGAGAAATGTTGGTCTAAAGAATGGTATAGAGAATATCGTTTTCTTTTCTCCTTGTATAGAAAGTGGAAGTGGGAAAGAAACAGAAAAGACCACCTGACTTCATGATCAGGCTAACAGGGCTCTTTGTTGTTGTTTCCCAGGTCTTTCTATTTAAAGCCATAGGACTCATATGTCATAAGAATGGGATTGCTGCTTCTGTGACGTCACAAAGCTCTGAGGTCCTAGCAACCACTCCTCACCAAACCACGCCTCATCATTTCACCTGGCTGGAGTAGGTCTAGGTCAGCCAGGAGTAGCAAAATCACTACAAACCACTGGAGCCGCCATGGTATTTACCGAAGACAGTTTGTGAAGCCACTTGGGATCACCTTCCCCATGGCCAAATTTGTAGTCTTTGTCCATGACTGTCAACACCACCCCTCTGGACTTTGAGAAGGGCAAGGATCCACAACTCCATCTTACCGACGTAAGGTCAAGAAAGAGTCAGGAGTTCAAGCAGCCCCACACGGGGAACTCCACGCCATACACATGTTCATGGTCCTCACACCCTGTCAGGATGCCTCAGACCAGGAAAAGCGCTCCCCGCCCTCTGAGGAAAGCTCAGAGTTAACTCCCATCACCATATCATAAACATGTCTGGAGTCTTCAACAGTGAGGACACCAGTTCTTCTTGCATCTATAGAAATCGTGACATAAATGCCTCCCCATTTTCCCAGCTGACCAAACATTAAAGTCAAACCCTACACCCAAGAAGCTTAGGCCCAGGACGGATTCATCTGTTTGGAGTTCACAGGACCAACCTCGGAGTATGGTGCAAGAGAACCAATCCCCATGGGAAGCCATCCGAAAAGGCTTTTGGGCCAGAATTAGGAATACAATGTCAATCTTCAAAAGGTCTCTATCTTCTCTGTGTTCAAAACACGCATTCCTTTATCTACCCCGAAATTTATTTTTTAGGAAGGAGAGTTCATGGAGTGCCCAAGGGCTGGCACTTGAGAGAGCCTCAGGTGTGTGTGACATGCCCTCTGGGGTTGTTTTGTGGCTGTCCACTCTCCTGTGGGCTCGTCCTCTTCAGAAGCTCTCCTTGCCTTCCATTCAGAGAGTTTGGTGTCTGGGACAAATACGGCGTGCTTGTGAATCGTGACTTTCAACCCACTCCACAAAACTTAAGGCCTGCTGAATTCTGTGCTCAAGGGAGAGGATGTGGGCAGGGCTTTCTTCTAATCCCCTGCAGGATTTTCTCTTCTCTTGGGAATAAGCAACGTGGCCTGAAGAAGGCAGGCCCAACAGTGTTCCAGGTTGGGGATTCCGTGATTGTAGGTTGGGCAGCTAATGTCCTCACTGTCCTGCCTCTGGCCACTTCTCAGTCTTGATGCTGGTGGTCGTTGAGCCCAAATATCTTTGGCGCCCATCCTAGCATCTCCACCTACACTGCCCTACACGAATGCACACAAAGATATAATAATCTTACCACGGTGTCAACAGGTATTTTCTCTGATCATGGTTTCCAGGGTGTCTGCACCTGGTTGCTTGCTGGAGTCCTCTCCAGGAGATACACAGTGTTCGCTGGAGTCTATGTCTGCAAAGCATGCTGATCTGGACTCTCCGGGCCTCAAGACCCTTGGATTGCAAAATCACGTGTCCTTCAGACACTCTCCTTTTCTCTGCCAAGAGCTATGGGTCAACATTCATATTGTGGGTTCTGAGTGTGCTCCCTCCCCTGGGCCTTTGTCTTTGGCCATGGCTCCCTGCCCTATGACGTACCAACCGTCCAAATCTCCCATAAGCCTTGTCTAAACACTTCTCCCATGGTCTCTGTGACTTCTTCTCTCTTTCGCTGTGGAGTGTGATTTCTAGGCTTCAGGTTAATTTATGACATGTTTACATTGATGTGGTCAACTTTTGGTTGTGCTAATGGCTGAAGACTAGCCTGAGATCGCAGACATTCTACCGTCCCTGTCTTCCAGATGCATGCGGACTCTTTTGGAGCCATAAGCAAGAAGGCATTCCTGTTCCTTGTGACATGTGGCAGCATGATAGAGAGCATTGGGCTGTGGCATATCTGTCAGTCACAGAAAGACAAATTCCATACGATTTCACTCACTCATGGAAGTAAAGAAACATGGGAAAAAGCAAGAAAATGGACAGGCAATTAGACTCTAACCAGGAACACAAAATTTGGTGTTGTTTCCAGGCAGGCTAGTCAGAAACTTCCTTTCTAAAGGTGGATCAAATGGGACATTCAATGCAGGAATTGTGGCTGAATAGGTTGTAACGATAATTTCCACTGTGTTTGAAGGTGAAATGTGATCTGGAATAGAGCAGCTTCATAAAACTTAAAATATATATTTTTTAGTGTTTTCTGAAACACACACACACACACACACACACACACACACACACACACACACCCTTAAAAGAGTCCCACAGACTTTAGGGAGCAATTGAGGAATAGCACTCATGGAAGCAAAATTCAGAGAAAATAGCATAAAATAAAAGCTTAGAGAATCAAAGAATAAACCATCCAAACAGGATAAGTTAACTCCTATGCTATCATGAATTAACTTTAATTTATTAATTTTCAACCTACCTAAAAAAACCCTCCACAGAATAATGCCAGCAAATCCAGTACCGGATAGAAAAGGATAAATTCTAAGACACATATACAGTACCATGACAAGATCATGAGTCATACATATCTGACCTCTCAGGTAATGACATTTGAAGCAGCTTTTGAGGCTTTTGAAGCAGTCCTCAAATATCTCCCAACACACAAAAAGCCAGGTTCAAATCAATTCCTTTTCCATAGTTTGAGACTTTTAATGGTAACATCGAATTTTCTCATCTATTCCCAAAATGTCGGAAGAGGAAAGACTCTAATTGACAATGTCCAAAGACCCAATTCACATAAGGACCTTATAGGAAACCAATTGCATACCATTTTAATCAGCGAGATAATAAAACTAGAATTCATTTCTCTTCTCGTTATTTCTTCATCTCCACGTGAAACGGCCTCTTTTGCTTTCTATTCACTATTTTTTCTTATATTCCGCAAGCCAGCCTTTCATCCATCCTACATTTTTTGACATAGTGTTCCCTGATTCTTAAATTGCATATACCACCAAGTGCTCATCCTCATATAATGCCCCACCACCCCCATACCCATTAACCTGTTCATTCTTTGTGGCATGTCCTATCCTCCTGTAACCCTCAGCTTGGTCCCCAATGTCTGAGTCTCTCCTGGTGCGTCTCCATGTCTGACTTCTTCTCCTTTCGTTTTCCCTTCCTAATACTCATGTCCATGGTATTCCTCATGGGCCACATAGGAGTGAAGCCACAGGTTATTTCACTTGGTCTGCTTGCCTTTTCATGTGGAAATCATCTTCTTTATTATCATCTTCATAATCATCTTTATACACTATAGCTTAAAACGGTATCTCGGCTCCTTCCACAGTTATGCTAGAGTGGGCATGGCGGGCCATCGATGTTGGCTGTTCATTTTCATCTGAATAAACAGTGTTGCTCAACATGTCTCTCCCCATGACTATGGCATGTAGCTTTAAATAACGATGACAGGGAGTGCTGACCAGATCTGTTTCTGATCAGTGATCATACAGAGTTTCACTCTCCATGAAGCATTTGCAATGGTGTTTAAGGTAGTGTCAGGTAGACGGAGCCTTCATCCGTTAGGACTGCTGTTTCAGGACAGTAGCAGATAAGGACGTGGACAGCACAAGGCATCCCTGCCCTGGCGATTTTCCTGGAATTGTGACTTTCATTCCGTAATTCATTCCCTCGCCTTCCAAGCTGACCAAGCCTCAAAGGCAGACCTTACACCTGAGAAAACATAAGGAACAGAAGCGAAGAATGGACCCTTTCACCCAAGGATGTCCAACCTCCCAGAGATGTAATGGTAGCCAAGAGGCCTCGCGCTTGTTTGAGATCTCTAGAAATTGCAGTGGAAATAGGAACACCATGCTCTCTCTGGAGAAATGTTGGTCTAAAGAATGCTATACACATCATCGTTTTCTTTTCTCTTGGTATAGAAAGTGGAAGTGGGAAAGAAACAGAAAAGAACACGTGAGTTCATGATCAGGCTAACAGGGCTCTTTCTCGTTGTTTCCCAGGTCTTTCAATTTAAAGCCATAGGACTTATATGTCATGAGAATGGGATTGCTGCTTCTGTGAAGTCAGCTTCTGTGACGTCACAAAGCTCTGAGGTCCTAGCAACCACTCCTCACCAAACCAGGCCTCATCACTTCACCTGGCTGGAGTAGGTCTAGGTGAGCCAGGAGTAGCAAAATCACTCCAAACCGCTGAAGCTGCCTGGGTATTTCCTCAAGACAGTTTGTGAATCCATTTGGGGTCACCTTTCCCATGTCCAAATTGTAGTCTTTGGCCATGACTGTCAACACCACCCCTCTGGACTCCTGAGAAAGGCAAGAATCCACAATTCCATCTTACCGATGTAAGGTCAAGAAAGATTCAGGAGTACAAGCGGCCTCACACGGGGAACTCCACGCCATACACATGTTCATGATGTTAGGTTCTGTGATCAAATTAACGAGACTGACACAAAGCAAAAATTAAGCAAAGTTTTATTTCGCACCATGCATCAGAAACCAAACTGCATCAGAAACCAAACTGCATCAGAAACCAAACTGACTGGTAGGTGCCCACGTCTTGCTGGGGACCACCGCCTCCCAGTCACTGGGATCCCCCTTGGAGGCTCCCTGCCCCACCCTCACTGTACCAGAGACCCACTCCCGGTGTGGCTGCACTGTTGGCTCCTGAGAGGCTGCTCCTGATGGTGGCACTGCCTGAGGCAGCGTGGCTGCTTTCGGCGGTACTGCTGCTGTTGCTGCTGCTGATACTCTAGGCGATGCAGGAGGCGGTGCCGCTCCCTGTGGCACTGCTGCCGCTGCTGCTCTGGGAGGTGCACGGGCGATGCCGCTCGCTGTTGTGCCGCTGCTGATGCTGCTCTTGGCGGTGTAGGAGGCGGTGCCGCTCGCTGTGGCCGCTGTGGCGCCGTTGCCGCTACTGCTTGCGGTGCAGGAGGCGGTGCCGCTCACTGTGGTGTCACTGCAGCTGCTGCTCCGGGCGGTGCAGGAGACGGTGCCGCTCGCTGTGGCGCCGCTGCCGCTGCTGCTCGCGGTGGTGCACGGGCAATGCCACTCGCTGCGGCGCCGCTGCTGCGGCTGCTCGCGGTGGTGCACTGGGTGGCGATGCTCGTGTTACAGCTCAAGGCAGCGCCGCTGCCGCTGCTGCTCTCGTGCACAAGGCGGTGCCGCTTTCTGTGGCGCCGCTGCTGCTGCTCTGGGCGGTGCACTGCTCTTGCTAAAAAAAAAAAAAAAAAAAACCCTCTCCACTCCAGCCTCACGGACCATCTTTTATAGTGGTGGTTGAGCCCAGCCCACACACAGGTGGCCAATCGGATTTCAACGTACCACAGTTAATATATGCACACCCCTCTGACTGAATACGGCTATCTGGCCTTTCCCGCCCCTATATCCAGGGTTTTTAAGTAAATTCTTTTTGCTAACCAGGCCCCTACATTCCCCCTTTTCCTTTGAAAATTAGTCAAATCCTTGACTTTTTTTTTTTTTTTTCAGCCAGTTCTATGTTCTCCTATTGTAAGGGGGTTATTTTGAGCATGTAATATTGGGGCCAAAAAGTAACAGTAGTGTACAGTCGACTGTTGAGTTCGCCATTCAACATTCTGTATAAACTTTTCCATTTTTTTTTCCTATCTCCGTTCATCTAATTTCTGACCTATACATTTCATAAACAGGGAACAATAGGAGCAACAATAAATTCACAGTTTTTTAGCCTTAGCTTTAGTCCATGGTCAGTGGGATCTGTCGCCTGCAGCTTCCATCTCCGGGGAGTGTCCTCATTCTCGGCTCATTTGACATGACCCGCATGAATCCAGGCCCTAATGCCTTCTACTTTTACTGCCATGTGGGTGGTCAAGATAACAGTAAACGGTCCCTTCCAGCAAGGCTCCAAGTTTCCCACTTGATAGCGACGTATCCAAACCAAGTCCCCGGGTTGGTAGGGATGTGGTTCCACCTCCGTCTCTGTCCCAGTGTGGGCAGTATGGATCCCTGAGTGGGCTTTTTTTAAGACAGACTGTAATGCCTGCAGTGACTGGAGTACAGATTGGTCAGTCATTTCCACTAAGGCAACCTCTTGCAGTCGAGGACGGGGGGGGGGGGTCTCCCAAACATTATTTCAAATGGGGTCACCTTGCTTAAATAGGGTGTACATCGTGCCCTGAGGAGGGCAAAAGGGAGGAGATCCACCGCCATCCACCGCCAGTCTCCAGAATTAGTTTTGTTAAGGTCTCGTAAAGAGTCCGGTTCATTCTCTCTACTTGCCTGGAACTCTGATGCCGGTAGGCACAATATAATTTCCAATTAGTGCCCGTGGCCTTGGCCAATGCCTATGAGACTGAACTCACAAATGCAGGGCCATTGTCTAACCCGATTGCAAGAGGCAGCCCAAACCTAGGAATTATTTCTTCTAATAGCTTTTTGGCTACCACTCCTGCCGTCTCATGTTTGGCGGGAAAAGCCTCTACCCAGCCTGAAAAAGTATCTACAAAAACTAACATGTACTTGTGCCCATATTTTCCAGGTCTCATTTCTGTAAAATCTATTTCCCAATAAATTCCTGGTTCCTTACCTCTTTCTCTTTTCCCTCTTCCCATTTTAGTTCTTCCCACATTAACTGCCTGGCATTGAGCACATCTATCGACTACATCCTGTACCATATGCCCTAATTTAGAAACCTGGAACTGCTTGCCTATAAGCTCCTTGAGTTTGCGTATCCCCAAATGAGTACCCTGATGTATCTGTTCAAGAATTATTTTTCCTGCTTCAGACTTAGCCCCGTCCCCTTCATAGTCCAATTTAACCCATTTCTGTAAATACCTTAAATCCTCTTCTGAATAATTTGGTTTTCCTGGTAGGGCTGGAGCCGGGAGTGTAACCAGTTCTTGCACTGTTTCTTAGGCTGCTTGCTTAGCATCTTGATCTGCTAATTGGTTTCCTTTTGAGATCAGATCAATTCCCTTTTGGTGTCCTGGGCAATGCATAACAGCCACCTCTTTTGGGTCCCAGACAGCCTGGAGGAGAGCCAATATTTCTTCTCTGTTTTTAATTCCTTTTCCTTCTGCTCTTAGTAGGCCCCTTTCTTTATAAATAGCCCCATGTATATGGAGAGTAGCAAAGGCATATCTGTTGTCCATATAGATGTTGGCAGTTTTACCTTTGGCCATCTGCAGTGCCTTAGTGAGTGCAATCAGCTCCACTTTTTGTGCCGAAGTTCCATGTGGCAGGGCTGCTGTCCAGAGTCTCTGCCCAGGAGAAACTACCGCAGCCCCTGCATACCTCTTTCCATTGACTATGTAGCTACTCCCATCTGTGAACAGAATCATCTCGGCATCCGGGAGGGGAATGTCTCTGAGAACCAGCCTTATTCCTGCAACTTGGGTTAGGACCTCCCCACAGTCATGTGGGTGGTCAGCCAGCTCCTCTGGCAGCAGCGTGGCTGGATTTAGCACTGTGGGGGGCCGGAAGGTCACTCTTGGTTCATTGAGGAGGAGGGCTTGATACCCCGTCACTCAGGCATTTGTCATCCATCGGCCTGGTGGAGTAGGGAGAAGGCCCTCGATGGCATGTGTGGTGGTGAAAATGAGATTTTGACCCAAAGTCAATTTACTTGCATCCTTGACCAGGAGGGCCGTGGCAGCAATTATGCGGAGGCAAGAGGGAAACCCAGCTGCTACTGGATCTAGTTTCTTGCTAAGATAGGCTAATGGCCTTTTCCAAGGCCCCAGGGTCTGAGTTAAAACTCCTTTGGCTACCCCTGCTTTTTCATCCACATACAAGTGGAAGGGCTTGGTAATATCTGGGATGGCCAATGCTGGAGCACGTAGTAAAGCTGCTTGTAATTCCCGAAATGCTCCTTCGGCCTCAGCTGTCCACTCTATCATAGTGAGCCCCCCCTTTGCCAGTTCATAGAGAGGTCGGGCAATCTCTGCAAAGCGTGGTATCCACAGCCTACAGTAGCCCACTGTCCCAAGAAACTCCCTCACTTATCAGGGCGTGGTGGGGTAGGGGTATCAGGTGACCACCTGTTTTCTGGACTCAGACAGTGATCGCATTCCCTTGTGAAGATCAATGCCTAGATATGTGGCATGGCTCTGACACAGCTGTGCTTTCTTTGCTGACACCCGATACCCTTTTTCCTGCAGAGTCTGTAAGAGAGCTCTTGTTCCCCGCAAGCATGACTCATAGTCCTCAGTGGCTATCAGCAAGTCATCAACATACTGTAACAGAGTGACTCCTGGGTTGGAGATTCTGTACTCACGCATATCCTCATGTAGGGCCTCGTCAAAAATGGTGGTTGAATTCTTGAATCCTTGGGGAAGTCTTGTCCAGGTGAGTTGGCCTTAAAACCCTTTCTGTGGGTCGGACACTCAAAAGCAAAAAGGGTCTGATATTCCTTTGCTAAAGGTATACAGAAAAATGCATCTTTAAGATCTAAGACTGTATACACAGTTCTTTGGGGGCCTAGGAGGGAGAGTAGGGTATAGGGGTTAGGCACTGTTGGGTGGATATCTTCAACCCGTTTGTTAACTTCCCGCAAGTCCTGGACAGGTTGGTACTCCCCAGTCTCGGCCTTTTTGATGGGCAGCAAAGGTGTGTTCCATGGAGATTTGCAAGGAACTAGGATCCCATCTCCTCAGAGGCGGTTAATGTGTTTTCTGATCCCTTCCTTTGCTTCCCGGGGAAGGGGGTACTGCCAAACGCGAATAGCCATAGCTGTCACCTTTAATTGTACCACCACTGGAGGTTGTTCCTTGGCCAAGCCAGGGGGCTTCCCTTCTGCCCAGACCTCGGGAAACTCGACCTGTAGGATTTGGAGAAGGCTCCCCCTTTTTGTCTCCTCTGGATTTGAGACTGGCTCGTAAAGGAGGTATTCATCTACTGCAGCTTAAGCACCTGTACAGTGGGTCGTCTCAAGGTTACAGTCATGTCTCCTTCCGAGAACTGAATGCCAGCTCTTAACTTGTGGAGATCTCTGCCCATCAAGTTATATGGGGCATTAGGGAGAACCAAAAATCGATGTTTAACTATTCCCGAGGCCAAATTTAAAGTCCTTTCTGTTGTCCATTTATGTCTCTCTGTGCCATTTGCTCCCTGTACCCAAACTTCTTCTTGTGCAGCCCTGTTGTTAAACACCTTTTCTGCTATTCCCACTAAATCAGTCAGATTCTTCCCTTCAAATCCTTCGATTTTCTGAAGTTTCCTCCTTATATCTGGGGCTGACTGGCTAACAAATGCAAGATTCATTGCCCTCTGAATTTCGGGTGCCTCAGCATTGATTGGGCTATACATTTTTAGCCTTCAATTAGTCTTTCTAGGAAAGCTCCTGGAGACTCATTCTTACCTTGAGTCACCATACTAATTTTGGATAAATTTATGGGTCTCCTTGCAGCTGCACGGAGGCCACCCAATAGAGCCTGGTGATAGAATCGTAAGCTCTCCTTACCTTCATCACAATTTGGATCCCAGTCAGGGGGTTCCCTTGGGCAGTAGTCTTCCATTTGGCGGGGATCGAGGAACCTGCCAAGTCTCTCGTTTATCACCTTATGGGTTTCTCGCATGATGTGATCCCTCTCTTCCGCGTTAAAGAGAGCCATTAGGAGCTGTTGAATATCCACCCAGGTAGGTTGGTGGGTAAGAAAAACAGTCTCCAAGAGACTAATTAAATCCTGAGGGTAGACAGAAAAGGGCTTATGTTGGGTTTTCCAGTTATAGATGTCAGAAGAGGAGAAAGGGATATAGCTTAGGTGGGGGCGCCCCCTCCCATCGGTAGAGCAACCTCACGGAGAGGCAGCATTGGCACAGACAGTACTGGTGAGGTAAAGGGAGGATGAGGAGGACAGAGGAAAGGGAAAGGATCAGGGCGGTCTCTCTGCTTGGCGGTCCCATAAGTACACCCGACCGTGTGTGAGATGGACTGGTAAAGGCATCTCGAGACCGAGAGTCAGATTTAGAAGACAGATAAAGGGGGGGATTCCACATCCTCCACATCCGATGGAGGTAGGACAGTCTTTCTCCCTGGCTCCCCTTCATCTGCCTGTTCTGCTTTTGGTGCTTGGACCTGCCTTAGAGAGAGAGAGATGGTTTCATTAGCAGGGGGAAGGTGGGACTTGACCCATGACGGTGGCTCTTCTATCAGATATCGCCAGGCCACAATGTACGGTATTTGGTCTCGATGTAGATCGAAGACCTTGCTCAAGGTAGAATAGATCTGAGCCAAGGCAAATGTTCCTTCCGGCGGCCACCCTGTGGAGAAACTGGGCCACTCTAATTGACAGAGTGATTTTAGTTTCCCCGGGTGAACCTTGTCACCTGACTGAGTGGCTTTACCTTGGAAATCCTTGAAATGTTAGAGAACAAGACCTAGGGGTGTTACAGGTTCCTGACTCCCTGCTTGTCCCTATTCTCCACATGCAACAAATAACACAACAGACAATAAGAAAACAAGGCAGAGACAACCACAGGCCCAGCGATCTCCATCCAGAGCCTGCTTCGGGGGGGGGGGCTTTCTTGGTCCCCTGCAAACACAACAAACCACACAGCAAACAACAAAAAGACAAGACAAAGACAACTGTAAGCCCAACAATTCTTACTCAGAACCTGCCACTGATGGGGGATTTCTTCACCCTCCAACCATCTAGGGGGACTTGAACCCCCCATACGTCTAGGGGGACTCGAAACCCCTGACAGTCTAGGGGGCCTCGAACCCACCCTACATCTAGGGCGACTCGAACCCCCCGACCGCCCAGGAGGACTTGAACCCCCTGTCGATCTACCAGCGGAGGGATGGGGCATCCCCGCATCCTTCCAGCCCTGGGGAGTATGGCCGTGTCCGGTTTCTCCCCGGTGGGCTATACCCTGGAGCTCCGCAACCAGAAAGACAGAAAAACCTCAATAGAGGCTTTTTTCCCAAAATTCCAATGCTGGCTCAGCTCTCGTCGTTTGATCCCGGACGAGCCCCCAATGTTAGGGTCCGTGATCAAAGGAACGAGACTGACACAAAGCGAAAATTAAGCAAAGTTTTATTTCACGCCATGCATCAGAAACCAAACTGCATCAGAAACCAAACTGCATTAGAAACCAAACTGACAGGTAGGTGACCAAGTCTAGCAGGGGACCACCACCTCCCAGTCACTGGGGTCCCCCCTGGAGGCTCCCTGCCTCACCCTCATTGTACCACAGACACACTCCCGGTGTGGCTGCACCGTTGGCTCCTGAGAGGCTGCTCCTGATGGCGACACTGCCTGAGGCAGTGTGGCTGCTTGTGGTGGCGCTGCTGCTGTTGGTGCTGCTGATACTCTGGGCGGTGCAGGAGGCGGTGCAGCTCGCTGCGGCACCGCTGCCGCTGCTGCTCTGGGCGGTGCAGGAGGCAGTGCCGCTCGCTGAGGCGCCGCTGCCCCTGCTGCTCTGGGCGGTGCAGGAGGCGGTGCCGCTTGCTGTGGCGCCGCTGCCCCTGCTGCTCTGGGCGGTGCAGGAGGCGGTGCTGCTCGCTGTGGCGCCACTGCTGCTGCTGCACGCGGTGGTGCACCGGGCGACGCCGCTCGTGTTACACCTCAAGGCGGCGCCGCAGCCACTGCTGCTCTGGTGCATGAGGCGGTGCCACTGTGGCACCGCTGCTGCTGCTCTGGGCGCTGCACTGCTCTTGCAAAAAAAAAAAAAAACAAAAACAAAAAAAACAAAAAACTCTCCACTCCAGCCCCATGGACCATCTTTTATAGTGGTGGTTGAGCCCAGTCCACACACAGGTGGCAAATCGGATTTCAACCTACCACAGTTAATATATGCACACCCTTGGACTGAATACGGCTATCTGGCCTTTCCCGCCCCTATACCGGGGTATTTAGTAACTTCTTATTCCTAACCAGGCCCCTATCAGGATGCTTCAGACAAGGAAAAGTGCCCCCAACCCTCTGAAGAAAGCTCAGACTTAACTCCCGCCACCATACAAAAGACATGTCTGGAGTCTACAACAGTGAGGATACGAGTTCTTCTTGCATCTCCAGAAATCGTGCCATAAATGCCTCCCCATTTCCCCAGCTGACCAAACATTAAAGTCAGACCCTACACCCTAGAAGCTTAGGCCCAAGACGGACTCATCTGTTTGGAGTTCACAGGAACAAGCACGGAGCATGTTGCAAGAGAACAAATCCCCATGGGAAGCCATCCGAAAAGGCTTTTGGGCAAGAATTAGGAATACAATGTCAATCTACAAAAGGCCTCTCTCTTCTCTGTGTTCGAAACACGCATTCCTTTATCTACACTGAAGTTTATTTTTTAGGAAGAAGAGTTCATGGAGTGCCCAAAGGCTGGCACTTGAGAGAGCCTCAGGTATGTGTGATATGCCCTCTGGGGTTGTTTTGTGGCTGTCCACTCTCCTGTGGGCTCGTCCTCTACAGAAGTTCTCCTTGCCTCCATTCAGAGAGTTTGGTGTCTGGGACAAATACGGCGTGCTTGTGAAACGTGACTTTCAACCCACTCCATAAAACTTAAGGCCTGATGAATTCTGTGCTCAAGGGAGAGGATGTGGGCAGGGCTTTCTTCTAATCCCCTGCAGGATTTTCTCTTCTCCTGGGACTAAGCAACGTGGCCTGAAGAAGGCAGGCCCAACAGTGTTCCAGGTTGGGGATTCCGTGATTGCAGGTTGGGCAGCTAATGTCCTCACTGTTCTCCCTCTGGCCACTTCTCAGTCTTGATGCAGGCGGTTGTAGAGCCCAAGAATCATTGGAGCCCATCCAGGCATCTCCAACCACACTGCCCATCATGAATGCACACAAAGAAATAATAATCTTACCACGGTGTCCACAGGTATTGTATCTGATTATGGTTTCCAGGCTGTCTGCACCTGGTTGCTTGCTGGAGTACTCTCCAGGAGATACACAGTTTTCTCTGGAGTCTATGTCTGCAAAGCATACTGATCTTCAATCTGCGGGCCTCAAGACCCTTGGATTGCAAAAACATGTGTCCTTCAGACACTCCCCTTTTCTCTGCCAACAGCTATGGGTAAACATTCATATTGTGGCTTCTAAGTGTGCTCCTCTCCCCTGGGCCTTTGTCTTTGGCCATGGCTCCCTGCCCTCTGAAGTACCAACCATCCAAATCTCCCATAAGCCCTGTCTAAACACTTCTCCCGTGGTCTCTGTGACTTCTCTCTTTCACTGTAGAGTGTGATTTCTAGGCTTCAGGTCCATTTATGCCATGTTTACATTGATGTGGTCAACTTTTGGTTGTGCTAATGGCTGAAGACTAGCCTGAGATCGCAGACATTCTACCATCCCTGTCTTCCAGATGCATGCGGACTCTTTTGGAGCCATAAGCAAGAAGGCATTCCTGTTCCTTGTGACATGTGGCAGCATGATAGAGAGCATTGGGCTGTGTCATATCTGTCAGTCACAGAAAGACAAATACCATACGATTTCACTCACTCATGGAAGTAAAGAAACATGGGAAAAAGCAGGAAAAAGGGACAGGCAATTAGACTCTAACCAGGAACACAAAATTTGGTGTTGTTTCCAGGCAGGCTAGTCAGAAACTTCCTTTCTAAAAGTGGATCACATGGGACATTCAATGCAGGAATGGTGGCTGAATGGGTTGTAACATGTGTTTCCACTGTGATTGAAGGTGAAATGTAATCTGGAATACAGCAGCTTCATATAACTTAAAATATATATATTTTTAGCGTTTTCTGAAACACACACACACACACACACACACACACACACACACACACACACACTTAAAAGAGTCCCACAGAATTTAGGGAGCAATTGAGGAATAGCACTTATGGAAGCAAAATTCAGAGAAAATAGCATAAAACAAAAGCTTAGATAATCAAAATAACAAGCCATCCAAACAGGATAAGTTAACTTCTAAGCTATCAAGAATTAACTAAATAATTAATCAGTTATTTCATTAATTTACAACCTTACCTAAAAAAACCCCTCCACAGAAGTATGGCAGCAAATCCAGTACCGGATAGAAAAGGATAAATTCTAAGACACATATACAGTACCATGACAAGATCATGAGTCATACATATCTGACCGCTCAGGTAATGACATTTGAAGCAGCTTTTGAGGTTTTGAAGCAGTCCTCAAACATCTCCCAGCACACAGAAAGCCAGGTTCAAATCAATTCCTTTTCCACAGTTCGAGACCTTTAATGGTAACATCGAATTTTCTCATCTATTCCCAAAATGTGGGATGAGGAAAGACTCTAATTGACAATGTCCAAAGACCCAATTCACATAAGGACCTTATAGGAAACCAATTGCATACCATTTTAATCAGCGAGATAATAAAACTAGAATTCATTTCTCTTCTCGTTCTTTCTTCATCTCCACATGAAATGGCCTCTTTTGCTTTCTATTGACTATTTTTTCTTATATTCGGCAAGCCAGCCTTTCATCCATCCTACGTTTTATGACACAGTGTTCCCTGATTCTTTAATTGCATATACCACCGAGTGCTCATCCTCATATAATGCCCCACCACCTCCATACCCATTAACCAGGTAATTCTCTGTGGCATGTCCTATCCTCCTGTAACCCTCAGCTTGGTCCCCAATGCCTGAGTCTCTCCTGGTGCGTCTCCATGTCTGACTTCTTCTCCTTTCGTTTTCCCTTCCTAATACTCATGTCCGTGGTATTCCTCATGGGCCACATAGGAGTGAAGCCATAGGATATTTCGCTTGGTCTGCTTGCCTTTTCATGTGGAAATCATCTTCTTTATCATCATCTTCATAATCATCTTTATACACTATATCTTAAAACGGTATCTCGGCTCATTCCACAGTGACGCTAGAGTGGGCATGGCGGGCCATTGATGTTGGCCGTTCATTTTCATCTGAATAAAGAGAGTTGCTCAACATGGCTCTCCCCATGACTATGGCTCGTAGCTTTAAATAACGATGACAAGGTCTGCTGACCAGAACTCTTTCTTTAGGGGTAGCGATCATACAGAGTTTCACTCTCCATGAAGCCTTTGCAATGGTGTTTAAGGTAGTGTCAGGTAGACGGAGCCTTCATCCGTTAGGACTGCTGTTTCAGGACAGTAGCAGATAAGGACGTGGACAGCACAAGGCATCCCTGCCCTGGCGATTTTCCTGGAATTGTGACTTTCATTCCGTAATTCATTCCCTCGCCTTCCAAGCTGACCAAGCCTCAAAGGCAGACCTTACACCTGAGAAAACATAAGGAACAGAAGCTAAGAATGGACCCTCTCACCCAAGGATATCCAACCTCCCAGAGACGTAATGGTAGCCAAGAGGCCTCGCCGTAGTTTGAGATCTCTAGAAATTGCAGTGGAAATAGGAACACCATGCTTTCTCTGGAGAAATGTTGGTCTAAACAATGGTATAGAGAACATCGTTTTCTTTTTTCTTTGTATAGAAAGTGGAAGTGGGAAAGAAACAGAAAAGACCACGTGAGTTCATGATCAGGCTAACAGGGCTCTATTCTGTTGTTTCCCAGGTCTTTCTATTTAAAGCCATAGGACTCATATGTCATGAGAATGGGATTGCTGCTTCTGTGAAGTCAGCTTCTGTGACGTCACAAAGCTCTGAGGTCCTAGCAATCACTCCCCACCAAACCAGGCCTCATCACTTCACCTGGCTGTAGTCGGTTTGGGTCATCCAAGAGTAGCAAAATAACTCCAAACCGCTGGAGCTGCCTGGGTATTTCCCCAAGACAGTTTGTGAAGCCATTTGGGGTCACCTTCCCCATGGCTGAAGTTGTAGTCTTTGGCCGAGACTGTCACCAACACCCCTCTGGACTCCTGAGAAGGGCAAGAATCCACAATTCCATCTTACCGACGTAAGGTCAAGAAAGAGTCAGGAGTACAAGCAGCCTCACACGGGGAACTCCACGCCATACACATGTTCATGATCCTCACACCCTATCAGGATGCTTCAGACCAGGAAAAGCGCCCCCGCCCTCCGAGGAAAGCTCAGAGTTAACTCCCGCCGCCATACCAAAGACATGTCTGGAGTCTTCAACAGTGAGGACACGAGTTCTTCTTGCATCTCCAGAAATCGTGCCATAAATGCCTCCCCATTTCCCCAGCTGACCAAACATTAAAGTCAGACCCTACACCCTAGAAGCTTAGGCCCAAGACGGACTCATCTGTTTGGAGTTCACACGAACAAGCACGGAGCATGTTGCAAGAGAACCAATCCCCACGGGAAGCCATCCGAAAAGGCTTTTGGGCCAGAATTAGGAATACAACGTCAATCTACGAAAGGTCTCTGACTTCTCTGTGTTCGAAACACGCATTCCTTTATCTACACTGAAGTTTATTTTTTAGGAAGAAGAGTTCATGGAGTGCCCAAGGGCTGGCACTTGAGAGAGTCTCAGGTGTGTGTGACATGCCCTCTGGGGTTGTTTTGTGGCTGTCCACTCTCCTGTGGGCTCGTCCTCTTCAGAAGCTCTCCTTGCCTTCCATTCAGAGAGTTTGGTGTCTGGGACAAATACGGCGTGCTTGTGAAACGTGACTTTCAACCCACTCCACAAAACTTAAGGCCCGCTGAATTCTGTGCTCAAGGGAGAGGATGTGGGCAGGGCTTTCTTCTAATCCCCTGCAGGATTTTCTCTTCTTCTGGGACTAAGCAACGTGGCCTGAAGAAGGCAGGCCCAACAGTGTTCCAGGTTGGGGATTCCGTGATTGCAGGTTGGGCAGCTAATGTCCTCACTGTCCTGTCTCTGGCCACTTCCCAGTCTTGTTGCTGGCGGTCGTAGAGCCCAAGAATCTCTGGCGCCCATCCAGGCATCTCCACCAACACTGCCCATCATGAATGCACACAAAGAAATAATAATCTTACCAAGGTGTCAACAGGTATTTTCTCTGATTATGGTTTCCAGGCTGTCTGCACCTGGTCGCTTGCTGGAGTCCTCTCCAGGAGATACACACAGTGCTCTCTGGAGTCTATGTCTGCAAAGCATGCTGATCTGGACTCTCCGGGCCTCAAGACCCTTGGATTGCAAAATCACGTGTCCTTCAGACAATCTCCTTTTCCCTGCCAACAGCTATGGGTCAACATTCATATTGTGGATTCTAAGTGTGCTCCTCTCCCCTGGGCCTTTGTCTTTGGCCATGGCTCCCTGCCCTCTGAAGTACCAACCGTCCAAATCTCCCATAAGCCCTGTCTAAACACTTCTCCCGTGGTCTCTGTGACTTCTTCTCTCTTTCGCTGTGGAGTGTGATTTCTAGGCTTCAGGTCCATTTATGCCATGTTTACATTGATGTGGTCAACTTTCAGTTCTGCTAATGGTTGAAGACTAGCCTGAGATCGCAGACATTCTACCGTCCCTGTCTTCCAGATGAATGCGGACTCTTTTGGAGCCATAAGCAAGAAGGCATTCCTGTTCCTTGTGACATGTGGCAGCATGATAGAGAGCATTGGGCTGTGTCATATCTGTCAGTCACAGAAAGACAAATACCATACGATTTCACTCACTCATGGAAGTAAAGAAACATGGGAAAAAGCAAGAAAATGGACAGGCAATTAGACTCTAACCAGGAACACAAAATTTGGTGTTGTTTCCAGGCAGGCTAGTCAGAAACTTCCTTTCTAAAAGTGGATCACATGGGACATTCAATGCAGGAATTGTGGCTGAATGGGTTGTAACGTGAGTTTCCACAGTGTTTGAAGGTGAAAAGTGATCTGGAATAGAGCAGCTTCATATAACTTAAAATATATTTTTTAGCGTTTTCTGAAACACACAGACACACACATACACACACACACACACACACACACACACACACACACACACACACCCTTAAAAGAGTCCCACAGACTTTAGGGAGCAATTGAGGAATAGCACTCATGGAAGCAAAATTCAGAGAAAATAGCATAAAATAAAAGCTTAGAGAAACAAAGTAACAAACCATTCAACAGGATAAGTTAACTCCTAGGCTATCAAGAATTGACTAATTAATTAATTAGTTAATTAATTAAATTATAACCTTACTTAAAATACCCCTCCACAGAAGTATGCCAGCAAATCCAGTACCGGATAGAAAAGGATAAAATCTAAGACACAAATACAGTACACGTGTTCATGGTCCTCACACCTTATCTGGACGCTTCTGTGCTGGAAAAGCGCCCCCAACCCTAAAAGGGAAGCTCAGAGTTAACACCCCTTCCCTACCAAAGACATTTCTGGAGTTTACAACTGTGAGGACACGAGTTCTTCTTGCATCTCCAGAAATCGTGCCATAAGTGCCTCCCAAGTTTCCAACCTGACTGAATATGAAAGGCAGAACCTACACCCTCGAAGCTTAGGCCCAGGACGGAGTCATCCGTTTGGAGCTCACAGGAGCCAGCACGGAGAATGTTGGAAGAGAACCAGTCCCCAAGGGAAGCCATCGGAAAAGGCTTTTGGGCCCGTTTCAGGAAGACAACGTGAATCTGCAAAAGGTCTCTGCCTTCTCTGTATTCGAAACGTGCATTCTGTTATCTACCCTGAAGATAATTTCTTTAGGAAGAAGAGCTCATGGAGTTCCCAAGGGCTGGTACTTGAGAGAGTCTCAGGTGTGTGTGACATGCCCTCTGGTGTTGTGTTGTGGCTGTCCACTCCCTTGTGGGCTCGCCCTCTGCAGAGGCTCTCCTTGCCTTCCATTCAGGGTGTGTGGTGTGTGAGCCCAATATGATGAGTATAAGCTTCGTGAGTCTGGTGTGCCTGTGTAACATGAACTTAAACCCACTCCACAAAACTGAAGGCCTGCTGAACTCTGTGGCCAGGTGAGAGGATGTGGGCAGGGCTTTCTTCCAGTCCCCTGCAGGATTTTCTCTTCTCCTGGGACGAAGCAATGTGGCCTGAGGAATGCAGTCCCAACAGTGTTCCAGGTTTGTGATTCCGGGATTGCAGGTTGGGCAGCTAGTGTGCTCACCGTCCTGCCTGCCCCGTCCTCCTCAGTCTTGATGCTTGCGGTTGTAGAGCCCAAGTATCTTTCGCGGCCATCGAGGCATCTCCACCAACACTGCCCATCACGAATGCACACAAAGAACTAATCATCTTACCACGGTGTCAACAGGTATTGTCTCTGACCATGGTTTCCCAGCTGTCTGCACCGGGTTGCTTCCTGGTGTCCTCTCCAGGAGACACACAGTGTTTTCTGGAGTCCATGGCTGCAAATCATGCTGATCTGGAATCCCCGGTACTCAAGTCCCTTGGGTTGCAAGAGCTCGTGTCATACAGGCACTCTCCTTTTCTCCACCAACACCTATGGGTCAACATTCCAATTGTGGGTTCTATGGGGCTCCTCTCCCCTGGGCTTTCTTGTCTTTGGCCATGGCCCGCTGCCCTCTGAAGCACCAACCGTCCATTTCTCCCATGAGCCCTGTCTCCATAATTCTCCCATGGTCCCTGGGACTTCTTCTCTCTTTCGATGTGGACTGTGATTTCTAGACCTCAGGTCCATTTATGCCAGGTTTCCATGGATGTGGTCATCTGCCGGCTGTGCTGATGGGTGAAGACAAGCCTAGAGCTCCCACACACTTCTAGAGTCCCCCTGGCCTCCAGAGGCACTGTGGACTCTTATGGAGCCGTAAGCAAGAAGGCATTTTTGCTCCTTGTGACCTGTGGTGGAAAGTGAGAGAGGATTGGGCTGTGTCATATCTGTCAGTCACAGAAAGACAATTCCCATACGATTTCACTCACTCATGGGAGTAAAAATATGTGAAAAATCAAGAATTTCTGCCCTGGGAATTTTCCTGGAATGCTGACTTTCCTTCCCTTCTTCCTTTCCTCACCTACAAGCTGACCAAGCACCAAAGTCAGACCTTACACCCGAGAAACCACAGAGAAAAGGTGCTAAGAATGGACCCTCTCACCCAAGGATATCCAACCTCCCAGATACCTAATGGTAGCCAAGAGGCCTCGCTGTTGATTGAGATCTCTAGAAATTGCATGGGAACTAGGAACACCTTGATCCTTCTGGAGAAAGGTTGGTCTAAATTCTGGTAGACAGAACATCATTATCTTTTCTCTTTGTTTAGAAAGTTGAAGTGGGAAAGAAAGAGAAAGGACCACCTGAGCTCATGCTCAGTCTAACAGGGCTATTTCTTGATACTTCCCAGGTCTTTCTACTCAAATCCATAGGACTCATAGGTCATGAGAATGGGATTGCTGCTTCAGTGCAGTCAGCTTCTGTGATGTCACAATGCTCTGAGAGCCTAGCAACCACTCCTCACAATAGCAACCACTCCAC
Organism: Meles meles; assembly: GCF_922984935.1. NCBI lineage: Eukaryota > Metazoa > Chordata > Mammalia > Carnivora > Mustelidae > Meles > Meles meles. The sequence continues at coordinate 20,180,229 of NC_060088.1, read as the reverse complement.
ACAAAACCACTCCTCATGACTACAACTGGCTGTTGTCTTTCTGGGTCAGGCAGGAGTATGAAAATCACTCCAAACCACTGGAGCTTGCTGGGTATTTCGCCAAGAGAGTTTGTGAAGCGATTTGGGGTCACTTTCTCCATGGCCGAATTTGGGGTCTTTGGACGTGACTGTCACCACCACCCCTCTGGACTCCGGGGAAGGGCAGGAATCCACAATTAAATCTTACCCACGTAAGGTCCAAAAAGCGTCAGGAGTGCAAGAGGCCTCACACGGGGAACTCCAGCCCACACACGTGTTCATGGTCCTCACACATTCTCTGGACGCTTCTGTGCTGGAAAAGCGCCCCCAACCCTAAAAGGGAAGCTCAGAGTTAACACCCCTAACCCTACCAAAGACATGTCTGGAGTTTTCAACTGTGAGGACCCGAGTTCTTCTTGCATCTCCTGAAATCGTGCCATAAGTGCCTCCCAAGTTTCCAACATGACTGAATATGAAAGGCAGAACCTACACCCTCGAAGCGTAGGCCCAGGACGGACTCATCCGTTTGGAGCTCACAGGAGGAAGCACGGGGCATGTTGGAAGAGAACCAGTCCCCATGGGAAGCCATCGGAAAAGGCTTTTGGGCCCGTATCAGGAAGGCAACGTGAATCTACAGAAGGTCTCTGCCTTCTCTGTATTCGAAACGTGCATTCTGTTATCTACCCTGAAGAGAATTTCTTTAGGAAGAAGAGCTCATGGAATTCCCAAGGACTGGCACTTGAGAGAGTCTCAGGTGTGTGTGACATGCCCTCTGGTGTTGGGTTGTGGCTGTCCACTCTCCTGTGGGCTCGCCATCTGCAGAGGCTCTCCTTGCCATCCATTCAGGGTGTGGGGTGTGTGGGCCAAATATGATGAGTTTAAGCTTCGTGAATCTGGTGGGCCTGCGTAACGTGAACTTACACCCACTCCACAAAACGGAAGGCCTGCTGAACTCTGTGGCCAGGTGAGAGGATGTGGGCAGGGCTTTCTTCCAGTCCCCTGCGGGATTTTCTCTTCTCCTGGGATGAAGCAACGTGGCCTGAGGAATGCAGTCCCAACAGTGTTGCAGGTTTGTGATTCCGGGATTGCAGGTTGGGCAGCTAGTGTGCTCTCCGTCCTGCCTGCCCCGTCCTTCACAGTGATGATGCTCGCGGTTGTAGAGCCCAAGTATCTTTCGCGGCCATTGAGGCATCTCCACCAACACTGCCCATCACGAATGCACACAAAAACTAATAATCTTACCACGGTGTCAACAGGTATTGTCTCTGACCATGGTTTCCCAGCTGTCTGCACCGGGTTGCTTCCTGGTGTCCTCTCCAGGAGACACCCAGTGTTTTCTGGTGTCCTTGGCGGCAAATCATGCTGATCGGGAATCCCCGGTACTCAAGTCCCTTGGGTTGCAAGAGCTCGTGTCATACAGGCACTCTCCTTTTCTCCACCAACACCTATGGGTCATCATTCCAATTGTGGGTGCTAAGGGGCTCCTCTCCCCTGGGCTTTCTTGTCTTTGGCCATGGCTCGCTGCCCTCTGAAGCACCAACCGTCCAATTCTCCCATGAGCCCTGTCTCCATAACTCTCCCATAGTCTCTGGGACTTCTTCTCTCCCTCGGTGGGGAGTGTGATTTCTAGGCTTCAGGTCCATTTATGCCAGGTTTCCATGGATGTGGTCATCGGCCGGCTGTGCTGATGGCTGAAGACAAGCCTAGAGCTCCCACACACTTCTAGAGTCTCCCTGGCCTCCAGAGGCCCTGCCGACTCTTATGGAGCCGTAAGCAAGAAGGCATTCTTGCTCCTTGTGACACGTGGCGGAAAGCGAGAGAGGACTGGGCTGTGTCATATCAGTCAGTCACAGAAAGACAACCCCCATATGATTCCACTCACTCATGGGAGGAAAAATATGTGAAAAAGCAAGAATTTCTGCCCTGGGAATTTTCCTGGAATGCTGACTTCCCTTCCCTTCTTCCTTTCCTCACCTTCCAAGCTGACCAAGCACCAGAGTCAGACCTTACACCCGAGAAACCACAGAGAACCAGAGCTAAGCATGGACCCGCTCCCCCAAGGATATCCAACCTCCCAGATACCTAATGGTAGCCAAGAGGCCTCGCGGTGGATTGAGATCCCTAGCAATGGCAGTGGAACTAGGAACACCTTGATCTCTCTGGAGAAAGGTTGGTCTCAAGTATGGTAGACTGAACATCATTTTCTTTTCTCTTTGTATAGACAGTTGAAGTGGGAAAGAAAGAGAAAGGACCACCTGAGTTCATGCTCAGTCTAACAGGGCTCTTTCTGGATCCTTCCCAGGTCTTTCTACTCAAATCCTTAGGACTCATAGGTCATGAGAATGGGATTGCTGCCTCAGTGCAGTCAGCTTCTGTGATGTCCCAATGCTCTGAGGGCCTAGCGACCACTCCTCACCAAACCACGCCTCATGACTTCAACTGGCTGGTGTCTTTCTGGGTCAGCCAGGAGTATCAAAACCACGCCAAACCACTGGAGCTGCCTGGGTATTTCGCCAAGAGAGTTTGTGAAGCGATTTGGGGTCACCTTCTCCATGGCCGAATTTGGGGTCTTTGGACGTGACTGTCACCACCACCCCCCTGGACTCCGGGGAAGGGCAGGAATCCACAATTCCATCTTACCCACGTAAGGTCCAAAAAGCGTCAGGAGTGCATGCAGCCTCACACGGGGAGCTCCAGCCCATACACGTGTTCATGGTCCTCACACCTTATCTGGACACTTCTGTACTGGAAAAGCGCCCCCAACCCTAAAAGGGAAGCTCAGAGTTAACACCCCTAACCCTACCAAAGACATGTCTGGAGTTTTCAACTGTGAGGACACGAGTTCTTCTTGCATCTCCAGAAATCGTGCCATAAGTGCCTCCCAAGTTTCCAACCTGACTGAATATGAAAGGCAGAACCTACACCCTCGAAGCTTAGGCCCAGGACGGACTCATCCGTTTGGAGCTCACAGGAGCCAGCACGGGGCATGTTGGAAGAGAACCAGTCCCCATGGGAAGCCATCGGAAAAGGCTTTTGGGCCCGTTTCAGGAAGACAACGTGAATCTGCAAACGGTCTCTGCCTTCTCTGTATTCGAAACGTGCATACCCTTACCTACCCCGAAGATAATTTCTTTAGGAAGAAGAGCTCATGGAGCTCCCAAGGGCTGGCACTTGAGAGAGTCTCAGGTGTGTGTGACATGCCCTCTGGTGTTGGGTTGTGGCTGTCCACTCTCCTGTGGGCTCGCCCTCTGCAGAGGCTCTCCTTGCCTTCCATTCAGGGTGTGGGGTGTGTGGGCCAAATATGATGAGTTTAAGCTTCGTGAGTCTGGTGGGCCTACGTAACGTGAACTTACACCCACACCACAAAACGGAAGGCCTGCTGAACTCTGTGGCCAGGTGAGAGGATGTGGGCAGGGCTTTCTTCTAGTCCCCTGCAGGATTTTCTCTTCTCCTGGGACGAAGCAACGTGGCCTGAGGAATGCAGTCCCAACAGTGTTCCAGGTTTGTGATTCTGGGATTGCAGGTTGGGCAGCTAGTGTGCTCACTGTCCTGCCTGCCCCGTCCTTCTCAGTCTTGATGCTCGTGGTTGTAGAGCCCAAGTATCTTGCGCGGCCATCGAGGCATCTCCACCAACACTGCCCATCACGAATGCACACAAAAACTAATAATCTTACCACGGTGTCAACAGGTATTGTCTCTGACCATGGTTTCCCAGCTGTCTGCACCGGGTTGCTTCCTGGTGTCCTCTCCAGGAGACACCCAGTGTTTTCTGGAGTCCATGGTGGCAAATCATGCTGATCGGGAATCCCCGGTACTCAAGTCCCTTGGGTGGCAAGAGCTCGTGTCATACAGGCACTCTCCTTTTCTCCACCAACACCTATGGGTCATCATTCCAATTGTGGGTGCTAAGGGGCTCCTCTCCCCTGGGCTTTCTTGTCTTTGGCCATGGCTCGCTGCCCTCTGAAGCACCAACCGTCCAATTCTCCCATGAGCCCTGTCTCCATAACTCTCCCATGGTCTCTGGGACTTCTTCTCTCTCTCGGTGTGGAGTGTGATTTCTAGGCTTCAGGTCCATTTATGCCAGGTTTCCATGGATGTGGTCATTGGCCGGCTGTGCTGATGGCTGAAGACAAGCCTAGAGCTCCCACACACTTCTAGAGTCTCCCTGGCCTCCAGAGGCCCTGCCGACTCTTATGGAGCCGTAAGCAAGAAGGCATTCTTGCTCCTTGTGACACGTGGCGGAAAGCGAGAGAGGACTGGGCTGTGTCATATCAGTCAGTCACAGAAAGACAACCCCCATACGATTCCACTCACTCATGGGAGGAAAAATATGTGAAAAAGCAAGAATTTCTGCCCTGGGAATTTTCCTGGAATGCTGACTTCCCTTCCCTTCTTCCTTTCCTCACCTTCCAAGCTGACCAAGCACCAGAGTCAGACCTTACACCCCAGAAACCACAGAGAACCGGAGCGAAGTATGGACCCTCTCCCCCAAGGATATCCAACCTCCCAGATACCTAATGGTAGCCAAGAGGCCTCGTGGTGGATTGAGATCTCTAGCAATGGCAGTGGAACTAGGAACACCTTGATCTCTCTGGAGAAAGGTTGGTCTCAAGTATGGTAGACAGAACATCATTTTTTTTTTTTTTTACAGATTTTATTTATTTATTTGAAAGAGAGATGTCACAAGTAGGCAGAGAGGCATGCAGAGAGAGAGGGAGAAACAGGCTCCTCACTGAGAAGAGAGCCCGATGCAGGGCTCGATCCCAGGACCCTGAGATCATGACCTGAGCCGAAGACAGAGGTCTAAACCACTGAGCCACCCAGGCGCCCCAGAACATCATTTTCTTTTCTCTTTGTATAGACAGTTGAAGTGGGAAAGAAACAGAAAGGACCACCTGAGTTCGTGCTCAGTCTAACAGGGCTCTTTCTTGATCCTTCCCAGGTCTTTCTACTCAAATCCATAGGACTCTTAGGTCATGAGAATGGGATTGCTGCCTCAGTGCAGTCAGCTTCTGTGATGTCCCAATGCTCTGAGGGCCTAGCGACCACTCCTCACAAAACCACGCCTCATGACTTCAACTGGCTGGTGTCTTTCTGGGTCAGCCAGGAGTATCAAAACCACGCCAAACCACTGGAGCTGCCTGGGTATTTCGCCAAGAGAGTTTGTGAAGCGATTTGGGGTCACATTCTCCGTGACCGAATTTGGGGTCTTTGGACGTGACTGTCACCACCACCACCCTGGACTCCGGGGAAGGGCAGGAATCCACAATTCCATCTTACCCACATAAGGTCCAAAAAGCGTCAGGAGTGCAAGAGGCCTCACACGGGGAACTCCAGCCCATACACGTGTTCATGGTCCTCACACCTTAGCTGGACGCTTCTGTGCTGGAAAAGCGCCCCCAACCCTAAAACGGAAGCTCAGGGTTAACACCCCTAACCCTACCAAAGACATGTCTGGAGTTTTCAACTGTGAGGACACGAGTTCTTCTTGCATCTCAGAAATCGTGCCATAAGTGCCTCCCAAGTTTCCAACCTGACTGAATATGAAAGGCAGAACCTACACCCTCGAAGCTTAGGCCCAGGACGGACTCATCCGTTTGGAGCTCACAGGAGCCAGCACGGGGCATGTTGGAAGAGAACCAGTCCCCATGGGAAGCCATCAGAAAAGGCTTTTGGGCCCGTTTCAGGAAGACAACGTGAATCTGCAAAAGGTCTCTGCCTTCTCTGTATTCGAAACGTGCATTCTGTTATCTACCCTGAAGATAATTTCTTTAGGAAGAAGAGCTCATGGAGTTCCCAAGGGCTGGCACTTGAGAGAGTCTCAGGTGTGTGTGACATGCCCTCTGGTGTTGGGTTGTGGCTGTCCACTCTCCTGTGGGCTCGCCCTCTGCAGAGGCTCTCCTTGCCTTCCATTCAGGGTGTGGGGTGTGTGGGCCAAATATGATGAGTTTAAGCTTCGTGAGTCTGGTGGGCCTGTGTAACGTGAACTTACACCCACTCCACAAAACGGAAGGCCTGCTGAACTCTGTGGCCAGGTGAGAGGATGTGGGCAGGGCTTTCTTCCAGTCCCCTGCAGGATTTTCTCTTCTCCTGGGACGACGCAACGTGGCCTGAGGAATGCAGCCCCAACAGTGTTGCAGGTTTGTGATTCCGGGATTGCAGGTTGGGCAGCTAGTGTGCTCACCGTCCTGCCTGCCCCGTCCTTCTCAGTCTTGATGTGCGGTTGTAGAGCCCAAGTATCTTGCGCGGCCATCGAGGCATCTCCACCAACACTGCCCATCACGAATGCACACAAAGAACTAGTAATCTTACCACGGTGTCAACAGGTATTGTCTCTGACCATGGTTTCCCAGCTATCTGCACCGGGTTGCTTCCTGGTGTCCTCTCCAGGAGACACCCAGTGTTTTCTGGCGTCCATGGCGGCAAATCATGCTGATCGGGAATCCCCGGTACTCAAGTCCCTTGGGTGGCAAGAACTCGTGTCATACAGACACTCTGCTTTTCTCCACCACACCTATGGGTCAACATTCCAATTGTGGGTTCGAAGGGGCTCCTCTCCCCTGGGATTTCTTGTCTTTAGCCATGGCTCGCTGCCCTCTGAAGCACCAACCGTCCAATTCTCCCATGAGCCCTGTCTCCATAACTCTCCCATGGTCTCTGGGACTTCTTCTCTCCCTCGGTGTGGAGTGTGATTTTTAGGCTTCAGGTCCATTTATGCCAGGTTTGCATGGATGTGGGCATCTGCCGGCTGTGCTGATGGCTGAAGACAAGCCTAGAGCTCCCACACACTTCTAGAGTCTCCCTGGCCTCCAGAGGCCCTGCCGACTCTTATGGAGCCGTAAGCAAGAAGGCATTCTTGCTCCTTGTGACACGTTGCGGAAAGCGAGAGAGGACTGGGCTGTGTCATATCTGTCAGTCACAGAAAGACAACCCCCATACGATTTCACTCACTCATGGGAGTAAAAATATGTGAAAAGGCAAGAATTTCTGCCCTGGGAATTTTCCTGGAATGCTGACTTCCCTTCCCTTCTTCCTTTCCTCACCTTCCAAGCTGACCAAGCACCAGAGTCAGACCTTACACCCGAGAAACCACAGAGAACCGGAGCTAAGCATGGACCCGCTCCCCCAAGGATATCCAACCTCCCGGATACCTAATGGTAGCCAAGAGGCCTCGCGGTGGATTGAGATCTCTAGCAATGGCAGTGGAACTAGGAACACCTTGATCTCTCTGGAGAAAGGTTGGTCTCAAGTATGGTAGACAGAACATCATTTTCTTTTCTCTTGTATAGACAGTTGAAGTGGGAAAGAAAGAGAAAGGACCACCTGAGTTCATGCTCAGTCTAACAGGGCTCTTTCTGGATCCTTCCCAGGTCTTTCTACACAAATCCATAGGACCCAATGGTCATCAGAATGGGATTGCTGCCTCAGTGCAGTCAGCTTCTGTGATGTCACAATGCTCTGAGGACCTAGCGACCACTCCTCACCAAACCACGCCTCATGACTTCAACTGGCTGGTGTCTTTCTGGGTCAGCCAGGAGTATCAAAACCATGCCAAACCACTGGAGCTGCCTGGGTATTTCGCCAAGAGAGTTTGTGAAGCGATTTGGGGTCACCTTTTCCATGGCCGAATTTGGGGTCTTTGGACGTCACTGTCACCACCACCCCCCTGGACTCCGGGGAAGGGCAGGAATCCACAATTCCATCTTACCCACGTAAGGTCCAAAAAGCGTCAGGAGTGCATGCAGCCTCACACGGGGAGCTCCAGCCCATACACGTGTTCATGGTCCTCACACCTTATCTGGACACTTCTGTACTGGAAAAGCGCCCCCAACCCTAAAAGGGAAGCTCAGAGTTAACACCCCTAACCCTACCAAAGACATGTCTGGAGTTTTCAACTGTGAGGACACGAGTTCTTCTTGCATCTCCAGAAATCGTGCCATAAGTGCCTCCCAAGTTTCCAACCTGACTGAATATGAAAGGCAGAACCTACACCCTCGAAGCTTAGGCCCAGGACGGACTCATCCGTTTGGAGCTCACAGGAGCCAGCACGGGGCATGTTGGAAGAGAACCAGTCCCCATGGGAAGCCATCGGAAAAGGCTTTTGGGCCCGATTCAGGAAGACAACGTGAATCTGCAAAAGGTCTCTGCCTTCTCTGTATTCGAAACGTGCATTCTCATACCTACCCTGAAGATAATTTCTTTAGGAAGAAGAGCTCATGGAGTTCCCAAGGGCTGGCACTTGAGAGAGTCTCAGGTGTGTGTGACATGCCCTCTGTTGTTGTGTTGTGGCTGTCCACTCTCCTGTGGGCTCGCCCTCTGCAGAGGCTCTCCTTGCCTTCCATTCAGGGTGTGGGGTGTGTGGGCCAAATATGATGAGTTTAAGCTTCGTGAGTCTGGTGGGCCTGTGTAACGTGAACTTACACCCACTCCACAAAACGGAAGGCCTGCTGAACTCTGTGGCCAGGTGAGAGGATGTGGGCAGGGCTTTCTTCCAGTCCCCTGCAGGATTTTCTCTTCTCCTGGGACGACACAACGTGGCCTGAGGAATGCAGTCCCAACAGTGTTGCAGGTTTGTGATTCCGGGATTGCAGGTTGGGCAGCTAGTGTGCTCACCGTCCTGCCTGCCCCGTCCTCCTCAGTCTTGATGCTTGCGGTTGTAGAGCCCAAGTATCTTGCGCGGCCATCGAGGCATCTCCACCAACAATGCCCATCACGTATGCACACAAAGAACTAATAATCTTACCACGGTGTCAACAGGTATTGTCTCTGACCATGGTTTCCCAGCTGTCTGCACCGGGTTGCTTCCTGGTGTCCTCTCCAGGAGACACACAGTGTTTTCTGGAGTCCATGGCGGCAAATCATGCTGATCGGGAATCCCCGGTACTCAAGTCCCTTGGGTGGCAAGAGCTCGTGTCATACAGACACTCTCCTTTTCTCCACCAACACCTATGGGTCACCATTCCAATTGTGGGCTCGAAGGGGCTCCTCTCCCCTGGGCTTTCTTGTCTTTGGCCATGGCTCGCTGCCCTCTGAAGCACCAACCGTCCAATTCTCCCATGAGCCCTGTCTCCATAACTCTCCCATAGTCTCTGGGACTTCTTCTCTCCCTCGGTGGGGAGTGTGATTTCTAGGCTTCAGGTCCATTTATGCCAGGTTTCCATGGATGTGGTCATCGGCCGGCTGTGCTGATGGCTGAAGACAAGCCTAGAGCTCCCACACACTTCTAGAGTCTCCCTGGCCTCCAGAGGCCCTGCTGACTCTTATGGAGCCGTAAGCAAGAAGGCATTCTTGCTCCTTGTGACACGTGGCGGAAAGCGAGAGAGGACTGGGCTGTGTCATATCAGTCAGTCACAGAAAGACAACCCCCATACGATTCCACTCACTCATGGGAGGAAAAATATGTGAAAAAGCAAGAATTTCTGCCCTGGGAATTTTCCTGGAATGCTGACTTCCCTTCCCTTCTTCCTTTCCTCACCTTCCAAGCTGACCAAGCACCAGAGTCAGACCTTACACCCGAGAAACCACAGAGAACCAGAGCTAAGCATGGACCCGCTCCCCCAAGGATATCCAACCTCCCAGACACCTAATGGTAGCCAAGAGGCCTCGCGGTGGATTGAGATCCCTAGCAATGGCAGTGGAACTAGGAACACCTTGATCTCTCTGGAGAAATTTGGTCTCAAGTATGGTAGACAGAACATCATTTTCTTTTCTCTTTGTATAGACAGTTGAAGTGGGAAAGAAAGAGAAAGGACCACCTGAGTTCATGCTCAGTCTAACAGGGCTCTTTCTGGATCCTTCCCAGGTCTTTCTACTCAAATCCATAGGACTCATAGGTCCTGAGAATGGGATTGCTGCCTCAGTGCAGTCAGCTTCTGTGATGTCCCAATGCCCTGAGGGCCTAGCGACCACTCCTCACCAAACCACGCCTCATGACTTCAACTGGCTGGTGTCTTTCTGGGTCAGCCAGGAGTATCAAAACCATGCCAAACCACTGGAGCTGCCTGGGTATTTCGCCAAGAGAGTTTGTGAAGCGATTTGGGGTCACCTTCTCCATGGCCGAATTTGGGTTCTTTGTGTTAGGGTCCGTGATCAAAGGAACGAGACTGACACAAAGCGAAAATCAAGCAAAGCTTTATTTCGCGCCATGCATTAGAAACCAAACTGCATTAGAAACCAAACTACATTAGAAACCAAACTGCATTAGAAACCAAACTACATTAGAAACCAAACTGACCGGTAGGTGCCCGAGTCTTGCTGGGGACCACCACCTCCCAGTCGCTGGGGTCCCCCCTGGAGGCTCCCTGCCTCACCCTCACTGTACCACAGACCCACTCCCGGCATGGCTGCACCGCTGGCCCCTGAGAGGCTGCTCATGTTGGAAGCGCTGCCCGAGGCGGCGTGGCTGCTTGCAGCGGTGCCGCTGCTTATACTCTGGCTCAGGGTGGCGTCGCTCGTGGCATCGCAGAGGCGCCGCTGCCGCTGCTGCTATGGGCGGTGCTGCTCGCTGTGGTGCTGCTGCCGCTGCTGCTCTGGGCGGTGCACGGGGCGATGCCGCTGGAGTTGGCGCTGCTGCCGCTTCTGCTCTGGTGCACGGGCGATGCCGCTGGCTGTGGCGCCGCTACTGCTGCCGCTCGCGGTGGTGCACCGGGTGGTGCCGCTACCGCTTCTGCTCTGGTGCACGGGCGATGCCGCTCGCTGTGGCGCCGCTACTGCTGCTGCTCGCGGTGGTGCACCCGGGCGGCGCCGCTGGTGTTACAGCTCAAGGCGGCGCCGCTGCCGCTTGCGGTGCTGCACGGGGCGGTGCCGCTACTGCTGCCGCTTGCGGTGGTGCACCGTGTGGTGCCGCTACCGCTTCTGCTCTGGTGCACGGGCGATGCCGCTGGCTGTGGCGCCGCTACTGCTGCCGCTCGCGGTGGTGCACCGGGTGGTGCCGCTACCGCTTCTGCTCTGGTGCACGGGCGATGCCGCTCGCTGTGGCGCCGCTACTGCTGCCGCTCGCGGTGGTGCACCGGGTGGTGCCGCTACCGCTTCTGCTCTGGTGCACGGGCGATGCCGCTCGCTGTGGCGCTGCTACTGCTGCTGCTCGCGGTGGTGCACCGGGGCCGCGCCGCTGGTGTTACAGCTCAAGGCGGCGCCGCTGCCGCTTGCGGTGCTGCACGGGGTGGTGCCGCTACCGCTTCTGCTCTGGTGCACGGGCGATGCCGCTCGCTATGGCGCCGCTACTGCTGCCGCTCGCGGTGGTGCACCGGGTGGTGCCGCTACCGCTTCTGCTCTGGTGCACGGGCGATGCCGCTGGCTGTGGCGCCGCTACTGCTGCCGCTCGCTGTGGTGCACCGGGTGGTGCCGCTACCGCTTCTGCTCTAGTCCACGGGCGATGCCGCTCGCTGTGGCGCTGCTACTGCTGTTGCTCGCGGTGGTGCACCGGGGTGGCGCCGCTGGTGTTACAGCTCAAGGCGGCGCCGCTGCCGCTTGCGGTGCTGCACGGGGTGGTGCCGCTACCGCTTCTGCTCTGGTGCAAGGGCGATGCCGCTCGCTATGGCGCCGCTACTGCTGCCGCTCGCGGTGGTGCACCGGGTGGTGCCGCTACCGCTTCTGCTCTGGTGCACGGGCGATGCCGCTCGCTATGGCGCCGCTACTGCTGCCGCTCGCGGTGGTGCACCAGGTGGTGCCGCTACCGCTTCTGCTCTGGGCGGTGCACGGGGCGGCGCCACTCATGTTACAGTTCAAGGCGGCGCCGCTGGAACTGCTGCTCTGGTGCACGAGGCGGTGCACGGGGCGATGCCGCTCGCTGTGGCGTCGCTGCCGCTGCTGCTCTGGGCGGTGCACGGGGCGATGCCGCTCGCTGTGGCGCCGCTACTGCTGCCGCTCGCGGTAGTGCACCGGGTGGTGCCGCTACCGCTTCTGCTCTGGGCGGTGCAGGGGGCGGCGCCACTCATGTTACAGTTCAAGGCGGCGCCGCTGGAACTGCTGCTCTGGTTCACGAGGCGGTGCACGGGGCGGGGCCGCTCATGTTACGGCTCGCGGTGGTGCAGGGCTCTTGCTAAAAAGAAAAAAAAAAAAAACCCTATTCAGTCTCACAGACCATCTTTTATAGAGGTGGCTGAGCCCCGCCCACACACAGGTGGCCATTCGGATTTCAACCTACCACAGTTAATATATGCACACCCCTCTGACTGAATACGGCTATCTGGCCTGGCCCGCCCCTATATCTGGGGTTTACAGTTCCTCTGCCTAATCAGGCCCCTACACTTTGGACGTGACTGTCACCACCACACCCTTGGACTCCGGGGAAGGGCAGGAATCCACAATTCCATCTTACCCACGTAAGGTCAAAAGCGTCAGGAGTGCAAGCAGCCGCACACGGGGAACTCCAGCCCATACACCTGGTCACGGTCCTCACACCTTATCTGGACGCTTCTGTGCGGGAAAAGCGCCCCCAACCCTAAAAGGGAAGCTCAGAGTTAACACCCCTAACCCTACCAAAGACATGTCTGGAGTTTTCAACTGTGAGGACACGAGTTCTTCTTGCATCTCCAGAAATCGTGCCATAAGTGCCTCCCAAGTTTCCAACCTGACTGAATAGGAAAGGCAGAACCTACACCCTAGAAGCTTAGGCCCAGGACGGACTCATCCGTTTGGAGCTCACAGGAGCAAGCACGGGGCATGTTGGAAGAGAACCAGTCCCCAAGGGAAGCCATCGGAAAAGGCTTTGGGGCCGGTTTCAGGAAGACAACGTGAATCTGCAGAAGGTCTCTGCCTTCTCTGTATTCGAAACGTGCATTCTGTTGTCTACCCTGAAGATAATTTCTTTAGGAAGAAGAGCTCATGGAGTTCCCAAGGGCTGGCACTTGAGAGAGTCTCAGGTGTGTGTGACATGCCCTCTGGTGTTGGGTTGTGCCTGTCCACTCTCCTGTGGGCTCGCCCTCTGCAGAGGCTCTCCTTGCCTTCCATTCAGGGTGTGGGGTGTGTGGGCCAAATATGATGAGTTTAAGCTTCGTGAGTCTGGTGGGCCTGTGTAACGTGAACTTACAACCACTCCACAAAACGGAAGGCCTGCTGAACTCTGTGGCCAGGTGAGAGGATGTGGGCAGGGCTTTCTTCTAGTCCCCTGCAGGATTTTCTCTTCTCCTGGGACGAAACAACGTGGCCTGAGGAATGCAGTCCCAACAGAGTTCCAGGTTTGTGATTCCGGAATTGCAGGTTGGGCAGCTAGTGTGCTCACCGTCCTGCCTGCCCCGTCCTCCTCAGTCTTGATGCTTGCGGTTGTAGAGCCCAAGTATCTTGCGCGGCCATCGAGGCATCTCCACCAACAATGCCCATCACGAAAGCACCCAAAGAACTAATAATCTTACCACGGTGTCAACAGGTATTGTCTCTGACCATGGTTTCCCAGCTGTCTGCACCGGGTTGCTTCCTGGTGTCCTCTCCAGGAGACACACAGTGTTTTCTGGAGTCCATGTCCACAAATGATGCTGATCGGGAATCCCCGGTACTCAAGTCCCTTGGGTGGCAAGAGCTCGTGTCATACAGACACTCTCCTTTTCTCCACCAACACCTATGGGTCAACATTCCAATTGTGGGTTCTACGGGGCTCCTCTCCCCTGGGCTTTCTTGTCTTTGGCCATGGCTCGCTGCCCTCTGAAGCACCAACCATCCAATTCTCCCATGAGCCCTGTCTCCATAACTCTCCCATAGTCTCTGGGACTTCTTCTCTCCCTCGTTGGGAGTGTGATTTCTAGGCTTCAGGTCCATTTATGCCAGGTTTCCATGGATGTGGTCATCGGCCGGCTGTGCTGATGGCTGAAGACAAGCCTAGAGCTTCCACACACTTCTAGAGTCTCCCTGGCCTCCAGAGGCCTGCCGACTCTTATGGAGCCGTAAGCAAGAAGGCATTCTTGCTCCTTGTGACACGTGGCGGAAAGCGAGAGAGGACTGGGCTGTGTCATATCAGTCAGTCACAGAAAGACAACCCCCATACGATTTCACTCACTCATGGGAGTAAAAATATGTGAAAAAGCAAGAATTTCTGCCCTGGGAATTTTCCTGGAATGCTGACTTCCCTTCCCTTCTTCCTTTCCTCACCTTCCAAGCTGACCAAGCACCAGAGTCAGACCTTACACCCGAGAAACCACAGAGAACCGGAGCTAAGCATGAACCCGCTCCCCCAAGGATATCCAACCTCCCAGATACCTAATGGTAGCCAAGAGGCCTCGCGGTGGATTGAGATCCCTAGCAATGGCAGTGGAACTAGGAACACCTTGATCTCTCTGGAGAAAGGTTGGTCTCAAGTATGGTAGACTGAACATCATTTTCTTTTCTCTTTGTATAGACAGTTGAAGTGGGAAAGAAAGAGAAAGGACCACCTGAGTTCATGCTCAGTCTAACAGGGCTCTTTCTGGATCCTTCCCAGGTCTTTCTACTCAAATCCATAGGACTCATAGGTCCTGAGAATGGGATTGCTGCCTCAGTGCAGTCAGCTTCTGTGATATCCCAATGCTCTGAGGGCCTAGCGACCACTCCTCACCAAACCACGCCTCATGACTTCAACTGGCTGGTGTCTTTCTGGGTCAGCCAGGAGTATCAAAACCACGCCAAACCACTGGAGCTGCCTGGGTATTTCGCCAAGAGAGTTTGTGAAGCGATTTGGGGTCACCTTCTCCATGGCCGAATTTGGGGTCTTTGGACGTGACTGTCACCACCACCCTTCTGGACTCCGGGGAAGGGAAGGAATCCACAATTCCATCTTACCCACGTAAAGTCCAAAAAGCGTCAGGAGTGCAAGCAGCCTCACACGGGGCACTCCAGCCCATACACGTGTTCATGGTCCTCACACCTTATCTGGACGCTTCTGTGCTGGAAAAGCGCCCCCGACCCTAAAAGGGAAGCTCAGAGTTAACACCCCTAACCCTACCAGAGACATGTCTGGAGTTTTCAACTGTGAGGACACGAGTTCTTCTTGCATCTCCAGAAATCGTGCCATAAGTGACTCCCAAGTTTCCAACCTGACTGAATATGAAAGGCAGAACCTACACCCTCGAAGCTTAGGCCCAGGACGGACTCATCCGTTTGGAGCTCACAGGAGCCAGCACGGGGCATGTTGGAAGAGAACCAGTCCCCATGGGAAGCCATCGGAAAAGGCTTTTGGGCCCGATTCAGGAAGACAACGTGAATCTAAAAAAGGTCTCTGCCTTCTCTGTATTCGAAACGTGCATTCTCATACCTACCCTGAAGAAAATTTCTTTAGGAAGAAGAGCTCATGGAGTTCCCAAGGTCTGGCACTTGAGAGAGTCTCAGGTGTGTGTGACATGCCCTCTGGTGTTGTGTTGTGGCTGTCCACTCTCCTGTGGGCTCGCCCTCTGCAGAGGCTCTCTTGCCTTCCATTCAGGGTGTGGGCTGTGTGGGCCAAATATGATGAGTTTAAGCTTCGTGAGTCTGGTGGGCCTGTGTAACGTGAACTTACACCCACTCCACAAAACGGAAGGCCTGCTGAACTCTGTGGCCAGGTGAGAGGATGTGGGCAGGGCTTTCTTCTAGTCCCCTGCAGGATTTTCTCTTCTCCTGGGACGAAGCAACGTGGCCTGAGGAATGCAGTCCCAACAGTGTTGCAGGTATGTGATTCCGGGATTGCAGGTTGGGCAGCTAGTGTGCTCTCCGTCCTGCCTGTCCCGATCTTCTCAGTCTTGATGCTTGTGGTTGTAGAGCCCAAGTATCTTGCGCGGCCATCGAGGCATCTCCACCAACACTGCCCATCACGAATGCACACAAAGAACTAATAATCTTACCACGGTGTCAACAGGTATTGTCTCTGACCATGGTTTCCCAGCTGTCTGCACCGGGTTGCTTCCTGGTGTCCTCTCCAGGAGACACACAGTGTTTTCAGGAGTCCATGGCGGCAAATCATGCTGATCGGGAATCCCCGGTACTCAAGTCCCTTGGGTGGCAAGAACTCATGTCATACAGACACTCTCCTTTTCTCCACCAACACCTATGGGTCAACATTCCAATTGTGGGTTCTAAGGGGCTCCTCTCCCCTGGGATTTCTTGTCTTTGGCCATGGCTCGCTGCCCTCTGAAGCACCAACCATCCAATTCTCCCATGAGCCCTGTCTCCATAACTCTCCCAGGGTCTCTGGGACTTCTTCTCTCCCTCGGTGGGGAGTGTGATTTCTAGGCTTCAGGTCCATTTATGCCAGGTTTCCATGGATGTGGTCATCTGCCGACCCTGCTGATGCCTGAAGACAGGCCTAGAGCTCCCACACACTTCTAGAGTCTCCCTGGCCTCCAGAGGCCCTGCCGACTCTTATGGAGCCGTAAGCAAGAAGGCATTCTTGCTCCTTGTGACACGTGGCGGAAAGCGAGAGAGGACTGGGCTGTGTCATATCAGTCAGTCACAGAAAGACAACTCCCATACGATTTCACTCACTCATGGGAGGAAAAATATGTGAAAAAGCAAGAATTTCTGCCTGCGAATTTTCCTGGAATGCTGACTTCCCTTCCCATCTTCCTTTCCTCACCTTCCAAGCTGACCAAGCACCAGAGTCAGACCTTACACCCGAGAAACCACAGAGAACCGGAGCTAAGCATGGACCCTCTCCCCCAAGGATATCCAACCTCCCAGATACCTAATGGTAGCCAAGAGGCCTCGCGGTGGATTGAGATCTCCAGCAATGGCAGTGGAACTAGGAACACCTTGATCTCTCTGGAGAAAGGTTGGTCTCAAGTATGGTAGACAGAACATCATTTTCTTTTCTCTTTGTATAGACAGTTGAAGTGGTCAAGAAAGAGAAAGGACCACCTGAGTTCA
Organism: Meles meles; assembly: GCF_922984935.1. Taxonomy (NCBI): domain Eukaryota; kingdom Metazoa; phylum Chordata; class Mammalia; order Carnivora; family Mustelidae; genus Meles; species Meles meles. Next base: position 20,163,408 of record NC_060088.1, on the reverse strand, counting down.
TGCTCAGTCTAACAGGGCTCTTTCTTGATCCTTCCCAGGTCTTTCTACTCAAATCCATAGGACTCATAAGTCATGAGAATGGGATTGCTGCCTCAGTGCAGTCAGCTTCTGTGATATCCCAATGCTCTGAGGGCCTAGCGACCACTCCTCACCAAACCACGCCTCATGACTTCAACTGGCTGCTGTCTTTCTGGGTCAGCCAGGAGTATCAAAACCACGCCAAACCACTGGAGCTGCCTGGGTATTTCGCCAAGTGAGTTTGTGAAGCGATTTGGGGTCACCTTCTCCATGGCCGAATTTGGGGTCTTTGGACGTGACTGTCACCACCACCCCCACCCTGGACTCCGGGGAAGGGCAGGAATCCACAATTCCATCTTACCCACGTAAGGTCAAGAAAGCGTCAGGAGTGCAAGCAGCCGCACACTGGGAACTCCAGCCCATACACCTGGTCACCGTCCTCACACCTTATCTGGACGCTTCTATGCGGGAAAAGCGCCCCCAACCCTAAAAGGGAAGCTCAGATTTAACATCCCTAACCCTACCAAAGACATGTCTGGAGTTTTCAACTGTGAGGACACGAGTTCTTCTTGCATCTCCAGAAATCGTGCCATAAGTGCCTCCCAAGTTTCCAACCTTACTGAATATGAAAGGCAGAACCTACACCCTCGAAGCTTAGGCCCAGGAAGGACTCATCCGTTTGGAGCTCACAGGAGCCAGCACGGGGCATGTTGGAAGAGAACCAGTCCCCATGGGAAGCCATCGGAAAAGGCTTTTGGGCCCGTTTCAGGAAGACAACGTGAATCTGCAAAAGGTCTCTGCCTTCTCTGTATTCGAAACGTGCATACCCTTACCTACCCTGAAGATAATTTCTTTAGGAAGAAGAGCTCATGGAGTTCCCAAGGGCTGGCACTTGAGAGAGTCTCAGGTGTGTGTGACATGCCCTCTGGTGTTGGGTTGTGGCTGTCCACTCTCCTGTGGGCTCGCCCTCTGCAGAGGCTCTCCTTGCCTTCCATTCAGGGTGTGGGGTGTGTGGGCCAAATATGATGAGTTTAAGCTTCGTGAGTCTGGTGGGCCTGTGTAACGTGAACTTACCCCCACTCCACAAAACGGAAGGCCTGCTGAACTCTGTGGCCAGGTGAGAGGATGTGGGGCAGGGCTTTCTTCTAGTCCCCTGCAGGATTTTCTCTTCTCCTGGGACGAAGCAACGTGGCCTGAGGAATGCAGTCCCAACAGTGTTGCAGGTTTGTGATTCTGGGATTGCAGGTTGGGCAGCTAGTGTGCTCACCGTCCTGCCTGCCCCGTCCTCCTCAGTCTTGATGCTTGCGGTTGTAGAGCCCAAGTATCTTGCGCGGCCATCGAGGCATCTCCACCAACACTGCCCATCCCGAATGCGCACAAAGAACTAATAATCTTACCACGGTGTCAGCAGGTATTGTCTCTGACCATGGTTTCCCAGCTGTCTGCACCGGGTTGCTTCTTGGTGTCCTCTCCAGGAGACACACAGTGTTTTCTGGAGTCCATGGCGGCAAATCATGCTGATCGGGAATCCCCGGTACTCAAGTCCCTTGGGTGGCAAGAACTCGTGTCATACAGACACTCTCCTTTTCTCCACCAACACCTATGGGTCAACATTCCAATTGTGGGTTCTACGGGGCTCCTCTCCCCTGGGCTTTCTTGTCTTGGGCCATGGCTCGCTGCCCTCTGAAGCACCAACCGTCCAATTCTCCCATGAGCCCTGTCTCCATAACCCTCCCATGGTCTCTGGGACTTCTTCTCTCTCTCGGTGGGGAGTGTGATTTCTAGGCTTCAGGTCCATTTATGCCAGGTTTCCATGGATGTTGTCATCTGCCGGCTGTGCTGATGGCTGAAGACAAGCCTAGAGCTCCCACACACTTCTAGAGTCTCCCTGGCCTCCAGAGGCCCTGCCGACTCTTATGGAGCCGTAAGCAAGAAGGCATTCTTGCGCCTTGTGACATGTGGCAGAGAGCGAGAGGACTGGGCTGTGTCATATCTGTCAGTCACAGAAAGACAACTCCCATACGATTCCACTCACTCATGGGAGGAAAAATATGTGAAAAAGCAAGAATTTCTGCCCTGGGAATTTTCCTGGGATGCTGAATTTCCTTCCCTTCTTCCTTTCCTCACCTTCCAAGCTGACCAAGCACAAAAGTCAGACCTTACACCCGAGAAACCACAGAGAACCGGAGCTAAGGATGGACCCGCTCCCCCAAGGATATCCAACCTCCCAGACACCTAATGGTAGCCAAGAGGCCTCGCAGTGGATTTAGATCTCTAGCAATGGCAGTGGAACTAGGAACACCTTTATCTCTCTGGAGAAAGGTTGGTCTCAAGTATGGTAGACAGAACATCATTTTCTTTAGCTTTGTATAGACAGTTGAAGTGGGAAAGAAACAGAAAGGACCACCTGAGTTCATGCTCAGTCTAACAGGGCTCCTTCTTGATCCTTCCCAGGTCTTTCTACTCAAATCCATAGGACTCATAGGTCATGAGAATGGGATTGCTGCCTCAGTGCAGTCAGCTTCTGTGATGTCACAATGCTCTGAGGGCCTAGCGACCACTCCTCACAAAACCATGCCTCATGACTTCAACTGCCTGGTGTCTTTCTGGGTCAGCCAGGAGTATCAAAACCACGCCAAACCACTGGAGCTGCCTGGGTATTTCGCCAAGAGAGTTTGTGAAGTGATTTGTGGTCACCTTCTCCATGGCCGAATTTGGGGTCTTTGGACGTGACTGTCACCACCACCCTTCTGGACTCCGGGGAAGGGCAGGAATCCACAATTCCATCTTACCCACGTAAGGTCCAAAAAGCGTCAGGAGTGCAAGCAGCCTCACAAGGGGAACTCCAGCCCATACACCTGGTCATGGTCCTCACACCTTCTCTGGACGCTTCTGGGCTGGAAAAGCGCCCCCAACCCTAAAAGGGAAGCTCAGAGTTAACACCCCTAACCCTACCAAAGACACGTCTGGAGTTTTCAACGGTGAGGACCCGCGTTCTTCTTGCATCTCCAGAAATCGTGCCATAAGTGCCTCCCAAGTTTCCAACCTGACTGAATATGAATGGCAGAACCTACGCCCTCGAAGCTTAGGCCCAGGACGGACTCATCCGTTTGGAGGTCACAGGAGCAAGCATGCGGCATTTTGGAAGAGAACCAGTCCCCAAGGGATGCCATCGGAAAAGGCTTTTGGGCCCGTTTCAGGAAGACAAAGTGAATGTGCAAATGGTCTCTGCCTTCTCTGTATTCGAAACGTGCATTCTGTTACCTTCCCTGAAGATAATTTCTTTAGGAAGAAGAGCTCATGGAGTTCCCAAGGTCTGGCACTTGAGAGAGTCTCAGGTGTGTGTGGCATGCCCTCTGGTGTTGGGTTGTGGCTGTCCACTCTCCTGTGGGCTCGCCCTCTGCAGAGGCTCTCCTTGCCTTCCATTCAGGGTGTGGGGTGTGTGGGCCAAATATGATGAGTTTAAGCTTCGTGAGTCTGGTGGGCCTACGTAACGTGAACTAACACCCACTCCACAAAACTGAAGGCCTGCTGAAATCTGTGGCCAGGTGAGAGGATGTGGGGCAGAGCTTTCTTCTAGTCCCCTGCAGGATTTTCTCTTCTCCTGGGACGAAGCAACGTCGCCTGAGGAATGCAGTCCCAACAGTGTTCCAGGTTTGTGATTCCGTGATTGCAGGTTGGGCAGCTAGTGTGCTCACCGTCCTGCCTGCCCCGTCCTTCTCAGTCTTGATGCTTGCGGTTGTAGAGCCCAAGTATCTTGCGCGGCCATCGAGGCATCTCCACCAACACTGCACATCCCGAATGCACACAAAGAACTAATAATCTTACCACGGTGTCAACAGGTATTGTCTCAGATCCTGGTTTCCCAGCTGTCTGCACCGGGTTGCTTCCTGGTGTCCTCTCCAGGAGACACACAGTGTTTTCTGGAGTCCATGGCGGCAAATCTTGCTGATCGGGAATCCCCGGTACTCAAGTCCCTTGGGTGGCAAGAACTCGTGTCATACAGACACTCTCCTTTTCTCCACCAACACCTTTGGGTCAACATTCCAATTGTGCGTTCTAAGGGGCTCCTCTCCCCTGGGCTTTCTTGTCTTTGGCCATGGCTCGCTGCCCTCTGAAGCTCCAACCGTCCAATTCTCCCATGAGCCTTGTCTCCATAACCCTCCCATGGTCTCTGGGACTTCTTCTCTCTCTCGGTGGGGAGTGTGATTTCTAGGCTTCAGGTCCATTTATGCCAGGTTTCCATGGATGTGGTTATCTTCCGGCTGTGCTGATGGCTGAAGACAAGCCTAGAGCTCCCACACACTTCTAGAGTCTCCCTGGCCTCCAGATTCCCTGCCGACTCTTATGGAGCCGTAAGCAAGAAGGCATTCTTGTGCCTTGTGACATGTGGCGGAGAGCGAGAGAGGACTGGGCTGTGTCATATCTGTCAGTCACAGAAAGACAACTCCCATATGATTTCACTCACTCATGGGAGGAAAAATATGTGAAAAAGCAAGAATTTCTGCCCTGGGAAATTTCCTGGGATGCTGCCTTCCCTTCCCTTCTTCCTTTCCTCACCTTGCAAGCTGACCAAGCACCAAAGGCCGACCTTACACATGAGAAACCACAGAGAACCGCAGCTAAGGATGGACCCTCTCCCCAAAGGTTATCCAACCTCCCAGATACCTAATGGTAGCCAAGAGGCCTCGCGGTGGATTGAGATCCCTAGCAATGGCAGTGGAACTAGGAACACCTTGATCTCTCTGGAGAAAGGTTGGTCTCAAGTGTGGTAGACAGAACATCATTTTCTTTTCTCTTTGTATAGACAGTTGAAGTGGGCAAGAAACAGAAAGGACCACCTGAGTTCATGCTCAGTCTAACAGGGTTTCTTCTTGATCCTTCCCATGTCTTTCTACTCAAATCCATACGACTCATAGGTCATGAGAATGGGATTGCTGCCTCAGTGCAGTCAGCTTCTGTGATGTCCCAATGCTCTGAGGGCCTAGCGACGACTCCTCACAAAACCACGCCTCATGACTTCAACTGGCTGGTGTCTTTCTGGGTCAGCCAGGAGTATCAAAACCACGCCAAACCACTGGAGCTGCCTGGGTATTTCGCCAAGAGAGTTTGTGAAGCGATTTGGGGTCACCTTCTCCATGGCCGAATTTGGGGTCTTTGGACGTGACTGTCACCACCACCCCCCTGGACTCCGGGGAAGGGCAGGAATCCACAATTCCATCTTACCCACGTAAAGTCCAAAAAGCGTCAGGAGTGCAAGCAGCCTCACACGGGGCACTCCAGCCCATACACGTGTTCATGGTCCTCACACCTTAGCTGGACGCTTCTGTGCTGGAAAAGCGCCCCCGACCCTAAAAGGGAAGCTCAGAGTTAACTCCCCTAACCCTACCAGAGACATGTCTGGAGTTTTCAACTGTGAGGACACGAGTTCTTCTTGCATCTCCAGAAATCGTGCCATAAGTGCCTCCCAAGTTTCCAACCTTACTGAATATGAAAGGCAGAACCTACACCCTCGAAGCTTAGGCCCAGGACGGACTCATCCGTTTGGAGCTCACAGGAGCAAGCACGGGGCATGTTGGAAGAGAACCAGTCCCCATGGGAAGCCATCGGAAAAGGCTTTTGGGCCCGATTCAGGAAGACAACGTGAATCTACAAAAGGTCTCTTCCTTCTCTGTATTCGAAACGTGCATTCTCATACCTACCCTGAAGAAAATTTCTTTAGGAAGAAGAGCTCATGGAGTTCCCAAGGTCTGGCACTTGAGAGAGTCTCAGGTGTGTGTGACATGCCCTCTGGTGTTGGGTTGTGGCTGTCCACTCTCCTGTGGGCTCGCCCTCTGCAGAGGCTCTCCTTGCCTTCCATTCAGGGTGTGGGGTGTGTGGGCCAAATATGATGAGTTTAAGCTTCGTGAGTCTGGTGGGCCTGTGTAACGTGAACTTACCCCCACTCCACAAAACGGAAGGCCTGCTGAACTCTGTGGCCAGGTGAGAGGATGTGGGCAGGGCTTTCTTCTACTCCCCTGCAGGATTTTCTCTTCTCCTGGGACGAAGCAACGTGGCCTGAGGAATGCAGTCCCAACAGTGTTCCAGGTTTGTGATTCCGGGATTGCAGGTTGGGCAGCTAGTGTGCTCTCCGTCCTGCCTGTCCCGATCTTCTCAGTCTTGATGCTTGCGGTTGTAGAGCCCAAGTATCTTGCGTGGCCATCGAGGCATCTCCACCAACACTGCCCATCACGAATGCACACAAAGAACTAATCATCTTACCACGGTGTCAACAGGTATTGTCTCTGACCATGGTTTCCCAGCTGTCTGCACCGGGTTGCTTCCTGGTGTCCTCTCCAGGAGACACACAGTGTTTTCTGGAGTCCATGGCGGCAAATCTTGCTGATCGGGAATCCCCGGTACTCAAGTCCCTTGGGTGGCAAGAACTCGTGTCATACATACACTCTCCTTTTCTCCACCAACACCTATGGGTCAACATTCCAATTGTGGGTTCTACGGGGCTCCTCTCCCCTGGGCTTTCTTGTCTTTGGCCATGGCTCGCTGCCCTCTGAAGCACCAACCGTCCAATTCTCCCATGAGCCCTGTCTCCATAACCCTCCCATGGTCTCTGGGACTTCTTCTCTCTCTCGGTGGGGAGTGTGATTTCTAGGCTTCAGGTCCATTTATGCCAGGTTTCCATGGATGTTGTCATCTGCCGGCTGTGCTGATGGCTGAAGACAAGCCTAGAGCTTCCACACACTTCTAGAGTCTCCCTGGCCTCCAGATGCCCTGCCGACTCTTATGGAGCTGTAAGCAAGAAGGCATTCTTCCGCCTTGTGACATGTGGCAGAGATCGAGAGAGGACTGGGCTGTGTCATATGTGTCAGTCACAGAAGGACAACTCCCATACAATTTCACTCACTCATGCTAGTGCAAAAGCAAGAAAAAGGGACAGGCAATTAGACTCCAACAAGGCATACAAAATTTGGTGTTTGTCCCAGGCAGGCTAGTCAGAATCTACCTTTCTAAAAGTGGATCAAATGGGACATTCAATGAAGGAAATGGGGCCGTACGGGGTGGAACGTAAGTTTCCACAGCATTTGAAGGTGAATTGTGATCTGGAATAGAGCAGCTTCATATCCCCTAAAATATCATTTTTGCGTTTTATGAAACGCACACACATGCACACACTTAAAAGAGTCCCAAAGAAGTTATTGATCAAGTAAGGAATAGGACTCAAGAAGCAAAACTCAGAGAAAGTACCATAAAAAACAAATGCTTAGAGACTCAAAGTATCAAACCGTCCAATCTTGATACGCTAAATCCTTTCCTATCAAGAATTAATTCATTAATTATTTAATTAATTATAACCTTACTTAAAGACTCTTGCACACAATTATGCTAGAAAATCCAATACCGGAGTGAAAAGGATAAATTCCAAGACACATAGGCACTAGCATGACAAGGTCATGAATCATACATATCTGACATCTTAGTTGTTGACGAAAGCATTTGAAGCAGACCTCAAACCTCTCCCGACACACAGACAGCCAGGTTCAAATCAATTCCCTGGTCCACAATTCGAGACATTTAATGGTAATGTCGTCTTTTCTCATCTATTCCCCAAATGTAGGAAGAGGAAAGACTCTAATTGACAATGTCCAAAGACCCAAATCAGATAAGGACCTTATAGGAAACAAATTGCATACCATTTGAATCAGTAAGATAATAAAACGAGAATTCATTTCTCTTCTCTTTCTTTCTTCATCTCCATGTGAAACGGCCTGTTTTGCTTTGTATTCACTATTTTTTTCTGATATTCGGCAAGCCAGCCTTTCGTCCATCCTACGTTTTTTGACCTAGTGTACCCTGATTCTTTAATTGCATATACAAACAAGTACTCATCCTCATATAATGCCACACCACCTCCATACCCATGAACCAGTTCCCTCTTTATGGCAGGACTTATCCTCCTGTAACCCACAGCTTGGTCCCCAAAGTCCTGAGTCTCTCATGGTGTGACTCCGTGTTTGACTTCTTCTCCTTCTGTTTTCCCTTACTATTACTCATGTCCATGATATTGCTCATGGGCCACATAGGAGTGAAGCCATAGGATATTTTCCTTGGTCGGCTTTCATTTTCATTTGGAAATCATGTTCTTTATCATCATCATAATCATCTTTATCCACTAGCCCTTAAAATGGAATCTCGGCTCCTTCCACAGTGATGCTAGAGTGGGCATGGCAGGTCATGGATGTTGGCCGCTCATTTTCATCTGAATAAAGAGAGTTGCTCAACATGTCCCTCCCCATGACTATGGCATGTTGCATCAACTAATGATGACAAGGAGTGCTGACCAGGGCTCTTTTCTTCGGGGTAGCGATCATGCAGAATTTCACACTCCATGAAGCCTTTGCAACGGTGTTTAAGGTAATGACATGTCGACAAGCCTTCATCCCTTAGGACTGCTGTTTCAGGACAATAGCAGATATGGACACGGAGAACACAATGCTTCCCTGCCCTGGCAATTTTCCTGGAATTCTGACTTTCCTTCCCTTCTTCCTTCCCTCACCTTCCAAGCTGACCAAGCACCAAAGGCTGACCTTACACCTGAGAAACCATGGAGAACAGAAGGTAAGAATGGACCCTCTCACCCAAGGATATCCAACCTCCCAGAGACCTAATGGTAGCCAAGAGGCCTCGCTGTTGATTGAGATCTCTAGAAATTGCAGTGGAAATAGGAACACCTTGCTCTCTCTGGAGAAATGTTGTTCTAAAGAATGGTAGACAGCACATCGTTTTCTTTTCTCTTTGTATAAAAAGTGGAAGTGGGAAAGAAACAGAAAGGACTACCTGAGTTCTTCATCAGGTTAACAGGGCTCTTTCTTGTTCCTTCCCAGGTCTTTCTACTTAAAGCCATAGGACTCATAGGTCATGAGAATGGGATTGCTGCTTCAGTGCCGTCAGCTTCTGTGATGTCACAAAGCTCTGAGGTCCTAACAACCACTCCTCACCAAACCACGCCTCATGACTTCACCTGGCTGGTGTATTTCTGGGATAGCCAGGAGTATCAAAATTACACCAAACACTGGTGCTGCCTGGGTGTTTCACCAAGAGAGTTTGTGAAGCGATTTGTGGTCACCTTCTCCATGGCCGAATTTGGAGTCTTGACGTGACTGTCACCACCACCCATCTGGATTCCAGGGAAGGGCAGGAATCCACAATTCCATCTTACCCACGTAATGTCAAGAAAGAGTCAGGATTACAAGCAGCCTCACACAGGGAACTCCACGGCATACACATGTTCATGGTCCTCACACCTTATCAGGATGCTTCTGTCCAGGAAAAGTGCCCCAACCCTAAGAGGGAAGCTCAGAGATAACACCGTTGCCCCTATGAAAGACATTTCTGGAGTCTTCAACTGTGAGGACAGGAGATCTTCTTGCATCTCCAGTAATCGTGCCATAAATGCCTCCCAAATTTGTCACCTGACCAAATACTAAATGCAGACCCTACACCCTAGAAGCTTAGGCCCAGGACGGACTCATCTGTTTTGAGCTCACAGTAGCAAGCACAGCGCATGTTGGAAGAGAATCATTCCCCACGTGAAGCCATTGCAACAGGATTTTGGGACCGTTTCAGGAAGACATCGTGAATCTACAAAAGGTCTCTGTCTTCTCTGTATTCGAAATGTGCATTCTGTTATCTACCGTGAAGATAATTTCTTTAGGAACAAGAGGTCATGGAGTTCCCAAGGACTGGCATTTGATAGAGTCTCAGGCGTGTGTGACATGCCCTCTGGTGTTGTGTTGTGGCTGACCACTCTCCTGTGGGCTTGTCCTCTGAAGAGGCTCTCCAGGCCTTGCATTCAGAGTGTGTGGTGCCTGGGCCAAATATGTTGAGTTTAAGCTTCGTGGGTCTGGTGGGCCTGTGAATCCTGAACTTAAACCCACTCCACAAAATTGAAGGCCTGCTGAACTCTGTGGCCAGGTGAGAGGATGTGGGCAGGGCTTTCTTCTAGTCCCCTGCAGGTTTTTCAGTTCTCCTGGGACTAAGCACTGTGGCCTGAGGAAGGCAGTCCCAACAGTGTTCCAGGTTTGGGATTCCGTGATTACAGGTTGGGCAGCTAATGTGCTCACCGTCCTGCCTGCCCCGTCCTTCTCATTCTTGATGCTGGCGTTTGTAGAGCCCAAGTATCTTTCGCAGCCATCAAGGCATCTCCACCAACACTGCCCATCACGAATGCACACAAAGGAATAATAATCTTACCACGGTGTCAACAGGTATTGTCTCTGATCACGGTTTCCAGGCTGTCTGTACTGGTTGCTTGCTGGTGTCCTCTCCAGGAGATACACAGTGTTCTCTGGAGTCTATGTCTGCAAAGCATGCTGATCTGGAATCCCCCGGCCTCAAGACCCTTAGGTTGCAAGAACTCGTGTCCTTCAGACACTCTCCATTTCTCCGCCAACCCTTATGGGTCAACATTCAAATTGTGGGTTCTAAGGTACTCCTCTCCCCTGGGCCTTTGTCTTTGGCCATGGCTCCCTGTCCTCTGATGCACCAACCATCCAATTCTCCCATAAGCCCTGTCTACACAATTCTCTCATGGTCTCTGTGACTTATTCTCTTTTTCGCTGTGGAGTGTGATTTCTAGGCTTCAGGTCCATTTATGCCAGGTTTCCATAGATGTGGTAACCTTCTGGTGGTTCTGATGGCTGAAGACAAGCCTAGAGCTCCCAGACACCTCTAGAGTCTCTCTGGCCTCCAGATGCACTCTGGATTCTATGGAGCCATAAGCAAGAAGAGATTCTTGCTCCTTGTGACATGTGGCAGAAAGTGAGAGAGGATTGGGCTGTGTCATATCTGTCAGTCACAGAAAGACAACTCCCGTACGATTTCACTCACTCATGGGAGTAAAAAACATGTGAAAAAGCAAGAAAAAGGGACAGGCAATTGGACTCTTAACAAGGCACACAAAATTTGGTGTTTGTCCCAGGCAGTCTAGTCAGAATCTACCTTTCTAAAAGTGGATCAAATGGGACATTCAATGCAGGAAATGTGGCCGAACGGGATAGAACGTGAGTTTCCACAGTGTTTGAAGGTGAATTGTGATCTGGAATAGAGCAGCTTCATATCTCCTAAAATATCATCTTTTGCATTTTGTGAAACACACACACGCACACACACACACACACACACACACACACACACACACACACACACATTTAAAAGAGTCCCACAGAACTTAGGGACCAAGTGAGGAAAGGACTCATGGAAGCAAAACTCAGAGAAAGTACCATAAAAAACATAAGCTTAGAGACTCAAAGTATCAAACCTTCCAATCTTGATACGTTAACTCGACCTATCAAGAATTAATTAATAAACAACCTTACCTAAAGACACCTACACACATCTCTCCTAGAAAATACAATACCGGAGAGAAAGGCTAAATTCCAAGACACATATCCACTACCATGACAAGATCATGAGTCATACATATCTGACGTCTTAGGTGTTGACGAGAGCTTTTGAAGCAGTCCTCAAACATCTCCCTACACACAGAAAGTCAAGTTCAAATCAATTCCCTAGTCCACTATTCGATACATTTAATGGTAATGTCGGCTTTTCTCATCTATTCCCAAAATGTAGGAAGAGGAAGTACTCTAATTTACCATGTCCAAAGTCCCATTTCAGATAAGGACCTTATAGGAAACCAATTGCATACCATTTGAATCAGTAAGATAATAAAATGAGAATTCATTTCTCTTCTCTTTCTTTCTTCATCTCCATATGAAACGGCCTGTTTTGATTTCTATTCACTATTTTTTTCTGATATTCGGCAAGCCAGCCTTTCATCCATCCTACGTTATTTGACATAGTGTTCCCTGATTCTTTAATTGCATATGCCACCATGTACTCATCCGCATATAATGCCACACCACCTCCATACCCATTAACCAGTTCACCATTAGGGCAGGACTTATCCTCCTGGAACCCTCAGCTTTGTCCCTTATGTCCTGAATCTCTACTGATTTGTCTCCCTATCTGACTTATACTCCTTTTGTTTTCCCTTACTACTACTTATGTCCATGGTATTCCTCATGGGCCACCTATGAGTGAAGCCATGGGATATTTCCCTTGGTATTCTTGCTTTTTTTCATTTGGAAATTATCTTCTTTTTTTATATTTTATTTTTTTATTTGTTTATTTACAGCATTAACAGTGTTCATTGTTTTGGCATCACACCCAGTGCTCCATGCAGTACGTGCCCTCCCTATTACCCACCACCGAGTTCCTCAACCTCCCACCCCCGCCCCTTCAAAACCCTCTGGTTGTTTTTCAGAGTCCATAGTCTCTCATGATTCATCTCTCCTTCCAGTTTCCCTCAACTCCCTCTCCTCTCCATTACCCCATGTCCTCCATGTTATTTGTAATGCTCCACAAATAAATGAAAACACATGATAATTGACTCTCTCTGCTTGACTTATTTCACTCAGCATAATCTCTTCCAGTCCCGTCCATGTTGCTACAAAAGTTGGCTATTCATCCTTTCTGATGGAGGCATAATATTCCATTGTGTATATGCACCACATCTTCCTTATCCATTCATCCATTGAAAGGCATCTTGGTTCTTTCCAGTTTGGCGACCATAGCCATTGCTGTAATAAAAATTGGGGTACAGATGGCCCTTCTTTTCACTACATCTGTATCTTTGGGGTGAATACCCAGCAGTGCAATTGCAGGGTCATAGGGAAGCTCTATTCTTAATTTCTTTAGGAATCTCCACACTGTTCTCCAAAGTGGCTGCACTAACTTGGATTCCCACCAACAGTGTAAGAGGGTTCCCCTTTCTCCACATCCTCTCCAACACACGATGTTTTCTGTCTTGCTAATTTTATCCATTCTAACTGGTGTCAGGTGGTATCTCAATGTGGTTTTAATTTGAATCTCCCTGATGGCTAGTGATGATGAACATTTTTCATGTGTCTGATAGCCATTTGTATGTCATTGTTGGAGAAGTGTCTGTTCATACCTTCTGCCCATTTTTTGATATGATTATCCTTTTTGTGTGTGTTGAGTTTGAGAAGCTCTTTATAGATACTGGATATCAACCTTTTGTCTGTACTGTCATTTGCAAATATATTCTCCCATTCCGTGGGTTGCCTTTTTGTTTTGTTCACTGTTTCCTTTGCTGTGCTTAAGTTTTTGATCTTGATGAAGTCCCAAATGTTCATTTTCGCTTTTGTTTCCTCGGCCTTTGGAGACATATCATGAAAGAAGTTGCTGTGGCTGATATCGAAGAGGTTACTGCCTTTGTTCTCCACTAGGATTCTGATGGATTCCTGCCTCACGTTGAGGTCTTTTATCCATTTCGAGTTTATCTTTGTGTACGGTGTAAAAGAACGGTCGAGTTTCATTCTTCTACATATCGCTGTCCGGTTTTCCCAGCACCATTTATTGAAGAGCCTGTCTTTTTTCCATTGAATATTTTTTCCTGTTTTGTTGAAGATTATTTCACCATAGAGTTGAGGGTCCATATCTGGGCTCTCCACTCTGTTCCACTGGTCTGTGTGTCTGTTTTTATGACAGTACCACGCTGTCTTGGTGATCACAGCTTTGTAGTAATGCTTGAAATTGGGTAACGTGATGCCGCCAGTTTTGTTTTTGTTTTCAGCATTTCCTTAGCAATTCAGGGTCTCTTCTGATTCCATACAAATTTTAGGATTATTTGCTCCAGCTCTTTGAAAAATGCCGGTGGAATTTTGATCGGAATGGCATTAAAAGTATAGATTGCTCTAGGTAATATGGACATTTTAACAATGTTTATTCTTCCAATCCAAGAGCATGGAACAGTCTTCCATCTTTTTGTGTCTTCTTCAATTTCTTTCATGAGTGTTCTGTAGTTCCTCGAGTACAGGTCCTTTACCTCTTTGGTTAGGTTTATTCCCAGTTATCTTATGGTTCTTGGTGCTATAGTAAATGGAATTGATTCTCTAATTTCCCTTTCTGTATTTTCATTGTTAGTGTATAAGAAAGCCACTTATTTCTGTACATTGACTTCGTATCCTGCCACGTTACTGAATTGCTGTATGAGTTCTAGTAGTTTGGGGGTGGAATCTTTGGGGTTTTCTATATGAAGAATCATGTCATCTGTGAAGAGAGAGAGTTTGACTTCTTCCTTGCCAATTTAGATGCCTTTTATTTCTCTTTGTTGTCTGATTGCCATTGCTAGAACTTCTAATACTATGTTGAACAAGAGTGGTGAGAGTGGGCATCCTTGTCGTGTTCCTGATCTCAATGGGAAGGCTGCAAGCTTTTTCCCAATGAGGATGGTATTTGCTGTGGTTCTGTCATAGATAGATTTTATGAAGTTCAGGAATGTTCCCTCCATCCCTATACTTTGAAGCGTTTTCATCAGGAATGGATGCTGGATATTGTCAAACGCTTTTTCTGCATCAATTGAGAGGACCATGTGGTTATTCTCTCTTCTCTTATTGATTTGTTCTATCACATTGATTGATTTGTGAATGTTAAACCAACCTTGCAAGGCAGGGATGAATCCCACCTGGTCATGGTGGATAATCTTTTGAATGTGCTGCTGGATCCTGTTTGCTAGGATCTTGTTGAGAATCTTTGCATCCGTATTCATCAGTGATATTGGTCTGAAATTCTCCTTTGTGGTAGGGTCTGTGCCTGGTTTGGGGATCAAGGTAATGCTGGCTTCATAAAAAGAGTCTGGAAGTTTTCCTTCTGCTTCAATTTTTTGGAACAGCTTCAGGAGAATTGGTGTTATTTCTTCTTTGAAAGTTTGGTAGCATTCCCCAGGGAATCCGTCAGGTTCTGGGCTCTTGTTTTATGGGAGGTTTTGATCACTGCTTCAATCTCGTTACTAGATATCGGTCTATTCAGGTTGTCAATTTCGTCCTGGTTCACTTTTGGGAGTTTGTAGTTTTCCAGAAATGCATCCATTTTTAATGGATTTAAAATTCCTCTAATTTTCTTAGCTTATTGGCATATAACGGTTAGTAATAATTTCTGGTGATTGTTTCTATTTCCTTGGTGTTAGTTGTGATCGCTCCCTTTTCATTCAGAATTTTATTAATTTGGGCTTTCTCTCTTCTTTTGGATTATTGTGGCCAATGGTTTATCAATCTTATTGATTCTTTCAAAAAACCAGCTTCTAGTTTCATTGATACGTTTTACTGTATCTCTGGTTTCTACCTCATTGATCTTTGCTCTAATCTTGATTATTTCCCTTCTTGCATGTGGAGTTGGTTTGATTTGTTGTTGATTCTCCAGTTCTTTAAGGTGTAGAGACAGCTGGTGTATTCTGGATTTTTCAATTTTTTTGAGGGAGGCTTGGATGGCTATGTATTTCCCCCTTAGAACCACCTTTGCTGTATCCTATAGGTTTTGGTCTGAAGTGTCTTCATTCTCATTGGTTTCCATGAATTGTTTAAGTTCATCTTTGATCTCCTGGTTGATCCAAGCATTCCTAAGCAAGTTGGTCTTTAGCTTCCAGGTCTTTGAGTTCCTTCTGAACTTTTCCTTTTGATTGAGTTCCAGTTTCAAAGCATTGTGATCTGAGAGTATGCAGGGATTAATGTCAGTCTTTTGTGTCCGTTGAGTCCTGCTTTGTGACCCAGTATGTGGTCTATTCTGGAGAAGGTTCCATGTGCACTTGAGAAGATGAGTATTCTGTAGTTTTAGGGTGGAATGTTCTGTATATGTCTATGAGGTCCATCTGGTCCAATGTTTCATTCAATGCTCTTATTTCTTTATTAATTTTCTGCTTCGATGATCTGTCTATTTCTGAGAGTGGCGTATGAAAATCTCCTACTATTATTGTATTCATATCAATATGACTATCTTGATTGATAGTTTTCTTATGTAATTGGATGCTCCCATATTGGGGACATAGATATTCACAATTGTTAGATCATCTTGGCGGATAGTCCCTTTAAGAATTATATAGTGTCCTTCTGTATCTCTGACTACAGTCTTTAGTTTAAAATCTAATTTATCTGACATGAGAATCGCTACCCTGGCTTTCTTTTGAGGCCTATTGGCATGAAAGATGCTTCTGCATCAATTCACTTTCAGTCTGGGTGTATCCTTAGGTTCAAAATGGGTCTCTTGTAGACAAAATATGGATGGGTCCTGTCATTTTATCCAATCTGCAATCCTGTGTTATTTTATGGGCACATTTAGGCCATTCACATTGAGAATGATTATTGAGAGATAGGTTTTTATTGACATTGTGTTGCCTTTGAAGTCTTTCTGTCTGTAGATTGTTTCTATATTTCTGTTCATGATATTCTTAGGATTTTTTCTCTTTTACAGGATCCCCTTAATATTTCCTGCAGTGTTGGCTTGGTGGTTGCATAGTCTTTTATGCCTTGCCGGTTTTGGAAACTCTTTATCTCTCCATCCATTTTAAATGTCAGTCTTGTTGGATAGAGTATACTTGGTTGCATGTTCTTCTCATTTCGTACTCTGAATATATTTTGCCAGCGCTTTTTGGCTTGCCAAGTCTCTGTGGAAAGGTCTGACGTTATTCTAATGGGCTTTCCTCTATATGTAAGGAGCTTCTTTGTCCTAGCTGCTTTTAAGAGGGTCTATCTTGAAACATAATTCCTCATTCTAACTATAAGGTGTCGTGAGGACTTTCGAGAATCTAAAATCTTGGGAGGAAGTCTCTCTGCCTCTAGGACATGAACGTTGTTTCCATTCGCAAGCTTGGGAAAATTTTCATAGACAACTTCTTCCACTATATCTTCTAGACTTCTTTCTTTTTTCTCCCCTTCAGGGATTCCAATAATTCTGACGTTGGAACGTTTCATGACATTGTTTATTTCCCTGATTCTGTTTTCGTGGCTTCCTCCTGATCCTTTCTCTCTATCTGTTTGTCCTCCAGATCACTAATTCTATCTTCTGTCTCAGTTACTGTAGCTTTTAGAGAATTTAGATTAGATTGGAACTCATTGAGAGCATTTTGAACATCATCCCTGGTGGCTTTCAGTTCTGCCCTAATCAATTCTGTTTGGTCATCCATGGCTTTCTCCAAACTAGCTATTGCCTGGATAATTGTTAGTCTGAATTCCTTTTCAGACATATTGTCTATGTCGATAGCCATCAGCTCTGTTGCAGAAGGCCCATCCTCTGTATTTTTCTTCTGTTGGGTATTCCTCCTCCTAGTCATTTTGGCAAGAGATGACTGAACAGATGCAGCTGGACTTATCGATTGTGGTGCAGTCAATGTGCACCCTGGAACACTTCTGTGCAATCACGATTCCCCACCCAAATGAGAGAAAAAAAAAAAAGAAATAGAGAAGAAGAAAGAAAAACAAAGGGAAAAGAAAAAAAAATGAGAGAGAGAGAGATAGGAAAAAAAGGGAAGATAAAAGAGAAGGCTCAGCCCAGATGGGCCACAAAGTAAGATTCATGAAGTATACAAACAAAACAGACAAACAAAAAGACTGATAAAAGTACATTAGAAGAGAAAATAAAATATATATATAAGCAAAAAAGGGAAGAACCTCATCAGAAAGAACCCCAAGTATAAGATTTATATATTATCCGGACAAACACAATTTCACAGAAACACTGACAGAAGGAAAAATTGGGAGAGTTTTTATAAATTCTCAGTGTGAGTGAGGAAGTTTATTTTGATTCTTCCTGAATGTATCTTGATGTTTTTGTTAAGGGACTCAACTTTCCTAAGTTGCAGGGGGATTAACAACTGGTTTGCCTATAGGGGTAGCATTGATTGGGGAAAGGGGATTAACTTGAAGTTTAACTCTATATGTATAGTAGAAAATAAAATAAAATAAATAGTAGAAAATAAAATTTTCATATTTTTCATATAGTAGAAAATAAAAATTAAAAAGAATAAACTAGACTAAACTAAGTTAAAATTAAAAAAGAATTAAAAAAATAGAAAAGCAAAAGAAAAACACGGGTATATGTATGAAAAAGTTCAGGTTAGAAGGTTATTAAAGAAGTTGATGTACTGGATATCACAGTGTAGTGGTAAATAGGTTAAAAATTATCTGTATGTATTAAAAAAAAGAACCAGAATATTGGTAAAGAGTTAAAAATAAAATTTGTATTTATGAAGTAGTGGTAATTGTTCTCTTGTAGTCTTTTTTTTTTTTTTCTTCTTCCTGGTTGGTTTTCTGGGGAGGAGCCTGCCTCGTGGGTTTTCAGACGATGATGTTCCCTGACTTAGGTCCTCCCACTCCCCTCAAGGGGGTCGGCTCTGAGGAAACTGTTTTTTCCAGGCTTTTGTTCTCTGGGGGATTTTTATGTTCTTTCATCTGCTTTCTCTCACCTTGACAGCTTTTGATGGTTTTTGGAGGTTTAGAGGAGAGCAAACTGCACCCGACCTCCCTCTCAGAGAGAAGCCTCAGAATGTTCTGCAAGAGCTGCTGGCAGAGTCGTTTCTGAGTCACTGTCCCTGGGGATGCAGGACCTCCTCGTTGTACCCAAAACCAGGGCAGCTCCAGACCACCAGAAAGGTTCCGAGCAGAGATCGCACACTGAGATATTCCCGCTGTCCCGGGGTGGGAATGTCTGGTTTTCTAGCGCCTATGAGCACCTATCATATGGGAGGGTGTGGGACGCACGCGTTTCAGGATTGCCATCTGGTCAGGGTCCCAGCCCCTCATGGGAGCCAGACCCCACTCATTCTCGGTGGCGCTGGCATTCAGGCACACTGGAGGCTCAGCGACAGAGACCTGATTTCTCCACCACACTCTCTCTGGCTCAGCACCAGGAGGGGCTGTCCTGGGTCCAGGGACTTTGGTCCCTGACCCTAACCGCCAAGGTTCCCACTATTTCCCCCCGCAATCCTTTGCTCTTTGTTTTTTGAGTGCTTTTAACCAGACTCCAAGTTAATACTGGTCCCCAGAGGCAGGGCACTCTCGTATTGGGGTATTACTTTCGAAACTGTCACCTCTGGAGGCTCCCTCCACCTTTTGTTTATCTTCAGATATCAGTCCTACGCTCCCAGTCTGCTTTACCTGCCACTGGCATCTTCTGCTCCTGTAGAGATCCAGACGTGTATAATTCTGATCTCAGGCTGATTTTATGGGTGGTCGGAGTTCTTTGGTAGGTAATCAGCTCACTTTAGAGTACAGGTTGAAATGGTGCCTCCTCATACTTCCCCGCCATCTTGACTCCTCTGGAAATCATCTTCTTTATCATCACCTTCATAATCATCTTTATCCACTAGCCCTTACTAGATACTAGGGTATCTCGGCTCCTTCAACAGTGATGCTCGTGTGGGCATGGCAGGCCATCGATGTTGGCCGTTCATTTTCATCTGAAAAGAGAGTTGCTCAACATGGCTCTCCCCATGATTTTGGCATGTAGCATTAACTAATGATAACAAGTAGTGCTGACCAGGGCTCTTTCTGTACGGGTAGATATCATGCAGAGTTTCACTCTCCATGAAGCCTTTGCAACGGTGTTTAAGGTAATGTCAGGTAGACAGAGTCTTCATCCTTAGGACTGCTGTTTCAGGACACTAGCAGATAAGGACACAGATAGCATAACGTATCCCTTCCCTGGCACTTTTCCTGGAATTGTGACTTCGCTTCCCTTCTTCCTTCCCTCAACTTCCAAGCTGACCAAGCACCAAAGGCAGACCTTACACCCGAGAAACCATAGGGAACAGAAGCTAAGAATGGGCCCTCTTACCAAAGGATGTCCAACCTCCCAGAGACATAATGGTAGCCAAGAGGCCTTGTGTAAATTGAGATCTCTAGTAATTGCAGTGAAAATAGGAACACCTTTACTCTCTGGAGAAATGTTGGTCTAAATAATGGTATAAAGAACATCGTTTTCTTTTCTCTTTGTATAGAAAGTGGAAGTGGGAAAGAAACAGAAAAGACCACCTGAGTTCATGATCAGGCTAACAGGCTCTTTCTTGTTCCTTCCCAAGTCTTTCTACTTAAAGCCATAGGACTCATATGGCATGTGTTTGGGGTTTCTGCTTCAGTGAAGTCAGTTTCTGTGAAGTCACAAAGCTCTGAGGTCCTAGGAACCACTCCGCACCAAACCACGCCTCATCACTTCACCTGGATGGAGTTGTTCTGGGTCAGCCAGCAGTATCAAAATCACCCCAACATCTGGACTCACCTGGCGATTTCACCAAGACAGTTTGTGAAGCGATTTGGGGTCACCTTCTCCATGGCTGAATTTGAAGTCTTTGGCCAGGGCTGTCACCACCCCTCTAGACTCATTAGAGGGGGAAGAATCCACAATTCCATCTTACCCACGTAATGTCAAGAAAGAGTCAGGAGTACAAGCAGACTCACACTGGGAACTAAACGCTATACACATGTTCATGGTCCTCACAACCTATCGGGATGCTTCTGACCAGGAAAATGCGCCCCCTGCCTCCGTGGAAATCTCAGAGTTAACACCTGCAACCATAGAAAAGACATGCCTGGAGGCTCCAACACTGAGGACATGAGTACTTCTCGCATCTCCAGAAATCGTGCCATTAATGCCTCCCCATTTTTCAGCTGGCCAAACATTAAAGGCAGATCCTACACCCTAGAAGCTTAGGCCCAGGACGGATTCATCTGTTTGAAGCTCACAGGAGCAAGCATGGAGCATGTTGGAAGATAACCAATCCCCATGTGAAGTCATCAGAAAAGGATTTCGGGCCAGTTTCAGGAATACAACATGAATCTACAAAAAGTCTCTTTCTCTTCTGTATTCTGTTATCTACCCTGAAGATATTTTTTTTAGGAAGAAGAGCTCATGGAGTGCTCAAGGGCTGACACTTGAGAGAGTCTCAGGTGTGTGTGACACGCCCTCCGGTATTGTGTTGTGGCTGTCCACTCTCCTGTGGGCTCGTCCTCTGCAGACGCTCTCCTTGCCTTCTATTCAGTGTTTGGTGTCTGGGTCAAATATGGTGAGGTTAAGCTTCGTGGATCTGGTGTGCCTGTGAAGCTTGAACTTAAAACCACTCCACAAAACGTAAGGCCTGCTGAATTCTGTGGCCAGGTGAGAGGATGTGGGCAGGGCTTTCTTCTAGTCCCCAGCAGGATTTTATGTTCTCCTGGGATTAAGCAACGTTGGCCTAAAGAAGGCACACCCAACAGATTTCCAGGATTTAGAATCCGTGATTGCAGGTTGGGCAGCTAATGACCTCACTGTCCTGCCTGTCCCGTCCTTCTCAGTCTTGATGCTGGGGGTCGTAGGGCCCAAGTATATTTGGCTCCCATCGAGGCATCTTCACCTACGTGCTCATCACGAATGCACACATAGAATTAGTAATCTTACCACGGTGTCAACAGGTGTTGTCTCTGATCTTAGTTTCCAGGCTGTCAGCAATTTTTGCTTGATGGTGTCCTCTCCAGGAGATACACAGTGTTCTCTGGAGTCTATGTCTGCAAAGCATGCTGATCTGGAATCCCCGACCCTCAAGATCCTTCAGTTGCAAGAACTCGTGTCTTTCAAACACTCTCCTTTTCTCCGAGAACAGCTAAGGGTCAACATTCAAATTGTGGGTTTTAAGTGAGCTCCTCTCCCCTGGGCATTTGTTTTTAGTCATGGCTCCCTGCCCTCGGAAGCACCAATCATCCAATTCTCCCATAAGCCCTTTCTAGACCCTTCTACCATGGTTTGTGTGACTTCTTTTCTCTTTCTCTGTGGAGTATGATTTCTAGGCTTCAGGTCCATTTATGCCATGAGTACATTGATGTGTTCATCTTCAGGTTGTGCTTATGGCTGGAGAAAAGTCTGAGCTTGCAAACACTTGTACAGTCTCCCTGCCTTCCAGATGCACTGCGGACATTTATGGCGCCGTAATCAAGAAGGCTTTCTTGATCCTTGTGACCTGTGGTGGACAGGGAGAGAGCATTGGGTTGTGTCATATCTGTCAGTCACAGAAAGGCAATTACCATACTATTTCACTCACTCATGGAAGTAAAGAAACATGTGAAAAAGCAAAACAAGGAGACAGGCAATTAGACTCTAACCAGGCACACAAAATTTGGTGTTTATTCCAGGCAGGCTAGGCAGAAACTGCCTTTCTAAAAGTGGATCAAATGGGACATTCAATACAAGAATTATAGCCGAATGGGGTGTAACGTGAGTTTCCATAGTCTTTGAATGAGAATACGGGTCTGGAATAGAGCAGCTTCATATCTCTTAAAATATCATATTTAGCGTTTTCTGAAACACACACACACACGCACGCACACACACACACACACACACACACTTAATAGAGACCCACAGAAGTTAGGGAGCAAGTGAGGAATAGCACTCATGGAAGCAAAATTCAGAGAAAATACAATAAAAAAAACAATAGCTTAGAATCAGAGTAATAAGCCCTCCAAACTGGGTAAGTTAACTCCTTATCTATCAAGAATTAATTAATCAATTAATTAATTAATTAATTAATTAAACAACATTACCTAAAAGACCCCTCCGCACAAGTATGACAGGAAATCCAATACCTTAGAGAAAAGGATAAATTCCAAGACACATACGCACTACAATGACAAGATCATGAGTCATACATATCTGACCTCTCAGGCAATGAATTTTGAAGCAGCTTTTTAAGCAGTCCTCAAACATATCCCATCATACAGAAAGCCAGGTTCAGATCAATTCTTGTCATCATTCGAGACATTTAATGGGAATGTCGGCTTTGCTCATCTATTCCCAAAATGTAGGAAGAGGAAAGACTCTAATTTACAATGTCAAAAGACCCAATTCACATAAGGACCTTATAGGAAACCTATTGCACACAATTTTAATCAGTAAGGTAATAAAAGTAGAATTCATTTCTCTTCTCTTTCTTTCTTCATCTCCATGTGAAATGGCCTGTTTTGCTTTATATTCAATATTTTATTCTGAAGAAGCAGTCCCAACTGTGTTCCAGGTTTGGGAATCCGTGATTGCAGGTTGGGCAGCCAATGACCTCACCGTCCTGCCTGTGGCCACTTCTCAGTCTGGATGCTGGCGGTTGTAGAGCCCAAGTATCTTTGGTGCCCATCGAGGCATCTCCACCAACACTGCCCATCACGAATGCATACAAAGAAATAATAATCTTACCACGGTGTCAACAGGTACTGTCTCTGATCATACTTTCCAGGCTGTCTGCACCTGTTTGCTTGCTGTTGTCTTCTCCAGGAGATACACAGTGATTTTTTGGAATCTATGTCTGCAAAGCATGTTGATCTGGAATTCTCGGGCCTCAAGACCCTTGGGTTGCAAGAAATCATGTCATTCAGACATTCTCCTTTTCTCCGATAACACCTAAGGTTCAACATTCAAATTGTGGGTTCTAAGTATGCTCCTCTCCCCTGGCCCTTTGTCTTTGGCCATGGCTCCCTGCCCTCTAAAGAACCAACCGACCAATTCTCCCATAAGCCCTGTCTACACCCTTCTCTCATGGCCTCTGTGACTTCCTCTCCCTTTTGCTGTGGAGTGTGATTTCTAGGCTTCAGTTCCATTTATGCCATGTTTCCATTGATGTGGTCATCTTCTGGTTGTGCTGATGGCTAAGACAAGCCTGAGCTCACAAACACTTCTACAGTCTCCCTGTCTTCCAAATGCACTGCGGTCTTTTATGGAGCCATAAGCAAGAAGGCATTCTTGATCCTTGTGACATGTGGCAGAAAGATAGAGTGCATTGGACTGTGTCGTATCTGTCAGTCACAGAAAGACAGCTACCATACGATTTCACTCACTCATGGAAGTAAAGATACATGTGAAAAAGCAAGAAAAAGTGACAGGCAATAAGACTATAAGCAGGCACACAAAATTTGGATTGTTCCAGGCAGGCTAGTCTGATACTGCCTTTCTAAAAGTGGATTAAATGGGACATACAATGCAGGAATTGTGGCCGAATGGGGTGTAACATGAGTTTCCACAGTGTAAAAGGTGAATTCTGATCTGGAATAGAGCAGCTTCATATCTCTTAAAATATCATTTTTAGCATTTTCTGAAACACACACACACAAACACACACAAACACACACTTAAAGAAGTCCACAGAAGTTAGGGAGCAAGTGAGGAATAGCACTTATGGAAGCAAAATTCAGAGAAAATACAATAAATACAAAACCTTAGAGAATCAAAGTAACAAACGTCCAAATTGGGTACGTTAACTCCTTATGTATCAAGAATTAATTAATTAATTAATTAGTTAACAATCTTAACTAAAACCCCTCCACACAAGTATGCCAGCAAATCCAGTACCGGAAAGAAAAGAATAAATTCCAAGACACATACGCACTACCATGACAAGATCATGAGTCATAAAATTCTGACTTCGCAGGTAATGACTTTTGAAGCGGCTTTTGAGGCTTTTGAAGTAGTCCACAAACATCTCCCAACACACAGAAAGGCAGGTTCAAATCAATTCCCTGGTCCAAAATTCGAGACAATTATTGGTAATGTCAGCTTCTCTCTTCTTTTCCCAAAATGTAGGAAGAGGGAATACACTAAATTACAATGTCAAAAGACCCAATTCAGATAAGGACCTTATAGGAAACCAATTGCATACAATTTTAATCAGTAAGATAATAAAGCTTGAATTCATTTCTCTTCTCTTTCTTTCTTCATCTCCACGTGAAACGACCTCTTTTGCTTTCTATTCACTATTTATTCTTATATTCGGCAAGCCAGCCTTTCATCAATCCTACGTTTTTTACATAGTGCTCCCTGATTCTTTAATTGCATTTACCACCAAGTGCTCATCCTAATATGATGCCACATTTCCTCCATACCCAATAACATGTTCCCTCTTTATGGCAGGTCTTATCCTCCTGTAACCCTTAGCTTCATCCCAAAGTCTTGAGCCTCTCTGGTGCATCTCCCTGTCTGACTTCTTCTATTTCCATTTTCCCTTACTAATACTCATGTCTATGGTATTCCTCATGGGCCATATAAGAGTGAAGCCATAGGATATTTCCCTTGGTCTGCTTGCATTTTCATTTGGAAATCATCTTCTTTATCATCATCTTCATAATCTTTATCCACTAGGCCTTAAAAGGGTATCTCGGCTCCTTCCACAGGGATGCTAGAGTGGGCATGGCAGGCCATCGATGTTGGCCGTTCATTTTCATCTGAATAAAGAGAATTGCTCAACATGGCTCTCCCCATGACTATGACATATAGCATTAACTAATGATGACAAGGAGTGCTGACCAGGGCTCTTTCTTTCGGGGTAGCGATCATGCAGCTTTTCACTCTCCATGAAGCCTTTGCAATGGTGTTTAAGGTAATGTCAGGTAGACAGAGACTTCATCCCTTAGGACCGGTGTTTCAGGCACTAGCAGACAATGACACGGAAAGCACAATGCATCACTCTCCTGACAATTTTCCTGGAATTGTGACTTTCCTTCCCTTCTTCCTTCCATCACCTTCCAAGATGAACAAGCACCAAAGGTAGACCTTACACCCGAGAAACCGTAGGGAATAAAAGCTAAGAATGGACCCTCTCACCCAAGGATATCCAACCTCCCAGACAATTAATGGTAGCCAAGAGGCCTCACTGTTGATTGATATCTCTAGAAATTGCAGTGGGAATAGGAACACCTTGCTCTCTCTGGAGAAATGTTTGTCTAAAGAATGGTATAGAGAACATCGTTTTCTTTTCTCTTTGTATAGAAGGTGGAAGTAGGAAAGAAACAGAAAAGACCACCTGAGTTCATGATCAGGGTAACAGGGCTCTTTCTTGTTCCTTCCCAACTCTTTCTAATTAAAACCATAGGACTCATATGTCATGAGAATGGGATTTCTGCTTCAGTGAAGTCAGCTTCTGTGAAGTCACAAAGCTCTGAGGTCCTAGCAATCACTCCTCACCAAACGAGGCCTCATCACTTCACCTGGTTGGATTAGTTCTGGGTCAGCCAGGAGTAACAAAATCACTCCAACATCTGGAGTCGTCTGGGGATTTCACCAAGACAGTTTGTGAAGCGATTTGGGTCACCTTCTCCATGGCCAAATTTCTAGTCTTTGGCCATGACTGCCACCACCAACCCTGTGGACTCCTGGGAAGGGCAAGAGTCCACAATTCCATCTTACCTATGTAAGGTCAAGAACGAGTCAGGAGTACAAGCAGACTCACACGGGGAACTCCATGCCAAACACATGTTCATGGACCTCATATCCTTTCACGATGCTTCTGACCAGGAAAAGCGCCCCCGCTGTCCGAGGAAAGCTCAGAGTTAACACCCGCAACCATACCAAAGACCTGTCTGGAGTCTTCAACAGTGAGGACTCGAGTTCTTCTTGCATTTCCAGAAATCATGCATAAATGTCTCCCAATTTTCCTAGCTGACCAAACATTAAAGGCAGACCCTACACCCTAGAGGCTTAGGCCCAGGACGGACTCATGTTTGGAGCTCACAGGATCAAGCACGGAGCATGTTGGAAGAGAACCAATCCCCATGTGAATTCATCAGAAAAGGCTTTCGGTCCAGTTTCAGGAATACAAAGTGAATCTACAAAAGGTCTCTGTCTTCTGTGTATTCGAAACACGCATTCTGTAATCTACCCTGAAGATAATTTCTTTAGGAATTAGAGCTCATGTAGTGCCTGAAGGCTGGAACTTGAGAGAGTCTCAGGTGTGTGTGACATGCCCTCTGGGGTTGTGTTTTTTTCTGTCCAATCTCCTGTGGACTCGTCCTCTGCAGAGGCTCTCCTTGCCTTCTATTCAGAGGTTGTGGTGTCTGCACCAAATATGGTGAGTTTAAGCTTCGTGGTGTTAGGGTCCATGATCAAAGGAACGAGACTGACAGAAGGCAAAAATTAAGCAAAATTTTATTTCACACCATGCATCGAAACCAAACTTCATCAGATACCAAACTGCATCAGAAACCAAACTGCATAAGAAACCAAACTGCACCAGAAACCAATCTGCTTTAGAAACTAAACTGCATTAGAAATCAAACTGAGCGGTAGGTGCCCGAGTCTTACTGGGGACCACCACCTCTCAGTCACTGGAGTCCCTCCTGGAGGCTCCCTGCCTCACCCTCACCGTACCACAGACCCAATCCCAGCATGGCTGCACCGTTGGCTCCTGATAGGCTGTTCCTGATAGCGGCACTGCCCGAGACGGCATGGCTACTTGCGGTGCCACTGCTGCTGATACTCTGGCTCAGGGTGGCATCGCTCGTGGCAGCGCCACTGCCGCTGCTCCTCTGAACAGTGCTGCTTGAGGCGGCGACACTGCCTGTTGCTGCTCTGGGTGGTGCCACTCGTGGTGGCACCGCTTCTGCTGCTACTCTGGTCCTCCGGGCAGTGCCAGTCACGGTGTCGCAGCTGCCGCTGCTACTCTGGGCGGTGCAGAGCGCGGCGCCGCTCATGTTACAACTCAAGGTGGCACCGCTGCCACTGCCACCGCTGCTCTTATGCACGGGTGGTGCTGCTGGCGGTGGCCCCACTGCTGCTGCTGCTCTGGGCGGTGGACGGGGCGGCGCCGCTCCTGTTAAAGCTTGAGGCATCACCACTTCCGATGCTGCTCTGGGCGAGGATGACAAGGACTACAACCCCGACGACACAGACTCTGCTCCCCATGATGCCACTCCAACAATGCCACTCCCCGGACGAGGCTGCTTCTGACAATGAAGAGGCTGCTCTGGACGAGCCCACTCAAGGAAGGGGCCGATTGCCAATGAGGCCACTCCCTGGAATGACGCCACTCTGGCAAGGCCGCTCCAGACCAGACCACTCCAGCCCTGGTCGGGGCTTGGAGCAGCGAGGCCTCTGGCAGTGGGGCCGCAGCTGGGGGCCACGAGGCTGCTGGAGGCGGCGAGGCTGGTCGTGATGGGGCTGCAGCTCAGGGCAGCGAAGTCCCTGGCAGCGGGGCTGCAGCTGGGGGCGGTGAGGCCACAATGGCAGGGCTGCGCCTTGGGGCGGCACTGCTCTCGATGACCCTGAAGCTATCACCCCTATGACTACCCTAAAGGCTCGCAAAGTCTACCCTAATGGCTATTCTAACTGCTATTCCAACTTCCATTCTAACTCCTCCTACTTCTCCAATGGCTATTCTAACATCGCCTATTTCTCCAACTGCTATTCTAACTCCTCCTACTTCTCCAATGGCTATTCTAACTCCTCCTACATCTCCAATGGCTATTCTAACAACTCCTACGTCTCCCCACACCCAGCCTCATAGACTAACCTTTATAGATGTGGTTGAGCCCGACCCACACACAGGTGGCCACTGAGATTTCAACTCACCCAGTTAATATATGTGCACCCAACTAATTGGATATGGCTATAAGGCCTGGCCCACACCTATATTCGGGGTTAGAATTCCTCTGGCTTATCAGGCCACTACAAGAAGTACAAACAGCCTCACACAGGGAATTCCCGCCATAAATATGTTCAAGATCAACACACCCTATCAGGATGCTTCTGAGCAGGAAAAGCACCCCCCAACTTCCTAGGAAACTCAGAGTTAACACCCGCAACCATACCAAAGACATGTCTGGAGTCTTCAAATGTGAGAAGACGAGTTCTTACATCTCCAGAAATCGTGCCATAAATGCCTCCCAATTTCCGAGCTGACCAAAGATTAAAGGCAGGTCCTACACCCTAGAAGCTTAGGCCCAGGACAGACTCATCTATTTGGAGCTCACAGAGAAATCATGGAGCATGATGGAAGAGACCCAATCCCCATGTGAAGCCATCGGAAAAGGCTTCTGGGCCTGTTTCAGGAAGACAACGTGAATCTACAAAAGGTCTCTGTCTTCTCTGTATTCGAAACGCATATTCTGTTATCTACCCTGAAGATAATTTCTTTAGGAAGAAGAGCTCATGGAGTGCCCAAGGGCTGGCACTTGAGAGAGTCTCAGGTGCGTGTGACATGCCCTCAGGGTTGTGTTGTGGCTGTCCACTCTCCTGTGGGCTCGTCCTCTGCAGAGGCTCTCCTTGCCTTCCATTCAGAGTGTTTGGTGTCTGGGCCAAATATGGTGAGGTTAATCTTCGTGGGTCTGATGTGCCTGTGAAACGTGACTTTCAACCCACTCCACAAAACTTAAGGAGTGCTGAATTCTGTGGTCAGGTGAGAGGATGTGGACAGGATTTCTTCAAGGACCTTGTAGGATTTTCTGTTCTCCTGGGACTAAGCATCGTGGCCTGAAGAAGGCAGTCCCAACAGTGTTCCAGGTTTGGGAATCCATGATAGCAGGTTGGACAGCTAATGTCCTCACCATCCTGCCTGTGGCCACTATTCAGTTTGGATGCTGGCTGTCGTAGAGCCCAAGTATTTTTGGTGCCCATAGAGGCATTTCCACCAACAATGCCCATCACAAGTGCACGCAAAGAAATAATAATCTTACCATGGTGTCAACAGTTATGGTCTCTGATCACGGTTTCCAGGCTGTCTGCACCTGGTTGCTTGCTGGTGTTCTCTCCGGTACATATGCAGTGTTGTCTTGAGTCTATATCTGCAAACATGCTGATCTGGAATCCCCAGGCCTCAAGACACTTGGGTTTCAAGATCCCATGTCATTCAGACACTATACTTTTCTCCGCCAACAGCTATGGGTCAATATTCAAATTGTAGGTTCTAAGTGTGCTCCTCTAACTTGAGCCTTTGTCTTTGGCCATGGCTCTCTGCCCGCTGAAGCAACAACCGTCCTATTCTCCCATATTCCCAGTCTGCGCCCTTCTCCCATGGTCTCTGTGACTTCTTCTCTCGTGCAGTGTGATTTCTAGGCTTCAGGTCCATTTATGCCATGTTTCCATTGATGTCATCTTCTGGTTGTGCTGACGGCTGAAGACAGGCCTGGAGCTCCCAGACACTTCCACCATCTCCCTGTCCTCCAAATTCACTGTGGACTCCTATGGAGCCATAAGCAAGAAGGCATTCTAGCTCCTTGTGACATGTGGCAGAAAGGGAGAGAGCATTGGGCTGTGACATATCTCTCAGTCACAGAGAGACAACTCCCATACGATTTCACTCACTCATGGACGTAAAGAAACGTGGGAAAAAGCAAGAAAAAGGGACAGGCAATTAGACTCTAACCAGGCACACAAAATTTGTTGTGTGTTGCAGGCAGGCTAGTCAGAATCTGAGTTTCAAATGTGGATCAAATGGGATATTAAATGCAGGAAATGTGGCCGAACGGGATGTAACGTGCGTTTCCACTGTGTTTGAAGATGAAATGTGATCTGGAATAGAACAGCTTCATATCTATTAAAATATAATTTTTAGCGTTTTCTGAAACACACACACACACACACACACACACAGAGAGACACACACCCTTAAAAGAATCCCACAGAATTTAGGGAGCAGGTGAGGAATATCACTCATGGGAGCAAAATTCAGAGAAAATAACTAAAAAAAAAAAAAATCTTAGAGAATCAAAGTAAAAAACCGTCCAAACTGGAGAAGTTAACTCTTTACCTATCAAGAATTAATTAATTTATTAATGAATGAATTAATTAAAAGACCTTACCTAAAAGACCCCTACACACAAGAATGGCAGCAAATCCAATACAGGAGAGAAAGGATAAATTCCAAGACACATAAGCACTACCATGACAGATCATGAGTCATACATATCTGACGTCTCAAGTAATGAAAAAAGCTTTTGAAGCAGTCCTCAAACCTCTCCCAACACTCAAAAAGACAGGTACAAATCAATTCGCTGGTACACAATTCAAGACATTTAATGGTAATGTGGGCTTTTCTCATCTATTCCCAAAATGTAAAAGAGGGAAGACTCTGACAATGTCCAAAGACCCAATTCACATAAGGACCTTATAGGAAACCAATTGCATACAATTTTAATCAGTAAGATAATAAAACTAGAATTCATTTCCCTTCTCTTTCTTTCTTCAGCTCCATGTGAAAGGGCCTCTTTTGCTTTCTATTCACTATTTTTAGTTAATTTCAGAAAGCCAGACTTTCATCCATCCTACGTTTGTTGACATAGTGTTCCCTGATGCTTTAATTGCATATAGTGCCATGTGCTCATCGTCATTTAATGCCACATCACCTCCATACCCATTATCCAGTTCCCTCTTTAATACAGGTCTTATCCTCCTTTAACCCTCAGCTTGGTCCCCAAAGTCCTGAGTCTCTCCTCTTGCATCTCCCTCTCTGACTTCTTCTCCTTCCGTTTTCCCTTACTATTATTCATGTCCATGGTATTCCTCATGGGCCACATAGGAGTGAAGACATAGGATATTTCCCTTGGTCGGCTTGCATTTTCATTTGGAAATCATCTTCTTTATCACCATCTTCATATTCATCCTTATCCACTAGCACTTAAATGGGTATCACGGCTCCTTCCACAGTCATGCTGGAGGGGGCATGGCAGGCCATCTTTGTTGGCCCTTCATTTCATCTGAATAAAGAGCGTTGCTCAACATGGCTCTCCCCATGACTAGGGCATATAGCATTAACTAATGATGACAAGGAGTGCTGACAAGGGGTCGCTCTTTAGGGGCAGCGATCGTGCAGAGATTCACTCTCCATGAAGCCTTAGCAATGGTGTTTAAGGTAATGTCATGTCGACAAGACTTCATCCATTAGGACTGGTGTTTCAGGACAATAGCAGATAAGGACACGGAGAGCACAATGCATCGCTGCCCTGGCAATTTTCCTGGAATGGTGACATTCCTTCCCTTCTAATTTCCATCAGCTTCCAAGCCGACCAAGCACCAAAAGCAGACCTTACACCCGAGAAACCATAGAGAACAGAAGCCAAGAATGGACCCTCTCACCCAAGGATATCCAACCTCCCAGAGACCTAATTGTACCCAAGAGGCCTCACTGTTGATTGAGATCTCTAGAAATTGCAGTGGAAATAGGAACACATTGCTCTCTCTGGAGAAATTTTGGTCTAAAGTATGATATACAGAACATCGTTTTCTTTTCTCTTTGTATAGAAAGGGGAAGTGGGAAAGAAACAGAAAAGGCCCCCTGAGTGCAGGATCAGGGTAAAGGGCTCTTTCTTGTTCTTTCCCAGGACTTTCTACTTAATGCCATACCACTCATATGTCATGAGAATGGGATTGCTGCTTTAGTGAAGTCAGCTTTTGTGACGTCACAAAGCTCTGAGGTCCTAGAAACCACTCCTCACTAAACCACGCCTCATCTCTTCACCTGGCTGGAGTAGTTCTGGGTCAGCCAGGAGTATCAAAATCACTCAATACCGCTGGACCCTCCTGGGTATTTACCCAAGACAGTTTGTGAAGCGATTTGGGGTCACCATCTCCATGCCGAATTTGTAGTCTTTTGCCATGACTGTCAACAAAACCCTCTGGACTCCTGTGAAGGGCAAGAATCCACAATTCCATCTTACCAACTAAAGTCAAGAAAGAGTCAGGAGTACAAGCAGCATCACAAGGGGAACTCCAAGCCATACACATGTTTATGGTCCTCATGCCCTATCAGGATGCTTCTTACCAGGAAAAGTGCCCCACGCCCTCCATGGAAAGTTCGGAGTTAACACCCGCAACCATACCAAAGACATGTCTGGAGTCCTCAACAGTGAGGACACGAGTTCTTCTTGCATCTCCAGAAATCGTGCCATAAATTCCTCCCAATTTTCCCAGCTGACCGAAAATTAAAGGCAGACGCTTCACCCTAGAAGCTTAGGCCCAGGAAGGACTCGTCTGTTTTGAGCTCACAGGAGCCAACTTGGGCAATGTTGGAAGAGACCAATCCCCATGTGAAGCCAATTGAAAAGGCTTTGGACAGTTTCTGGAATTCAACGTGAATATACAAAAGGTTGCTGTCTTCTATGTATTTGAAATGCACATTCTGTTAACTACCCTGAAGATAATTTCTTTAAAAAAAAAAAAAGATCATTGAGTCCCACGTGCTGGCACTTGAGAGAGTCTCAGGTGTGAGTGACATTCCCTCTGGGGTTGTGTTGTGGCTGTCCACTCTCCTGTGGGCTCCTCCGCTGTGGAGGCTCTCCTTGCCTTCCATTCAGAATGTGTGGTGTCTGGGCGAAATTTGAACAGGTGAAGCTTCGTGGGTCTGGTGTGCCTGGAAATGTAACTTTTCCACGTGTAACGACCTGTTTTGCTTTCTATTTACTATATTTACTTACATTCGGCGAGCCAGCCTTTCATCCATCCTACGTTTTTTTACATCGTGTTCCCTGATGCTTTAATTGCAAAAACCACCAAGTGCTCATCCTCATATAATGCAACACCACCTCCAAACCCATTATCCAGTTCCCTCTTTATGGCATGACTTATCCTCCTGTAACGCTCAGCTTGGTCCCCAAAGTCCTGAGTGTGTCCTGGTGCATCTCCCTGTCTGACTTCGTCTCCTTCTGTTTTCCCTTACTACTACTCATGTCCATGGCATTCCTCATGGGCCACATAGGAGTGAAGCCATAGGATATTTCCCTTGGTCGGCTTGCATTTTCATTTGGAAATCATCTTCTTTATCATCATCTTCAAAATCATCTTTATCCACTAGCCCTTAAAAGGGTATCTCAGCTCCTTCCACAGTGATGCTAGACTGGGCATGGCAGGCCATCAATGTTGGCCATTCATTTTCATCTGAATAAGGAGAGTTGCTCAACATGGCTCTCCCTATGACTATGGCATGTAGCATTAACTAATGATGACAAGGAGTGCTGGCCAGGGCTCTTTCTTTAGGGGTAGCGATCATGCAGATTTTCTCTCTCCATGAAGCCTTTGCAACAGTGTTTAAGGTAATGTCAGGTAGACAGAGCCTTCATCCCTTAGGACTGGTGTTTCAGGACACTAGCAGATAAGGAGAGGGACAGCACAACGCATCCCTGCCCTGGCAATTTTCCTGGAATTGTAACTTTCCTCCCCTACTTCCTTCCCACCCCTTCCAAGCTAACCAGGCAGACCTTACACCTGAGTAACCATAGGGAAGAGAAGCTAAGAAAGGACCCTCTCACCCAAGGATATCCAAACTCCCAGAGATATAATTGTACCCAAGAGGCCACGCTGTTGATTGAGATTTCTAGAAATTGCAGTGTAAAATGGAACACCTTGATCTCTCTGGAGAAATGTTGGTCTAAAGGATGGTATAAAGAACATCGTTTTCTTTTCTCTTTGTATAGAAAGTGGAAGTGGGAAAGAAACAGAAAAGGCCCCCTGAGTTCATTATCAGGCTAACAGGGCTCTTTCTTGTTCCTTCCCAGGTCTTTCTACTTAAAGCTATAGGACTCATATGTCATGAGAATGGGATTGCTGCTTCAGTGAAGTCAGCTTCTGTGACGTCACAAATCTCTGAGGTCCTAGAAACCACTCCTCACCAAAACCACGCCTCATCACTTCACCTGGCTGGAGTAGTT
The DNA here is from genome assembly GCF_922984935.1 of Meles meles. Taxonomy (NCBI): domain Eukaryota; kingdom Metazoa; phylum Chordata; class Mammalia; order Carnivora; family Mustelidae; genus Meles; species Meles meles. Next base: position 20,129,122 of record NC_060088.1, on the reverse strand, counting down.
CTGGGTCAACCAGGAGTATCAAAATCACTCCAAACCGCTTGAGCCGCCTGGGGATTTCCCCAAGACAGTTTGTGAAGCTATTTGGGGTCACCTTCCCCATGGCTGAATTTGTAGTCTTTGGCCGTGAGTGTCAACACCACCCCTCTGGACTCCTGAGAAGGGCAAGAATCCACAATTCCATCTTACACACGTAAGGTCAAGAAAGAGTCAGGAGAACAAGCAGCCTCACAAGGGGAACTCCAGGCCAAACACATGTTCATGGTCCTCATACCCTATTAGGATGCTTCTGACCAGGAAAAGTGCCCCCCCGCCCTCCGAGGAAAGCTAAGAGTTAACACCCACAACCATACCAAATACATATCTTGAGTCTTCAATAATGAGGACACGAGTTCTTCTTGCATCTTCAGAAATTGTGCCATAAGTGCCTCCCAATTTTCCCAGGAGACAAAACATTAAAAACAGACCCTACACCCTGGAAGCTTAGGCCAAGTATGGACTCATCTGTACGGAGCTCACAGGAGCAAACACGGAGCATGATGGCAGAGAACCAATCCCCATGGGAAGCCATCAGAAAGGGCATTTGGGCCGTCTCAGGAATACAACGTGAATCTACAAAATGTCTCAATCTTCTCTGTATTCGAAATGCGCATTCTCTTATCTACCCTGAAGCTAATTTCTTTAGGACGAAGAGATCATGGAGTGCGCAAGTTCTGGCACTTGAGAGAGTCTCAGGTGGGTGTGACTTGCCCTCTGGGGTTTTGTTGTGTCTGTCCACTCTTCTGTGGGCTCGTCCTATGCAGAGGCTCTGCTTGCCTTCCATTCACAGTGTGTTTTCTCTGTGCCAAATACGGTGAGGTTAAGCTTCGTGGTTCTGGTGTGCCTGGAAACGTGACTTTCAACCCACTCCAAAAAATTTAAGGCCTGCTGAATTCTGTGGCTAGGTGAGAGGATGTGGGCAGGGCATTCTTCTGGTCCCCTGCAGGATTTTCTGTTCTTCTGGGATGAAGCAACGTGGCATGAAAAATGCCGTCCCAACAGTGTTCCAGGTATGGGAATCCGTGATTGCTGGTTTGGCAACCAATGTCCTCACCTTCCTGCCTGTGGCCACTTCTCAGTCTTGAGGCTGGCGGTTGTAGAGCCCAAGTAACGTTGGCGCCCATTGAGGCATCTCCACCAACACTGCCCATCAGGAAAGGACAGAAAGAAATAATCGTACCACGGTGTCACCAGGTATGTCTCTGATCATGGTTTAAAGGCTGTCTGCACCTGGTTCCTTGCTGGTGACCTCTCCTGGAGATACAGAAGGTTCTCTGGAGTCTGTGTCTGCAAAACATGCTGATCTGGAATTGCCAGGTCTCAAGAACCTTGGGTTGCAAGAATTCGTGTCCTTCAGGCACTCTCCGTTTCTCCGCCAACAGCTATGGGTCAACATTCAAATTGTGGGATCTAAGTGTGCTCCTCTCCAATGGGCCTTTGTCTTTGGCCAGGGCTCCCTGTGCTCTAAAGCACCACCCGTCCAACTCTCCCATCAGCCCTGTCTACACCCTTCTCCCATCGTATCTGTGACTTCTCTCATTCGATGTGGAGTGTGATTTCTAGGCTTCACGTCCATTTATTCCATGTTGGAATTGATGTGGTCATCTTCTGGTTGCGATGATGGCTTAAGACTTGCCTGGAGTTCCTAGACACTTCTACGAACTCCCTTTCCTCCAAATTCACGGCGGACCCTTATGGAGCCATAAGCACGAAGGCATTCTTGCTCCTTGTGAAAATGGCAGAAAGGAGAGAGCATTGGGCTGTGTCATATCTGTTAGTCATAGAAAGACAACTACCATACGATTTCACTCACTCATGGAAGTAAAGAAACATGTGATAAAGCAAGAAAAATGGACAGGCAATGAGACTCTAACCAGGCACACAAAATTTGGTGTTTGTTCCAGGCAGACTAGTCAGAATCTGCCTTTTGAAAAGTGGATCAAATGGGACATTCAATGCAGGAAATGTGGCTAATCGGGATGTAACATGAGTTTCCACTGTGTTTGTATGTGAATTATGATCTGGTACAGAGCAGCTTCATATATCTTAAAATATCATGTTTAGCGTCCGGAAGAACTCACACACACACACACACACACACACACACACACACACACACACACACACACACATACACACTCTTAAAATGGTGCCACAGAAGTTAGGGAGCTTGTGAGGAATAGCACTCATGGAAGCAAAATTCAGAGAACATACCATAAAAAAAAAAAAAAAAAAAAGCTTAGAGAATCAAAGTAACAAACCGCACAAACTGGATAAGTTAACTCCTTATCTATAAGAATTAGTTAATTAATAAACAGCCTCACTTAAAAGACCCCTACAAGAAGTCTGCCAGCAAATCCAATACCAGAGAGAAAACGATAAATTCCAACACACATAGGCACTACAATGATAACACCATGAGTCATACATCTCGGACGTCTCATGTAAAGACTTTTGACGCAGCTTTGGAGGCTTTTAAAGCAGTCCTCAAACATATCCCAACACACAGAAAGTCAGGTTCAAATCAATTCCCTGGTCAACAATTCGAGACTTTTAGTGGTTATGTCAGCTTTTCTCATCTATTCCCAAAATGTAGGAAGAGTGAAGACTAATTTACAATGTCCAAAGACCCAATTCATATAAGGAACTCATAGGAAACCAATTGCATACAATTCTAATCAGTAAGAAAATAAAACTAGAATTCATTTCTCTTCTCTTTCTTTCTTGATCTCCACGTGTAATGACCTGTTTTGCTTTCTATTTACTCTATTTTCTTACATTCGGCCAGCCAGCCTTTCATCCATCCTACGGTTTTTGACATAGTGTTCCCTGATGCTTTAATTGCAAAAACCACCAAGTGCTCATCCTCATATAATGCCACACCACCTCCAAATCCATTATCCAGTTCCCTCTTTATGTCATGACTTATCCTCCTGTAACCCTCAGCTTGGTACACAAAGTCCTGTGTGTCTCCTTGTGCATCTCTCTGTCTGACTTCTTCTACTTCCGTTTTCCCTTACTACTACTCATGTCCATGGTATTCCTCATGGGCCACATAGGTGTGAAGCCATAGGATATTTCCCTTGGTCTGCTTGCATTTTCATTTGGAAATCATCTTCTTTATCATCATCTTCAAAATCATCTTTATCCACTAGCCCTTAAAAGGGTACCATGGCTCCTTACACAGTGACATGGTGAGATTAAGCGTACCACAGCTCCTTCCACCGTGATATGGTGAGGTTAAGCTTCCTGGGTCTGGTGTGCCTGGAAACGTGACTTTCAACCCACTCCAAAAAATTTAAGGCCTGCTGAATTCTGTGGCTAGGTGAGAGGATGTGGGCAGAGCATTCTTCTTGTCCCCTGCAGGATTTTCTTTTCTCCTGGGATGAAGCAACGTGACATTAAGAAGGCCTTCCCAACAGTGTTCCAGGTTTGGGAATATGTGATTGCTGGTTGAGCAGCCAATGTCCTCACCTTCCTGATTGTGGCCACTTCTCAGTCTTGATGCTGGCGGTCGTAGAGCCCAAGTTTCTTTGGCGCCCATCAGACATCTCCACCAACCCTGCCCATCAAGAATGCAGAGAAAAAAAATAATAGTCGTACCACGGTGTCAACAGGTATTGTCTCTGATCATGGTTTTCAGGCTGTCTGCACCTGGTTGCTTGCTGGTGTCCTCTCCAGGAGATACAGAATGTTATCTGGATTATATGTCTATGTCTGCTAAAGCATGTTGATCTGGAATTGCCAGGTCTCAAGAACCTTGGGTTGCAAGAACTCGTGTCCTTCAGACACTCTCCGTTTCTCCACCAACAGCTATGGGTCAGCATTCAAATTGTGGGATCTAAGTGTGCTCCACTCCAATGGGCCTTTGTCTTTAGCCAGGGCTCCCTGCCCTCTAAAGCACCAACCATCCAACTCTCCCATAAGCCCTGTCTACACCTTTCTCCCATGGTCTCTGTGACTTCTTCTCTCTTTTGCTGTGGAGTGTGATTTCTAGGCTTCAGGTCCATTTATGCCATGTTTGCATTGATGTGGTCATCTTCTGGTGGTGCTGATGTCTGAAGACAAGCCTAGAGTTCCTAGACACTTCTTCCATCTCCCTTTCCTCCAAATTCACTGCGGACCCTTATGGAGCCATAAGCATGAAGGCATTCTTGCTCCTTGTGACAATGGCAGAAAGGAGAGAGCATTGGGCTGTGTCATATCTGTTAGTCATAGAAAGACAACTACCATACTATTTCACTCACTCGTGGAAGTAAGAAACATGTGAAAAAGCAAGAAAAAGGGACAGGCAATGAGACTCTAACCAGGCACACAAAATTTGGTGTTTGTTCCAGGCAGGCTAGTCAGAATCTGACTTTCGAAAAGTGGATCAAAAGCGACATTCAATGCAGGAAATGTGACTGAACGGGATGTAACGTGAGTTTCCACTGAGTTTGTAGGTGCACTGTGATCTGGAATAGAGAAGCTGAATATCTCTTAAAACATCATTTTTAGCGTTTAGTAAAACACACGCACACACACACACAAACACACACACACACACACACACACACACACACACACACACACACACTCTTAAAAGTGTACCACAGAAGTTAGGGGGCTTGTGAGGAATAACACTCATGGAAGCAAAATTCAGAGAACATACCATAAAAAAACAAAAGCTTAGAGAATCAAAGTAACAAACCGTCCAAACTGGATAAGTTTACTCCTTACCTATCAAGAATTAATTAATTAATAAACAACCTTACTTAAAAGACCCCTACAAGAATTCTGCCAGCACATCCAATAATGGAGAGAAAACGATAAATTCCAAGACACATACGCACTACCATGATATGATCATGAGTTATACATCTCGGACGTCTCATGTAAAGTCTTTTGACGCAGCTTTGGAGGCTTTTGAAGCAGTCCTCAAACATCTCCCAACACACAGAAAGTCAGGTTCAAATCAATTCCCAGGTCAACAATTCGAGACATTTAATGGTAATGTCAGCTTTTCTCATCTATTCCCAAATGAAGGAAGAAGGAAGACTAATTTACAATGTCCAAAGTCCCAATTCATATAAGGACCTTATAGGAAACCAATTGTATACAATTCTAATCAGTAAGATAATAAAACTAGAATTCATTTCTCTTCTCTTTCTTTCTTGATCTCCACGTGTAAGACCTGTTTTGCTTTCTATTTACTATACTTTCTTATATTCGGCAAGCCAGCCTTTCATCCTCCTACGTTTTTTGACATAGTGTTCCCTGATGCTCTAATTGCATATACCACCAAGTGCTCATCCTAATATAATGCCACACCACCTCCAAACCCATTACCCAGTTCCCTCTTTATGGCATGACTTATCCTCCTGTAACCCTCAGCTTGGTCCTCAAAGTCCTGAGTGTGTCCTAGTGCATCTCCCTGTCTGACTTCGTCTCCTTCTGTTTTCCCTTACTACTACTCATGTCCATGGCATTCCTCATGGGCCACATAGGAGTGAAGCCATAGGATATTTCCCTTGGTCGGCTTGCATTTTCATTTGGAAATCATCTTCTTTATGATCATCTTCATAATAATCTTTATTCACTAGCCCTTCAAAGGGTATCTCGGCTCCTTCCACAGTGATGCTAGAGTGGGCATGGCAGGCCATTGATGTTGGCCTCTCATTTTCATCTGAATAAAGAGCGTTGCTCAACATGGCTCTCCCCATGACTATGGGATGTAGCATTAACTAATGATGAGAAGGAGTGCTGACCAGGGCTCTTTCTTTTGGGGTAGCTATCATGCAGAGTTTCACTCTCCAGGAAACCTTTGCAACAGTGTTTATGTTAATGTCAGCTAGACAGAGCCTTCATCCCTTAGGACTGGTGATTCAGGACACTAGCAGATAAGGACATGGACAGCACAACGCTTCCCTGAAATGGCAATTTTCCTGGAATTGTGACTTTCCTTCCCTTCTTCCTTCCCTCCCCTTCCAAGCTAACCAAGCACCAAAGGCACCTTACACCTGAGCAACCATAGGGAATAGAAGCTAAGAAAGGACCCTCTCACCCAAGGATATCCAACCTCCCAGAGACATAATTGTACCCAAGAGGCCGTGCTGTTGATTGAGATCTCTAGAAATTGCAGTGGAAATAGGAACACCTTGCTCTCTCTGGAGAAATGCGGGTCTAAAGAATGTTATACAGAACATCATTTTCTTTTCTCTTTGTACAGAAAGGGGAAGTGGAAAAGAAACAGAAAAGACCACCTGAGTTCATGATGAGGCTAACAGGGCTCTTTCTAGTTCCTTCCCAAGTCATTCTACTTAAAGCCATAGGACACATATGTCATGAGAATGGGATTGCTGCTTCAGTGCAGTCAGCTTCTGTGATGTCACAATGCTCTGAGGGCCTAGCAACCACTCCTCACAAAACCACGCCTCATGACTTCAACTGGCTGTTGTCTTTCTGGGTCAGCCAGGAGTATCAAAATCACTCCAAACCACTGGAGCTGCCTGGGTGTTTCGCCAAGAGAGTTTGTGAAGCGATTTGGGGTCACCTTCTCCATGGCAGAATTTGGGGTCTTTGGACGTGACTGTCACCACCACCCCTCTGGACTCTGGGGAAGGGCAAGAATCCAAAATTCCATCTTACCCATGTAAGGTCAAGAAAGAATCAGGATTACAAGCAACCTCACACGGGGAACTCCAGGCAATACACATATTCATGATCTTCACACCCTATCAGGATTCTTCTGTCCAGGAAAAGTGCCCCCGACCCTCCGAGGAAAGCTCAGAGTTAACACCCGCAACCATACCAAAGACCTATATGGAGTCTTCAACAGTGAGGACAAAAGTTCTTCTTGCATCTCCAGAAATCGTGCCATAAATGCCTCCCCATTTTCCCAGCTGACCATACATTAAAGTCAGACCCTACACCCTGGAATTTAGGCCCAGGATGGACTCATCTGTTTGGAGCTCACAGGACCAAGCACGGAGTATGTTGGAAGAGAACCAATCCCCATGGGAAGCCATCGGAAAATGCTTTCCAGCCAGTCTCAGGATTACAACGTGAATCTACCAAAGGTCTCAATCTTCTCTGTATTCGAAACACGCATTCTCTTATCTACCCTGAAGCTAATTTCTTTAGGAAAAGAGAACATGCAATGCGCAAGTTCTGGCACTTGAGAGAGTCTCAGGTGTTTGTGACATGCCCTCTGGGGTTGTATTGTGGCTGTCCACTCTCCTCTGGGCTCGTCCTCTGCAGAGGCTCTTCTTGCCTTCCATTCACAGTGTGTGGAGTCTGTGCCAACTATGGTGAGGTTAAGCTTCGTGGGTCTGGTGTGCCTGTGAAACGTGACTTTCAACACACTCCACAAAACTTTAAGCCTGCTGAATTCTGTGGCTAGGTGAGAGGAAGTGGTCAGGGCTTTCTTCTATTCCCCTGCAGGATTTCCTCTTCTCCTGAGACTAAGCAACATGGCCTGAAGAAGGCAGTCCCAACAGTGTTCCAGGTTTGGGATTCCGTGATTGCAGGCTGGGCAGCTAATGTCCTCACCGTCCTGCCTGTGGCCATTTCTCAGTCTTCATACTGGTCGTCATAGAGCCCAAATATCTTTGGCGCCCATTGAGGCATCTCCACCAACATTGCCCATCAAGAATGCACAAAAGGAAGTAATAATCTTACCATGGTGTAAACAGTTATTGTCTCTGATCATGGTTTCAAGTCTTTCTGCACCTGGTTGCTTCAGGGTGTCCTCTCCAGGAGATACACAGTGTTCTCTGGAGCCTATGTCTACAAAGTATTCTGATCTGGAATCCCCAGGCCTCATGACCCTTGGGTTGCAAGAACTTGTGTCCTTCAGACATTCTCCTTTTCTCCGCCAACAGCTATGGTCAATATTCAAATTGTGGGTTCTAATTGTGCTCCTCTCCAATGGGCCTTTGTCTTTGGCCAGGGCTCCTGCCCTCTGAAGCACCAACCGTCCAATTCTCCCATAAGCCCTGTCTACACTCTTGTCCCATGGTCTCTGTGACTTCTTCTCTCTTTCTCTGTTGAGTGTGATATCTAGCTTTCAGTTCCATTTATGCCCAATTTACATTGATGTGGACACCTTCTAGTTGTGCTGATGGCTGAAGACAGTCCTGGAGCTCCCAGACAATTCTACCATCTACCTGTCCTCCAAATGCACTGCGGATTCTTATGGAGCCATAAGCAAGAAGGCCTTCTTGCTCCCTGTGACATGTGGCAGAAAGGAAGAGAGCATTGGGCTGTGTCATATCTCTTAGTCCCAAAAAGACAACTACCATACGATTTCACTCTGTCATGGAAGTAAAGAAACATGTGCAATAGCAAGAAAAAGGGACACGCAAATAGACTCTAGCCAGGCACACAAAATTTGGTGTTTGATCCAGGCAGGCTAGTCAGAATCTGCCTTTCTAAAAGTCGATCAAATGGGACATTCAAAGCAGGAAATGTGGCCGAATGGGATGTAACGTGATTTTCCACTGTGTTTGACAGTGAATTGTGATCTGGAATAGAGGAGCTTCATATCTTTTAAAATATCATTTTTAGCATTTTCTGAATCACACACACACACACACACACACACGTAAAAGAGTCCCACAGAAGTTAGGGAGCAAGTGAGGAATAGCACTCATGGAAGCAAAAGTCATAGAAAATACCATAAAAAAAAAAAAAAAAAGCTTAGAGAATCAAAGTTACAAACCATTGAAACTGGATAAGTTAACTCCTCACCCATCAAGAATTAATTAATTAAACAGCCATACCTTAACGACCCCTCCCCACAAGCATGCCAGTAAATCCAATACCGGAGAGAAAAGGATAAATTCGAAGACACATACACACTACCATGACAAGATCATTAGTCATACATATCTGATGTCTCAGGTAATGACGAAAGCTTTTGAAGCAGTCCTCAAACATCTCACAACACACGGAAAGCCAGGTTCAAATCAATTCCGTGGTCCACAATTCGAGACATTTTATGGTAATGTCGGCTTTTCTCATCTATTCCCAAAATGTAGGAAGATGGAAGACTCTAGTTTACAATGTCCAACGACCCTATTCACATAAGGACCTTATAGTAAACCTATTGCATACAATTTTAATCATAAGATAATAAAACTAGACTTCATTTATACTGTCTTTCTTTGTCATCATGTGAAACGGCCTGTTTTGCTGTCTATTCACTATTTTTTCTTAATTTCGGCAAGCCAGCCTTTCATCCATCCTATGTTTTTTGACATAGTGTTCCCTGATTCTTTAATTGCATATACCACCAAGTGCTCATCCTCATATAATGCCACACCACCTCCGTACCCATTAACTAGTTCCCTCTTTAAGGTAGGTCTTATGTCCTGTAACCCTCAGCTTGGTCCCCAAAGTCCTGAGTCTCTCCTGGTGTGTCTCCCTGTCTGACTTCGTCTCCTTCCATTTTCCTTTACTACTACTCATGTCCATGGTATTCCTCATGGGCCACATAGGAGTGAAGCCATAGGATATTTCCCTTGGTCTTCTTGCATTTTCATTTGGAAATCATCTACTTTATCTTCATCTTCATAATCATCTTTATCCTCTAGCCCTTAAAAGGTTATCTCGGCTTCTTCCACATTGATGCCTGTGTGGTCATGGCAGGCCATTGATGTTGGCCGTTCATTATCAACTGAATAAAGTGAGTTGTTCAACATGGAGCTCCCCGTGACTACGGCATGTAGCATTAACTAATGATGACAAGGAGTGCTGATTGGGACTCTTTCTTTAGGGGTAGCGATCATGCAGAGTTTCATTTTCCATGAAGCCTTTGAAATGTTGTTTAAGGTAATGTGAAGTTGATAGAGCCTTCTTCCCTTAGGACTGGTGTTTCAGGACACTATTAGATAAGGACACGGACAGCACAACCCATCCCTGCCCTGACAATTTTCCTGGAATTGTGACTTTCCTTCCCTTCTTCCTTCCCTCACCTTCCAAGCTGACCAAGCACCAAAGGCAGACCTTACCCCCGAGAAACCATAGGGAACAGATGTTAAGAATGTATCCTCTCACTCAAGGATATCCAACCTCCCAGAGACCTCATGGTAGCCAAGAGGCCTCGCTGTAGATTGAGATCTCTAGATATTGCAGTGGAAATAGGAACACCTTGCTCTCTCTGGAGAAATGTTGTTCTAAAGAATGGTATGCAAAACATCATTTTCTATTCTCTTTGTGTACAAATTGGAAATGGGGAAGGAACAGAAAAAAGCACCTGAGTTCATTATCAGGCTAACAGGTCTCTTTCTTGTTCCTTCTCAGGTCTTTCTACTTAAAGCCATAGGACTCATATGTCATGAGAATGGGATGGCTGCTTCAGTGAAGACAGCTTCTGGACGTCACAGAACTCTGACTTCCTAGCAACCACTCCTCACCAAACCACGCCTCATCACTTCACGTGGCTGGACTAGTTCTGGGTCAGCCAGGAGTATCAAAATCACTCCAAACCACTGGAGCCGCCTGGGTATTTCCCCAAGAGTCTTTGTGAAGTGATTTAGGGTCACCTTCTCCATGGCTGAATTTCTAATCTCTGGCTGTGACTGTCACAGCCACCCCACTGGACTGCTGAGAAGGGTAAGAATCCACATTTCCATCTTAACCACTTAAGGTCAAGAAAGGGTCAGGAGTACAAGCAGCCTAACACGGGAAACTCCACGCCATACACATGTTCATGGACCTCACACCCTATCAGGATGCTTCTGACCAGGAAAAGCGCCCCCCGCCCTTCAAGGAAAGATCAGATTTAACACCCACAACCAAACCAAAGACATGTCTGGAGACTTCAGCTGTGAGGACATGAATTCTTCTTGCAACTCAAGATTCATGCCATAAATGCTTCCCAATTTTCCCAGCTGACCAAACATTAAAGTCAGACCCTACGGTCTAGAAACTTAGGCCCAGGGTGGACTCATCTGTGTGGTGTTCACAGGAGCAAGCACAGAGCATGATGGAAGAGAACCAGTCCCCATGTGATTTCATCTGAAAAGGTTTTCAGGAATGTTTCAGGAATACAACTTGAATCTACAAATGATCTCGGTATTCTCGGTATTCAAAACCTGCATTCCGTTATCGACACTGAAGATAATTTCTTTAGGAAGAAGAGCTCATGGAGTGCCAAAGGACTGGCACTTGAGAGAGTCTCAGGTGTGTGTGACATGCCCTCTGGGGTTGTGTTGTGGCTGTCCACTCTCCTAGGGACTCGTCCTCTGCAGAGGTTCTCCTTGCCTTCAATTCAGAATATTTGGTGTCTGGGCCAAATATTGTGAGGTTAAGTTTCGTGCGTCTGGTGTGCCTGTGAAACGTGACTTTCAACACACTCCACAAAACTTAAGGCCTGCTGTATTCTGTGGCCAGGTTAGAGGATGTGGGCAGGGCTTTCTTCTAGTCCCCTGCAGGATTTTCTGTTCCTCTGGGCCTAAGAAACGTGGCCTGAAATGCAATCCCAACAGTGTTCCAGGTTTGGGAATCCGTGATTGCAGTTTTGGCAGCAATGTCCTAACAGTCCTGCCTGTGGCCACTTCTCAGTCTTGATGCTGGCGGTCGTAGAGCCCAAGAATCTTTGGCGCCCATGGAGGCATCTCCACCAACACTGCCCATCACGAATGCACACAAAGAACTAATAATCTTACCACGGTGTCAACAGGTATTGTCTCTAATCAAGGTTTCCAGACTGTCTTACCCTGGTTTATTGCTGGTGCACTCTCCAGGAGACACTCAGTGTTCTCTGGAGTCTATGTCTGTAAAGCATGCTGATCTGAAATCCCCAGGACTCAAGACACTTGGGTTGCAAGAACTCATGTCCTTCAGACACTCTCCTTTTCTCCGCCAACAGCTATGGTTCTACATTCAAATTGTGGGTTCTAAGTGTGCTCCTCTCCCCTGGGCAATTGTCTTTCTCCATGGCCCCATGCCCTCTGAAGCACCAAACGTCCAAATCTCCCATACGCCCTCTCTACACCCTTCTCCAACGGTCTCTGATTTCTCTCTTTCACTGTGGAGTGTGATTTCTAGGTTCCGTTCCATTTATGCCATTTTTACAATGATGAGGTCCTCTTTTGGTTGTGCTGATGCCTGAAGACTAGGCTGGAGTTCCCAGACATTTCTATCATCTCCCTGTCCTCCAAATGCACTGTGAAATCCTTTGGAGCCATAAGCAAGAAGGCATTCTTACTCCTTGTGACATGAAGTAGAAAGGGAGAGAGCATTGGGCTGTGTCATATTTGTCAGTCACAGAAAGACAACTCCCATACGATTTCACTCACTCCTGGAAGTAAAGAAACATGTGATAAAGCAAGAAAAAGGGACAGGTAATTATACTCTAAACAGGCACTCAAAGTTTGGTGTTTGTTCCAGGCAGGCTAGTCAGAATCTGCCTTTCTAAAAGTGGATCAAATGGGACATTCAATGCAGGAAATGTGGCCGAACGGGATGTAAAGTGAGTTTCTACTGTGTCTGAAGGTGAATTGTGATCTGGAATAGAGCGGCTTCATATCTCTTAAAATATCCATTTTTAGCGTTTTGAAACACACACACAACACACACACACACACACACACACACACACACAACACACTTAAAGGAGTCCCACAGAACTTAGGGAACAAGTGAGGAATAGCACTCATGGAAGAAAAATTCAGAGAAAATACCATAAAATAAAAAAGCTCAGAGATTCAAAGTAAGATACCGTCCAAACTGGATAAGTTAACTCCTTACCTATCAAAATTTAATTAATTAATTAATTAAACAGCCTTTCCTAAATGATACCTACACACAAGTATGCCAGCAAATCCAACACTAGAGAGGGAAGAATAAATTCCAAGACACATACGCACTACCATGACAAGATCATGTGTCATACATAAAGGACCTCTCAGGTAATGACGGAAGTTTTGGAAGCGGTCCTCAAACATCTCCCACCACACAGAAAGCCATGTTCAAATCAATTAACTTGTCCAGCATTCGAGACATTAATGGAAATGTCGGCTTTGCTCATCTATTCCCAAAATGAAGACCCTAATTTACAATTTCCAAAGACCAAATTCACATAAGGTATTTATAGGAAACTAATTACATAAAATTTTAATCAGTAAGATAATAAACTAGAATTCATTTCTCTTATCATTCTTTCTTCATCTCCATGTGAAACGGCCTGTTTTGCTTTCTATTCACTATTTTTTCTAATATTCGGCAAGCCAGCCTTTCATCCATCCTACGTTTTTTGAAATAGTGTTCCCTGATTCTTCAATTGCATATACCACCAAGTGCTCATACTCATATAATGAAACACCACCCCCATACCCATTATCCAGTTCCCTCTTTATGACATATCTTATCCTCCTGAAACCCTCAGCTTGGTCCCCAAAGTCCTGAGTGTCTCCTGGTGCGTCTCACTGTCTGACATCATCTCCTTCCGATTTTCTTTACTACTACTCATGTCCATGGTATTCCTCATGGGCCACATAGGAGTGAAACCGTAGGAGATTTTTCTTGGTCTGCTTGCATTTTCATTTGGATATAATCTTCTTTATCATCATCTTCATAATCATCTTTATCCACTAGCACTTAAAAGGGTATCTCGGCTCCTTCCACAGTGATGCTAGAGTGGGCATGGCAGGCCATGGATGTTGGCTGTTCATTTTCATCTGAATTAATAGAGTTTCTAAACATGGCTCTCCCCATGACTATGGTATGTAGCATTAATGAACGATGACAAGGAGTGCTGTCTTGGGCTCTTTTTTAGGTGTAGCGATCATGCAGAGTTTCACTCTCCATGAAGCCTTTGCAATGGTGTTTAAGGTAATGACAGGTAGACAGAGCCTTCATCCCTTGGGACTGGTGTTTCAGGACGCTACCAGATAAGGTCTCAGACAACACAACTCATCCTTGCCTGTCAATTTTCCTGGAATGGTGACTACACTTCCCTTGTTCCATCCCTCACCTTCCAAGCTGACCAAGCACCAAAGGCAGACATTACACCAGAAACCATGGCGACCAGAAGCTAAGAATGGACCCTCTCACCCAAGGATATCCAACCTCCCAGAGACATATTGGTAGCCAAGAGGCCTCGCTGTTTATTGAGATCTCTAGAAATTGCAATGGAAACTGGTACACCTTGCTCTCTCTGGAGAAATATTGGTCTAAAGAATGGTATACAGAGCATCATTTCTTTTATCTTTGTGTAGAATTTGGAAATGGGAAAGGAACAGAAAAGACCACCTGAGTTCATGATCAGGCTAACAGGGCTCTTTCTTGTTCCTTCCCAAGTCTTTCTACTTAAAGCCATAGGACACTTATGTCATGAGAATGGGATTGCATTTTCAGTGATGTAAGCTTCTGGAATGTCAAAAAGCCCTGAGATCATAGAAACCACTCCTCACCAAACCACGCCTCATCACTTCACCTGGCTTGAGTAGTTCTGGGTCAGGCAGGAGTATCAAAATGACTCTGAACCGCTGGTGCCGCCTGGGTATTTCCCCAAGACAGTTTGTGAAGTGATTTGGGGTCACCTTCTCCATGGCCGAATTTGTTCAATGCATGAAATGTGGCCAAACATGATGTAACGTGAGTTTCCGCTGTGTTTGAAAGTGAATTCTGATCTTGATAGAGCAGCTTCATATCTTTTAAAATATCATTTTTAGCGTTTTCTGAAACACACACACACACAAACACACACACACACAGACACACTTAAAAGAGTCCCACAGAAGTTAGGGAGCAAGTGAGGAATAGCACTTATGTAAGCAAAATTCATAGAAAATACCATAAAAAACAAAAGCTTAGAGAATCAAAGTAACAAAGGTTTCAAACTGGATAAGTTAACTCCTCACCTATCAAGAATTACTTACTTACTTACTTAATTAATTAATTAATTTATTAAACAACCTTACCTAAAAGACCCCTCCACACAAGCATGCCAGCAAATCCAATACCGGAGAGAAAAGGATAAATTCTAAGACATACTCACTAGCATGACAAGATCATGCATCATACACATCTGTCGTCTCAGGTAATGACTTTTGAAGCAGCTTTAGTGGCTTTTGAAGCAGTCCCCATACATCTCCCAACACCCAGAAAGCCAGTTTCAAATCAATTCCATGGTCCACAATTTGAGACATTTATTGGTAATGTCAGCTTTTGGCATCTAATCCCAAAATGTAGGAAGAGGAAAGATTCTAGTTTACAATGTCCAAAGACCCAATTCACATAAGGACCTTATAGGAAACAAATTGCGTACAAATTTAATCAGTAAGATAATAAAACTAGAATTCATTTCGCTTCTCTTTCTTTCTTCATCTCCATGTGAAACGTCCTGTTTTGCTCTCTATTCACTATTTTTTCTTATATTCGGCAAGCCAGCTTTCATCCATGCTACGTTTTTTGACATAGTGTTCCCTGATTCTTTAATTGCATATACCACCAAGTGCTCATCTTATATAATGCAACACCACCTCCATACCCATTATCCAGTTCCCTCTTGATGGCATATCTTATCCTCCTATAAGGTTCAGCTTGGTCGCCAAAGTCCTGAGTCTCTCCTGTTCCGTCTCCCTCTCTGACTTCTTCTCCTTCCGTTTTCCCTTACTAATACTCATGTCCATGGTATTCCTCAGGGGCCACATAGGAGTGAAGCCATAGGATATTTCCCTTGGTCGGCTTGCATTTTCATTTGGAAAACATCATCTTTATCATCATCTTCATAATAATCTTTATCCACTAGCCCATAACAGGGTAACTTGGGTCCTTCCACAGTGATGCTGGAATGGGCATCGCAGGACATCGATGTTGGCTGTTCATTTTTATCTGAATAAAGAGCGTTGCTCAACATGGCTCTCCCCATGACTATGGCATGTAGCATTACCTAATGATGACAAGGAGTGCTGACCAGGGCTCTTTCTTGATGTGTAGCAATCATGCAGAATTTCATTCTCCATGAAGCTTTCCAATGGTGTTTAAGGTAATGTTAGGTAGACTGAGCCTTCATCCCTTAGGACTGGGGTTTCAGGACACTAGCAGATATGGGCATGAACAGCACAACGCATCCCTGCCCTGGCAATTTTATTGGATTTGTGACTTTCCTTCCTCTCTTCCTTCCCTCACCTTCCAAGCTGAACAAGCACCAAAGCAGACCTTACACCTGAGAAACCATAGGGACCAGAAGCTAAGAATGGACCCTCTCACCCAAGGATATCCAACGTCTCAGAGACCTAATGGTAGCCACGAGGCTTCGCTGTTTATTGAGATCTCTACAAATTGCAATGGAAACTGGTACACCAGGCTCTCTCTGGAGAAATGTTGGTCTAAACAATGGTATACAGAACATCATTTTCCTTTATCTTTGTGTAGAATTTGGAAATGGGAAAGGAACAGAAAAGACCACCTGAATTCATGATCAGGCCAACAGGGCTCTTTCTTGTTCCATCCCAGGTCTTTCTACTTAAAGCCATAGGACACTTATGTCATGAGAATGGGATTGCTTCTTCAGTGACGTAAGCTTCTGGACGTCAAAAAGCTCCTAGGTCCTAGCAACCACTCCACACCAAACCACGCCTCATCACCTCACCTGGTTGGAGTAGTCCTAGATCAGCCAAGAGTATCATAATCACTCCAAACCGCTGGAGCCACTTGGGGATTTCCCCTAGAGAGTTTGTGAAGCGATTTGGTTCACACCTTCTCCATGGCCGAATTTGTAGTCTTTGGACGTGACTGTCACCACCACTGCTCTGGACTACTGAGAAGTGAAAGAATCCACAATTCCACCTTACCCACGTAAGGTCAAGAAAGAGTCAGGAGTAAAAGCAGCCTCACACGGGGAACTCCAAGTCTTACCCATGCTCATGATCCTCACACTCTATCAGGATGTTTCTGACCAGGAAAAGCTCCCCCCACCATTGGAGGAAAGCACAGAGTTAGCACCCGCAACCATAACAAATACATGTCTGGAGTTTTCAACAGTGACAACACAAGTCCTTGTTACATCTCCAAAAATCCTTCCATAAATGCCTCCCAATTTTCCCAGCTGTTCAAACATTAAAGGCAGACCCTACACCCTAGAAGCTTAGGCTCAAGATGGACTCATCTGTTCGGACTCAAGAGAGCCAGCACGGAGCATGTTGGAAGAGAACCAGTCCCCATGTGAAGCCATCTGAAAAGGCTTCTGGATCAGATTCAGGAATACAACATAAATCTACAAAAAGTCTCTCTCTTCTCTGTATTCGAAAACGGCATTATGTTATCTAAACTTAAGATAATTTATTTAGGAAGAAGAGCTCACGGAAGTGCCAAAGGGCTGGCACTTGAGAGAGTCTCAGGTGTGTGTGACATGCCCTCTGGAGTTGTGTTGTGGCTGTCCACTCTCCTGCAGACTCATCCTCTGCAGAGGTTCTCCTTGCCTTCAATTCAGAATATTTGGTGTCTGGGCCAAATATTGTGAGGTTAAGCTTCGTGCGTCTGGTGTGCCTGTGAAACGTGACTTTCAACACACTCCACAAAAATTAAGGCCTGCTGTATTCTGTGGCCAGGTGAGAGGATGTGGGCAGGGCTTTCTTCTAGTCCCCTGCATGATTTCCTGTCCCTCTGGACCTAAGAAACAGTGGCCTGAAGAAGGCAGTCCCAACAGTGTTCCAGGTTTGGGAATCCATGATTGCTGTTTTAGCAGCAATGTCCTCAGTGTCCTGCCTGTGGCCACTTCTCAGTCTTGATGCTGGCGGTTGTAGAGCCCAAGTATCTTTGGCGCCCATCGAGGCATCTCCACCAACACTGCCCATCACGAATGCACACATAGAAATAATAATCTTAATATGGTGTCAACAGGCATTGTCTCTGATCATGGTTTCCAGGCTGTCTGCCCTTGGTTGCTTGCTGGTGTCCTCTCCAGGAGATACACAGTGTTCTCTGTAGTCTATGTCTGCAAAGCATGCTGATCTGGAATCCCCGGGCCTCAAGACCTTGGGTTGCAAGAACTCGTGTCGTTCAGACACTCTCCTTTTCTCTGCCAAAAGCTATGGGTCAACATTCAAATTGTGGGTTCTAAGTGTGCTCCTCTCCCTGGGCCTTTGTCATTCTCCATGACTCCTTGACTTCTGACGCACCAACCATGCAATTCTCCCATAAGCCGTGTCTACACCCTTCTCCCATGGCCTCTGTGACTTCTTCCCTCTTTCGCTGTGGAGAGTGATTTCTAGGCTTTAGGTCCATTCATGCCATGTTTACAATGATGTGGTCATCAATGGTTGTGCTGATGTCTGAAGATAAGCCTGGAGCTCCCGGCCACTTCTACCATCTCCATGTCCTCCAAATGCACTGTGGATTCTTATGGAGCCATAAGAAAGAAGGCATTCTTGCTCCTTGTGACATGTGGCAGAAAGGGAGATCGCATTGATCTGTGTCATATCTGTCAGTCACAGAAAGATATCTACCATATGATTTCACTCACTCATGGGTGTAAAGAAACATGTGAATAAACAAGAAAAAGGGACAGGCAATCAGACTCGCTGGGCACAAAAATTTGGTGTTTGTTACAGGCAGGCTAGTCAGAATCTACCTTTCTCAAAGTGGATCAAATGGAACATTCAATGCAGGAAATGTGGCCGAACGGGAAGTAACGTGAGTTTCCTCTGTGTTTAAACATGAATTGTGATCTGGAATGGAGCAGCTTCATACCTCTTAAAATATCATTTTTAGCGTTTTGAAACACACACACACACAAACACACACACACACACACACACACACACACACACACACACACACACACACACATTTAAAAGTGTCCCAGATAATTTAGGGAGAAAGTGAGGAATAGCACTCACAGAAACAAAATTCAGAGAAAATACCATAAAAAACAAAAGGTTAGAGAATCTAAGTAACAAACCGTCCAAACTGGATAAGATAACTCTTTACTTATCAAGAATTAATTACCTTACCTAAAAGACACCTCCACATAAGTATGCCATCAAATCCAATACCAGAAAGAAAAGAATGGATTCCAAGACACATACGCACTAGCATGAAAAGATCATGAGTCATACATATCTAATGTCTCAGGTAATGACGAAAGCTTTTGAAGCAGTCCTCAAACATGTCCCAACACACAGAAAGCCAGGTTCAAATCAATTCCATGGTCCATAATTCGAGACCTTTAATGGTAATGTCGGCTTTTCTCATCTATTCCTAAAATGTAGGAAGAGGGAAGACTCTAATTTATAATGTCCAAAGACCCAATTCACATAAGGACCTTATAGTAAATCAATTGCATACAATTATAATCAGTAAGATAATAAAACTAGAATTCATTTCTCTTCTATTTATTTCTTCATATCCATGTGAAACGGCCTGTTTTCCTTTCTATTCACTATTTTTTCTTATATTGGGCAAGCCAGCCTTTCATCCATCCTACGTTTTTTGACATAGTGTTCCCTGATGCTTTAATTGCATATACCACCAAGTGCTCATCCTCATATAATGCTACATCAACTCCATACTAGTTCCCTCTTTAAGGCAGGTCTTATTCTCCTGTAACCTTCAGATTGGTCCCCAAAGTCCTGAGTCTCTCCTGGTGCGTCTCCCTGTCTGACTTCTTCTCCTTCCGTTTTACCTTACTACTACTCATGTCCATGGTATTCCTCATGGGCCACGTATGAGTGAAGCTATAGGATATTTCCCTTGTTCTGCTTGCATTTTCATTTGGAAATCATCTTCTTTATGATCATCTTCATAATCATCTTTATCCACTAGCCCTTAAAAGGGTATCTTGGCTCCTTCCACAGTGATGTTAGAGTCGGCATGGCAGGCCATCGATGGTGGCCGTTCATTTTCATCTGAATAAAGAGAGTTGCTCAACATGGCTCTCCCCATGACTATGGCATGTAGCATTAACTAATGATGACAAGGAGTGCTGACCAGTTCTCTTTCTTTAGGGGTAGCAATCATGCAGCATTTCATTCTCCATGAAGTCTTTGCAATGGTGTTTAAAGTAATGTCAGCTAGACAGAGCCTTCATCCCTTAGGACTGGTGTTTCATGACACTAGCAGATAATGTCAAGGACAGCACAACGCATCCCTGCCCTGGCAATTTTCCTGGCATTGTGACTTTCCTTCCCTTCTTCCTTCCCTCACCTTCCAAGCTGATCAAGCACCAAAGGCAGACCTTACACCCGAGAAACCATGGGGACCAGAAGCTAAAAATGGACCCTTCACCCAAGGATATCGAAGCTCCCAGAGACCTAATTGTACCCAAGAGGCCGCGCTGTTGATTGAGATCTCTAGAAATTGCAGTGGAAATAGGAACACCTTGCTCTCTCTGGAGAAATGTTGGTCTAAAGAATGGTATACAAAACATCGTTTTCTATTCTCTTTGTGTAGAAAGTGGAACTGGGAAAGATACATAAAAGACCAACTGAGTTCATGATCAGGCTAACATTGCTCTTTCTTGTTCCTTTCCAGGTCTTTCTACTTAAAGCCATTGGACTCATATGTCATGAGAGTGGGATTGCTGCTTCATTGAAGTCAGCTTCTGGACGTCACAAAGCTCTAAGATCCTAGCAACCTCACCAAACCACGCCTCATCACTTCACCTGGATGGAGTAATTCTGGGTCCGCCAGGAGTATCAAAATCACTCCAAACCGCTGGAGCCGCCTGGGTATTTCACCAAGAGAGTTTGTGAAACAATTTGGGGTCACCTTCTCCATGGCTGAATTTGTAGTCTTTGGACGTGACTGTCACCACCGCCCCTCAGGACTCAGGGGAAGGGCAAGAATCCACAATTCCATCTTAGCCATGTAAGGTCAAGAAAGAATCAGTAGTGTCAGGGTCCGTGATCAAAAGAACGAGATTGACACAAAGCAAAATCAAGGAACGTTTTATTTAGCGCTATTCATCAGAATCCAAACTCAATCAGAAACCAAACTGCATCAGTTACCAAACTGCATTAGAAACCAAACTACATTAGAAACCAAACTGACCGTTAGGTGCCCGAGTCTTGCTGGGGACCACCGCCTTTCAGTCGCTGGTGTCCCTCCTGGAGGCTCCCTGCCTCACCCTCACCGTACCACAGACCCACTCTCAGCCTGGCTGCACTGTTGGCTCCTGAGTGGCTGCTCCTGATGGCGGCACTGCCCGAGCCTGCCTGGCTGCTTGCGGGGGGCGCTGCTGCTGATACTCTGGCAGAGGGTGGCATCGCTCTTGGTAGTGCCACTGCCGCTGCTGCTTTGGGCGATGCTGCTTGGGGTGCGCTGCTGCCTGCTGCTGCTCTGGGTGGTGCTGCTCGCGGTGGAGCCACTGCTGCTACTGCTCTGGTCGGTGCAGGGGGTGGTGCTGCACGTGTTACAGCTCGAGGTGGCGCCGCTGCCACTGCTGCTCTGGGCGGTTCACCGGACGATGCCCCTTGAGGTGGCGCTGCTGCCTCTTTTGCTTGGGCGGTGCCCAGGTCGGCGTTGCTCGTGGAGGCGGCGCTGCCACTGGTGCTCTGGGTGGTGCTGCTCGCGGTGGAGCCCCTGCCCCTGCTGCTCTGGGAGGTGCATGGGGCGGTGCCGCTCATGTTACAGCTCAAGGCAGCACCGCCGCCGCTGCTGCTGCTGCTCTGGTGCACGGGGTGGTGCTACTGGCGGTGGTGCTGCCGACGCTGCTGCTCTGGGTGGTGCACGGGGTGATGCCGCTTGAGGTGGCGCCGCTGCCGCTGCCGCTCTGGTCGGTGCATGGGGTGGCTCTGCTCCCAGCGGCGCCACTGCCGATGCTGCTCTGGGTGGAGCTGCTCGCGGTGGAGCCGCTGCCGCGGCTGCTCTGGGCGGTGCACGGGGTGGCACAGATTGTGTTACAGCTTGAGGCGGCCCTGCTGCCACTGTTGCTCTGGTGCACGGGGCAGTGCTGCTGGTGGCGGCACGGCTGCTCTGGGCGGTGCACGGGGTGGCACCACTCGTGTTATAGCTCGAGGCGCCGCCGCTTCTGTTGCTGCTCTGGGCGAGGATGAAAAGGACGACAACCCCGACGAAACAGACTCTGCTCCCCATGATGCCACTCCAACAAGGCCACTCCCCGGATGAGGCCGCACACCGGATGACGACCTGGTCCCAGCTCGGAGCGGCGAGGCCACTGGCAGCGGGGTGGAACCTGGGGGCAGCGAGGCTGCTGGAGGCAGCGAGCCTGGTCGCGGTGGGGCTGCAGCTCAGAGCGGCGAGATCCCTGGCAGCGGGGCTGCAGCTTGGGGCTGTGAGGCCAGCGGCGGCGGGCCGTGGCTTGGGTTGGCACTGCTCTCGATGACCCTGATGCTATCACTCCTATGACTAACCTAATGGCTCCCAAAGGTTACCCTAACGGCTATTCTAACTGCTATTCTAACTGCCATTCTAACTCCTCTTATTTCTCCAATGGCTATTCTAACTCCTCCTAATTCTCCAACTGCTATTCTAACTCCTCCTACTTCTGCAATGGCTATTCTAACTTCTCCTACTTCTACAATGGCTATTCTAACTCCTCCTACTTCTCCCCCCACCCAGCCTCACAGACTAACCTTTATAGAGGTGGTTGAGCCCGGCCCACACACAGGTGGCGAATGAGATTTCAACTCACCACAGTTAATATATGTGCACCCCACTAATTGGATATGGCTATTTGGCCTTTCCCGCCCCTATTTATGGGGTTTACAGTTGCTCTGGCTAATCAGGCCCCTACATTCCCCCTTTTTCTTTGGAAATCAGTCAAATCCTTGACTTTTCAGCCAGTTCAATGTTCTCCTATTATAAGGGGGTTATATTGAGCATGTAAGACTAACATTTTTATCGCTCCAATTTTCTTTGGTACAAATGACATTAGGGTGTTTATAATACAGGGGCGAAAAAGTAACAGTAGTGCACAGTCGGCTGATGAGTTAGCCATTCAACGCTTTGTATAACCTTTTCCATTTTTTTTTTCTAATTCCATTCATCTAATTTCCCACATATACTTTACATAAACAGGTAAAATAGGAGCAACAATATACTCACAGTTTTTTTAGTCTTAGCTTTAGTCCATAGTCAGCGGGGTCTGTCGACTGCAGCTTCCATCTCTGGGGTCGTCCTTGTCCTCGGCTCATTTGAAGTGACCGCGTGAATCCAGGCCCTGATGCCTTCTACTTTTACTTACATGGGGGTTGTCAGGATAACCGTAAATGGTCCCTTCCAGCGAGGCTCCATGTTTCCCCCTTGATAGCAACGTATCCATACCTAGTCCCCAAATTGCTAAGGATGTGGTTCCACCTCTGTCTCCATCCCAGTGTGGGCAGTCAGGATCCCTGAGTGGGTTTTTTTAAAAACAGACTAATGCCTTCAGTGACTCGAGTACAGACTGATCAGTCATTTCTGCTAGGTCAACCTCTAGTAGTCAAGGACAGAGAGGGGGGATCTAACAAACATTATTTCAAATGGGGTCACCTTGCTTAAACAGGGTGTACATTGTGCCCTGAGGAGGGCGAAAGGAAGGAGATCCACCCATCCACAGCTAGTCACCAGAATTAGTTTTGTCAAGTTCTCTATAAGAGTCCGATTCATTCTCTCTACTTGCCCAGAACTGTGAGGCCAGTAGGCACAATGTAATTTCCAATTAGTGCCCACGGCCTTGGCCAATGCCTGTGAGACTGAACTCACAAATGCAGGGTCATTGTCTGACCCAATTTCAAGAGGCAGCCCAAACCTAGGAATTATTTCTTCTAGTAGCTTTTTTGGCTACCACTCCTGCCATCTCATGTTTGGCAGGAAAAGCCTCTATCCAGTCTGAAAATGTATCTACAAAAACTAACATAAAAATGTATCTACAAAAACTAGCATGTGCTTGTGCCCTTATTTTCCAGGTTTCATTTCTGTAAAATCTATTTCCCAATAAATTCCTGGTTCCTTACCTCTTCTCTCTTTTCCCTCTTCCCAATTTCGTTCTTCCCACATTACCTGCCTGGCATTGAGCACATCTATCAACTACATCCTGTACCATATGACCTAATTTAGAAACCTGGAACTGCTTGCCTATAAGCTCCATGAGTTTGTGTATCCCGAAATGAGTACCCTGATGTATCTGGTCTACTAACTTCTTATCTAGTCTTCGAGGAAGAATTATTTTCCCTGCTTCAGTCTTAGCCCAGTCCCCTTCATAGTTCAATTTAACAAATTTCTGTAAATACTTTAAAGCTTCTTCTGAAGAGTTCGGTTTTTCTGGTAGGGCTGGAGCTGGGAGTATAACCAGTTCTTGCTCTGATTCTCAGGCTGCTTGCTTTGTGGCTTGATCTGCTAATTGGTTTCCTTTTGACATCATATCTGTCCCCTTTTGGTGTCCCGGGCAATGCATAATGGCCACCTCTTTTGGGGTCCCATATAGCCTGGAGGAGAGCCCATATTTTTCCTCTGTTTTTAATTCCTTTTCCTTCTGCTGTTAATAGGCCCCTTTCTTAATAAATAGCCCCATGTATATGAAGAGTAGCAAAGGCGTACCTGCTGTCCCTGTAGATGTTGGCGGTTTTACCTTTGGCCATCTGCGGTGCCTTAGTGAGTGCAATCAGCTCCGCTTTTTGTGCCATAGTTCCATGTGGCAGTACAGCTGTCCAGAGTCTCTGCCCAGGAGAACCTACCACAGCCCCCACATACCTTTTTCCATTGACCATGTAGCTACTTGCATCTGTGAACAGAGTCATCTCAGCATCGGGGAGGGCAATGTCTCTGAGATCCAGCTTTATTCCTGCAACTTGGGTTAGGACATCTCCACAATCATGTGAATGGTCAGCCAGAACCTCTGGCAGCAGCGTGGCTGGATTTAGCACTGCCAGGGTCTGGATGGTCACTCTTGGTTTCTTGAAGAGGAGGGCCTGATACCCCATCACTCAGGCATTTGTCACCCATCGGTCTGGTGGAGTCCAGAGAAGGCCCTCAATGGTGTGTGTGGTGGTCAAAATGAGATTTTGACCCAGAGTCAATTTACTTGCATCCTTGACCAGGAGGGCCATGGCAGCAATTATGCAGAGGCAAGAGAGGAACCCAGCCACTACTGGATTTAGTTTCTTGCTAAGATAGGCTACTGGCCTTTGCCAAGTCCCCAGAGTCTGAGTCAAAACTCCTTTAGCCACCCCTGCCTTTACATCCACATACAAGTCTAAGGGCTTGGTAACATCTGGGATGGCCAGTGCTGGAGCACTCAGTACAACTATTTGTAATTCCCAAAATGCTCCTTCTGCCTCAGCTGTCTACTCTATCATACTGAGCCCCCCCCCCCCTTTGCCAGTTCATATGGAGGTTGGGCAATCTCCGCAAACTGCAGTGTCCACAGCCTACAGTAGCCCACCGTCCAAGAAATTTCCTCAGATGTCGGGACATGATGGGGCGGGGGTCTCCAGTGATCACATGTTTCCTGGACTCAGACAGTGAATGCACTCCCTCATGAAGATCAAAGCCTAGATAAGTGGCATGGCTCTGACAGAGCTGTGCTTTCTTTGCTGACACCCAATACCCTTTTTCCTGCAGAGTCTGTAAAAGAGCTCTTGTCCCCCACAAACATGACTCATAGTCCTCAGCGGCTATTAGCAAGTCATCAACCTACTGTAGCAGAGTGACTCCTAGGTGGGAGGTTCTGTACTCAGGCAAATCTTCACATAGGGCCACGTCAAAAAAAAAAAAAAAAAGAAAAAAGTGGGTGAATTATTGAATCCTTGAGAAAGTCTTGTCCAGGTGAGCTGGCCTTGGAATCCTTCCTGTGGGTCGGACCATTCAAAAGCAAAAAAGGGTTGAGATTCCCTTGCTAAAGATATGCAGAAAGATGCATCCTTGAGATCTAAGACAGTATACACAGTTGTTTGGGGGCCCAGGAGGGAGAGTAGTGTATAGGGGTTAGGCACCATCAGGTAGATATCTTCAACCTGTTTATTAACTTCCCACAAGTCCTGAACGGGTCTGTACTCCCCAGTCTAGGCCTTTTTGACAGGCAACAAAGGTGTGTTCCATGGAGATTTGCAAGAAACTAGGATCCCTTCTCCTCAGAGGTGGTTAATATGTTTTCTGATCCCTTCATTTGCTTCCTGGGGAAGGGGGTGCTGCCGATTGTGAACAGCCATAGCCGCCGCCTTTAATTGTATCACCACTGGAGGTTGTCCCCTGACCAAGCCAGGGGTCTTCCTTTCTGCCCAGACCTCGGGAAACTTTACCTGTAGGATTTGGAGAAGGCTACCCGCCTTTGTCTCCTCTGGTTTTGAGACTGCCTCGTAAAGGAGGTATTCATCTAGTGCTTCCATAAGCACCTGTACAGTGGGTTGTCTCAAGGTTAAGTCATGTCTCCTTCCGAGAACTGAATGCCAGCTCATAACTTGTGGAGGAGATCTCTTCCCATCAAGTTATATGGGGCATTAGGGAGGACCAAAAATCGATGTTTAACTACTCCCTAGGCCAAATTTAAAGTCCTTTCTGTTGTCAATTTATGTCTCTCTGTGCCATTTGCTCCTTGTACCCAAACTTCCTCTCCAGATAGTTTTCCCATAGGTTCAAGTAATGATGAAAACTGGGCCCCCATATCCACCAAAAAAATCAATTGATTTCCCCTCCACTTCAATTTTTACTCTGGGGGCCAGCATTGCCGTCTTCCTTTTCAGGCACTCCCTGGCCCAGTGTCCTTTTTCCTTACAGTAAGCACACTGATCTGAACCTAAGTCTTCCCACCTGCCTTCTCTGTGCTTAGGCTTTTCCTTCCATTTACTATCCCCTACCTATCTCATGTAATGCCAAAATCTTAACCAGCTTTGGTCTGTTTTTCATCCTCCTGTGCATCCCTGTTGTTAAACATCTTTTCTCCCATTCCGAATAACTCAGATTCTTCCCTTCAAATCCTTCAATTTCCTGAAGTTTCCTCCTTGTATCCAGGACTGGCTGACTGGCAAAATCAAGATTCACTGCCCCTTGATTTTCGGGTTCCTCAGGGACGATCAGGCTATACATTTTATAGGCTTTAATAAGCCTTTCTAGTTATGCTCCTGGAGACTCATTCTTACCTTAAGTCACTGTACTAATTCTGGTTTAGTCTGATGGTTTAGTCTGAGTGCAACTTTTACTTCTGAAAATTCAGTTCCAGTATTTCAACATATCAAAGACCTGTATTTGTTCTGAAAGACTCCCATATGAATTTCCTTTAAGGCAGAATTCATCTTACAAGAGAATTAAAACAATTACAAAGGACAAAAAAAACTCAGAATAGTTATGCTTAAATATCAAATGATGACCCTTATCAATACATTAAAGCTTTAGGAAATGTATAGAACCTCTGGAGTTGTTACAGCATTTACCCAAATGTAACCCAAGGTTTATCATTGATTTAGCAGTACTTCCTGAGTAACTTAGCACATCAGGGAAAAACCTTAGGAGTCAAAGAGATCTCATTTACAATTCTAGGTGGGCAAAGAGAAAACCATTCACATTTTAGCCACTTGTGAACCGTTATGACAACCGTTAAGTACAAAACTTGTTTACTAACAGATTTCAAAAGCACAAACCCAGTTCCAGCAACCAGCACCCTAGCACTTCATTCCATTTGTCATCCAAGCTAAACTTCCAAGGTTCAGGATGCCAAAGACTCTGAAAGCTACTTTAACAATTACCCATAAAAACCCTGAGACAGACAATTAACCATCAGTTCAGTCATCTCTTTGCTAACAGATTTCATGTTCCATCTGGGCCCATTCCACTTCAGACGCCATGTTCCCGCCAGCAAGGGGGAGGGGCTAGGCAGTCCACATCAGGCCAGAGAAGGCAAGGAATTCCTGAAACAAAGGGAGTTTCGGCAGCTGCTTGGGAATATTCCTTAATGTCTCTGACCTGAGTTAGTCTAACCCCAGTTGGCTCTAGTGATAGCCCTTAACACACGAAATGAGTGAGGGAGAAGTCCCACATCTATTATGAGGAACAGAGGGATGAAAGTCAGAGTCCCCTTACTCTTTGCTTGCCCCATTCCTTCAAACATAACAAACAACACAGCAGACAACAAAAAGACGGGACAAAGTCAACCACAGGCCCAGCGCTCCTGCCACCAGTGGGGATTTCCTAGGGGGGCTCAAACCCCATGACTGGAAAGGGGACTTGAACCCCCGATGACCACCTTGGGGGACTTGAATCCCCAATGACCACCTTGGAGGACTCGAACCCCTGATGACCGCCTAGGGGGACTCGAACCCCCTGACCATCTAGGGGGATCGAACCCCCCGACCACCCAGGGGGACTCAAATCCCCTGTGGATCTACCAGCAGAGGGATGGGGCATCCCCGCGTCCACTCCAGCCCTGGGGAGCATGGCTCTGTCCAGCTTCTCCCTGGTGGGCCATACCCTGGAGCTCCAACCAGACAGACAGATAAAATCATAACACTTCTGGAGGCTTTTCCCATAAGTTCGGATGCTGGCTCAGTTCTCGCTGTTTGATCCCGGACGAGTCGCCAATGTTAGGATCCGTGATCAAAGGAACGAGACTGACACAAAACAAAAATCAAGCAAAGTTTTATTTCGCGCCATGCATCAGAAACCAAACTGCATCAGAAACCAAACTGCATCAGAAACTAAACTGCATTAGAAACCAAACTGCATTAGAAACCAAACTGCATTAGAAACCAAACTGACCAGGAGGTGCCTGAGTCTTGCTGGGGACCACCACCTCCCAGTTGCTGGGGTCCCTCCTGGAGGCTCCCTGACTCACCATACCTAAGACCCACTCTGGCGTGGCTGCACCGTTGGCTCCTGAGAGGCTGCTCCTGATGGAGGCACTGCCTGAGGCAGTGTGGATGCTTGTGGAGGCACTGCTGCTGATACACTGGCTCAGGTTGGCATCGCTCTCAGAAGCGCCGCTGCCACTGCTGCTCTGGGCGGTGCACGGGGCGACGCCACTCGTGTTACAGCTAGAGGCGGCGCCACTTCCGCTGCTGCTCTGCACGAGGATGAAAAGGACGACAACCCCAACGACACAGACTCTGCTCCCCATGATGCCACTCCAACAAGGCCACTCCCCGGATGAGGCCACACAACGGACGAGGCCACTTCCTCGATGAAGAGGCCACTCTGGATTAGGATGCTCAAGGACAGGGCTGCATGCCAAGGAGGCTGCACCCTGGAATGACGCCGCTCTGGCGAGGCCGCTCTAGAACAGGCCACTCCAGCCCTTGGCTTGGGGCGGCTCTGCTCCCGATGACCCCAACGCTATCATTCCTAGGACTACTCTAATGTCTCCCAAAGGCTATCCTAATGACTATTCTGACTGCTATTCTAACTGCCATTCTAACTCCTCCTACTTCTTCAATGGATATTCTAACTCCTCGTATTCCCCAACCACTATTCTAAGTCCTCTTACTCCTCCAATGGCTATTCAAACATCACCTACATTTCCAATGGCTATTCTAACTCCTCACACTTCTCCCCCCACACAGCCTCACAGACTAACCTTTATAGAGGTTGTTGAGAATGGTGAACACACAGGTGGCCAATGAGATTTCAACTCACCAAGGTTAAAATATGTGCCCCCACTAATTGGATATGGCTATCTGGCCTGGCCCGCCCCTATATCCGGGGTTTACATTTCCTCTGGCTAATCAGGCCCCTACAAGGAGTACAAGCAGCCTCAGACAGGGATTCAAGCCATACACATGTTCATGGTCCTCACACCCTAACAGGAGGCTTCTGACCAGGAAAAGTGCCCCCCGCCTTCCGAGGAAAGCTAAGAATTAACACCCGCAACCATACAAAAGACATGGTTGGAGTCCTCAACAGTGAGGACACGAGTTCTTCTTGCATCTCCAGAAAGAGTGCCATAAATGCCTCCCAATATTCCCAGCTCACCAAACATTGAAGGCAGACGCTACACTCTAGAAGCTTAGGCCCAGGACGGACTCATCTGATTGGACCTCACAGGAGCAAGCACGGAGCCTGTTGGAAGAGAAAAAATTCACATGGGAAGCCTTCGGAAAAGGCTTTCAGGAGAGTTTCAGGAATACAATGTGAATCTACAAAAGGTCTCTGTCTTCTCTGGATTCGAAATGCGCATTCTGTTATCTACCCTGAAGGTAATTTCTTTAGGAAGAAGAGCTCATGGAGTGCCCAAAGGCTGGCACTTGAGAGAGTCTCAGATGTGTGTGACATGCCCTCTGGGGTTGTGTTGTGGCTGTCCACTCTCCTGTGGGCTCTTCCTCTGCAGAGGCTCTCCTTACCTTCCATTCAGAGTGTTTGGTGTGTGGGCCAAATATGGTGAGGTTAAGCTTCGTGGGTCTGGTGTGCCTGTGCAATGTGATTTTCAAGCCACTCCAGAAGACTTAAGGACTGCTGAAATCTGTGGCTAGGTAAGAGGATGTGTGCAGGGATTTTTTCTAGTCCCCTGCAGGATTTACTGTTCTCCTGGGACTAAGCAACCTGGCCAGAAGAAGGCCACCCAACAGTGTTGTAGGTTTGGGATTCCGTGATTGCAGGTTGGCAGCTAATGTCCTCACATCCTACCTGTGGCCACTTCTCAGTCTTGATGCTGGTGGTCGTATAACCCAAGAATCTTTGACAGCCATAGATCATCTCCCCCAACACTGTCCATCAAAAATGCACACAACAAAATAATAATCTTACCACGGTATCACCAGGTATTGTCTCTGATCATGGTTTCCAGGCTGTCTGCACATGGTTGCTTGCTGGTGTCCTCTCCAGGAGATACACAGTGTTCTGAGTTCTGGAATGTTTGTCTGCAAAGCATGCTGATCTTGAATCCCTGGGCCTCAAGATCATTGGGTTGCAAGAACTCGTGTCATTCAGATACTCTTCTTTTCTCCGGCAACAACTTTGGTCAACATTCAAATTGTGGGTTCTAAGTGTGCTCCACTGGGCCTAAGTGTGCTCCCCTGGGCCTTTGTCTTTGACCATGGCTCCCTGCCCTCTGAAGCACCAACCATCCAATTCTCCCATAAGACCCCTCTAGACCCTTCTCCCATGGTCTCTGTGACTTCTTCTCTCTTTTGCTGTGGATTGGGATTTCTAGGCTTCAGATCCATTTATGCCATGTTTACATTGACATGGTCATCTTCTGGTTGTGCAGATGGGTGAAAACAAGCCTGGAGCTCCCAGACACTTCTACCA
Source organism: Meles meles (assembly GCF_922984935.1). NCBI lineage: Eukaryota > Metazoa > Chordata > Mammalia > Carnivora > Mustelidae > Meles > Meles meles. The sequence goes on along the minus strand of NC_060088.1, from coordinate 20,097,982 downwards.
TCTCCCTGTACTCCAATTGCACTGCAGACTCTTATGGAGCCATCAGCAAGAAGGCATTATTCCTCCTTGTGACGTGTGGCAGAAAGGGAGAGAGCATTGGGATGTATCGTATCTATCAATCACAGAAAGACAACTACCATACGACTTCACTCACTCATGGATGTAAAGAAACATGTGAAAAGGCAAGAAAAAGGGACTGGCCATTAGACTCTAACCAGGCACACAAAATTTGGTGTTTGTTCCAGGAAGGCTAGTCAGAATCTACATTTCTCAAAGTGGATCAAATGGGACATTCAATGCAGGAAATGTGGCTGAAAGGATTGTAATGTGAGCTTCCACTGTGTTTGTATGTGAATTGTGATCTGGAATAGAGCAGCCGAGCAGCTTCATATCTCTTACAATAACATTTTTAGCCTTTTGTGAAACATACACACAAACACACACACACACACACACACACTTAAAAGAGTCCCACAGAATTTAGGGAGGAAGTGAGGAATAGCACTCATGGAAGCAAAATTCAGAGAAAATACCATAAAAAAAATTTAGAGAATCAAAGTGCTCCACGTCACTCGGCATCAGGGAAATGCAAATCAAAACCACAATGAGATATCACCTCACACCAGTCAGAATGGCTAAAATTAACAAGTCAGGAAATGACAGATGCTGGAGAGGATGTGGAGTAAGGGGAACCCTCCTCCACTGTTGGTGGGAATGCAAGCTGGTGCAACCACTCTGGAAAACAGCATGGAGGTTCCTCAAAATGTTGAAAATAGAACTACCCTATGACCCAGCAATTGCACTACTGGGTATTTACCCTAAACATACAAACATAGTGATCCGAAGGGGCACGTGTACCCGAATGTTTATAGCAGCAATGTCTACAATAGCCAGACTATGGAAAGAACCTAGATGTCATTCAACAGATGAATGGATAAAGAAGAAGTGGTATATATACACAATGGAATACTATGCAGCCATCAAAAGAAATGAAATCTTGCCATTTGCGACGACATGGATGGAACTAGAGCGTATCATGCTTAGTGAAATAAGTCAATCGGAGAAAGACAACTATCATATGATCTCCCTGATATGAGGATATGGAGAAGCAACATGGGGGGTTAGGGGGATAGGAGAAGAATAAATGAAACAAGATGGGATTGGGAGGGGGACAAACCATAAAAGACTCTTAATCTCACAAAACAAACTGTGGGTTGCTGGGGGAGGTGGGATTGGGAGAGGGGGAGGGGGCTATGGACACTGGGGAGGGGAGGCAAACCATAAGAGATTATGGACTCTGAAAAACACCCTGAGGGTTTTGAAGGGTCAGGGGTGGGAGGTTGGGGGAACAGGTGGTGGGTAATGGGGAGGGCACGTTTTCCATGGAGCACGGGGTGTTGTGCAAAAAGAATGAATACTGTTATGCTGAAAAATAAATAAAATGAAAAAAAAATTAGAGAATCAAAGTAACAAACCGTCCAAACTGCATAAGTTAAATCCTTACTTATCAAGAATTAATTAATTAATTAATTAATAACAACCATAGCTTAAAGACCCCTACACAGAAGTCTGCCAGCAAATCCAACATCAGAGTGAAAAGGAAAAATTCCAAGACACATACGCACTACCATGACAGGATCATGAGTCATACATATCTGACGTCTCAGGTAATGACTTTTGAAGCAGCTTTTGAGGATATTGAAGCAGTCCTCACACATCTCCCATCACACAGAAAGCCAGGTTCAAATCAATTCCCCGGTCGACAATGCGAGACATTTAATGGTAATGTCGGCTTTTCTCATCTACTCCAAAAATGTAGGAAGAGGGAAGACTCTAATATACAATGTCCAAAGACCCAATTCAGATAAGGACCTTATAGGAAACCAATAGCATTCCATTTAATCAGTAAGATAATAAAACTAGAATTCATTTCTCTTCTCTTTCTTTCTTCATCTCTATGTGAAATGGCCTGTTTTCTTTCTATTCATTATTTTTTCTTATATTCGTCAAGCCAGCCTTTCATCCATCCTATGTTTTTTGAGGTAGTTTTCCCTAATTCTTTAATTGCATATACCACCAAGAGCTCATCCTCATATAATTCCACACCAGCTCCATACCCATTAACCAGTTCACACTTTATGGCAGGTCTTATCCTCCTGTAACACTCAGCTTGGGCCCCAGACCTGAGTCTCTCCTGTTGCGTCTCCCTGTCTGATTTTTTCTCCTTCCGTTTTCCATTTCTGCTACTCATGTCCATGTTATTCTTCATGGGCCACAAATGAGTGACGTCATAGGATATTTCCCATGGTCTGCTTGCATTTACATTTGGAAATCTTCTTTATCATCATCATCATCATATTCATCTTGATCCACTAGGCCTTAAAATGGTAACTCACCTCCTTCCACTGTGATGCTAGCGTGGCATGACAAGCCATTGATGTTGGACGTTCATTTTCATCTGAATAAAGAGAGTTGCTCAACATGGATCTCCCCATGACTATGGCAGGTAGCATTAACTAATGAGGACAAGGAGTGCTGACCAGGGCTCTTTCTTTCCGGATAGCGATCATGCAGAGATTCACTGTCCATGAAGCCTTTGCAACAGTGTTTAAGGTTATATCAGGTAGACAGAGCCTTCATCAATTAGGACTTGTGTTGCAGGACACTAGCAGATTAAGGCAAGTACAGCACAATGAATTTCTGCCCTGGGAATTTTCCTGGAATGGTGACTTTCCTTCCCTTCTTCCTTTCCTCAATTCTTCAATTCCTCCTTTTCCTTCCTTCTTTCTTTCCCTTCTTCCTTTCCTTCCAAGCTGACCAAGCACCAAAGGCAGACCTTACACCCGAGAAACCATGGAGAACAAATGATAAGAATGGACCCTCTCAGCCAAAGATATCAAACCTCCCCAAGAACTAATGGTAGCCAAGAGGACTCGCCGTTGATTGAGATTTCTAAAAATTGCAGTGGAAATAGGAACAACTTGCTCTCTCTGGAGAAATGTTGGTCTAAAGAATGGAATGCAGAACATCATTTTCTTTTCTCTTTGTATAGAAAATCGAAGTGAGAAAGAGACTGAAAAGACCCCCTGAGTTCATGATCAGGCTAACAGGAGTCTTTCTTGCTCTTTCCCAGGTCTTTCTATTTAAAGCCATAGGATTCATATGTTATGAGAATGGGATTGCTGCTTCAGTGAAGTCAGCTTCTGTGACGCCACAAAGCTCTGAGTTCTTAGCAACCACTCCTCACCAAAGTATGACTCATCACTTCACCTGGCTGGATTAGTTCTGGGTCAACAAGGAGTATCAAAATCACTCCAAACCACTGGAGCCGGCTGGGTATTTCCCCAAGACATTTTGTGGAGCGATCTGAGGTCACATTCTCCATGACCGAATTTGTAGTCTTTGGCCATGACTGTCACCACCAACTCTCTGGACTCCTGAGAAGGGCAAGAAACCACAATTCTGCATGCTTAATCCTGTGAGCTCCAAACAGAGGAGTCCATCTTGGGCCTCAGTTTCTAGGTTATAGTTTCTGCAATTAATGTTTCTACAGCTAGGAAAATTGGACGCATTTATGGCAAGATTTCTGGATATGGAAAAAGAACTCGTGTCCTCACTGTTGAAGACTCCATACATGTCTTTTGTATGGTTACGGGTGTTAACTCGGAGCTTCCCTCGGAAGGCGAGGGTCGCTTTTCCTGGTGAGAAACATCCTGATGGAGTGTGAGGACCATGGACATGTGTATGGCGTGGAGTTCCCAGTGTGAGGCTGCTTGTACCCTAACCCTTTCTGAGGTTACGTCAGTAAGACCGAATTGTGGATTCCTGCAATTCTCAGGAGTCCAGAGGGCTGATGGTGACAGTCACGGCCAAAGACTACAAATTCGGTCATAGAAAAGGTGACCACAAATCGCTTCACAAACTGTCTTGGGGAATACCCAGGCGGCTCAAGCGGTTTGGACTGATTTTGATACTCCTGGCTGACCCAGAACTACTCCAGCCAGGTGAAGTGATGAGGCGTGGTTTGGTGAGGACTGGTTGCTAGGACATCAGAGCTTTGTGACGTCACAGAAGCTGACTCCACTGGAGCAGCAATCCCATTCTATTGACATATGATTGCTATGGCTTTAAATAGAAAGTCTTGGGAAGGAACAAGAAAGAGCCCTGTTAGCCTAATCATGAACTCAGGTAGTCTTCTCTGTTTCTTTCCCACTTCCACTTTCTGTACAAAGAGAAAAGAAAACGATGTTCTGTATATCATTCTTTAGACAAACATTTCTCCAGAGAGAGCAAGGTGATTCTATTTTCACTGCAATTTCTAGAGATCTCAATCAAAGGCGAGGCTTCTTGGCTACCATTAAGTCACTGGGAGGTTGGATAGCCTTGGGTGAGAGTGTCCATTCTTAGCCTCAGTTCAATACCGTTTATCTGGTATAAGGTCTGCCTTTGGTGCTTGGTCAGCTTGGAAGGTGAGGGAAGGAAGAAGGGAAGGAAAGTCACAATGCCAGTAAAATTGCCAGGGCAGGGATGCATTGTGCTGTCCATGTCCTTATCTGCTAGTGTCCTGAAACACCAGTCCTAAGGGATGAAGGCTCTGTCTACCTGACATTACCTTAAACACCATTGTGAAGGCTTCATGGAGTGTGAAATGCTGCATGATCGCTAAACCTAAAGAAAGAGCCCTGGTCAGCACTCCTTGTCATAATTAGTTAATGCTACATGCCATTGTCATGGGGAGAGACATGTTGATCAACTCTCTTTATTCAGATGAAATGAACAACCAACATCGATGGCTTGCCATGCCTACTCTAGCATCACTGTGGAATGAGCTGAGATAACTTTTTAGGGCTAGTGGCTAAATATGATTATGAAAATGGTGATAAATAAGATGATTTGCAAATGAAAATGCAAGCAGAGAAAGGGAAATATCCTATGGCTTCACTCATATGTGGTCCATGAGGAATACCATGGACATAAGTAGTATTAAGTTAAAATGGAAGGAGAAGATGTCAGACAGGGAGACGCACCAGGTGAGACTCAGGACTTTGGGGACAAAGCTGAGGGTTACAGGAGGATAAGACCTGCCATAAAGAGGGAACTGGTTAATGGGTATGGAGGTGGTGTGGCAGCATAGGAGAATGAGCCCTTGGTCGTATATGCAATTAAAGAATCAGGGAACACTATGTCAAAAAATGTAGGATGGATGAAAGGCTGGCTTGCCAAATATAAGAAAAAAATAGCGAATAGAAAGCAAAACAGGCCATTTCACATGGAGATGAAGAAAGAAAGAGAAGAGAAATGAATTCTTGTTTTATTATCTTACTGATTAAAATTGTATGCAATTGGTTTCCTATAGGTTCCTTACCTGAATTGGGTCTTTGGACATTGTAAATCAGAGTCTGCCCTCTTCCTATACTTTGGGAATAGATGAGATAAGCCAACATTTACATTAAATATCTCGAATTGTGGACCAGGGAATTGATTTGAACCTGGCTTTCTGTGTGTTGGGAGATGTTTGAAGACTGCTTCAAAAGCCTCAAAGGCTGCTTTAAAGTCATTACCTGAGACGACAGATATATACGACTCATGATCTTGTCATGGCAGTGCGTAAGTGTCTTGGAATTTTTACTTTTCTCTCCTTTATTGGATTTGCTGGCAGACTTCTGTGGAGTGGTCTTTTATGCATAGTTGTAATTAATTAATTAATTAATTAATTAATTAATCACTGTAATTAATTAATTAATTAATTAATTCTTGAATGGTTAGGAGTTAACTATTCCAGTTTGGGCAGTTTGTTACTTTTACTCTCTAAGCTTTTGTTTTTTATGGTATTTTCTTGAATTTTGATTCCTTGAGTGCTATTCTTTATTCTTTTGTGGGACTCTTTTAACTGTGTATGTGTGTCTGTGTGTGTGTTTTTATGTGTGTGTGTGTTTCTCAATATGCTAAAAATGATATTTTAAGAGATATGAAGCTGCTCTATTCCAAAACACAATTCACCTTAAAACACAGGGGAAATTCACCTTACATCCCGTTCGGCCACATTTCCTGCATTGAATTTCGAATTTGATCACTTTTAGAAAGGCAGATTCTGACGACCCTGCCTGGAACAAACACCAAATTTTGTGTGCCTCATTAGAGTCTATATGTTTTTCCCTTTTTCTTGCTTTTTCACATATTTCTTTACTCCCATGACTGAGTGAATTTGTGTGGTAGTTTTCTTTCTGTGACTGACTGATATGACAGAGCTCAATGCGATCTCCCATAATGCCACATGACACAGGGAACAGGAACGCCTTTTTGCTTATAGCTCCATAAGAGTCCGCAGTGCATTTGGAGAACAGGGAGATGTTAGAAGTGTCTGGGAGCTCCAGGCTTGTCTTCAGCCATCAGCAAATCTAGAAGATGACCACATCAATGGAAATATGTCATAAATGGACCTGAAGCCTAGAAATCACACTCCACAGCGAAAGAGAGAAGAAGTCACAGAGACCATGGGAGAAGGGTGTAGACAGGGCTTATGGGAGAATTGGACGGTTGGTGCTTCAGAGTGTAGGGAGCCATGACCAAAGTCAAAGGCGCAGGGGTGAGTAGCACACTTAGAACACAAAATATGAATGTTGACCCATAGCTGTTGGCAGAGAAAGGAGAGTGTCTGTATGACATTAGATCTTGCATCCCAAGGGTCCTGAGGCCCAGGGTTTCCAGATCAGCATGCTTTGCAGACAGAGACGCCAGAGAACACTGTGTAACTCCTGAAGAGGTCACCAGCAAGTAACCAGATGCAGACATCCTGGAAACCATGATCAGAGACAATAACTGTTGACACCACGGTAAGATTATTATTTCTTTTTGTGAATTGGTGATGGGCAGTGTTGGTGGAGATGCCTCGATGGTCGCCAAAGATACTTGCGCTCTACAACCATCAGCATCAAGACTGAGAAGTGGCCACAGGCAGGACGGTGAGGACATTAGCTACACAACTTGCAATCACGGATACACAAACCTAGAACACTGTTGGGACTGCCTTCTTCAGGCCACGTTGCTTGTCCCAGGAGAACAGAAAATACTGCAGGGGACTAGAAGAAAGCACCGACCACGTCCTCTCACCTGGCCACAGATTTCATCAGGCCTTAAGTTTTGTGGATGGGGTTGAAAGTCAGGTTTCACAGGGACACCATGTTTGGCCCAGACACCAAACACTCTTAATGGAAGGCCAAGAGAGCCTCTGCAGAGGACAAGCCCAGAAGAGAATGGTCAGCCAAAACACAACCCCAGAGTGCATGTCACACACACCTGAGACTCTCTCAATGCTAAGCCTTTGGGCACTCCATGAGCTCTTCTTCCTAAAGAAATTATCTTCAGGGTAGAAAAAAGAAGTCACGTTTTGAATACAGAGAAGACAGAGACTTTTTTAGATTCACGTTGTATTCCTGAAACTGGCCCGAAAGCCTTTTCCGATGGCTTCACATGGGGATTAGTTCTCTTTCAACATAGTCCGTGCTTCCTCCTGTGAGCTCCAGATGATTCCATCCTGGTCTTAAACTTCTAGGGTGTAGGGACTGCATTTAATGTTTGCTCAGTTGCGAAAATTGGGAGGCATTTATGGCACGATTTCTGGATATGCAAGAAGACCTCGTGTCCTCACTGTTCAAGACTCAAGACAGGTCTTTGGTATGGTTGCGGGTGTTAACTCGGAGCTTTCCTCCCAGGGCGGGGGCGCTTTTCCTGGTCAGATGCATCCTGATAGGGTGTGAGGACCATGAACATGTGTATGGCGTAGAGTTCCCCGTGTGAGGCTGCTTGTACTCCTGACACTTTCTTGACCTTACTTGAGTAAGTTGGAATTGTGGATTCTTGCCTTTCTCAGGAGTCCAGAGGTGTGGTGGTGACAGTCACTGTCAAAGACTACAAATTCGGCCATGGAGACGGTGACCCCAAATCGCTCCACAAACTGTCTTGGGAAATACCCAAGAGGCTCCAGCGGTTTGGAGTAATTTTGATACTCCTGGCTGACCCAGAACTACTCCAGCCAGGTGAGGTGCTGAGGCGTGGTTTGGTGAGGAGTGGTTTGTAGGACCTCAGAGATTTGTGACGCCACAGAACCTGACTTCACTGAAGCAGCAATCCCATTCTCATGACATATGAGTCCAATGGTTTTAAGTAGAAAGACCTGGAAAGAAACAAGAAATAGCCCTGTTAGCATGATCATGAACTCCGGTGGCCTTTTCTGTTTCATTCCCACTTCCACTTTCTAGACAAAGAGAAAAAAAAACAATGATCTGTATACCATTCTTTAGACCAACATTTCTCCAAAGAGAGCAAGGTGCTCTTATTTCCACTGCAATTTCTAGAGATCTCAATCAACAGCAAGGCCTCTTGGCTACCATTAGGTCTTGGGGGGGTTGGATATCTTTGGGTGAGAGGGTCAATTCTTAGTTTCTGTTCCCTATGGTTTCTCGGGTGTATGGTCTGCCTTTGGTGCTTGGTCAGCATGGAAGGGGAGGGAATGAAGAAGGGAAGGAAGGTTGCAATTCCAGGAAAATTGTCAGGGCATGGATGCATTGTGCTGTCCGTGTCCTTATCTGCTAGTGTCCTGAAACACCAGTCCCAAGGGAAGAAGGCTTTCTCTACCACACATTACTTTAAACACCGTTGCAAAGGTTTAATGGAGAGTGAAATTCTGCATGATCGCTACACCTAAAGAGCCCTGGTCAGCACTCCTTGTCATCATTAGTTAATGCTACATGCCATAGTCATGGGGAGAGCCATGTTGAGCAACTCTCTTTGTTCAGATGAAAATGAACGGCCAACATCGATGGCTTGCCATGCCCAATCCAGCATCACTCTGGAAGGAGCAGAGATACCTTTTTAAGGCCTAGTGGATAAAGATGATTATGGAGATTATGATAAAGAAGATGATTTCCAAATGAAAATGCAAGCAGACCAAGGGAAATATCCTATGGCTTCAGTCCTATGTGGCCCCTGAGGAATACCATGGACATAAGTAGTAGTAAGGGAAAACAGAAGGAGAAGAATTCAGACAGGGAGATGCACCAGGACTGACTCAGGACTTTGGGGACCAAGCTGAGGTTTACAGGAGGATAAGATGCCATAAGGAGGGAACTGGATAATGGGTATGGAGGTGGTGTGGCATTATAGAGGATGAGCACTTGTTGATATACACAATTAAATAATCAAGGAATACTATGTAAAAAAACGTAGGATGGATGAAAGGTTGGCTTGCCAAATGTAAGAAAATATATTGAATAGTAAGCAAACAGGTTGTTTCACGTGGAGATGAAGAAAGCAAGAGAAGAGAAATGAATTCTAGTTTTATTATCTTAATGATTAAAATGGTATGCAATTTGTTTCCTATAAGGTCCTTATGTGAATTGGGACTTTAGACATTGTAAATTAGAGTCTTCCCTCTTCCTACATTTTGGGAATAGATGAGAAAAGCCGACATTACCATTAAATGTCTCGAATTGTGGACCAGGGAATTGATTTGAACCTGGCTTTCTGTGTGTTGGGATATGTTTGAGGACTGCTTCAAAAGCCTCAAAAGCTGATTCAAAAGTCATTACCTGAGACGTCAGATATGTATGACCATGGATCTTGTCATGGTAGTGTGTATGTGTCTTGGAATTTGTCCTTTTCTCTCCGGTATTGGATTTGCTGGCAGATTTCTCTGTAGGGTTCTTTTAGGTAATGTTGTTTAAATAATTAGTTAATTATTTAACTAATTCTTGATAGGTAAGGAGTTAACTTATCCAATTTAGATGGTTTGTTACATTGATTCTTTAAGCTTTTGTTTTTTATGGTATTTTCTCTGAATTTTGATTCTATGAGTGCTATTCTTCACTTGCAACCTAACTTCTGTGGGACTCCTTTAAGAGAGAGAGAGAGAGAGAGAGAGTGTGTGTGTTGTGTGTGTGCGCGCCTGTTTCACAAAACGCTAAAAATGATATTTTAAGAGATATGGAGCTACACTATTCCAGATCACAATTCACCTTCCAAAACAGTGGAAACTCATGTTACATACCGTTTGTCCACATTTCCTGCATTGAATATCCCATTTGATCCACTTTTAGAAACAAAGATTCTGACTACCCTGCCTTGAACAAACACCAATTTTTGTGTGCCTGCTTCGAGTCTAATTGCCTGTCCCTCTTCCTTGATTTTTCACATGTTTCTTTGCTTCCATGAGTGAGTGAAATCATATGGGAGTTGTCTTTTTGTGACTGACAGATATGACACAGCCCAATGTTCTCTCCCGTTCTGCCACGTGTCACAAGGAGCAAGAATGCCTTCTTGCTTATGGATCCGTAACAGTTCACAGGGCATTTGGAGTACAGGGAGAAGGTAGAAGTGTCTGGGAGTTCCAGGCCTGCCCTCAGCCATCAGCACAACCAGAAGATGACCATATCAATGTATATTGGCATAAATGGACCTGACCCTAGAAATCACACTCCACAGCGAAAGAGAGAAGAAGTCACAGAGACCATGGGAGAGGGGTATAGACAGGGCTTATGGGAGAATTGGACTGTTGGTGCTTCAGAGGGCAGGGAGGCATGTCCGAAGACAAAGGCCCAGGGGAGAGGAGCACACTTAGAACCCACAATTTGAATGTTGACCCATAGCTGTTGGCGGAGAAAAGGAGAGTGTCTGAAAGACACGAGTTCTTGCAACCCAAGGGCTTGAGGCCGGCGGATTCCAGATCAGAATGATTTGCGGTCATAGACTCCAGAGAACACTGTGTATCTCCTGGAGAGGACACCAGCAAGCAAGCCGGGGCAGACAGCCTGGGACCATGATCAGAGTGAATACCTGTTGACACCGTGGTAAGATTATTATTTCTTTGGGTGCATTGATGATGGGCAGTGTTGGTGGAGGTGCCTCGATGGGCACCAAAGATACCTGGGCTCTACGACCGCCAGCATCAAGACTGAGAAGAGGCCACAGGCAGGATGGTGAGGACATTAGCTCCCCAACTTGCAATAACGGAATCCCAAACCTGGAAAACTATTGGGACTGCCTTCTTCAGGCCACGTTGCTTAGTCTCAGGAGAACAGAAATTCCTGCAGGGGACTAGAAGAAAGCCCAGAGCAACATCCTCTCACCTCGTCAAAGAATTCAGCAGGCCTTAAGTTTTGTGTAGTGGGTTGAAAGTCATGTTTCACAGGCACAGAAGACACACAAATCTAAACCTCACCATTTTTGTCCCAGACACAACACACTCTGAATGGAAGGCAAGGAGAGCCTCCACAGAGGACGAGCCCACAGGAGAATGGACAGCCAGAACACAACCCCAGAGGGCATGTCACACAAATTGAGACTCTCTCAAGTGCCAGCCCTGGGCACTCCATGAGCTCTTCTTCCTAAGAAATTATCTTCAGGGTAGATAACGGAAGGGGCATTTCAAATACAGAGAAGACAGAGACCTTTTGTAGATTCACGTTGTATTCCTGAAACTGGCCCGAAAGCCTTTTCAGATGGCTTCACATGGGGATTGGTTCTCTTCCAACATGCTCCATGCTTCCTCCTGTGAGCTCCAAATAGATGAGTCCGTCCTGGGCTTAAGCTTCTAGGGTGTAGAGTCTGCCTTTAATGTTTGGTGAGCTGGGAATATTGGGAGGTATTATGGCACGATTTCTGGAGATGCAAGAAGAACTCGTGTCTTTACTGTTGAAGACCCAGACATGTGTTTGGTATGGTTGCGGGTGTTAACTCTGAGCTTTCCTTGGAGGGCTTAGGGCGCTTTTCCTGGTCAGAAGCATCTTGATAGTGTGTGAGGACCATGAACATGTGTATGGCGTGGAGTTCCCCGTGTGAGGCTGCTTGTAATCCTGACTGTTTCTTGACCTTACATGGGTAAGATGGAATTGTAGGTTCTGGTCACTCTCAGGAGTCCAGAGGGGTGTTGGTGACAGTCACGGTCAAAGAATACAAATTCGACCATGGAGAAGGTGACCACGAATCGCTTCACAAACTGTCTTGGGGAAATCCCCAGGCGGCTCCAGTGGTTTGGAGTGATTTTGATACTCCTGGCTGACCCAGAACTACTCCAGCCAGGTGAAGTGATGAGGCGTGGTTTGGTGAGGAGTGGTTTCTAGGACCTCAGAGATTTGTGACATCACAGAAGCTGACTTCACTGAAGCAGCAATCCCATTCTTATGACATATGAGTCCTAGGCTTTAAGTAGAAAGACCTGTAAGGAACAAGAAAGAGCCCTGTTAGCCTGATCATGAACTCAGTTGGACTTTTCTGTTTTTTTCCCACTTTCACATTCTATACAAAGAGAAAAGAAAACGATGTTCTGTAAACCATTCTTTGGACCAACATTTCTCCAAGGAGAGCAATGTGTTCCTATTTCCACTGCAATTTCTAGAGATCTCAATCAACCGTGATGCCTCTTGGCTACCATTAGGTCTCTCAGAGGTTTGATATCCTTGGGTGAGAGGGTCCTTTCTTAGCTTCTGGTCCCTATAGTTTCTCGGGTGGAAGGTCTGCCATTGGTGCTTTGTCAGCTTTTAAGTTGAGGGAAGAAAGAAGGGAAGAAAAGTCGCAATACCAGGAAAATTGCCAGGGCAGGGATGCATTGTGCTGTCCATGTCCTTATCTGCTAGTGTCCTGAAACACCAGTCCCAAGGTATGAATGCTCTGTCTACCTGATATTACCTTAAACACCATTGCAAAGGCTTCATGGAGAGTGAAATTCAGCATGATCACTACCCCGAAAGAAAGAGCCCTGATCAACACTCCTTGTCATCATTAGTTAATGCTACATGCCATAGTCATGGGGAGAGCAATGTTGAGCAACTCTCTTTATTGAGATAAAAATGAACGGCCAACATCGATGGCTTGCCATGACCAGTCCAACATCATTGTGGAAGGAGCCGAGATACCCTTTTAAGGCCTAGTAAAGATGATAATGATAAATGAAGATAATGATAAAGAAGATGATTTCCAAATGAACATGCAAGAAGACCAAGGGAAATATCCTATGGCTTCACTCCTATGTGGCCCATGAGGAATACCATGGAAATGAGTAGTAGTAAGGGAAAACGGAAGGAGAAGAAGTCAGACAGGGAGACACACCAGGACAGACTCAGGACTTTGGGGACCAAGATTAGTGTTACAGGAAATAAGTCCTGCCATAAAGAGGGAACTGGTTCATGGGTATGGAGGTGGTGGGGCATTTTATGAGGATGAGCACTTGTTGGTATATGCAATTAAAGAATCAGGGAACACTATGTCAAAAAACGTAGGATGGATGAAAGCCTGACTTGCTGAATATAAGAAAATATAGTGAATATTAAGCAAACAGGTTGTTTCACGTGAAGATTAAGAAAGAAAGAGAAGAGAAATGAATTCTAGTTTTATTATCTTACTGATTAAAATGGGATGCAATGGGTTTCCTGTAAGGTCCTTATGTGAATTCTTCTTTGGACATTGTAAATTAGAGTTTTCCATCTTCCTACATTTTGGGAATAGATGAGAAAAGCCGACATTACAAATTAAATGTCTCGATTTGTGTTCCAGGGAATTGATTTGGACCTGGCTTTCTGTTTGTTGGGAGATGTTTGAAGACTGCTTCAAAAGCCTCAAAAGCTGCTTCAAAAGTCATTACCTGAGACGTCAGATATGTATGAGCATGGATCTTGTCATGACAGTGCGTATGTTTCTTGGACTTTATCCATTTCTCTCCGGTATTGGATTTGCTGGCAGACCTCTCTGTAGGGGTCTTTTAGGTAATGTTGTTTAAATAATTAGTTAATTAATTAGTTAATCCTTGATAGGTAAGGAGTTAACTTATCCAGTTTTGTTACTTTGATTTTGTAAGATTTTTTTTTTTTATGGTACATTCTCTGAATTTTGATTCCATGAGTTCTATTCCTCACTTGTTCCCTAAATTCTGAGGGACTCCTTTAAGAGAGTGTGTGTGCGCATGCGTGTGTGTGTGTGTGTGTGTGTGTGTGTTTCACAAGACGCTAAAAATGATATTTTAAGAGATATGAAGCTGCTCTATTCCAGATCACAATTCAACTTCCAAAACAGTGGAAACTCACATTACATACTGTTTGGCCAAATTTCCTGCATTGAATGTCCCATTAGATCTACTTTTAGAAAGGCAGATTCTGATTACCCTGCCTGGAACAAACACCAAATTTTGTGTGCCTGGTTAGAATCTAATTGCCTGTCCCTCTTTCTTGATCTTTCCCATGTTTCTTTGCTTCCATGAGTGAGTGAAATCATATTGGAGTTGTCTTTTTGTTACTGACAGATATGACACAGCCCAATGCTCTCTCCCGTTCTGCCACATGTCACAAGGAGCAAGAATGCCTTCGTGCTTATGTCTCCATAAGTGTCTGCAGTGAATTTGGAGTACAGGGAGATGGTAGAAGTGTCTGGGAGCTCCAGGCCTGTCTTCACCCTTCAGCACAACCAGAAGATGACCATATCAATGTAAACATGGCATAAATGGACCTGATCCTAGGAATCACACTCCACAGCGAAAGAGAGAAGAAGTCACAGACCATGGGAGAAGGGTATAGACAGGGATCATGGGAGAATTGGATGGTTGGTGCTTCAGAGGTCATGGAGGCATGTCTGAAGCCAAAGGCCCTGGGCAGAGGAGCACACTTAGAAGCCAAAATTTGAATGTTGACCCATAGCTGTTGGCACAGTAAAGGAGAGTTTCGGAAGGACACGAGTTCTTGCAACCCAAGGACTTGGGGCCGGCGGATTCCAGATCAGAATGATTTGCGGACATAGACTCCAGAGAACACTGTGTATCTCCTGGAGAGGACACCTTGAAGCAACCAGGTGCAGACAGCCTGGAAGCATGATCAGAGAAAATACCTGTTGACACCGTGGTAAGATTATTATTTCTTTGGGTGCATTGGTGAAGGGCAGTGTTGGTGGAGGTGCCTCAATGGGCGCCAAAGATACTTGGGCTCTACGACCGCCAGCATCCAGACTGAGAAGTGGCCACAGGCCGGACGGTGAGTACATTAGCTGCCAAACCTGAAATCACGGATTCCCAAACTTGGAACACTGTTGGAACTGCCTTCTTCAGGCCATGTTGCTTAGTCCCAGGAGAACAGAAAATCCTGGAGGGGAGTAGAAGAAATCCCTGCCACATCTTCTCACATTGGCCACAGAATTCAGTAGGTCTTAAGTTTTATGGAGTGGGTTGAAAATCATGTTTCATAGGCACAGAAGACCCACGAAGTTTAACCTCACCATTTTTGTCCCAGACACAACACACTCTGAATGGAAGGCAAGGAGAGCCTCCACAGAGGACGAGCGCACAGGAGAGTGGACAGCCAGAAAACAACCCCAGAGCGCATGTCACAGGCACCAGAGCCTCTCTCAAGTGCCAGCCCTGGGCAATCCATGGGCTCTTCTTCCTAAGAAATTATCTTCAGTGTAGATAACAGAAGGCGCATTTCAAATACAGAGAAGACAGAGACCTTTTGTAGATTCACGTTGTATTCCTGAAACTGGCCCGAAAGCCTTTTCAGATGGCTTCACATGGGGATTGGTTCTCTTCCAACATGCTCCATGCTTCCTCCTGTGAGCTCCAAACAGATGAGTCCGTCCTGGGCTTAAGCTTCTAGGGTGTAGGGTCTGCCTTTAATGTTTGGTGAGCTAGGAATATTGGGAGGCATTTATGGCACGATTTCTGAAGATGCAAGAAGAACTCGTGTCCTTACTGTTGAAGACCCCAGACATGTGTTTGGTATGGTTGCGGGTGTTAACTCTGAGCTTTCCTCGGAGGGCTTAGGGCGCTGTTCCTGGTCAGAAGCATCTTGATAAGGTGTGAGGACCATGAACATGTGTATGGCGTGCAGTTCCCCGTGTGAGGCTGCTTGTACTCCTGACTGTTTCTTGACATTACATGGGTAAGATGGAATTGTAGATTCTTCCCACTCTCAGGAGTCCAGAGTGGTTTTGGTGACAGTCCCAGCCAAAGACTACAAATTCGGCTATGGAGAAGGTGACCCCGAATCGCTTCACAAACTGTCTTGGGGAAATACCCAAGTGGCTCCAGCGGTTTGGAGTGATTTTGATACTGTTGGCTGACCCAGAACTACTCCAGCCAAGTGAAGTGATGAGGCGTGGTTTGGTGAAGAGTGGTTGCTAGGACCTCAGAGCTTTGTGACGTCCCAGAAGCTGACTGCACTGAAGCAGCAATCCCATTCTCACGACATATGAGTCCTATGGCTTTAAGTAGAAAGACATGGAAGGAACAAGAAAGAGCCCTGTTAGTCTGATCATGAACTCAGTTGGACTTTTCTGTTTCTTTCCCACTTCCACATTCTATACAGAGAGAAAAGAAAACGATGCTCTGTAAACCATTCTTTAGACCAAAATTTCTCCAGGTAGAGCAAGGTGTTCCTATTTCCACTGCAATTCCTAGAGATCTCAATCAACCGACAGGCCTCTTGGCTGCCATTAGGTCTCTCGGAGGTTGTATATCCTTGGGTGAGAGGGTCCGTTTTTAGCTTCTGGTCTCTATGGTTTCTCATGTGGAAGGTCTGCCATTGGTGCTTGGTCAGCTTTTAAGGTGAGGGAAGGAAGAAGGGAAGGAAAGTCACAATGCCAGGAAAATTACCATTGAAGGGATGCTTTCTGCTGTCCGTTTCCTTATCTGCTAGTGTCCTGAAACACCAGTCCCAAGGGATGAGGGCTCTCTCTACCTGACATTACCATAAACACCCTTGCAAATGCTTCATGGAGAGTGAAATTCTGCATGATAACAACCCCTAAAGAAAGAGTCCTTGTCAGCAATCCTTGTCATCATTACTTAATTCTACATGCCGTAGACATGGGGAGAGCCATGTAGAGCAATGCTCTTTATTCAGATAAAAATGTACGGTCAACTTCGTTGGCCTGCCATGCCCATTTGAGCATCACTGTGGAAGGATTCGAGATTCCATTTTAAGGGCTAGTCAATAAAGATGATTTAGAAGATGATGATAAAGAAGATTATTTCCAAATGAAAATGCAAGCAGACCAAGGGATATATCCTATGGATTCACTCCTATGTGGCCCATGAGGAATACCATGGACATGAATATTAGTAATGGAAAATGAATGGATTAAAATTCAGTGAGACGCACCAGGAGAGACTCAGACTCTGCGGACAAAGCTGAGGGTTAGAGGAGGATAGGACATGATGTAAAGAGGGAATTGGATAATGGGTTTGGAGGTGGTGTGGCATTTATATGAGGATGAGCCCTTAGTGGTATATGCAATTAAAATCAGGGAACACTATGTCAAAAAACGTTAGATGGATGAAAGACTGGCTTGCCGAATATAAGAAAAAATAATGAAGGGAAAGCAAAACAGGCCATTTCACATGTAGGTGAAGAAAGAAAGAGAAGAGAAATTAATTCTCGTTTTATTATCTTACTGATTAAAATTGTAGGCAATTGGTTTCCTATAAGGTCCTTATGTGAATTGGGACTTTGGACATTGTAAATTAGAGTCTTCCCTCTTCCTACATTTTGGGAATAGATGAGAAAAGCCGACATTACCATTAAATGTCTCGAAATGTTGACCAGGGAATTGATTTGAACCTGGCTTTCTGTGTGTTGGGAGATGTTTGAGGACTGCTTCAAAAGCCTCAAAAGCTGCGTCAAAAGTCTTTACATGAGACGTGCGAGATGTATGACTCATGATCTTGTCATGGTAGTGAGTATGTGTTTTGGATTTTATCCTTTTCTCTCTGGTATTGGATATGCTGGTATACTTATGTGGAGGGGTCTTTTAGGTAAGGTTGTTTAATTAATTAAATAATTTTGATAGGTAAGGAGTTAACTTATCCAGATTGGACTGTTTGTTTCTTTGATTCTCTAAGCTTTAGTTTTTTTATGGTATTTTCTCTGAATTTTGCTTCCATGAGTGCTATTCCTCACTTGCTCCCTATCTTCTCTGGGACACTTTTAATGTGTGTGTGTATGTGTGTGTGTGTGTGTGTGTGTGTGTGTGTGTGTGTGTTTAACAAAACGCTGAAAATGATATTTTAAGAGATAAGAAGCTGCTCTATTCCAGATCACAATTCACCTTCAAACACAGTGGAAACTCACGTTACACCCCATTCGGCCACAATTCCTGAATTGAATGTACATTTGATCCACTTATAGAAATGCAGATTCTGACTAGCCTGCCTGGAACAAACACCAAACTTTGTGTCCCTGGTGGGAGTCTAACTGCCTGTCCCTTTTTCTTCTTTTTCACATGTTTCTAAAATCCCATGTGTGAGTGTAATCATATTACAGCCCAATGCTCTCTCCCTTTCTGCCACATGTCACAAGGAGCAAGAATGCCTTCTTCCTTATGGCTTCATAAGAGTCCGCTGTGCATTTGGAGCACAGGGAGATCTTAGAAGTGCCTGGGAGCTCCAGGCTTGTCTTCAGCCATCAGCACAAGTAGAAGATGACCACATCAATGTAAACATGGCATAAATGCACCTGAAGCCTAGAACTCATACTCCACAGTGAAAGAGAGAAGAAGTCATGAGACCATGAGAGAAGGATGTAGACAGGGATTATGGGAGTTTTGAATGGTTGGTGCTTCATAGGGCAGGGATCCATGGCCAAAGACAAAGGCCCAGGGGAGAGGAGCACACTTAGAACCCACAATTTGAATGTTGACCCAGAGATGTTGGCGGAGAAACGGAGAGTGTCTGAATGACATGAGTACTTGCAACCCAAGGGTCTTGAGGCCCAGGGATTCCACATCAGCATGATTTGTAGACATAGACTCCAGAATTGCAGAACACTGTGTATCTCGTAGAGAGGTCACCAGCCATTAACCAGGTGCAGACAGCCTGGAAACCATGATCAGAGACAATAACTGTTGACACCGTGGTAAGATTATTATTTCTTTGTGTGCATTGGTGATGGGCAGTTTTGGTGGAAGTGCCTCGATTGGCGCCAAAGAACTTGGGCTCTACGACCGCCAGCATCAAGACTGAGAAGTGGGCACAGGCAAGACAGTGACATTAGCTGCCCAACCTGAAATCACGGATTCCCATACTGGAAAACTGTTGGGACTGTCTTCTTGAGACCACGTTGCTTAGTCCCAGGAGAACAGGAAATCCTGCAGCGGACTAGAAGAAAGCCCTGCCCACATCCTCTCACCTGGCCACAGAATTCAGCAGGCCTTAAGTTTTGTGGAGTGGGTTGAATGTCACGTTCATAGGCACACCAGATATACGAAGCTTAACATCACCATATTTGTCCCATACACTACACACTCTGAATGGAATGCAAGGAGAGCCTCTGCAGCGGACGAGCCCACAGTAGAGTGGACAGCCACAACACAACCCCAGAGGGCATGTCACACACACCTGAGACTCTCTCAAGTGCCAGCCTTTGGGCACTCCATGAGCTATACGTCCTAAGGAAATTATCTTCTGGGTAGATAACAGAAGGCAGGTTTCGAATACAGAGAAGATGGAGACCTTTTGTAGATTCATGTTGTATTCCTGAAACTTGACCGAAAGCCTTTTCCGAAGGCTTCCCATGTGAATTGGTTCTCTTCCAACAGGCTCCGTGCTTGCTCCTGTGAGCTCCAATCAGATGAGTCCGTCCTGGGAATAAGCTTCTAGAATGTAGGGTCTGCCTTCAATGTTTGGTGAGCTGGGAATATTGGGAGGCATTTATGGCACTCTTTCTGGAGATGCAAGAAGAACTCGTGTCCTCACTGTTGAGGACTCCAACCATGTCTTTGGTATGGTTGGGGGTGTTAACTCTGAGCTTATCTCGGGGGGCAAGGGGCGCTTTTACTGGTCAGAAGCATCCTGAAAAGGTGTGATGACCATGAACATGTGTATGGCGTGGAGTTCCCCATGTGAGGCTGCTTGTACTCCTGCCTCTTTCTTGACCTTCCGTTGGTAAGATGGAATTGTGGATTCTTGCCCCTCTCAGTAGTCCAGAGGGTTGGTGTTGACAGTCCCGGCCAAAGACTACAAATTCGGTCATGGAGAAGGTAACCCAAAATCGCTTCACAAACTGTCTTGGGGAAATACCCAGGCAGCTCCAGCGGATTGGAGTGATTTTGATAATCCTGGCTGACCCAGAACTACTCCAGCCAGGTGAAGTGATGAGGCATGGTTTGGTGAGGAGTGGTTGCTAGGAACTCAGAACTTTGTGACATCACAGAAGCTGACTTCACTGAAGCAGCAATCCCTTTCTCATGACATATGGGTCCTATGGCTTCATGTAGAAATTCCTGGGAAGGAAAAGGAAAGAGCCCTGTTAGCCTGATCATGATCTCAGGTGGTCTTTTCTGTTTCATTCCCACTTCCACTTTCTATACAAAGAGAAAAGAAAACGATGTTCTGTATACCATTCTTTAGACCCACATTTCTCCAGAGAGAGCAAGGTGTTCCTATTTCCACTGCAATTTCTAGAGATCTCAATCAACAGCGAGGCCTCTTGGCTTCGACTATGTCTCCAGGAGGTTGGATATCCGTGGGTGAGAGGGTCCATTCTTAGGTTCTATTCCCTATGGTTTCTCGGCTGTAAGGTCTGCCTTTGGTGCTTGTCAGCATGGAATTTGAGGGAAGTAAGAAGGGAAGGAAATTCACCATTCCAGGAAAATTGCCAAGGCAGGGATGCATTGTGCTGTCCGTGTCCTCAACTGCTAGTGTCCTGAAACACCAGTCCTAAGGGCTGAAGGCTCTGTCTACCTGACATTACCTTAAACACCGTCGCAAATGCTTCATGGAGAGTGAAATTCTGCATGATCGCCACCCCTAAAGAAAGAGCCCTAGTCAGCACTCCTTTTCATCATTAGTTATTTCTCTATTCCATAGTTATGGGGAGAGCCATGTTGAGCAACTCTCTTTATTCAGATGAAAATGAACTGCCAACATCGATGGCATGCGATGCCCCCTCTAGCATCACAGTGGAAGGAGCCGAGATACCCTTTAAGGGCTATTGGATAAAGATGATTATGAAGATGATGATAAAGAAGATGATTTCAAATGAAAATGCAAGCAGACCAAGGGAAATATCCTATGACTTCAGTCCTAGGTGGCCCATGAGGAATATCATGGACATGAGTAGTAGTAAGGGAAAACGGAAGGAGAAGAAGTCAGACAGGGAGAAGGACCAGGAATGACTCAGGCTCTGGGGACCAAGCTGAGCATTATAGGAGGATAGGACATGCCATAAAGAGGGAAGCAGTTAATGGGTAGTGAGGTGGTGTGGCATTATCTGAAGGTGAGCACTTGGTGGTATATGCAATTAAAGAATCAGGGAACACTATGTGAAAAACTTCCGATGGATGTAAGTTGGCTTGCCGAATATAAGAATAAATATTGAATAGAAAGCAAAATAGGCTGATTCACGTGCAGGAGAAGAAAGAAAGAGAAGAGAAATGAATTCTAGGTTTAGTATCTTACTGATTAAATTGTATGCAATAGGTTTCCTATAAGGTCCTTATGTGAATTGGGTCTTTGGGCATTGTAAATAGAGTCTTCCCTCTTCCTACATTTTGAGAATAGATGAGAAAAGCTGACATTACCATTAAATGTCTCGAATTGTGGACCAGGGATTTGATTTGAACCTGGCTTTCTTTGTGTTGGGATGTGTTTGAGGACTGCTTCAAAAGGCTCAAAAGCTGCTTCGAAATCATTACCTGAGACGTCAGATATGTATGACTCATGATCGTGTCATGGTATTGCGTATGTGACTGGGAATTTATCCTTTTCTCTAAGGTATTGGATTTGCTGGCATTATTGTGTGAAGGGGTCTTTTAGGCAAGGTTGTTTAATTAATTAATTAATTAATTAATTAATTAATTAATTAATTCTTGATAGGTAAGGAGTTAACTTATCCAGTTTGACGCATTGTTACTTTGTTTCTCTAAGCTTTTGTTTTTTTTTTGATATTTTTTTTCTGAATTTTCCTTCCAAGAGTGCTATACCTCACTTGCTCCCTAACTTCTGTGGGACCATTTTAAGTGTGTGGTGTTTGTGTGTGTGTGAGTGTGTGTGTTTCACAAAACGAAAAAATTATATTTTAAGAGATATGAAGCTGCACTATTCCTGATCACATTTCACCTTCAAAAACAGTGGAAACTCACTTTATACCCCATTCGGCCACAATTCCTGCATTGAATGTCCCATTTGATCCTCTTTTAGAAAGGCAGTTTCTGACTAGCCTGCCTGGAACAAATACCAAATTTTGTGTCCCTGGTTAGAGTCTAATTACCTGTCCCTTTTTCTTGCCTTTTCACATGTTTCTTTACTTCCATGAGTGAGTGAAATCGAATGGAAGTTGTCTTTTGGTAACTGACAGATAGGACACAGCCCAATGCACTCTCCCTTTCTGCAACGTGTCACAAGGAACAAGAATGCCTTCTTGCTTATGGCTCCATAAGAGACCACAGTGCATCTGGAAGACAGTGAGACTGTAGAAGTGGGAGAATTGGACGTTTGGTGCTTCAGAGGACATAGAGGCATGTCCGAAGACAAAGACCCAGGGTAGAGGAGCACACTTAGAACCCACAATTTGAATGGTGACCAAATCTGTTGGAGAAAAGGAGAGTGTCTGAAGGACACGAGTTCTTGCAACTCAAGGGTCTTGAGGCCTGGCGATTCCAGATCAGCATGCTTTGCAGACATAGACTCCAGAGAACATTCTGTATCTCCTGGAGAGGACACCAGCAAGCAACCATGTGCAGACAGCATGGAAACCATGATCAGAGACAATACCTGTTGACACCGTGGTAAGATTATTATTTCTTTGGGTGCATTCTTGATGGGCAGTGTTGGTGGAGATGCCTCGATGTGCGCCAAAGATACTTGGGCTCTACGACCGCCAGCATCAAGACTGAGAATTGGCCACAGGAAGGACGGTGAGGACATTAACTGCCCAAAGAGCAATCACGGATTCCCTAATCTGGAACACTGTTGGGACTTCCTTATTCAGGCCACGTTGCTTAGTACCAGGAGAACAGAAAATCCTGCAGGGGACCTGCCCATATCTTCTCACCTGGCCACAGAATTCAGCAGGTCTTAAGTTTTGTGGAGTGGGTTGAAAGTCACGTTCATATGCACACCAGACTCAGGAAGCTTAACCTCACCATACTTGGTCCAGACACCACACACTCTGAATGGGAGGCAAGGAGAGGCTCTGCAGAGGACGAAACCACAGTAGATTGGACAGCCACAACACAACGTCAGAAGGCATATCACACACACCTCAGACTCTCTCAAGTGCCAGCCCTTAGGCACTCCATGAGCTCTTCTTCCTAAAGAAATTAACTGCAGGGTAGATAACAGAAGGCGCATTTCGAATACAGAGAAGACAGAGACCTTTTGAAGATTCATGTTGTATTCCTCAAACTTGCCTGAAAGCCTTTTCAGATGGCTTCCCATGGGTACTGGTTTTCTTCCAACATGCTCCTTGCTTGCTCCTGTGAGCTCCAAACAGATGAGTCCGTCCTGGGCCTAAGCTTCTGGGTGTAGGGTCTGCCTTTAATGTTATGTCACCTGGGAAAATAGGGAGGCATTTTTGTCACGAATTCTGGAGATGCAAGAAGAACTCATGGCCTCACAGTTGAAGACTCCAGCCAGTTCTTTGTAAGGTTGAGGGAGTTAACTCTGAGCTTTCCTTGGAGGGAGGGGGTGCTTTTCCTGGTCAGAAGCATCCTGATAGGGTGTGAGGACCATGAACATGTGTATGGCGTGGAGTTCCCCGTGTGAGGCTGCTTGTAATCCTGACTCTTTCTTGACCTTCCATGGGTAAGATGGAATTGTGGATTCTTGCCCCTCTCAGGAGTCCAGAGGGGTGGTGGTGACAGTCCCAGCCAAAGACTACAAATTCGGATATGGAGAAGATGACCCCAAATCGCTTCACAAACTGTCTTGGGGAAATAACAAGGCGACTCCAGCAGTTTGGAGTGATTTTGATAATCCTGGCTGACGCAGAACTACTCCAGCCAGGTGAAGTGATGAGGCATGGTTTGGTGAGGAGTGGTTGCTAGGACCTCAGAGCTTTGTGACATAACAGAAGCTGACTGCACTGAAGCAGCAATTCCATTCTCGTGACATATGAGTCCTATGGCTTTAAGTAGAAAGACCTTGGAATGAACAAGAAAGAGCCCTTTTAGCCTGATCATGAACTCAGGTGGTCTTTTCTGTTTCTTTCCTACTTCCAGGTACTATACAAAGAGAAAAGAAAACGATGTTCTGTATACCATTTTTTAGACCAACATTTCTCCAGGGGGAGCAAGGTGGTCCTATTTCCACTGCAATTTCTAGAGATCTCAATCAACCGTGAGACCTCTTGGCTAACATTAGGTCTCTGGGAGGTTTGATGTCCTTGGGTGAGATGGTGCATTCTTAGCTTCTGTTCCCTATGGTTTCAGGGTGTAATGTTTGCCTTTGGAGCTTGGTCAGCTTTAAAGTTGAGGGAAGGAAGAAGGGAAGGAAAGTCACAATTCCAGGAAAATTGCCTGGGCAGGGATGTGTTGTGCTTTCTGTGTCCTTATCTGTTAGTGTCCTGAAACACCTGTCCTAGGGATGAAGGCTCTGTCTACCTGACATTACCTTAAACACCGTTGCAAAGGCTTCATGGAGAGTGAAACTCTGCATGGTCGCTACCCCTCAAGAAAGAGCCCTGGTCAGCACTCCTTGTCATCATTACTTAAAGCTACATTCCATAGTCATGGGGAGAGCCATGTTGAGCAACGGTCTTTATTCAGATGAAAATGAACGGCCAATATCGATGACCTGCCACGCCCACTCTAGCATCACTGTGGAAGGAGCCCAGATACCCTTTTAAGGCCTAGTGGATAAAGATCATTATGAAGAGGATGATAAAGAAGATGATATCCAAATGAAAATGCAAGCAGACCAAGGGAAATATCCTATGGCTTCACTCATATGTGGCCCATAAGGTATACAATGGGCATGAGTAGATGGAAGTGAAAATGAAAGGAGAAGAATTCAGACAGGGAGACGCACCAGGAGAGACTCAGGCTCTGGGGACAAGCTGAGCGTTACAGGAGGATAGGACATGCCATAAAGAGGGAACTGGATAGTGATTTTGGAGGTGGTGTGGCATTATATGAGGATGAGCACTTGGTGGAATATGCAATTGAAGAATCAGGGAACACTATGTCAAAATACATCAGATGAATGAAAGACTGGCTTGCCGAATATAAGAAAAAATAGTGAAGAGAAAGCAAAACACTCCGTTTCACATGTAGGTGAAGAAAGAAATAGAAGAGAAATGAATTCTAGTTTTATTATCTTACTGATTAAAATGGAATGCAATTGGTTTCCTATAAGGTCCTTATTTGAATTGGGTCTTTGGACATTGTAAATTAGAGTCTTCCCTCTTCCTACTTTTGTGAATAGATGAGAAAAGCCGACATTACCATTAAATGACTCGAATTGTGGACTAGCGGATTGATTTGAACATGGCTTTCTGTGTGTTGGGAGATCTTTAAGGACTGCTTCTAAAGCCTCAAAAGCTGCTTCAAATGTCGTTACCTGAGAGGTCAGATATGTATGACTCATGATCTTCTCATGGTAGTGCCTATGTGTTTTGTAATTTATACTTTTCTCTCCGGTATTGGATTTGCTGGCATACCTCTGTGGGGGGGTCTTTTAGGTAAGGTTGTTTAATAATTAATTAATTAATTCTTGATAGGTAAGGACTTAACTTATTCAGTTTTGATGGTTTGTTACTTTGATTCTCGAAGCTTTTGTATTTTATGGTATTTTCTCTGAATTTTGCTTCCATGAGTGCTGTACCTCAATTGCTCCCTAAATTCTTGGTACCCTTTTAAGTGTGTGTAGTGTGTGTGTGTGTGTGTGTGTGTGTGTGTGTGTGTGTGTGGTGTGTTTGTGTGTTTCACAAAATGCTGCAAATGATATTTTAAGAGATATTAAGCTGCTCTATTCCAGATCACAATTCACCTTCAAACACAGGGGAAACTCACGTTACACCCCATTCGGCTATAATTCCTGCATTGAATGTCCCATTTGATCCACTTTTAGAAAGGCAGTTTCTGACTAGCCTGCCTGGGACAAACACCAAATTTTGAGTGTCTGCTTAGTGTCTCATTGCCTTTCCCTTTTTCTTGCTTTTTCACATATTTCTTTACTTCCATGAGTGAGTGAAATCGTATGGTAGTTGTCTTTCTGTAACTGACAGACATGACACAGCCCAATGCTCTCTCCCTTTCTGCCACATGTCACAAGGAACAAGAATGCCTTCTTTTCTTAATTTTTTTATTTGTTTATTTGTTTATTTACAGCATAACATTGTTCATTGTTTTGGCATCACACACAGTGCTCCATGCAGTACGTGCCCTCCCTATTACCCACCACCTGGTTCCTCAACCTCCCAGCCCCCCCCCCGCCCCTTCAAAACCCTCTGGTTTTTTTCAGAGTCCATAGTCTCTCATGGTTCATCTCCCCTTCCCGTTTCCCTCAATTCCCTCTCCTCTCCATCTCCCCATGTTCTCCATGTTATTTGTTATGCTCCACAAATAAGTGAGACCATATGATACTTGACTCTCTCCTTCACTTACTTCGCTAAGTCTAATTTCTTCCAGTCTCGTCCATGTTGGACAAAAGTTGGGTATTCATCCTTTCTTACGGAGGCATAATACTCTATTGTGTATATGTACCACATCTTCCTTACCCATTCATCCGTTGAAAGGCATCTTGGTTCTTTCCACAGTTTGGTGACCATAGCCATTGCTGCAATAAACATTGGGGTACAGATGGCCCTTCTTTTCACTACATCTGTATCTTTGGGGTAAACGCCCAGCAGTGCAATTGCAGGGTCATAGGGAAGCTATATTCTTAATTTCTTCAGGAGTCTCCACACTGTTCTCCAAAGTGGCTGCACTAACTTGCATTCCCACCAACAGTGTAAGAGGGTTCCCCTTTCTCCACATCCTTTCCAACACACGTTGTTTCCTGTCTTGCTAATTTTGGCCATTCTAACTGGTGTCAGGTGGTATCTCAATGTGGTTTTAATTTGAATCTCGCTGATGGCTAGTGATGATGAACATTTTTAATGTGTCTGATAGCCATTTGTATGTCTTCGTTGAAGTGTCTGTTCATATCTTCTGCCCATTTTTTGATATGATTATCTGTTTTGTGTGTGTTGAGTTTGAGATGTTCTTTATAGATCCTGGATATCGACCTTTTGTCTGTACTGTCATTTGCAAATATCTTCTCCCATTCCGTGGGTTGCCTTTTTGTTTTGTTGACTGTTTCCTTTGCTGTGCAGAAGCTTTTGATCTTGATGAAGTCCCAAAAGTTCATTTTCTCTTTTGTTTCCTTGGCCTTTGGAGACATATCTTGAAAGAAGTTGATGTGGCTGATATCGAAAAGGTTACTGCCTATGTTGTCCTCTAGGATTCTGATGGATTCCTATCTCACGTTGAGGTCTTTTATCCATTTCAAGTTTATCTTTGTGTACGGTGTAAGAGAATGGTCGAGTTTCATTCTTCTACATATCGCTGTCCAGATTTCCCAGCACCATTTATTGAAGAGACTGTCTTTTTTCCATTCAATATTTTTTCCTGTTTTGTCGAAGATTATTTCACCATAGAGTTGAGGGTCCATATCTGGGCTCTCCACTCTGTTCCACTGGTCTATGTGTCTGTTTTTATGCCAGTACCACGCTGTCTTGGTGATCATAGCTTTGTAGTAAAGCTTGAAATCGGGTAACGTGATGCCGCCAGTTTTGTTTTTGTTTTTCAACATTTCCTTAGCAATTCGGGGTCTCTTCTGATTCCCTACAAATTTTAGGATTATTTGCTCCAGCTCTTTGAAAAATACCGGTGGAATTTTGATCGGAGTGGCATTAAAAGTATAGATTGCTCTAGGCAATATACACATTTTAACAATGTTTATTCTTCCAATCCAAGAGCATGGAACAGTCTTCAATCTTTTTGTGTTTTCTTCAATATCTTTCGTGAGTGTTCTGTAGTTCCTCGAGTACAGATTCTTTACCTCTTTGGTTAGTTTTATTCCCAGGTATCTTGTGATTCTTGGTGCTATCATAAATGGAATCAATTCTCTAATTTCCCTTTCTGTATTTTCATTGTTAGTGTATAAGAAAGCCACTGATTTCTGTACATTGACTTTTTATCCTGCCACTTACTGAATTGCTGTATGAGTTCTAGTAATTTGGGGGTGGAGTCTTTGGGGTTTTCCATATAAAGAATCATGTCATCTGCGAAGAAAGAGAGTTTGACTTCTTCATTGCCAATTTGGATACCTTTTATTTCTCTTTGTTGTCTGATTGCCCTTGCTAGAACTTCTAATACTATGTTGAACAAGAGTGGTGAGAGTGGGCATCCATGTCTTGTTTCTGATCTCAATGGGAAGGCTGCAAGCTTTTTCCCATTGTGGATGATATTTGCTGTTTGTCTTTTATAGATAGATTTTATGAAGTTCAGGAATGTTCCCTCTATCCCTATACTTTGAAGCGTTTTCATCAGGAATGGATGCTGGATTTTGTCAAATGCTTTTTCTGCATCAATTGAGAGGACCATGTGGTTCTTCTCTCTTCTCTTATTGATTTGTTCTATCACATTGATTGATTTGCGAATGTTGGACCAAGCTTGCAACCCAGGGATGAATCCCGCCTGGTCATGGTGGATAATCTTTTGAATGTGCTGCTGGATCCTGTTTGCTAGAATCTTGTTGAGAATCTTTGCATCCGTATTCATCAGTGATATTGGTCTGAAATTCTCCTTTTTTGGTAGGGTCTTTGCCTGGTTTGGGGATCAGGGTAATGTTGGCTTCATAAAAAGAGTCTGGAATTTTTCCTTCTGCTTCAATTTTTTGGAACAGCTTCAGGAGAATTGGTGTTATTTCTTCTTTGAAAGTTTGGTAGAATTCCCCAGGGAATCCGTCAGGTTCTGGGCTCTTGTTTTTTGGGAGGTTTTTGATCACTCCTTCAATCTAGTTACTAGATTTCGGTCTATTCAGGTTGCCAATTTCTTCCTGGTACAATTTTGGGAGTTTGTAGTTTTCCAGGAATGCATCCATTTCCTCTAATTTGCTTAGCTTATTGGCATATAACTGTTGGTAATAATTTCTGATGATTGTTTTTATTTCCTTGGTGTTAGTTGTGATCGCTCCCTTTTCATTCATAATTTTATTAATTTGGGCTTTCTCTCTTTTCATTTGGATTAGTGTGGCCAATGGTTTATCGATCTTATTTATTCTTTCAAAAAACCAGCTTCTAGTTTCATTGATACGTTCTACTGTATCTCTGGTTTCTACCTCATTGATCTCTGCTCTAATCTTGATTATTTCCCTTCTTGCATGTGGAGTTGGTTTGATTTTTTTTTTTTTTCAGCCTTTTGTTCTCTGGGGGTTTTTATGTTCTTTCATCTCCTTTCTCTCGCCTTAACAGCTTTTGATGGTTTTTAGAGGTTTAGAGGAGAGCAAACTGCTCCCCGACCTCCCTCTCAGAGAGAAGCCTCAGAATGTTTTGCAAAAGCTGCTGGCAGAGTCGGTTCTGAGTCAAGGTCCCTGGGGATGCAGGAGCTCCTCCTTGTACCCAAAACCAGGGCAGTGGTGGCTGTCTGGGCAGCTCCAGACCGCCAGAGAGTTTCCGAACAGAGATCGCACACTGAGATTTTCCTGCTGTCCCAGGCTGGGTATGTCTGGTTTTTCCGGATGCCAGAGCTCCAGGCTAGCGCCTATGAGCACCTTTCCCAAGGGAGGGTGTGGGATGCTCGCGTTTCAGGATTGCCACTGGCCAGGCTCCCAGCCCTTCAGGGATCCAGACCGCACTCCTTCTCGGGCACACTGGCGTTCAGGCGCACTGGTGGCTCAAGGACAGAGACCTGATTTCTGCACTGCACTCTCTCTTGCTCAGTGCCAGCGGAGGCCATCCTGGGTCTGGGGACTTAGGTCCCTGACCCTAAATACCCAGGTTACCACTATTACCACCCGTAATATTTTGCTCTTCGTTATTTGAGTGCTTTCAACCAGACTCCAAGTTAATGCTTGTCCCCAGATGCATAGCACTCTCGTGTTGTGATATTACTTTCCAATCAGTCACCTCTGGTGGCTCCCACCCCCATTTGTTTATGTTCCGATATCAGTCTGACGCTCCCAGTTTGCTTTACCTGAGACTGATGTCTTCTGCTCCTGTAGAAATCCAGATGTGTATAATTCTGATCACAGGCTGATTTCATGGGTGGTCGGAGTTCTTTGGTAGGTAATCAACCCACTTTAGGGTACAGGTTGAAATGGTGCATCCACCTACTTCCCCGCCATCTTGACTCCTCAAGAATGCCTTCTTAATTATGGCTCCATAAGAGACCGCAGTGCACCTGGAAGAGAGTGAGACAGTAGAAGTGTCTGTGAGCTCAGGCATGTCTTCAGCTATCAGCACAAACAGTAGATGACCACATCAATGTAAACATGGCAAAAATGGACATGAAGCATAGAAAACATAACCCACAGCGAAAGAGAGAAGAAGTCACAGAGACCATGGGAGAACTGTGTAGACAGGTCTTATGGGAGAATTGGACGGTTGGTGGGTCAAAGGGCAGGTAGCCAGGCCAAAGACAAAGGCCCATTGGAGAGGAGCACATTTAAAACCCACAATTTGAATGTTGAACCATAGGTGAAGTGGGAGAAAAGGAGAGTGTCTGAATGACATTAGTTCTTGCAACCCAAGGGTCTTGAGGCCCAGGGATTCCAGATCAGGATGCTTTGCAGACAAAGACTCCAGAACTGCAGAACACTGTGTATCTCCTGGAGAGGACAGTAGCAAGCAACCCGGTGTAGACATGCAAGAAACCATAATCATAGACAATACCTGTTGACACCATGGTAAGATTATTATTTCTTTGTGTGCATTCATGATGGGCAGTGTTCGTGGAGATGCCTCGATGGGAACAAAAGATACTTGGACTCTACGATACAGGGCATTCAGACTGAGAAGTGGCCACAGCCAGGACGGTGACGACATTAGTTGCCCAAACTGCAATCATGACTCTGAAACCTGGAACACTGTTGGGAATGTCTTCTTCAGGCCAAGTTGCTTATTCCCAAGAGAACAGAAAATCCTGCAGGGGATCAGAAGAAAGCCCTGCCTACATCTTCTCACCTGCCCACAGAATTCAGCAGGCCTTAAGTTTTGTGGAGTGGGTTGAAAGTTACGATTCACAGGCACACCATATTTGAGCCAGAGCACACACTCTGAATGGAAGGCAAGGAGAACCTCTGCAGAGGACGAGCCACAGGAGAGTGGACAGCCACAACACAACCACAGAGGGCATGTCACACACACCTGAGACTCTCTCAAGTGCCAGAACTTGCGCACTCCATGATCTCTTCTTCCTAAAGAAATTAGCTTCAGGGTAGATAAGAGAATGCACGTTAAGAATACAGAGAAGATAGAGACATTTTGTAGATTCAAGTTGTATTGCTGAAACTGGACCAAAAGACTTTTCCAATAGCTTCCCATGGGGATTGGTTCTCTTCCATCATGCTCCGTGCTTGCTCCTGTGAGCTCCAAACAGATGAGTCCATCCTGGGCCTTAGCTTCCAGAGTGTAGTGTCTGCATTTAATGTTTGGTCAGCTGGGAAAATGGGGAGGCATTTATGGCACGATTTCTGGAGATGCAAGAAGAACTCGTGTCCTCATTATTGAAGACTCGAGATATGTATATGGTATGGTTGTGGGTGTTACCTCTTAGCTTTCCTCAGAAGGTGGGGGGAACTTTTCCTGGCCAGAAGCATCCTGAGAAGGTATGAGGACCATGAACATGTGTTTGGCGTGGAGTTCCCGATGTGAGGCTTCTTGTACTCCTGACTCTTTCTTGACCTTACGTGGGTAAGATGGAATTGTGGATTCTTGCCCTTCTCAGGAGTCCAGAGGGATGGTGGTGACAGTCATGGTCAAAGTCATGGTCAATTCGACAGTAGTCAATTCGGCCATGGAGAAGGTGACCCCAAACCGCTTCACAAACTGTCTTGGGGAAATCCCCAGGCGGCTCCAGTGGTTTGGAGTGATTTTGATACTCCTGGCTGACCCAGAACTACTCCAGCCAGGTGAAGTGATGAGGCATGGTTTGGTGAGGAGTGGTTTCTAGGACCTCAGAGATTTGTGACATCACAGAAGCTGACTTCACTGAAGCAGCAATCCCATTCTCATGACATATGAGTTCTATGGCTTTAAGTAGAATGACTTGGGAAGGAACAAGAAAGAGCCCTGTTAGCCTCATCATGAGCTCAGATGGTCTTTTCTGTTTCTTTCCCACTTCCCCTTTTTGTACAAAGAGAAAAGAAAACGATGTTCTGTATACCATTCTTTAGACCCACATTTCTCCAGAGAGAGCAAGGTGTTCCTATTTCCACTCTAATTTCTAGAGATCTCAATCAACAGCGCCGCCTCTTGGGTACAATTATGTCTCTGGGAGCTTCAATATCCTTGGGTAAGGGTCCATTCTTAGCTTCTCTTTCCTATGGTGTCTCAGGTGTAAGTCTGACTTTGGTGCTTGGTTAGCTTGGAAGGGGAGGGAAGGAAGAAGGGAAGGAAAGTCACAATTCCAGGAAAATTGCCAGGGCAGGGAAGCGTTGTGCTGTTCATGTCCTTATCTGCTAGTGTCCTGAAACACCAGTCCCAAGGGATGAAGGCTCTGTCTACCTGACTTTACCTTAAACACCGTTGCAAAGGCTTCATGGAGAGTGAAACTCTGCATGATCGCTACCCCTCAAGAAAGAGCCCTGGGAAGCTCTCCTTGTCATCATTAGTTAATGCTACATGCCATAGTCATGGGGAGTGCCATGTTGAGCAACGCTGTTTATTCAGATGAAAATGAACAGCCAGCATCGATGGCCTGCATGCCCAATCTAGCATCACTGTGGAAGGAGCAGAGATACCCTTTTAAGGGCTTGTGGATAAAGATGATTATGAAGATGATAAGAAAGAAGATGATTTAAAAATGAAAATGCAAGGAGACCAAGAGAAATATCCTATGGCTTTATTCCTATATGGCCCCTGAGGAATAACATGGACATGAGTAGTAGTAAGGGAAAATGGAAGGAGAAGCTGTTAGACAGGGAGATGCACCAGGAGACACTCAGGACTTTGGGGACCAAGCTGAGGGTTACAGGAGGATAAGTCATGCCATAAAGAGGGAACTGGATAATGGGTTTGGAGGTGGTGTGGCATTATATGAGGATGAGCACTTGGTGGTATATGCAATTAAAGCATCAGGGAACACTATGTCAAGAAACGTAGGATGGATGAAAGGCAGGCTTGCTGAATATAAGGAAATATAGTAAATAGAACGTAAAACAGGTCGTTACACGTGGAGATCAAGAAAGAAAGAGAAGAGAAATGAATTCTCGTTTTGTTATCTTACTGATTAGAATTGTATGCAATTGGTTTCCTATAAGGTCCTTATATGAATTGGGTCTTTGGACATTGTAAATTAGTCTTCCCTCTTCCTACGTTTTGCAATAGATGAGAAAAGCTGACATTACATTAAATGTCTCGATTTGTTGACCAGGGAATTGATTTGAACCCGGCTTTCTGTGTGTTGGGAGATGTTGAGGACTGCTTCAAAGGCCTCAAAAGCTGCGTCAAAAGACTTTACATGAGACGTCCGATATGTATGACTCATGATCTTGTCACGGTAGTGCGTATGTGTCTTGGAATTTATCCTTTTCTCTCCGGTATTGGATTTGCTGGCAGACCTCTGTATAGGGGTCTTTTAAGTAAGGTTGTTTATTATTTAATTAATTCTTTATAGGTAAGGAGTTAACTTATCCAGTCGGAAGGTTTGTTACTATGATTCTCTATGCTTTTCTTTTTTAAAGTTATTTTCTCTGAATTTTGCTTCCATGAGTGCTATCCATCACAAGATCCCTAACTTCTGTGGGACCCTTTTAAGTGTGTGTGTGTTTGTGTGTTTTACCACACACTAAAAATGATATTTTAAGAGATATGAAGCTGCTCTATTCCAGACCACAATTCACCTACAAACAGATTGGAAACTCACGTTACATCCCGTTCAGCCACATTTCCTGCTTTGAATGTCCCATTTGATCCACTTTTAGAAAGGTAGATTCTGACTAGCCTGCCTGGAACAAACACCAAATATTGTGTGCCTGGTTAGAGTCTCATTGCCTGTCCATTTTTCTTGCTTTTTCACATGTTTCTTTACTTCCATGAGTGAGTGAAATCGTATGGTAGTTGTCTTTCTATGACTAACAGATATGACACAGCCCAATGCTCTCTCCTTTCTGCCATTGTCACAAGGAGCAAGAATGATTCGTGCTTATGGCTCCATAAGGGTCCGCAGTGCATTTGGAGGAAAGGGAGATGGTAGAAGTGTCTAGGAGCTCCAGGTTTGTCTTCAGACAACAGCACCACCAGAAAATGACCACGTCAATGCATACATGGCATAAATGGACCTGAAGCCTAGAAATCACACTCCACAGCGAAAGAGAGAAGAAGTCACAGAGACCATGGTAGAAGGGTGTAGACAGGACTTATGGGAGAGTTGGACGGTTGGTGCTTTAGAGGGTAGGGAGCCCTGGCCAAAGACAGAGGCCCATTGTAGAGGAGCACACTTAGAACCCACAATTTGAATGCTGACGCATAGCGGGTGGCGGAGAAACGGAGAGTGTCTGAAGGACAGGAGTTTTTGCAACCCAAGGTTCTTGAGGCCTGGTGATTCCAGATCAGCATGCTTTGCAGACATAGTCTCCAGATATCATTCTGTATCTCCTGGAGAGGGCACCAGCAAGCAACCAGGTGCAGACAGCCTGGAAACCATGCTCAGAGACAATACCTGTTGACACCGTGGAACGATTCTTATTTATTTCTGGGCATCCATTCTGATGGGCAGTGTTGGTGGAGATGCCTCGATGGGTGCCAAAGTAACTTGGGCTCTACGACCGTCAGCATCAAGACTGAGAAGTGGCCACAGGCAGGAAGGTGAGGACATTGGCTGCCCAACCAGCAATCACGGATTCCCAAACCTGGAACACTGTTGGGATAGCCTTCTTCAGGCCACGTTGGTTCCTTCCAGGAGAACAGAAAATCCTGCAAGGGACAAGAAGAATGCCCTGCCCACATCCTCTCACCTAGCCACAGAATTCAACAGGCCTTAAATTTTTTGGAGTGGGTTGAAAGTCACGTTTCCAGGCACAAAAGACCCACAAAGCTTAACATCACCATAGATGGCACAGACACCACACACTGTGAATGGAAGGCAAGGAGAGACTCTGCAGAGGACGACCCCACAGGAGAGTGGACAGCCATAACACAACCCCAGAGGAAAAGTCACACACACCCGAGAGTCTCTCAAGTGCCAGAAATTGCGCACTCCATGATCTCTTCTTCCTAAAGAAATTAGCTTCATGGTAGATAAGAGAATGCGCGCTTCGAATACAAAGAAGATAGAGATCTTTGTAGATTCACGTTGTATTCCTGAGAATGGTCCAAAAGCCTTTTCCGATGGCTTCCCATGGTGATTGATTCTCTTCCATCATGCTCCGTGCTTGCTCCTGTGAGCTCCAAACAGATGAGTCCATCCTGGGCCTAAATTTCCAGGGTGTAGGGTGTGCCTTTCATGTTTGGTCAGCTGGGAAAATGGGGAGGCATTTATGGCAAGATTTCTGAAGATGCAAGAAGAACTCGTGTCCTCATTATTGATGACTCAAGATATGTATTTGGTATGGTTGTGGGCGTTACCTCTTAGCTTTCCTCAGAGGGTGGGGGGCACTTTTCCTGGTCAGAAGCATCCTGAGAGGGTATGAGGACCATGAACATGTGTTTGGCGAGCAGTTCCCGATGTGTGGCTGGTTGTACTCCTGACTCTTTCTTGACCTTGCGTATGTAAGATGGAATTGTGGATTCTTGCCCTTCTTAGGGGTCCAGAGGGGTGGTGGTGACAGTCACGGTCAAAGTCATGGTCAATTCGACAGTCATGGTCAATTCGGCCATGGAGAAGGTGACCCCAAACCGCTTCACAAACTGTCTTGGGGAAATCCCCAGGCGGCTCCAGTGGTTTGGAGTGATTTTGATACTCCTGGCTGACCCAGAACTACTCCAGCCAGGTGAAGTGATGAGGCGTGGTTTGGTGAGGAGTGGTTTCTAGGACCTCAGAGATTTGTGACATCACAGAAGCTGACTTCACTGAAGCAGCAATCCCATTCTCATGACATATGAGTTCTATGGCTTTAAGTAGAATGACTTGGGAAGGAACAAGAAAGAGCCCTGTTAGCCTCATCATGAGCTCAGATGGTCTTTTCTGTTTCTTTCCCACTTCCCCTTTCTGTACAAAGAGAAAAGAAAACGATGTTCTGTATACCATTCTTTAGACCCACATTTCTCCAGAGAGAGCAAGGTGTTCCTATTTCCACTCTAATTTCTAGAGATCTCAATCAACAGCGCCGCCTCTTGGGTACAATTATGTCTCTGGGAGCTTCAATATCCTTGGGTAAGGGTCCATTCTTAGCTTCTCTTTCCTATGGTGTCTCAGGTGTAAGTCTGACTTTGGTGCTTGGTTAGCTTGGAAGGGGAGGGAAGGAAGAAGGGAAGGAAAGTCACAATTCCAGGAAAATTGCCAGGGCAGGGAAGCGTTGTGCTGTTCATGTCCTTATCTGCTAGTGTCCTGAAACACCAGTCCCAAGGGATGAAGGCTCTGTCTACCTGACTTTACCTTAAACACCGTTGCAAAGGCTTCATGGAGAGTGAAACTCTGCATGATCGCTACCCCTCAAGAAAGAGCCCTGGGAAGCTCTCCTTGTCATCATTAGTTAATGCTACATGCCATAGTCATGGGGAGTGCCATGTTGAGCAACGCTGTTTATTCAGATGAAAATGAACAGCCAGCATCGATGGCCTGCATGCCCAATCTAGCATCACTGTGGAAGGAGCAGAGATACCCTTTTAAGGGCTTGTGGATAAAGATGATTATGAAGATGATAAGAAAGAAGATGATTTAAAAATGAAAATGCAAGGAGACCAAGAGAAATATCCTATGGCTTTATTCCTATATGGCCCCTGAGGAATAACATGGACATGAGTAGTAGTAAGGGAAAATGGAAGGAGAAGCTGTTAGACAGGGAGATGCACCAGGAGACACTCAGGACTTTGGGGACCAAGCTGAGGGTTACAGGAGGATAAGTCATGCCATAAAGAGGGAACTGGATAATGGGTTTGGAGGTGGTGTGGCATTATATGAGGATGAGCACTTGGTGGTATATGCAATTAAAGCATCAGGGAACACTATGTCAAGAAACGTAGGATGGATGAAAGGCAGGCTTGCTGAATATAAGGAAATATAGTAAATAGAACGTAAAACAGGTCGTTACACGTGGAGATCAAGAAAGAAAGAGAAGAGAAATGAATTCTCGTTTTGTTATCTTACTGATTAGAATTGTATGCAATTGGTTTCCTATAAGGTCCTTATATGAATTGGGTCTTTGGACATTGTAAATTAGTCTTCCCTCTTCCTACGTTTTGCAATAGATGAGAAAAGCTGACATTACATTAAATGTCTCGATTTGTTGACCAGGGAATTGATTTGAACCCGGCTTTCTGTGTGTTGGGAGATGTTGAGGACTGCTTCAAAGGCCTCAAAAGCTGCGTCAAAAGACTTTACATGAGACGTCCGATATGTATGACTCATGATCTTGTCACGGTAGTGCGTATGTGTCTTGGAATTTATCCTTTTCTCTCCGGTATTGGATTTGCTGGCAGACCTCTGTATAGGGGTCTTTTAAGTAAGGTTGTTTATTATTTAATTAATTCTTTATAGGTAAGGAGTTAACTTATCCAGTCGGAAGGTTTGTTACTATGATTCTCTATGCTTTTCTTTTTTAAAGTTATTTTCTCTGAATTTTGCTTCCATGAGTGCTATCCATCACAAGATCCCTAACTTCTGTGGGACCCTTTTAAGTGTGTGTGTGTTTGTGTGTTTTACCACACACTAAAAATGATATTTTAAGAGATATGAAGCTGCTCTATTCCAGACCACAATTCACCTACAAACAGATTGGAAACTCACGTTACATCCCGTTCAGCCACATTTCCTGCTTTGAATGTCCCATTTGATCCACTTTTAGAAAGGTAGATTCTGACTAGCCTGCCTGGAACAAACACCAAATATTGTGTGCCTGGTTAGAGTCTCATTGCCTGTCCATTTTTCTTGCTTTTTCACATGTTTCTTTACTTCCATGAGTGAGTGAAATCGTATGGTAGTTGTCTTTCTATGACTAACAGATATGACACAGCCCAATGCTCTCTCCTTTCTGCCATTGTCACAAGGAGCAAGAATGATTCATGCTTATGGCTCCATAAGGGTCCGCAGTGCATTTGGAGGAAAGGGAGATGGTAGAAGTGTCTAGGAGCTCCAGGTTTGTCTTCAGACAACAGCACCACCAGAAAATGACCACGTCAATGCATACATGGCATAAATGGACCTGAAGCCTAGAAATCACACTCCACAGCGAAAGAGAGAAGAAGTCACAGAGACCATGGTAGAAGGGTGTAGACAGGACTTATGGGAGAGTTGGACGGTTGGTGCTTTAGAGGGTAGGGAGCCCTGGCCAAAGACAGAGGCCCATTGTAGAGGAGCACACTTAGAACCCACAATTTGAATGCTGACGCATAGCGGGTGGCGGAGAAACGGAGAGTGTCTGAAGGACAGGAGTTTTTGCAACCCAAGGTTCTTGAGGCCTGGTGATTCCAGATCAGCATGCTTTGCAGACATAGTCTCCAGATATCATTCTGTATCTCCTGGAGAGGGCACCAGCAAGCAACCAGGTGCAGACAGCCTGGAAACCATGCTCAGAGACAATACCTGTTGACACCGTGGAACGATTCTTATTTATTTCTGGGCATCCATTCTGATGGGCAGTGTTGGTGGAGATGCCTCGATGGGTGCCAAAGTAACTTGGGCTCTACGACCGTCAGCATCAAGACTGAGAAGTGGCCACAGGCAGGAAGGTGAGGACATTGGCTGCCCAACCAGCAATCACGGATTCCCAAACCTGGAACACTGTTGGGATAGCCTTCTTCAGGCCACGTTGGTTCCTTCCAGGAGAACAGAAAATCCTGCAAGGGACAAGAAGAATGCCCTGCCCACATCCTCTCACCTAGCCACAGAATTCAACAGGCCTTAAATTTTTTGGAGTGGGTTGAAAGTCACGTTTCCAGGCACAAAAGACCCACAAAGCTTAACATCACCATAGATGGCACAGACACCACACACTGTGAATGGAAGGCAAGGAGAGACTCTGCAGAGGACGACCCCACAGGAGAGTGGACAGCCATAACACAACCCCAGAGGAAAAGTCACACACACCCGAGAGTCTCTCAAGTGCCAGAAATTGCGCACTCCATGATCTCTTCTTCCTAAAGAAATTAGCTTCATGGTAGATAAGAGAATGCGCGCTTCGAATACAAAGAAGATAGAGATCTTTGTAGATTCACGTTGTATTCCTGAGAATGGTCCAAAAGCCTTTTCCGATGGCTTCCCATGGTGATTGATTCTCTTCCATCATGCTCCGTGCTTGCTCCTGTGAGCTCCAAACAGATGAGTCCATCCTGGGCCTAAATTTCCAGGGTGTAGGGTGTGCCTTTCATGTTTGGTCAGCTGGGAAAATGGGGAGGCATTTATGGCAAGATTTCTGAAGATGCAAGAAGAACTCGTGTCCTCATTATTGATGACTCAAGATATGTATTTGGTATGGTTGTGGGCGTTACCTCTTAGCTTTCCTCAGAGGGTGGGGGGCACTTTTCCTGGTCAGAAGCATCCTGAGAGGGTATGAGGACCATGAACATGTGTTTGGCGAGCAGTTCCCGATGTGTGGCTGGTTGTACTCCTGACTCTTTCTTGACCTTGCGTATGTAAGATGGAATTGTGGATTCTTGCCCTTCTTAGGGGTCCAGAGGGGTGGTGGTGACAGTCACGGTCAAAGTCATGGTCAATTCGACAGTCATGGTCAATTCGGCCATGGAGAAGGTGACCCCAAACCGCTTCACAAACTGTCTTGGGGAAATCCCCAGGCGGCTCCAGTGGTTTGGAGTGATTTTGATACTCCTGGCTGACCCAGAACTACTCCAGCCAGGTGAAGTGATGAGGCGTGGTTTGGTGAGGAGTGGTTTCTAGGACCTCAGAGATTTGTGACATCACAGAAGCTGACTTCACTGAAGCAGCAATCCCATTCTCATGACATATGAGTTCTATGGCTTTAAGTAGAATGACTTGGGAAGGAACAAGAAAGAGCCCTGTTAGCCTCATCATGAGCTCAGATGGTCTTTTCTGTTTCTTTCCCACTTCCCCTTTCTGTACAAAGAGAAAAGAAAACGATGTTCTGTATACCATTCTTTAGACCCACATTTCTCCAGAGAGAGCAAGGTGTTCCTATTTCCACTCTAATTTCTAGAGATCTCAATCAACAGCGCCGCCTCTTGGGTACAATTATGTCTCTGGGAGCTTCAATATCCTTGGGTAAGGGTCCATTCTTAGCTTCTCTTTCCTATGGTGTCTCAGGTGTAAGTCTGACTTTGGTGCTTGGTTAGCTTGGAAGGGGAGGGAAGGAAGAAGGGAAGGAAAGTCACAATTCCAGGAAAATTGCCAGGGCAGGGAAGCGTTGTGCTGTTCATGTCCTTATCTGCTAGTGTCCTGAAACACCAGTCCCAAGGGATGAAGGCTCTGTCGATCTGACATTATCTTAAACACCGTTGCAAAGGCTTCATGAAGGGTGACACTCTGCATGTTCGCTACCTCTCAGGAAAGAGCCCTGGGCACCACTCATTGTCATCGTTATTTAATGCTACATGCCGTAGTCAGTGGGAGAGCCATGTTGAGCAATGCTCTTTATTCAGATGAAAAGGAACGGCCAACATCGATGGCCTGCCATGCCCACTGTAGCATCACTGTGGAAGGTGCCGAGATGCCCTTTTAAGGGCTGTGGATAAAGATGATTATGAAGATGATAATAAAGAAGATGATTTCCAAATTAAAAATGCAAGCAGACCAAGGGAAATATCCTATGGCTTCACTCCTATGTGGCCCATGAGGAATACCATGGACATGAGTAGTAGTAAGGGAAAACGGAAGGAGAAGAAGTCAGACAGGAGATGCACCAGGAGACACTCAGGACTTTGGGGACCAAACTATGGGATACAGAAGGTTAAGTTATGCCATAAAGAGGGAACTGGATAATGGGCTTGGAGGTGGTGTGGCATTATATGAGGATGAGCACTTGGTGGTATATGCAATTAAAGCATCAGGGAACACTATGTCAAGAAACGTAGGATGGA
Source organism: Meles meles (assembly GCF_922984935.1). Lineage (NCBI taxonomy): Eukaryota > Metazoa > Chordata > Mammalia > Carnivora > Mustelidae > Meles > Meles meles. The sequence continues at coordinate 20,056,661 of NC_060088.1, read as the reverse complement.
TATAAGGCTGGCTTGCCGAATATAAGAAAATATGGCAAATAGAAAGCAAAACAGGTCGTTACTCGTGGAGTTCGAGAAAGAAAGAGAAATGAATTCTGGTTTTATTATCTTACTGATTAGAATTGTATGCAATTGGTTTCCTATAAGGTCCTTATATGAATTGGGTCTTTGGACATTGTAAATTAGTCGTCCCTCTTCCTACATTTTGGGAATAGATGAGACTTTTAATGTCTCGAATTGTTGTCCAAGGTATTGATTTGAACCTGGCTTTCTGTGTGTTGGGAGATGTTGAGGACTGCTTCAAAGGCCTCAAAAGCTGCGTCAAAATTCTTTACATGAGACGTCCGATATGTATGACTCATGATCTTGTCATGGTAGTGCGTATGTGTCTTGGAATTTATCCTTTTCTCTCTGGTATTGAATTTGCTGGCAGACTTCTGTGTAGGGCTCTTTTAAGTAAGGTTGCTTTTTTTTCCATTTTATTTATTTTTTCAGCGTAACAGTATTGATTGTTTTTGCACAACACCCAGTGCTCCATGCAAGACGTGCCCTCCCTATTACCCACCACCTGTTCCCCCATCCTCCCACCCCTGACTCTTCAAAACCCTCAGGTTGTTTTATAGAGTCCATAGTCTCTTATGGTTCGCCTCACCTTCCAAAAATTTTTTTTTAATAAACATATAATGTATTTTTATCCCCAGGGGTACAGGTCTGTGAATTGCCAGGTTTACACACTTCACAGCACTCACGATACCACATACCCTCCCCAATGTCCATAACCCCTTCCCCCTCTCCCAACCCCACCTCCCCCAGCAATCCCCAGTTTGTTTTGTGAGATTAAGAGTCATTTATGGTTTGTCTCCCTCCCAATCCCATCTTGTTTCATTTATTCTTCTCCTATCCCCCTAACCCCTCATGTTGCTTCTCCATGTCCTCATATCAGGGAGATCATATGATAGTTGTCTTTCTCCGATTGATTTATTTCACTAAGCATGATACGCTCTAGTTCCATCCACATCGTCGCAAATGGCAAGATTTCATTTCTTTTGAAGGCTGCATAGTATTCCATTGTGTATATATACCACTTCTTCTTTATCCATTCATCTCTTGATGGATATCTAGGTTCTTTCCATAGTTTGGCTATTGTAGACATTGCTGCTATAAACATTCAGGTACACGTGCCCCTTCGGATCACTATGTTTGTATCTTTAGGGTAAATACCCAGTAGTGCAATTGCTGGGTCATAGGGTAGTTCTATTTTCAACATTTTGAGGAACCTCCATGCTGTTTTCCAGAGTGGTTGCACCAGCTTGCATTCCCACCAACAGTGGAGGAGGGTTCCCCTTTCTCCACATCCTCTCCAGCATCTGTCATTTCCTGACTTGTTAATTTTAGCCATTCTGACGGGTGTGAGGTGATATCTCATTGTGGTTTTGATTTGTATTTCCCTGATGCCGAGTGACGTGGAGCACTATTTCATGTGTCTGTTGGCCATCTGGATGTCTTCTTTGCAGAAATGCCTGTTCATGTCCTCTGCCCATTTCTTGATTGGACTGCTTGTTCTTTGGGTGTTGAGTTTGCTAAGTTCCTTATAGATTTTGGATACTAGCCCTTTATCTGATATGTTGTTTGCAAATATCTTCTCCCATTCTGTCAGTTGTCTTTTGGTTTTGTGAACTGTTTCCTTTGCTGTGCAAAAGCTTTTGATCTTGATGAAATCCCAATAGTTCATTTTTGCCCTTGCTTCCTTTGCCTTTGCCGTTGTTCCTAGGAAGATGTTGCTACGGCTGAGGTCGAAGAGGTTGCTGCCTGCATTCTCCTCAAGGATTTTGATGGATTCCTTTCTCACATTGAGGTCCTTCATCCATTTGGAGTCTATTTTCGTGTGTGGTGTAAGGAAGTGGTCCAATTTCATTTTTCTGCCTGTGGCTGTCCAATTTTCCCAGCACCATTTATTGAAGAGGCTGTCTTTTTTCCATTGGACATTCTTTCCTGCTTTGTCGAAGATGAGTTGACCATAGAGTTGAGGGTCTATTTCTGGGCTCTCTATTCTGTTCCACTGATCTATGTGTCTGTTTTTGTGCCAGTACCATGCTGTCTTGATGATGACAGCTTTGTAATAGAGCTTGAAGTCCGGAATTGTGATGCCACCAACTTTGGCTCTCTTTTTCAATATTCCTTTGGCTATTCGAAGTCTTTTCTGGTTCCATATAAATTTGAGGAGTATTTGTTCCATTTCTTTGAAAAAAATGGATGGTATTTTGATAGGGATTGCATTAAATGTGTAGATTGCTTTATGTAGCATGGACATTTTCACAATATTTATTCTTCCAATCCAGGAGCATGGAATATTTTTCCATGTCTTTGTGTCTTCCTCAATTTCTTTCATGAGTACGTTATAATTTTCTGTGTATAGATTCTTAGCCTCTTTGGTTAGGTTTACTCCTAGGTATCTTATAGTTTTGGGTACAATTGTAAATGGGATTGACACCTTAATTTCTCCTTCTTCTGTCTTGTTGTTGGTGTACAGAAATGCAACTGATTTCTGTGCATTGATTTTATATCCTGACACTTTACTGAATTCCTGTACAAGTTCTAGCAGTTTTGGAGTGGAGTCTTTATGGTTTTCCACATAGAGTATCATATCATTTGCGAAGAGTGATAGTTTGACTTCTTCTTTACCAATTTGGATGCCTTTAATTTCTTTTTGTTGTCTGATTGCTGAGGCTAGGACTTCTAGTACTCTGTTGAATAGCAGTGGTGATAATGGACATCCCTGCCGTGTTCCTGACCTTAGCGGAAAAGCTTTCAGTTTTTCTCCATTGAGAATGATATTTGTGGTGGGTTTTTCATAGCTGGCTTGAATAATATTGAGGTATGTGCCCTCTATCCCTACACTTTGAAGAGTTTTGATCAGGAAGGGATGCTGTACTTTGTCAAATGCTTTTTCAGCATCTATGGAGAGTATCATATGATTCTTGTTCTTTCTTTTATTAATGTGTTCTATCATATTGATTGATTTGCGGATGTTGAACCAACCCTGCAGCCCTGGAATAAATCCCACTTGATCGTGGTGAATAATCCTTTTAATGTACTGATGAATCCTATTGGCTAGTATTTTGGCGAGAATTTTTGCATCTGTGTTCATCAAGGATATTGGTTTGTAGTTCTCTTTTTTGGTGGGATCTTTGTCTGGTTTTGGGATCAAGGTGTTCTTTTCTGTTTCTTTCCCACTTCCACTTTCTATAAAAAGAGAAAAGAAAACGATTTTCTGTATACCATTCTTTAGACCAACATTTCTCCAGAGAGTGCAAGGTGTTCCTATTTCCACTGCAATTTCTAGAGATCTCAATCAACAGCGCGGCCTCTTGGGTAAAATTATGTCTTGGGAGCTTCATTGTCCTTGGGTGAGAGGGTTCATTCTTAGTTCCTATTCCCTATGTTTCTCAGGTGTAAGGTCTGCCTTTGGTGCTTGGTTAGCTTGGAAGGGGAGGGAAGGAAGAAGGGAAGGAAGTCACAATTCCAGGAAAACTGGCAAGGCAGGGTAGCGTTGTGCTGTCCATGTCCTTATCTGCTAGTGTCCTGAAACACCAGTCCTAGGGATGAAGGCTCTGTCGTCCTGACATTACCTTAAACACCTTTGCAAAGGCTTCATGGAGTGTGAAATTCTGCATGATCGCTACCCCTACAGAAAGAGCCCTGGGCAACACTCCTTGTCTTCATTGGTTAATGCTACATGCCTTAGTCATGGGGAGAGCCATGTGGAGCAACGCTCTTTATTCAGATGAAAATGAATGTCCAACATCGATGGCCTGCCATGCCCACTCAAGCATCACTGTGGAAAGATCCGTCATACCCTTTTAAGGGGGCGAGTGGATAAAGATGATTATGAAGATGATGATAAAGAAGATGATTTCCAAATGAAAATGCAAGCAGACCAAGGGAAATATCCTATGGTTTCCTCATATGTGGCCCATGATTAATACCATGGACATGAGTCATAGTAAAGGGAAATGAAAGGAGAAGAATTCAGAAAGGGAGACACACCAGGAGAGACTCAGGCTCTGGGGACCAAGCTGAGGGTTACAGGAGGATAGGACATTCCATGAAGAAGGAACTGGATAATGGGTTTAGGTGGTGTGGCATTATATGAGGATGAGCAATTGGTGGTATATGCAATTAAAGAATCAGGGAACACTATGTCAAAAAACGTAGGAGGGATGAAAGACTGGCTTGCCGAATATAAGAAGAAACAGTGAAGAGAAAGCAAAACAGGCCATATCACATATAGGTGAAGAAAGAAAGAGAAGAGAAATGAATTCTAGTTTTATTATCTTACTGATTAAAATTGTATGCAATTGCTTTCCTTTAAGGACCTTATTATGTGAATTGGGTCATTGGACATTGTAAATCAGTCTTCCCTCTTCCTACATTTTTGGGAATAGATGAGAAAAACCGACATTACCATTAAATGTCTCGAATTGTGGACCAGGGGTTGATTTGACATGGCTTTCTGTGTGTTGGGAGATCTTTAAGGACTCCTTCTAAAGCCTCAAAAGCTGCTTCAAAAGTCATTAATTAAGACCTCAGATATGTATGACTGATGATCTTGTCATGGTAGTGCGTATGTGTCTTCGAATTTATCCTTTTCTCTCTGGTATTGGATTTGCTGGCATACTTGTGTGTAGGGTTCTTTTAGGTAAGGTTGTTTAATTAATTAAATAATTCTTATAGTTGAGGAGTTAACTTATCCAGTTTGGACGGTTTGTTACTTTGATACTCTAAGCTTTTCTTTTTTTAAGGTATTTTCTCTGAATTTTGCTTCATGAGTGCTATCCCTCACAAGCTCCCTAACTTCTCTGGGACCCTTTTAAGAGTGTGTGGGGTGTGTGTGTGTGTGTGTGTGTGTGTGTGTGTGTGTGTGTGTGTATGTGTGTGTGTGGTGTTGTACAAAACGCTAAAACGATATTTTAAGAGATATGAAGCTGCTCTATTCCAGATCACAATTCACCTTCAAATACAGTGGAAACTCACGTTCCACCCCATTTGGCCACATTTCCTGCATTGAATGTCCCTTTTGATCCACTTTTAGAAAGGCAGATTCTGACTAGCATGCCTGGAACAAACACCAAATTTTGTGTGCCTGGTTAGAGTCTCATTGCCTGTCCCTTTTTCTTGCTTTTTCACATGTTTCTTTACTTCCACGAGTGAGAGAAATCGTATGGTAGTTGTCTTTCTGTGACTGACAGATATGACACAGCCCAATGCTCTCTCCCTTTCTGCAACATGTCACAAGGAACAAGAATGCCTTCTTGCTTATGGCTCCATAAGAGTCCACAGTGCATTTGGAGCATTGGGAGATGGTAGAAGTGTCTGGGAGCTCCAGGCCTGTCCTCAGCCATCAGCCCAACCAGAACATGACCACATCAATGTGAACATGGCATAAATGGACCTGAAGCCTAGAAATCACATTCCACAGCGAAAGAGAGAAGAAGTCACCAAGACCATGGGGGAAAGATTTAGACAGTGCTTATGGGAGAATTGGACGGTTGGTGCTTCAGAGGTCAGGGAGCCATGGCCAAGACAAAGGCACAAGGGAAATAGCACACTTAGAACCCATAATTTTAATGTTGACCCATAGCTGTTGGCAGAGAATAGGAGAGAGTCTGATGGACATGAGTACTTGCAATGCAAGGATCTTGAGGCCCAGGGATTCCAATGAGCATGCTTTGCAGACATAGACTCCAGACAACACCGTGTATCTCCTGGAGAGGACACCAGCAAGCAACCAGGTGCCGACAGCCTGGAAAACATGATCAGAGACAATACCTGTTGACACCGTGGTAAGATAATTATTGCTTTGGGTGCATTAGTGATGTGTGCAGTGTTGGTGGAGATGCCTCAATGGCCGCCAAAGATACTTGGGCTCTACGAACACCAGCATCAAGAATGAGAAGTGGCCACAGGCAGGATGGTGAGGACATTAGCTGCCTAACGTGCAATCACGGATTCCCAAACCTGAATTCTTCAGGCCACATTGCTTTGTCGCAGGAGAACTGAAAATCCTGCAGGAGACTAGAAGAAAGCCCTGCCCACATCGTCTCACCTAGCCACAGAATTCAGCAGGCCTTGAGTTTTGTGGTTCAGGTTGAATGTCATGTTTCACAGGCACGCCATATTTGGCCCAGACACCAAACACTCTGAATAGAAGGCAAGGAGAACCTCTGCAGAGGATGAGCACGCAGGAGAGTGGACAGCCACAACACAACCCTAGAGGGCATGTCACACACACCTGAGACTCTCTCCAGTGGCAACACTTGGACACTCCATGAGCTCTTCTTCCTAAAGAAATTATCTTCAGGTTAGATAACAGAAAGTGCGTTTTGAATACCAAGAAGACAGAGATCTTTTGTGGATTCACGTTGTCTTCCTGAAACTGGCCCAAAAGCCTTTTCTGAAGGTTTCACATGGGTATTGGTTCTCTTCCAATATGCTCCGTGCTTGTTCCTGTGAGCTCCAAACAGAAGAATCCGCCCTGGGCCTAAGCTTCTAGGGTGTAGGGTCTGATTTTAATGATTGGTAAGCTGGGAAAATTGGGAGGTATTTATGGCATGATTTTTGAGAATGCAAGAAGAACTCGTGTCCTCACTGTTGAAGACTCCAGACAGGTCTTTGCTATGGTTGCGGGTGTTAAATCTGAGCTTTCTTCAGAGGGCGGGGGGCGCTTTTCCTGGTCAGAAGAATCCTGGAAGGGTGTGAGGACCATGAATATGTGGATGGCGTGGAGTTCCCGTGTGAGGCTCTTTGTACTCCTGACTCTTTCTTGACCTTACGTCGATAAGGTAGAATTGCGGATTCTTGCACCTGTCAGGAATCCAGAGGGGTGTTGGTGACAGTCACGACCAAAGACTACAAATTCAGCCATGGAGAAGGTGACCCCAAATCGCTTCACAAACTCTCTTGGAGAAATACCCAGGGAGATCCAGGGGTTTGGAGTGATTTTGATACTCCTGGCTGACGCAGAATTACTCAAGTCAGGTGAAGTGATGAGGCTTGGTTTGGTGAGGAGTGGTTGCTAGGACCTCTGAGCTTTGTGACGTCACAGAAGGTGAGTTCACTGAAGTAGCATCCCCATTTTCATGACATATGAGTCCTATGGCTTTAAGTAGATAGACCTGGTAAGGAACAAGAAAGAGCCATGTTAGCCTGACATTGAACTCAGGTGGTCTTTTCTACTTCTATCCCACTTCCCATTTCTATACAAAGAGAAAAGAAAACGATGTTCTGTATACCACTCTTTAGACCCACATTTCTCCACAGAGAGCAAGGTGTTCCTATTTCCACTGCAATTTCTAGAGATCTCAATCAACAGCGAGGCCTCTTGGCTACCAATAGGTCTCTGGGAGGTTGGATATCCTTGGGTGAGAGGGTGCATTCTTAGCTTCTGTTCCCTATGGTTTCTCTGGTGTAAGGTATGCCTTTGGTGCTTGATCGTCTTGGAAAGTGAGGGAAAAAAGAAGGGAAGGAAAGTCACAATACCAGGGAAAATTGCCATGGCAGAGATGCATTGTACTGTATGTGTCCTTATCAGCTAGTGTCTTGAAACACCAGTCCCAAGGGATGAAGGCTCTGTCTACCTTACCTTACCTGAAACACCATTGCAAAGGCTTCATGGAGAGTGAAACACTTCTTCATCCCTACCCCTAAAGATAGAGCCCTGGTCAGCACACCTTGTCATCATTAGTTAATGCTACATGCCATAGTCATGGGGAGCGCCATGTTGAGCAACTCTCTTTACTCAGATGAAAATGAACAGCCAACATCGATGGCCTGCCACGCCCACTCTAGCATCACTGTTGAAGGAACCGAGATACCCATTTAAGCGCTAGTGGATAAAGATGATTATGAAGATGATGATAAAGAAGAAGATTTCCAAATGAAAATTCAAGCAAACCAAGGGAAATATTCTATGGCTTCACTCCTATGTGGCCCATGAGGAATACCATGGACATGAGTAGTAGTAAGGGAAAACGGAAGGAGCCGAGATACCCTTTTTAGCACTTTGGATAAAAATGATTATGAAGATGATGACAAAGAAGATGATTTCCAAATGAAAATGCAAGCAGACCAAGGGAAATATTCTATGGCTTCACTCCTATGTGGCCATGAGGAATACCACGGACATGAGTCGTAGTAAGGGAAAATGAAAGGAGAAGAATTCAGACAGGGAGACACACCAGGAGAGACTCAGGACTTTAGGGCAAAGCTGAGGGTTACAGGAGCATAAGAGCTGCCATAAAGAGGGAAATGGATAATGGATATGAAGGTGGTGTGGCATTATATGAGGATGAGCACTTGGTGGTATATGCAATTAAAGAATCAGGGAACACTATGTCAAAATACGTAGGAGGGATGAAAGACTGGCTTGCCGAATATAAGAAAAAATAGTGAAGAGAAAGCAAAACATGCCCTTTCACATGTAGGTGAAGAAAGAAAGAGAAGAGAAATGAATTCTATTTTAATTATCTTACTGATTAAAATTGTATGCAATTGGCTTTCCTATAAGGTCCTTATTATGTGAATTGGGTCTTTGGACATTGTAAGTTAGCGTCTTCCCTCTTCCTACATTTTGGGAATAGATGAGAAAAGTCGAGATTACCATTAAATATCTCGAATTATGGACCAGGGAGTGATTTGAACCTGGCTTTCTGTTTGTTGGGAGATGTTTGAGGACTGCTTCAAAAGCCTCAAAATTGGCTTCAAAAATCATTAATTGAAACGACAGATATGTATGACTCATGATCTTGTCATGGTAGTGCATATGTGTCTTGGAATTTATCTTTTTCTCTCCGATATTGGATTAGCTGTCAGACTCCTGTGTAGGGGTACTTTTAGATAATGTAGTTTAATTAACAAATTAATTAATAAATGATTTATGGACAGGTAAGGAGTTATCTTATCCAGTTTGACTTGATCCCTAACTTCTGTGGGTCTCTTTTAAGTGTGTGTGTGTGTGTGTGTGTGTGTGTGTGTGTGTGTGTGTGTGTGTTCACAAAATGCTTTAAATGTCTGTACTTGAGATGTCAGATATGTATGACTCATGATCTTGCCATGGTAGTGCATATGTGTCATGGAATTTATCATTTTCTCTCCGGTATTATATTTGCTGACAGATTAATTCTTGATAGGTAAGGAGTTAACTTATCCAGAATGGAGGACAGGAAGATGGTAGAAGTGTCTGTGACCTCCAGGCCTGTCTTCAGCCATCAGCACAACCATAAGATGACCACATCAATGTAAACATGGCATAAATGTACCAGAAGCCTAGAAATCACATTCCACAGCGAAAGAGAGAAGAAGTCACAGAGATCATGGGGAAGGGTGTACACAGGGCTTATGGGAGAATTGGATCGTTGGTTCTTCAGAGGGCAGGGAGCGATGGCCTAAGACAAAGCCGCAGGGGAAGGAAGCACACTAAGAACCCACAATTTGAATGTTGACCCAAAACTGTTGGCGGAGAAAAGGAGAGTGTCTTAATGACACAAGTACTTGCAAACCAAGTGTCCTGAGGACCGGGGGTTCCAGATCAGAATTCTTTGCAGATATAGACTCCAGACAACACTGAGTATCTCCTGGAGAGGACACCAGCAAGAAACCAGGTGTAGCAGCCTGAAAACCATGATCAGAGAAAATACCTGTTGACACCGTGGTAAGATTATTATTTCTTTGTGTATATTGGTGATGAGCAGAGTTGGTGGAGATGCCTCGATTGGACCCAAGATACTTGGGCTCTACGACCACCAGCATCAAGACTGAGAAGTGGCCACAGGCAGGACAGTGAGCACATTAGCTGCCCAAACTGCATCACGGATTCCCAAACCTGGAACACTGTTGGGACTGCCTTAGTCAGGCCAAGATGCTTAGTCCCAGGAGAAGAGAAAATCCTGCAGGGGACTAGAAGAAAGCCTTGCCCACATCCTCTCACCTGGCCACAGAATTCAGCAGGCCTTAAGTTTTTTGGAGTGGTTTCAAAGTCACGTTTCACAGGACCACCATATTTGGTGTTCCTATTTCTTCTGAAATATCTGGAGATCCCAATCAACATCGAGGCCTCTTGGCTAACAATAGGTATCTGGGAGGTTTGATATCCTTGGGTGTGAGGGTGCATTTTTAGCTTCTGATCCCTATGTTTACTCGGGGGGAAGGTCTGCCTTTGGTGCTTGCTCAGCTTGGAAGTTGAGGAAAGGAAGAAGGGAAGGAAAGTCACAATTCCAGGAAAATTGCCAGGGCAGGGAAGAGTTGTGCTTTCTATGTCCTTATCTGCTAGTGTCCTGAAACACCAGTCCTAAGGGATGAAGGCTCTGTCTACCTAACATTACCTTAAACACCTTTGCAAAGGCTTCATGGAGAGTGAAACTCTGCATGATCGCTACCCCGAAAGAAAGAGCCCTGGGCAGCACTCCTTGTCATAATTAGTTAATGCTACATGCCATAGTCATGGGGAGAGCCATGTTGAGCAACTCTCTTTACTCAGATGAAAATGAACGGTCAAAATCGATGGCCTGCCATGCCCACTCTAGCATCACTGTGGAAGGAACCGAGATACCCATTTAAGCGCTAGTGGATAAAGATGATTATGAAGATGATGATAAAGAAGAAGATTTCCAAATGAAAATTCAAGCAAACCAAGGGAAATATTCTAAGGCTTCACTCCTATGTGGCCCATGAGGAATACCATGGACATGAGTAGTAGTAAGGGAAAACGGAAGGAGAAGTCAGAAAGGGAGACGCACCAGGAGAGACTCAGGACTTTAGGGACCATGCTGTGGGTTACAGAAGCATAAGACCTGCCATAAAGAGGGAACTGGATAATGGGTATGGAGGTGGTGTGGCATTTATATGAGGATGAGCACTTGGTGGTATATGCAATTCAAGAATCAGGGAACACTATGTCACAAAATGTAGGATGGATGAAAAGCTGTCTTGACGAATATAAGAAAATATAGTAAATAGGAAGCAAACAGGTAGTTTCACGTGGAGTAGAAGAAAGAAAGAGAAGAGAAATTAATTCTAGTTTTATTATCTTACTGATTAAATTTGTATGCAATTGGTTTTCCTATAAGGTCCTTATGTGAATTGGGTCTTTGGACATTGTAAGTTAGAGTCTTCTCTCTTCCTACATTTTGGGAATAGATGAGAAAAGCCGACATTAACATTTAAAGTCTCGAATTGTGGACGAGGGAATGGATTTGAACCTGGCTTTCTGTGTGTTGGGAGATGTTTGATGACTGCTTCAAAAGCCTCAAAATCGGCTTCAAATGTCAGTACCTGAGAAGTCAGATATGTATGACTCATGATCTTGTCATGGTAGTGCATATGTGTCTTGGAATTTATAATTTTGTCTCCGGTATTGGATTTGATGGCAGACTTCTGTGTAGGCGTCTTTTGGATTAGGTTGTATCATTAATTATTTAATTAATTAATTCTTGATAGGTAAGGAGTTAACTTATCCAGTTTGGATGGTTTGGTACTTTGATTCTCTAAGCTTTTGTTTTTTATGGTATTTTCTCTGAATTTTGCTTCCATGAGTGCTATTCCTCACTTGCTCCCTAACTTCTGTTGGACTCTTTTAAGAGTGTTTGTGTGTGTGTGTGTGTGTGTGTGTGTGTGTGTGTGTGTGTGTTTCACAAAACGCTAAAAATGATATTTTAAGAGATATGAAGCTGCTCTATTCCAGATCGCAATTCACCTTCAAACACAGTGGAAACTCAGGTTACATCCCTTTTGGCCCCATTTCCTGCATTGAATGTCCTATTTGATCCACTTTCCGAAACGCAGATTCTGACTTGCCTGCCTGGAACAAACACGAAATTTTGTGTGCCTCGTTAGACTCTCATTGCCTTTCCCTCTTTCTTGCTTTTTCACACTTTTCATTACTTCTATGAGTGAGTGAATTAGTATGCTAGTTGCCCTCTCTGACTGACAAATATGACACATCCCAATGCCTCTCTCCCTTTCTGCCACGAGGCACAAGGAGCAAAAATGCCTTCTTGCTTATGGCTCCATAAGAGTCCGCAGTGTATTTGGAGGACAGAAGTGTCTGGGAACTCGAGGCCTGTCTTCAGCCATCAACACAACCAGAAGATGACCACATCAATGTAAACATGGCATAAATGGACCTGAAGCCTAGAAATCACACCCCACCGCAAAAGAGAGAAGAAGTCACAGAGACCATGGGAGAAGTGTGTAGACGGGGATTATGGGAGAGTTGGACGGATGGTGCTTTAGAGGGCAGGGAGCGAGGGCCTAAGACAAAGGCCCAGTTGAGATGAGCACACTTAGAACGCACAGTTTGCATGTTGACCCATAGCTGCTGGCAGAGAAACGGAGAGTGTCTGAAGGACACGAGTTCTTGCAACCCAAGGGTCTTGAGGCCCGGGGATTCCAGATCAGTATGCTTTTCAAACATAGACTCCAGAGAACACTGTGTATCTCCTGGAGAGGACACCAGCAAGCAGCCCGGTGCAGATAGCCTGGAAACCATGATCAGAGACAATACCTGTTGACACCGTGATAAGATTATTGTTTCTTTGTGTGCATTTTTGATGGGCAGTGTTGGTGGAGATGCCTGGATGGGCGCCAAAGATACTTGGGCTCTACGACTGCCAGCATCAAGAGTGAGAAGTGGCCACAGGCAGGACGTGAGGAAATTTGCTGCCCAACCTCATCACGGATTCCCAAACCTGGAATACTGTTGGAAATGCCTTAGTCAGGCCAAGATGCTTAGTCCCAGGAAACAGAAATTCCTGCATGGGGACTAGAAGAAAGCCCAGCCCACATCCTCTCACATGGCCACAGAATTCAGCAGGCCTTACATTTTGTGGAGTGTGTTGAAAATCACGTTTCACAGGCACAACATACCTACGAAGCTTAACATCAGCATATTTGGCCCACACACCAAAAACTGAAAGGAAGGCAAGAGAGAATCTGCAGAGGACTCGCCCACAGGAGAGTGGACAGCCACAACACAACCCCAGAGGGCATGCCACACACACCTGAGATTCTCTCAATTGCCAGCCATTGGGCACTCAATGGGCTCTTCCTCCTAAAAATATTTTCTTCAGGGTAGATATCATAATGTGGGTTTTTAATACAGAAAATACAGAGAAGACAGTGACCTTTTGTAGATTCACGTTGTATTCCTGAAAAAGGCTGAAAGCCTCTTCCGATATTTTCACATGGGGATTGATTCTCTTTCAACATGCTCCGTGCTTGCTCCTGTGAGCTCCAAATAGATGAATCCTTCCTGGGCCTAAGCATCTAGGGTGTAGGGTCTGCATTTAATGATTGATCAGCTGGGAATATTGGGAGACAATTATGGCACGATTTCTGGAGTGTAAGAAGAAATCTTGTCCTCAGTGTTGAAGACTCCAGACATGTCTTTGGTATGGTTGCGCATTTCAACTCTGAGCTTTCCTTGGATGGCGGGGGGCACATTGCCTGGTCAGAAGCATCCTGATAGGGTGTGAGCACGATGTACATGTGTATGGCTTGGTGTTCCCCGTGTTAGACTTCTTGTACTCCTGACTCTTTCGTGACCTTACGTGGGTAAGATGGAATTGTGGATTCTTGCCATTCTCAGCAGTCCAGAGGGGTGTTGGAGACAGTCATAGCCAAAGACTACAAATTTGGCCAAGGGGAAGGTCACCCCAAATCGCTTCACAAACTCTCTTGGCAAAATACCCAAGTTGCTCCAGTGGTTTGGACGGATTTTGATACTCCTGGCAGACCCAGAACTACACGTCCTGATAGGGTGTGAGGACCATGTATATGTTTAAGGCGTAGAGTTCCCCATGTGAGGCTGCTTGTACTCCTGACTCTTCCTTGATCTTATGTGGGTAAGAGGAATATTGGATTCTTGCCCTTCTCAGGAGTCCAGAGTGCTGGTGGTGACAGTCACGGCCAAAGACTTGAAATTTGGCCATGAAGAAGGTGACCCAAAATCCTTTCACAAACTGTCTTAGTGAAATACACAGGCGACACCAGCGGTTTGGAGTGATTTTGGTATTCCTGCCCGACACAGAACTACTCCAGCCAGGTGAAGTGATGAGGCCTGGTTTAGTGAAGAGTGGTTGTTAGGACCTCAGAGATTTGTGACATCACAGAAGCTGACTTCACTGAAGCACCAATCCCATTCTCATGACATATGAGTCCTATGGTTTTAAGTAGAAAGTCCTGGGAAGGAAAAAGAAAGAGCCCTGTTAGCCTGATCAAGAACTCAGGGTGGTCTCTTCTGTTTATTTTCCACTTCCACATTCTATACAAAGAGAAAAGAAAACGGTGTTCTCTATACCATTCTTTAGACCAACATTTCTCCAGAGAGAGCAAGGTTTTCCTATTTCCACTGCAATCAACCCACAGCGAGGCCTCTAGGCTACCATTAGGTCTCTATGAGGTTTGATATCCTTGAGTGAGAAAGTCCATTCTTAGCTTCTGTTCCCTATGGTTTCTCCGGTGTAAGGTTTGCCTTTGGTGCTTTGTCAGCTTGGAAGGTGAGGGAAGGAAGAAGGGAAGGAAAGTCACAATTCCAGGACATTTGCCAGGGCAGGGACGGTTTGTGCTGTCCGTGCCCTTATCTGCTAGTGTCCTGAAACACCAGTCCTAAGGGATGAAGGCTCTGTCTACCTGACATTACCTTAAAAACGCTTGCAAAGATTCATGGAGAGTGAAATGATGCATGATCGCTACCCCTAAAGAAAGGGCAGTGGTTAGCATTCGTTGTCATCATTAGTTAAGGCTACATGCCATAGTCATAGGGAGAGCCATGTAGCTACTCTCTTTATTCAGATGAAAATGAATGGCCAACATCGATGGCCTGCCATGCCCACTCTAACATCATTGTGGAAGGTGCCGAGATACTCTTTTAAGGGCTAGTGGATAAAGATGATTAGGAAGATGATGATAAGTTGATTTCCAAATGAAAATGCAAGCAGACCAAGGGAAATATCCTATGGCTTCACTCATATGTGGCCCATGAGGAATACCATGGAGATGAGTAGTAGTAAGGGGAAAGGAAGGAGAAGAAGTCAGATAGGAAGAGGCACTAGCAGAGTCTCAGGACTTTGGGGACCAAGCTGAGTGTTACAGGAGGATAAGACCTGTCATAAAGAGGGAACTGTTTAATGGGTATGGAATTGGTGTGGCATTATATGAAGATGAGCACTTGGTGGTATATGCAATTAAAGAATCAGGGAACACTATGTCAAAAAACGTAGGATGGATGAAAGCCTGGCTTGCTGAATATGAGAAAAAATAGTGAATAGAAAGCAAAACAGGCGGTTTCACAGGAGATGAAGAAAGAAAGAGAAGAGAAATGAATTCTAGTTTTATTATCTTACTGATTAAAATTGTATGCAATTGGTTTCCTATAAAGGCCTTATCTGAATGGGGTCTTTGGACATTGTAAATTAGAGTCTTCCCAATACCTATATTTTGGGAATAGATGAGAAAAGCTGAAATTACCATTAAATGTCTCGAACTGTGGACCACGGAATTGATTTGAACCTGGCTTTCTGTGTGTTGGGAGATGTTTGAGGACTGCTTCAAAAGCCTCAAAAGCTGCGTCAAAAAGCTGCGTCAAAAGTCTTTACATGAGACGTGCGAGATGTATGACTCAGGATATTGTCATGGTACTGCGTATGTGTATTGGAATTTATCCTTTTCTCTCTGGTATTAGATTTGCTGGCAGACTTCTGTGGAGGGGTATCTTAGGTAAGGTTGTTTAATTTATAAAATAATTAATTAATTAACTAATTATTTGAAGTTAAGGAGTTAAATTATCCAGTCTGAACGGTATATTACTTTGATTCTGAAAGATTTTGTTTTTTATGGTATTTTCTCTAAGTTTTGCCTCCATGAGTTCTAATCATCACTTGCTCCATAACTTCTGTGGGGCTTTTTAAGTGTGTGTGTGTGTGTGTGTGTGTGTGTGTGTGTGTGTGTGTTTGTGTGTGTGTGTGTCTGTCTTTGTTGCACCAAACGCTATTTTTTATATATTTATACATATATATATAATATATATTATTTTTATACAAATATTTATATATTTTTATATATAATAATTTATACATGTATAAATTATTATATAATTCCATGAGTCAGTGAAATCGTATGGTAGTTGTCTTTCTATGACTAACAGATATGACACAGCCCAATGCTCTCTCTTTCTGCCATTGTCACCAGGAGCAAGAACGCCTTTGTGCTTATGGCTCCATAAGGGTCCGCAGTGCATTGGGAGGAAAGGGAGATGGTAGATGTGTCTAGGAATTCCAGGCTTGCCTTCAGCCAACAGCACAACCAGAAGATGACCACATCAATGCAAACATGGCATAAATGGACTTGAAACCTAGAAATCACACTCCACAGCGAAAGAGAGAAGTCACAGAGACCATGTGAGAAGGGTGTAGATGGTGCTTATGGGAGAGTTGGATGGTTGGTGCTTTAGAGGGCAGGGAGCCCTGGCCAAAGACAAAGGCCCATTGGAGAGGAGCACTCTTAGAACCCACAATTTGAATGCTTACCCATAGCTAGTGGCGGAGAAACGGAGAGTGTCTGAAGGACAGGAGTTCTTGCAACCCAAGGTTCTTGAGGCCTGGCGATTCCAGATCAGCATGCTTTGCAGACATAGACTCCAGATAACATTCTGTATCTCCTGGAGAGGACACCAGCAAGCAACCAGGTGCAGACAGCCTAGAAACCATGATCAGAGACAATACCTGTGGACACCATGTACGATTCTTATTTCTTTCTGTGCATTACTGATGGGCAGTGTTGGTGAAGATGCCTCAATGGGCGACAAAGTAACTTGGGCTCTATGACCGCCAGCTTCAAGACTGAGAAGTGGCCACAGTCAGGAAGGTGAGGACATTGGCTGCCCAACCCGCAATCACGGATTCCCAAACCTGGAACACTGTTGGGACGCCCTACTTCAGGCCATGTTCTTTCGTCCCAGGAGAACAGAAAATTCTGCAGGGGACAAGAAGAATGCCCTGCCCACATCCTCTCACCTAGCCACAGAATTCAGCAGGCCTTAAATTTTTTGGAGTGGGTTGAAAGGCACGTTTCCAGGCACACCAGACCCACGAAGCTTACCCTCACCATATTTGGCACAGACACCACACACTGTGAATGGAAGGCAAGGAGAGCCTCTGCAGAGGACGAACCCACAGGAGAGTGGACAGCCACAACACAACCCCAGAGGGCATGTCACACCCACCTGAGACTTTCTAAAGTGCCAGAACTTGCGAACTCCATGATCTCTTCTTCCTAAAGAAATTAGCTTCAGTGTAGATAAGAGAATGCGTGTTTCGAATACAGAGAAGATAGAGACCTTTTTACGTTGTATTCCTGAGACTGGCCTAAAAGCCTTCCCAGGGGGATTGGTTCTCTTCCATCATGCACTGTGCTTGCTCCTGTGAGCTCCAAACAGATGAGTCCATCCTGGGCCTAAGCTTCCAGGGTGTAGGGCCTGCCTTTCATGTTTGGTCAGATGGGAAAATGGGGAGGCATTTATGGCACGATTTCTGGAGATGCAAGAAGAACTCATGTCCTCATTATTGAAGACTCGAGATATGTATTTGGTATGGTTGTGGGTGTTACCTCTTAGCTTTCCTCAGAGGGCGGGGGGCACTTTTCCTGGTCAGAAGCATCCTAATAGGGTATGAGGACCATGGACATGTGTTTGGCGTGGAGTTCCCCGTGTGAGGCTGTTTGTACTCCTGACTGTTTCTTGACCTTACGTCGGTAAGATGGAATTTTGGATTCTTGCTCTTCTCAGGAGTCCAGAGGGGTGGTGGTGACAGTCACGGTCAAAGACTACAAATTCGGCCATGTAGAAGATGACTCAAATCGCTTCACAAACTGTCTAGGGAAATCCCCAGGCGGATCCAGCGGTTTGGAGTGATATTGATACTCCTGGCTGACCCAGAACTACACCAGCCAGGTGAAGTGAGGAGGCGTGGTTTGGTGAGGAGTGGTTTCTAGGACCTCAGAGATTTGTGACATCACAGAAGCTAACTTCACTGAAGCAGCAATCCCATTCTCATGACATATGAGTCCTCTGGCTTTAAGTAGAATGACTTGGGAAGGAACAATAAAGAGCCCTGTTAGCCTAAACAAGAGATCAGGTGGTCTTTACAGTTTCTTTCCCACTTCCCCTTTCTGTACAAAGAGAAAAGAAAATGATGTTCTGTATACCATTCCTTAGACTCACATTTCTCCAGAGAGAGCAAGGTGTTCCTATTTCCACTGCAATTTCTAGAGATATCAATCAACAGCGCGGCCTCTTGGGTACAATTGTGTCTCTGGGAGCTTCGATATCCTTGGGTGAAGGGTCCATTCTTAGCTTCTCTTCCCTATGGTTTCTCAGGTGTAAGGTCTGCCTTTGGTGCTTTGTTAGCTTGGAAGGGGAGGGAAGGAAGAAGGGAAGGAAAGTCACAATTCCAGGAAAATTGCCAGGGTAGGGAAGCATTGTGCTGTCCATGTCCTTATCTGCTAGTGTACTGAAACACCAGTCCTAAGGGATGAAGGCTCTGTCTACCTGACATTACCTTAAACACGGTTTCAAAGGCTTCATGGAGTGTGAAACTCTGCATGATCGCTGCCTCTAAAGAAAGAGCCCTAGGCAGCACGCCTTGTCATTCTTAGTTAATGCTACATGCCATAGACATGGGGAGAGCCATGTTGAGCAACGCTCTTTATTCAGATGAAAATGAAAGGCCAACATTGATGGACTGCAATGCCCACTCTAGCATCAGTGTGGAAGGAGCCGAGATACCCTTTTAAGGGCTAGTGGATAAAGATGATTTTGAAGATGATGATAAAGAAGATGATTTCCAAATGAAAATGCAAGTCGACCAAGGGAAATATCCAATGGCTTCACACCTATGTGGCCCCTGAGGGGTACCATGGACATGAGTAGTAGTAAGGGAAAACGGAAGAAGAAGTCAGACAGGTTCTCACGGCAGGAGACACTCAGGACCTTGGGGACCAAGCTGAGGGTTACAGGAGGTTAAGTCATGCCATAAAGAGGGAACTGGATAATGGGTTTGGAGGTGGTGTGGCATTATATGAGGATGAGCACTTGGTGGTATATGCAATTAAAGCATCAGGATACACTATGTCAAAAACCGTAGGATGGATGAAAGGCTAGCTTACCGAATATAAGAAAATATAGTAAATAGGAAGCAAAACAGGTCGTTACACATGGAGATCAAGAAAGAAAGAGAAGAGAAATGAATTCTAGTTTTAGTATCTTACTGATTAGAATTGTATGCAATTGATTTCCTATTAGGTCCTTATATGAATTGGCTCTTTGGACATTGTAAATTAGTCTTCCCTCTTCTACATTTTGGGAATAGATGAGAAAAGCTGACATTACCATTAATATCTCGAATTGTTGACCAGGGAATTGAATTAAACCTGGCTTTCGGTGTGTTGGGAGATGTTGGAGGACTGCTTCAAAAGCCTCCAAAGCTGCGTCAAAAGTCTTTACATGAGACATCAGAGATGTATGACTCATGATCTTGTCATGGTAGTGCGTATGTGTCTTGGAATTTATCCTTTTCTCTCCGGTATTGGGTTTGCTGGCAGACTTCTGTGTAGGGGTCTTTTAAGTAAGGTTGTTTATTAATTAATTAATTCTTGATAGGTAAGGAGTTAACTTATCCAGTTTGGACGGTTTGTTACTTTGATTCTCTAAGCATTTGTTTTTTTATGGCATTTTCTCTGAATTTTGCTTCCATGAGTGCTATTCACAAGATCCCTAACTTCTGTGGGACACATTAAGAGTGTGTGTGTGTGTGTGTGTGTGTGTGTGTGCATTTTGTACCAAACTCTAAAAATGATATTTTAAGAGATATGAAGCTGCTCTATTCCAGATCACAATTAACCTACAAACACAGTGGAAACTCACATTACATCCCATTCAGCCACATTTCCTGCATTGAATGTCCCATTTGATCCACTTTTAGAAAGGCAGATTCTGACTAGCCTGCCTGGAACAAACACCAAATTTTGTGTGCCTTGTTGGAGTCTCATTGCCTGTCCCTTTTTCTTGCTTTTTCACATGTTTTTTACTCCCATGTCTGAGTAAAATCGTATGGTAGTTGTCTTTCTCTGACTGACAGATATGACACAGCCCAATCCTCTCTCACTTTCTGCCACATGTCACAAGGAGCAAAAATGCCTTCTTGTTTATGGCTCCGTAAGAGTCCGCAGTGCATCTGGAGGACAGGGAGACTCTAGAAATGTCTGGGAGCTCCAGGCTTGTCTTCAGCCATCAGCACCACCAGTAGATGATCACATCAATGGAAACATGGCATAAATGGACCTGAAGCCTAGGAATCACACTCCACAGCGAAAGAGAGAAGTCACAGAGACCATGGGATAAGGGTGTAGAGAGGGCTTATTGGAGAATGGGAGGGTTCGTGTTCAGAAGGCAGGGATACATGGCCAGAGACAAAGGCCCAGGGGAGAGGAGCCCACTTAGAACCCACAATTTGATTCTTGACCCATAGTTGTTGGCGGAGAAATGGAGAGTGTCTGAATGACATGAGTTCTTGCAACACAAGGGTCTTGAGGCCAGGGGATTCCAGGTCAACATGCTTTGCAGACATACACTCCAGAACTGCAGAACACTGTGTATCTCCTGGAGAGAACACCAGCAAGCAACCAGGTGCAGACAGCCTGGAAACCATGATCAGAGAAAATACCTGTAGAAACCGTGGTACGATTCTTATTTCTTTCTGTGCATTCCTGATGGGCAGTGTTGGTGGAGAAGCTTCGATGGGCGACAAAGTAACTTGGGCTCTACGACCGCCAGCATCAAGACTGAGAAGTGGCCACAGGCAGGAAGGTGAGGACATTGGCTGCCCAACCAGCAATCACGGATTCCCAAACCTGGAACACTGTTGGGACGGCCTTCTTCAGGCCACGCTTCTTCATCCCAGGAGAAGAGAAAATCCTGCAGGGGACAAGAAGAATGCCCTGTCCACATCCTCTCACCTAGCCACAGAATTCAGCAGGCCTTAAATTTTTTGGAGTGGGTTGAAAGTCACGTTTCCAGCCACACCAGACCCACGAAGCTTAACCTCACCATATTTGGCACAGACACCACACACACAATTCAGATTAAAATTGTATGCAATTTGTTTCCTTCAATGTCCTTATCTGAATTGGGTCCTTGGACATTATTAATTAGTTTTCCCTCTTTCTGCATTTTGGGAATTGATGAGAAAAACCGACATTACCTTTAAATGTCTTGAATTGTGTACCAGGGAATTGATTTGATCCTGCCTTTCTGTGTGTTGGGAGATATATGGGGACTGCTTCAAAAGCTTTCGTCATTATCTGAGATGTCAGATATGTATGACTCATGATCTTGTCATGGTAGAGTGTATGTGTCTTGGAATTTATACTTTACCCTCGGTATTGGATTTGATGGCACCTTGTGTGTAGTGGTCTTTTTTGTAAGGTTGGTTAATTAATTAACTAATTAATTAATTCTTGATAGCTAAGAAGTTAACTTATCCAATTTGGACGGTTTGATACTTTGATTCTCTTAGCTTTTATTTTTTATGGTATTTTTCTGAATTTTTCTTCCATGATTGATAATCTTCACTTGCTCCCTTACTTCTGTGGTACTCCTTTAAGGGTGTGTGTGTGTGTGTGTTTCACAAAATGCTAAAAATTATATTTTAAGAGATATGAAGCTGCTCTATTCCAGATCACAATTCACCTTCAAACACAGTGGAAACTCACGTTACATCCCGTTTGGCCCCATTTCCTGCATTGAATGTCTCATATTATACACTTTAGAAACGCATATTCTGACTAGTCTGCCTGCAACAAACACCAAATTTTGTGTGCCTGGTTAGAGTCTAATTGCCTGTCCATTTTTCTTGCTTTTTCACCAGTTTCTTTACGTCCATGAATGTGAAATCGTATGGTAGTTGTCTTTCTGTAACTGACAGATATGACACAGCCCAATGCTCTCTCCCTTTATGCCACATGTCACAAGGAGCTAGAATGCCTTCTTGCTTTTGGCTCCATAGGAGTCTACAGTGCATGTTGAGGACAGGGAGATGGGAGAAGTGTCTGGGAGCTCCAGCATTGTCGTCAGCCATCAGCACAACCAGAAGATGACCACATCAATGTAAACATGGCATAAATGGACCTGAAGCCTAGAAATCACACTCCACAGTGAAAGAGAGAAGAAGTCACAGAAACCATCTGAGAAGTGCGTAGACAGGGCTTATGGGAGAATTGGAGGTTGGTGCTTCAGTGGGCACAGAGCCTTGGCTAAAGACAAAGGCCCAGGGGAGAGGAGCACACTTAGAACCCACAAGTTGAATGTTGACCCATAGCTGTTGGTGGAGAAAAGGAGAGTGTCTGAATGACATGAGTTCTTGCAACCCAAGGGTCTTGTGGCACAGGGATTCCAGATCAGTATGTTTACAGCCATAGACTACAGACACCACTGCATATGTCCTGGAGAGGACACCAGCAAACAACCAGGTGCAGAGAGCCTGGAAACCATGATCAGAGACAATACTTGTTCACATCGTGGTAAGATTATTATGGCTTTGTGTGCACATGTGATATGCAGTGTTGGTGGAGATGCCTTGAAGGGCGCCAAAAATACTTGGGCACTATGACCGCCAGCATCAAGACTGAGAAGTGGACACAGAGAAGATGGTGAGGACATTACCTACCCAATCGGCAATCACGGATTCCCAAACCTTCAACACTGTTGGGACTGCCTTCTTCAGGCAAGGTTGCTTAGTCCCAGGAGAACAGAAAATCCTGCAGGGGACTAGAAGAAAGCCCTGCCCACATCCTCTCACCTGGCCACAGAATTCAGCAGGCCTTAAGTTTTGTGGAGTGGGTTGAAATTCATGTTTCACAGGCACACCAGACACACGAAGCTTAAACTCAACATATTGGGCCCAGACACCACACACTCTGAATGGAAGGCAAGGAGAGCCTCTGCAGAGTACGAGCGCACAGGTGAGTTGGCAGCCACAACACAACCTCAGAGGGTATGTCACACACACCTGAGACTCTCTCAAGTGCCAGCCCTTGGCACTCCATGAGCTCTTCTTCCTAAAGAAATTATCTTCAGGGTAGATAACAAAATACATGTTCGGAATACAGAGAAGAGAGATACCTTTTGTAGATTAACGTTGTATTCCTGAATCTGGCCCGAAAGCCTTTTCTGATGGCTTCACTTGGGGAATGGTTCTCTTCCAACATGCTCCCTGCTTGCTCCTGTGAGCTCCAAACAGATAAGTCCGTCCTGGGCCTAAGCTTCTTGGGTGTAGGTTCTGCCTTTAATCTTTGGTCAGCTGGGAATATTGGGAGGCATTTATGCACGATTTCTGGAGATGCAAAAAGAACTTATGTCCTCAATGTTGAAGACTCCAGACATGACTTTGGTATGGTTGCAGTTGTTAACTCTGAGCTTTCCTCAGAGGGCAGGGGGCGCTTTTGCTGGTCAGAAGCGTCCTAATAGGGTGTGAGTACCATGAACGTGTGTATGGCTTGTAATTCCCCATGTTAGGCTCTTTTTACTCCTTGTATGGGCCTGATTAGCCAGAGGAACTGTAAACCCCAGATATAGGGGCGGGCCAGGCCAGATAGCCATATCCAAGTAGTGGGGTGCGCATGTATTAACTGTGGTGGTTGAAATTCATTGGCCACTTGTGTGTTGACCGGGTTCAACCACTTCTATAAAGGTTAGTCTGTGAGGCTGGGTGGGGGAGAATTTGAAGACGTTAGAATAGCCATTGGAGAAGTGGAGGAGTTAGAATGGCAGTTAGAATAGCAGTTAGAATAGCCGTTAGGGTAGCCTTGGGAGCCATTAGGGTAGTCATAGGTGTGATAGCGTTAGGGTCATCGAGAGCAGCACCGCCCCAAGCCGTGGCCCCGCCGCTGGTGGCCTTGCTGCCACTAGCTGCAGCCCCGCCACCAGGGACCTCACCGCCCTGAGCTGCAGCCCCACTGCGACCAGCCTCGCTGCCTCCAGCAGCATCGCTGCCCCCAGCTGTGGACCCGCTGCCAGCGGCCTCACCGCTCTGAGCTGCGACTAGGTCTGGAATGATTTGGTCGGGAGCGGCCTCGCCAGAGCAGTGTGATTCCAGGGAGCGGCCTCATTGGCATGCGGCCCGTCCTTGAGTGGCCTCGTCCAGAGCAGCCTCTTCATCGTGGGAAGCGGCCTCACCAGTCTGTGGCCCCTTCTGTGGAGTGGCCTTGTTGGAGTGGCATCATGGGGAGCAGAGTCTGTGTCATTCGGGTTGTCATCCTTGTCATCCTCGCCCAGAGCAGCAGTGGAAGCGGCGCTGCCTCGAGCTGTAACATGAGCGAGCGGCACCGCCCCGGGCACCAACCAGAGTAGCAGAGGCAGCGGCATGACCTCAAACAGTACCACCTCAAATGGTACCACCCCGTGCTGCGCCCAGGGCAGCATTGGGAGCGGCGCCGCCACCAGCAGCACCACCCCGTGCACCAGAGCAGCAGCAGCAGTGGCGCCACCTCGAGCTGTAGCAGGAGCGGTGCTGCCCATGCACTGCCCAGAGCAGCAGCGGCAGTGGCGCCACCTCCAACAGCTTTGCCCTGTGCACTGCCCATAGCAGCAGCAGACAGCAGCACCACCACAAGCAGCACCTCCCAGAGCAGTAGCTGCAGCAGCGCTGCCACGAGCGATGCCACCCTGAGCCAGAGTATCAGCAGCAGTGCCGCCGCAAGCAGCCACGCTGCCTCGGGCAGTGCCACCATCAGGAGCATCAGGAGCCAAGGGTGCAGACTCGCTGGGAGTGGGTCTGTGGTACAGTGAGGGTGAGGCAGGGATCCTCCAGGAGGGACCCCAGTGACTGGGAGGCGGTGGTCCCCAGTAAGACTTGGGTACCTACTGGTCAGTTTGGTTTCTGATGCAGTTTTGTTTCTAATACAGTTTGGTTTCTGATGCAGTTTGGTTTCTGATGCAGATTGGTTTCTGATACAATTTGGTTTCTGATGCATGGCGTGAAATAAAACATTGTTTGATTCTCCCTTTGTGTCAGTCTCTTTCCTTTGATCATGGACCCTAACACCACGAAGCTTAAATTCACCATATTTGGTGCAGACACCACACACTCTGAATGGAAGGCAAGGAGAGACTCTGCAGAGGACAGGGCCACAGGAGATTGGAAAGCCAAAACACAACCGCAGAGGGCATGTCACACACACCTGATACTCTCTCAAGTGCCAGCCATTGGGCACACCATGAGCTCTTCTACCTAAAGAAATTATCTTCAGGGTAGATAACAGAATGCGAGTTTTGAATACCGAGAAGACAGAGACCATTTGTAGATTCACGTTTTATTCCTGAAACAGGACCATAAGCCTTTTTAGATGGCTTCCCATGGGGATTGGTTCTCTTCAAACATGCTCTGTGCTTGCTCCTGTGAGCTCGAAACAGATGAGTCCATCCTGGGCCTAAGCTTCCAGGGTGTAGGGTCTGCCTTTAATGTTTGATCATCTGGGAAAATTGGGAGGCATTATTGGAAGGATTTCTGGAGATGCAAGAAGAACTTGTGTGCTCACTGTTGAAGACTCCAGACATGACTTTGGTAGGGTTGCGGGTGTTAACTCTGAGCTTTCCTCAGAGGGCGGGGGCGCTTTTCCTGGTCAGAAGCATCCTGATAGTGGGTGAGGACCATGAACATGTGCATGGCATAGAGTTCCCCGTGTGAGGCTGCTTCTACTCCTGATTCTGTCTTGACCTTACATGATTAAGATGGAATTGTGAATTCTTGACATTCTCAGGTGACCAGAGGGGTGGTGGCGACAGTCACGTCCATAGACTACAAATTCGGCCATGGAGAAGGTGACCCCAAATCGCTTCACAAACTGTCTTGGTGAAATACCCAGGCGGCTCCAGCGGTTTGGTGTGATTTTGATACTCCTGTCTGACCCAGAACTACTCCAGCAAGGTGAAGTGATGAAGCCTGGTTTACTGAGAAGTGGTTGCCAGGACCTCAGAGCGTTGAGATGCCACAGAAGCTGACTTCTCTTAAGCAGCAATCCCATTCATTGACATATGAGTCCTATGGCCTTAAGTAGAAAGACGGGGGGAGGAACAAGAAAGAGCCCTGTTAGCCTGAACCTGATCTCATGTGGTCTTTTCTGTTTCTTTCATACTTCCATTTTCTATACAAAGAGAAAAGAAAACGATGTTCTGTATACCATTCTTTAGACCAATATTTCTCCAGAGAGAGCAAGGTAACCCTATTTCCACTGCAATTTCTAGAGATCTCAGTCAATAGCGAGGCCTCTTGGCTACCATTAGGTCTCTGGTAGGTTGCAAATCCTTGGGTGAGAGGGTCCATTCTTAGCTTCTGTTACCTATGTTTTCTCAGATGTAAGGTCTGCCATTGGTTTTAGGTCAGCTTTGAAGGTGAGGGAAGGAAGTAGGGATAGGAAAGTCACAATTCCAAGAAAATTGCCAGGGCAGGGATGCGCTCTGCTGTCCATGTTCTTATGTGCTAGTGTCCTGAAACACCAGTCCTAAGGGATGAAGGCTCTGTCTACCTGACATTACCTTAAACACCATTGCAAAGGCTTCATGGAGAACTCTCCATGATCGCTACCCCTAAAGAAAGATCCCTGGGCAGCACTCCTTGTCGTTTTTAGTTAATGCTACATGCCATAGTCATGGGGAGAGCCATGTTGAGCAACTCTCTTTATTCAGATGAAAATGAATGGCCAACATCGATGGCCTGCCATGCCGACTCTAGCATCACTGTGGAAGGAGCAGAGATACCCTTTTAAGGGCTAGTGGATAAAGATGATTATGAAGATGATGATAAAGAAGATGATTTCCAAATGAAAAAACAAGCAGTCCAAGGGAAATATCCTATGGCTTCACTCTTATGTGTCCCAGGAGGTATACCATGGACATGAGTATTAGTAAGGGAAAACGGAAGGAGAAAGTGTAAGACACACCAGGAGAGACTCAGGACTTTGGTGACCAACCTGAGGGTTATAGGAGGATAAGACCTGCCTTAAAGAGGGAACTAGTTAATGGGTATGGAGGTGTTGTGGCATTATTTGAGGATGAGCACTTGGTGGTATATGCAATTAAAGAATCAGGGAGCACTATTTAAAAAACGTAG
The DNA here is from genome assembly GCF_922984935.1 of Meles meles. NCBI lineage: Eukaryota > Metazoa > Chordata > Mammalia > Carnivora > Mustelidae > Meles > Meles meles. Next base: position 20,029,449 of record NC_060088.1, on the reverse strand, counting down.
GATGGATGAGAGGCTGGCTTGCTGAATATAAGAAAATATATTGAATAGAAAGCAAAACAGACCGTTTCACGTGGAGATGAAGAAAGAAAGAGAAGAGAAATGAATTCTAGCTTTATTATCTTACTGATTAAAATGGTATGCAATTGCTTTCCTATAAGGACCTTAACTGATTTGGGTCTTTGGACATTGCAAATTAGAGCCTTCTCTCTTCCTACATTTTGGGAAAAGATGAGAAAAGCTGACATTACCAATAAATATCTCAAATTGTGGACCAGGGAATTGATTTGAACCTGGCTTTCTGTGTGTTGGGAGATGTTTGAGGACTGCTTCAAAAGCCTCCAAAGCTGCGTCAAAAGTCATTACCTGAGAAGTCACATATGTATGAATCATGATCTTGTCATGGTAGTGCATATGTGTCTTGGAATATATCATTTTTTCTCCGGTATTGGATATGTTGGCATACTTGTGTGGAGGGGTCTTTTAGGTAAGGTTGCTTAATTAATTATTTAATTCTTGGTAGGAATGAGTTCACTTATCCTGTTTGGACGGGTTTTTACTTTGATTCTCACACACATTACAACCCGTTCAGCCATATTTCCTGCATTGAATGTCCCATTTTATCCACTTTTAGAAAGGTGAATTCTGACTAGCCTGCCTGGAACAAATACCAAATTTTGTGTGCCAGGTTAGAGTCTCATTGCCTGTCCCTTTTTCTTGCTTTTTCCCATGTTTCTTACTTCCATGAGTGAGTGAAATCATATGGTAGTTGTCTTTCTATGACTAACAGATATGACACAGCCCAATGCTCTCTCATTTCTGCCATTGTCACCAGGAGCAAGAATGCCTTCTTGCTTATTACTCCATATGATTCTGCAGTGCACTTGGAGGACAGGTATATGGTAGAAGTTTCTGGGAGCTCCAGGCTTGTCTTCAGCCATCAACCAAAATATGACCATATCAATGTAAACAAGGCATAAATGGACCTGAAACCTAGAAATCACACTCCACATCGGAAGAGAGGAGAAATCACAGAGACCATAGGAGAAGGGTGTAGAGAAGGCTTATGGGAGAATTGGACAGTTGGTGCTTCAGAGGGCAGGTAGCCATGGCCACAGAAAAAGTCCCACTGGAGAGGAGCAAACTTAGAACCCACAATTTGAATATTGAATCATAGCTGTTGGCGGAGAAAAGGAGAGTGTCTGAAGGACATGATTTCTTGCAACCCAAGGGTCTTGAGGCCCTGGGATTCCAGATCAGCCTGCTTTGCAGACATAGACTACAGAGCACACTGTGTATCTCCGGGGGAGGACACCAGCAAGCAACCATGTGCAGAGCCTGTAAACCATGATCAGAGACAATACCTGTTGACACCGTGGTAAGATTATTATTTCTTTGGGTGCATTCGTGATGGGCAATGTTGGTGGAGATGCCTTGATGGACGTGAAAGATACTTGGGCACTTCAACCACCAGCATCAAGAGTGAGAAGTGGCCACAGAGAGGATGGTGAGGACATTAGCTGCCCAACCTGCAATCACGGATTCCCAAACCTGGAACACTGTTGGGACTGCCTTCTTCAGGCCAGGTTGCTTAGTCCCAGGAAAACAGAAAATCCTGCAGGGGACTAGAAGAAAGCCCTGCCCACATCCTCTCACCTGGCCACAGAATTCTGCAGGCCTTAAGTTTTGTGGAGTGGGTTGAAAGTCACGTTCCACAGACACACCAGACCCACGAAGCTTCACCTGATCATATTTGGCCCAGACACCACACATTCTGAAAGGAAATCAAGGAGAGCTTCTGCAGAGCACGAGCCCACAGGAGAGTGGAGAGCCACAGCACAACACCAGAGGGCATGTCACACACACCTGAGACTCTCTCAAGTGCCAGCATATGGGACTCCATGAGCTCTTCTTCCTAAAGAAATTATCTTCAGAGTAGTTAACAGAATGCGCATTTTGAATACAGAAAAGACAGCGACCTTTGGTAGATTCACGTTGTATTCCAGAAACTGTCCAAAAGCCTTTTCAGATGGCTTCACATGGGGATTGGTCTCTTCCAACATTGCCCATGCTGGCTCCTGTGAGCTCCAAAGAGATGAGTCCGTCCTGGGCCTAAGCTTACGGGGTGTAGGGTCTGCCTTTAATTTTCGGTCAGGTGGAAATTTGGGAGGAATTTATGTCACGATTTCTGGAGATGCAAGAAGAACTCGTGTCCTCACTGTGGAAGACTCCAGACATGTCTTTGGTATGGTTGCGGGTGTTAACTCCAAACTTTCCTCGGAGGGCCTGGTACGCTTTTCCTGGCAAGAAGCATCCTGATAGGGTATGAGGACCATAAACATGTGTATGGCGTGGAGTTCCCCTTGTGAGGCTGCTTGTACTCCTGACTCTTTCTTGACTTTAGGTCGGTAAGATGGAATTGTGGATTCTTGCCCTTGGCAGGAGTCCAGAGGGGTGTTGGTGACAGTCATGGCAAAAGACTACAAATTCAGCATGGAGATGATGACCCCAAATCGCTTCACAAACTGTCTTGGTGAAATACCCAGGAAGGTCCAGCGGTTTGGAGTGATTTTGATACTCCTGGCTGACCCAGAACTACTCCAGCCAGGTGAAGTGATGAGGCCTGGTTTAGTGAGGAGTGGTTGCTAGGACTTCAAAGCATTGTGACGTCACAGAAGCTGACTTCACTAAAGCAGCAATCCCATTCTCATGACACATGAGTCCTAAGGAATTAAGTAGAAAGTCCTGGGAAGGAATAAGAAAGATCCCTGTTAGCCTGATCATGCACTCAGGCATTCTTTTCTGTTTCTTTCCCACTTCCCCTTTCTATACAAAGAGAAAAGAAAACGATGTTCTGTATACCATTCTTTAGACCAACATTTCTCCAGAGAGAGCATGTGTTCCCATTTCCACTGCAATTTCTAGAGATCTCAATCAACAGCGAAGCCTCTTGGCTCCCATTAGGTCTCTGGGAGGTTGGATATACTTGGGTGAGAGGGTCCATTCTTAGCTTCTGTTCTCTCTGGTTTCTCGGGTGTAAGGTCTGCCTTTGGTGCTTGGTCAGATTGGAAGCTGATGGAAGGAAGAAGGGAAGGAAAGTCACCATTCCAGAAAAATTGCCAGGGCTGGGATGCGTTGTGCTCTCTGTGTCCTTATCTGCTATTGCCCTGAAACACCAGTCCTAAGGGATGAAGACTTGTCGACCTGACATTACCTTAAACACCGTTGCTAAGGCTTCATGGAGAGTGAATCTCTGCATGATCGCTACCCCTAAAGAAAGAGCCCTGGTCAGCACTCCTTGTCATCATTAGTTAATGCTACATGCCGTAGTCATGGGGAGAGCCATGTTGAGCAACGCTCTTTATTCAGATGAAAATGAAGGGCAAACAAAGATGGCCTGCCTTGCCCCCTCCAGCATCACTGTGGAATTTCCCGAGATACACATTTAAGGGCTAGTGGATAAAGATGAATATGAAGATGATGATAAAGAAGATGGTTTCCAAATGAAAATCCAAGTCGTCCAAGGGAAATATCCTATGTCTTCACTCCTATGTGGCCCATAAGGTATAAAATGGACATGAATAGTAGTAAGGGAAAACGGAATGAGAAGAAGTCAGAGAAGGAGACGCAAGAGGAGAGACTCAGGACTTTGGGGACCAAGTGGAAGGTAAAAGGAGGATAAGACCTGTCATAAAGAGGGAACTGGATAATGGGTATGGAGGTGGTGTGGCATTATATCAGGATGAGCACTTGGTGGTATATGCAATTAAAGAAGCAGGGAACACTATGTCAAAAAATGTAGGATGGATGAAAGCCTGGCTTGCCGAAATTCTGAAAAAATAGTGAATAGAAAGCAAAAGAGGCCCTTTCACATGGAGCTGAAGAAAGAAAGAGAAGAGAAATGAATTCAACCTTTATTATCTTACTGATTAAAATTGTATGCATTTGGTTTCCTATAAGGTCCTTATGTGAATTGGGTCTTTGGACATTATAAATTAGAGTCTTCCCTCTTCCTACATTTTGGGAATAGATGAGAAAAGCCCACATTACCATTAAATGTCTTGAATTGTCTACCAGCGAATTGATTTGTACCTGGCTTTTTGAGTGTTGGGAGATGTTTGAGGACAGCTTCAAAAGCTTTAGTCATTACTTGAGACGTCAGATATGTATGACTCATGATCTGTCATGGTAGTGCTTATGTGTCTTGGAACTTTTCCTTTCTCTCCTGTATTGGATTTGCTGACATACTTGTGTGTAGGTAAGGTCTTTTCATTAATTAATTAATTAATTAATTAATTAATTAATTCTTGATAGGTAAAGAGTTAACTTCTCCAGATTGGACGGTTTTTTACTTTGATTCTCTAAGATTTTTTTTTTTTTTTGTTATTTTCTCTGAATTTTGCTCCTATGAGTGATATTCTTCACTTGCTCCCTAACTTCTGTGGGACTCTTTTAAGGGTGTGTGTCTCTGTGTGTGTGTGTGTGTGTTTCAGAAACGCAAAAATTATATTTTAAGAGATATGAATCTGTTCTCTTCCAGATCACAATTCATCTTCAAACATAGTGGAAACTCACGTTACATCCCGTTTAGCCACATTTCCTGCATTTAATATCCCATTTGATCTTCTTTTGAAACGCATATTCTGACTAGCCTGCCTGCAACAAACACCAAATTTTGTGTGCCTGGTTAGAGTCTAATTGCCTGTCCCTTTTTCTTGCTTTTTCACAGGTTTCTTTACGTCCATGAGTGAGTGAAATCGTATGGGAGTTGTCTTTCTGTGACTGACAGATATGTCACAGCCCAGTGCTCTCTCCCTTTCTGCCACATGTCACAAGGAGCTAGAATGCCTTCTTGCTTATGGCTCCATAGGAGTCTGCATTGCATTTGGAGGACAGGGAAATGGTGGAAGTCTCTGGGAGCTCCAGGCCTGTCTTCAGCCATCAGCAAAACCAGAAGATGACCACATCAATGGGAACATGGCATAAATGGACCTGAAGCCTTCAAATCACACTCCATGAGAGAAGAAGTCACAGAGACCATGGGAGAAGGGCGGAGACTGGGAATATGGGAGAATTGGATGGTTGGTGCTTCAGAGGGCAGGGAGCCATGGCCAAAGACAAAGGCCCAGGGCAGAGAAGCAAAATTAGAACCCACAATTTGAATGTTGACCCATAGCTCTTGGCGGAGAAAAGGAGAGTCTCTGAATGACATGGGTTCTTGAAACCCAAGGTTCTTGAGGCCTGGGGATTCCAGATCTGCATGTTTGCAGATATAGACTCAAGACAACACTGCATATGTACTGGAGGGAACACCAGCAATCAACCAGGTGCAGACAGCCTGGAAACCGTGATCAGAGACCATAACTGTTGACACCGCAGTAAGATTATTATTTCTTTCTGTGTACATGTGATGGGCATTGTTGGTGGAAATGCCTCGATGGGCGCCAAAGATACTTGGGCTCTACGACCGCCAGCATCAAGACTGAGTAGTGGCCACAGGCAAGACGGTGAGGACATTAACTGCCCAACCTGCTATCACAGATTCCCAAACCTGGAACACTGTTGGGACTGCCTTCTTCAGGCCACATTGCTTAGTCCCAGGAGAACAGAAAATCGTGCAGGGGACTAGAAGAAATCCCTGCCCACATCCTCTCACCTGGCCACTGAATTCAGCACTCCTTAAGTTTTGTGGAGTGGGTTGAAAGTCACGTTTCACAGGCACACCAGACCCATGAAGATTAACCTCACCATATTTGGCCCAGATACCAAACACTCTGAATGGAAGGCAAGCAGAACCTCTGCAGTGGACGAGCCCAAAGGAGAGTGGACAGCCACAACACAACCCTGAGGGCATGTCACATGCACCTGAGACTCTCTCAAGTGCCAGCTCTTGGGCACTCCATGAGCTATTCTTCCTAAAGAAATTATCTTCAGGGTAGATAACAGAATGCTTGTTTCATATACAGAGAAGACAGAGACCTTTTGTAGATTCATGTTGTATTTCTGAAACTGGCCCGAAAGCCTTTTCCGATGGCTACAAATGGGGATTGGACTCTTCCAACATGCTCCATGCTTTCTCTATGAGCTCCAAATAGATGAGTCCATCCTGGGCCTAAGCTTTTAGGGTGTAGGGCCTGCCTTTAATCTTTGGTCAGCTCGGAAAATGGGGAGGCATTTATGGCATGATTTCTGGAGATGCAAGAAGAACTCGTGTTCTCAGTGTTGAAGACTCCAGACATATCTTTGCTATGGTTGCGTGTGTTAACTCTGATTTTCCTTGAAAGGTGGGGGGTGCTTTACCTGGTCAAAAGCATCCTGATAGGGTGTGTTGACCTTGAACATGTGTATGGCCTGAATTCCCTGTGTGAGGCTGCTTGTACTTCTTGTAGGTGCCTAATTATCCAGAGGAACTCTAAACCCCGGATATAGGTGTGGGCCAGGCAATATAACCGTATCCAATTAGTGGGGTGTGCATATATTAACTTGGTGAGTGAAATCCCATTGGCCACCTGTGTGTGGGTCGGGTTCAACCACCTCTATAAAGGTTAGTCTGTGAGGCTGGGCATGGGGAGACATAGGAGTTGTTAGAACAGCCATTGGAGATGTAGGAGGAGTTAGAATAGCCATTGGATAAGTAGGAGAAGTTAGAATAGCGGTTGGAGAAGAAGGAGATGTTAGAATAGCCATTGGAGAAGTAGGAGGAGTTAGAATGGAAGTTAGAATAACAGTTAGAATAGCCATTAGGGTAGACTTTGTGAGCCATTAGGGTAGTCATAGGAGTTATAGTGTCAGGGTAATCGAGAGCAGCGCTGCCCCAAGGCGCGGCCCCGCCGCCGGTGGCCTCCCCGCCCCCAGGTGCAGCCCTGCTGCCAGGGACTTCGCCGCCCTGAGCTGCAGCCCCACCACGACCAGCCTCGCTGCCTCCAGCAGCCTCACGGCCCCCAGCTGCAGCCCCGCTGCCAGAGGCCTCGCTGCTCCAAGCCGCGACCAGGGCTGGAGTGGCCTGGTCTGGAGTGGCCTCGCCAGAGCGGCGTCATTCCAGGGAGAGGCCTCGTTGGCATGCAGCCCCATCCTTGAGTGGCCTTGTGCAGAGTGGCCTCTTCATCGTCAGAAGCAGCCTCGTCCGGGGAGTGGCCTTGTTGGAGTGTCATCATGGGGAGCAGAGTCTGTGTCGTCGTGGTTGTCGTCCTTGTCATCCTTGCCCAGAGCAGCATCAGAATCGGTGATGCCTCAAGCTTTAACACGAGCGGCGCCGCCCCGTGCAACGCCCAGAGCAGCAGCAGCAGCGGGGCCATGGCCAGCAGAACCACCCGTGTATCAGAGCAGCGGCGGCAGTGGCAGTGGCGTTGTCTTGAGCTGTAACACGAGCGGCGCCACGCCGTGCACCAACCAGAGCCACAGCGGTAGCGGTGCCTCCTCGAGTGGCATCACTCTGTGCACCACCCAGAGCAACAGCAGCAGTTGCAACACCACGACTGGCACCATCCCGAGCACCAGAGCAGCAGCAGCAGCTGCGCCACCATGAGCGGCACTGCCCAGAGGAGCAGCGGCAGCGGCGCTGCCAAGAGCAATGCCACCCTGAGCCAGAGTATCAGCAGCAGTGCCGCCGCAAGCAGTCACGCTGCCTCGGGCAGTGCCTCCATCAGGAGCAGCCTCTCAGGAGCCAACAGTGCAGCCACGCTGGGAGTGGGTCTGTTATACAGTGAGGGTGAGGCAGGGAGCCTCCAGGAGGACCCCAGCGACTGGGAGGAAGTGGTCCCAGTAAGACTCGGGCGCCAACTGATCAGTTTGTTTTCTAATGCAGTTTGGTTTCTAAAGCAGTTAGGTTTCTGATGCAGTTTGGTTTCTGATGCAGTATGGTATCTGATGCAGTTTGGTTTCGATGCATGGCGTGAAATAAAACTTTGCTTGATTTTTGCCTTCTGTCAGACTCGTTCCTTTGATCATGGACCCTAACACCACGAAGCTTAAATTCACCATATTTGGCGCAGACACCACAACCTCTGAATGGAAGGCAAGGAGAGCCTCTGCAGAGGACGAGTCCACAGGAGATTGGACAGACAAAATACAACCCCAGTGGGCATGTCACACACACCTGAGACTCTATCAAGTGCCAGCCTTCGGGCACACCATGAGCTCTAAATCCTAAAGAAATTATCTTCAGGGTAGATAACAGAATGCGTGTTTCGAATACACAGAAGACAGAGACCTTTTGTAGATTCACTTTGTATTCCTGAAAATGGACCGAAAGCCTTTTCCGATGAATTCACATGGGGATTGCTTCTCTTCCAACATACTCTGTGCTTGCTCCTGTGAGCTCCAAAAAGATGAGTCCGTCCTGGGCCTAAGCTTCCAGGGTGTAGGGTCTGCCTTTAATGCTTGGTCAGCTGGGAAAATTGGGAGGCATTTATGGCACAATTTCTGGAGATGCAAGAAAAATTCATGTCCTCACTGTTGAAGACTCCAAACATGTCTTTGGTATGGTTGCGGGTGTTAATTCTGAGCATTCCTTGGAGGGAGGGGGCGCTTTTCCTGGTCAGAAGCATCCTGATAGGGTATGAGGACCATGAACATGTGTTTGGCATGGATTTACCCGTATGAGGCTGCTTGTACTCCTGACTCTTCCTTGACCTTACATGGGTAAGATGGAATTGTGGATTCTTGCCCTTCCCAGGAGTCCAGAGGTGTGGTGGTGACAGTCACGGCCAAATACTAGAAATTTGGCCACGGAGAAGGTGATCCAAATCACTTCACAAACTGTCTTGGTGAAATCCCCAGGCGTCTCCAGATGTTGGAGTGATTATGTTACTCCAGGCTGACCCAGAATTAATCCAGCCAGGTGAAGTGATGAGGCGTGGTTTGCTGAGGAGTGGTTGCTAGGAACTCAGAACTTTGTGACATCACAGAAGCTGACTTCACTGAAGCAGCAATCCCTTTCTCATGACATATGGGTCCTATGGCTTCATGTAGAAATTCCTGGGAAGGAAAAGGAAAGAACCCTGTTACCCTGATCATGAACTCAGGTGGTCTTTTCTGTTTCTTTCCTACTTCCACCTTCTATACAAAGAGAAAAGAAAACGATGTTCTGTATACCATTCTTTAGACCAACATTTCTCCAGAGAGAGCAAGGTGTTCCTATTCCCACTGCAATTTCTAGAGATCTCAATCAACAGCGAGGCCTCTTGGCTGCCATTAGGTCTCTGGGAGGTTGGATACCCTTGGGTGAGAGGGTCCATTCTAAGCTTCTGTTCCCTATGGTTTCTCGGGTGTAAGGGCTGACTTTGGTGCTTGTTCAGCTTGGAAGGTAAGGGAAGGAAGAAGGGAAGGAACGTCACAATTCCAGGAAAATTGTCAGGAGAGTGATGCGTTGTGCTGTCCATGTCATTGTCTGCTAGTGCCTGAAACACCGGTCCTAAGTGATGAAGGCTCTGTCTAACTGCCATTACCTTAAACACCGTTGCAAAGACTTCATGGAGATTGAAATTCTGCATGATCACTACCCCGAAAGAAAGAGCCCTGGTCAGCACTCCTTGTCATCTTTAGTTAATGCTGCATGCCATAGTCACGGGGAGAGCCATGTTGAGCAACTCTTTTATTCAGATGAAAATTAATGGCCAATATCGATGGCCTGCCATGCCCACTCTAGCATCACTCTGGAATGAGCCGATATACCCTTTTAAGGCCTATTGGATAAAGATGATTATGAACATAATGATAAAGAACATGATTTCCAAATGAAAATGCAAGCCCACCTAGGGAAATATCCTATGGCTTCACTCTTATATAGTGTAGGAGGTATACCACGGACATGAGTATTCATAAGGGCAAACGGACAGAGAAGAAGTCAGACTGGGAGGCGCACCAGAGAGACTCAGGACTTTGGGACCAAGCTGAGGGTTACAGGAAGATAACACCTGCCATAAAGAGGGAACTGGTTAATGGGTATGGAGGAAATGTGGCAGTATATGAGGATGAGCACTTGGTGGTATATGCAATTAAAGAATCAGGGAGCACTATGTAAAAAACGTAGGATGGATGAAAGGCTGGCTTGCCAAATATCAGGAAAAAATAGTGAATAGAAAGCAAAAGAGGTCATTTCACGTGGAGATGATGAAAGAAAGAGAGGAGAAATGAATTCAACCTTTATTATCTTACTGATTAAAATTGTATGCAATTGGTTTCCTATAAGGTCCTTATCTGAATTGGGTCTTTGGACATTGTCAGTTAGAATCTTCCCTCTTCCTACATTTTAATAATAGATGAGAAAAGCTGAAATTCTCGAATTGTGGACTAGGGAATTGATTTGAACCTGGCTTTCTGTGTGGTGGGAGATGTTTTTGGACTGCTTCAAAAGCCTCAAAAGCTGCTTCAAAAGTCATTACCTGAGACGTCAAATATGTATGACTCTTGATCTTGTCATCGTAGTGCATATGTGTCTTGGAATTTATCATTTTATCTACGGTATTGGAATGTGGTATACTTGTGTGGAGGGTTTTTTTAGGTAAGGTTGTTTAATTAATTAATTAATTAATTAATTCTTGATAGGTAAGGAGTTACCTTATCCAGTTTGGATGGTTTGTTACTTTGATTCCCTAAGCTTTTGTTTTTTATGGTATTTTCTCTGAATTTTGCTTCCATGAGTGCTATTCCTCACTTGCTCCGTACCTTTTGTGGGACTCTTTTAAGTGTGTGTGTGTGTGTGTGTGTTTCACCAAACGCTAAAAATGATATTTTAAGAGGAATGAACCTGCTCTATTCCAGATCACAATTCACCTTCAAACACAATGGAAACTCACGTTACATCCTGTTTTCCAACACTTATGCATTGAATGTCTCATTTGATCCACTTTTAGAAATGCAGATTCTGACTTGCCTGCCTGGAACAAACACCAAATTTTGTGTGCCTAGTTAGAGTCTCATTGCCATCAGGGAGATTCAAATTAAAACAACATTGAGATACCACCTGACACCAGTTAGAATCTCCAAAATTAGCAAGACAGGAAACAACGTGTGTTGGAAAGGATGTGGAGAAAGGGGAACCCTCTTACACTGTTGGTGGGAATGCAAATTGGTGCAGCCACTTTGGAGAACAGTGTGGAGATTCCTGAAGAAATTAAGAATAGAGCTTCCCTATGACCCTGCAATTGCACTGCAGGGTATTTACCACAAAGATACAGATGCAGTGAAAAGAAGGGCCATCTGTACCCCAATGTTTATTGCAGCAATGGCTATGGTTGCCAAACTGTGGAAAGAACCAAGATGTCCTTCAGCGGATGAGTGGATAAGGATGATGTGGTCCATATACACAATGGAGTATTATGCCTCCATCAGAAAGGAAGAGTACCCAACTTTTGTAGCAACAGGGACGGGACTGAAAGAGAATATGATGAGCAAAATAAGTCAAGCAGAGAGAGTAAAGTATCATATGGTCTCACTTATTGGTGGTGCATAAAATATAACATGGAGTATATGGGGAGATGGAGAGGAGAGGGAGTTGAGGGAAACTGGAAGGGGAGATGTACCATGAGAGAATATGGACTCTGAAAAAAAACCAGAGGGTTTTGAAGAGGCTGGGGGGTGGGAGGTTGAGGAACCAGGTGGTGGGTAATAGGGAGGACACGTAATGCATGGAACACTGGGTGTGATGCCAAAATAATGAACACTGTTATGCTGTAAATAAACAAATAAAAACATAAATAAAATTATAAAAAAAAGTCATTACCTGGGACGTCAGATATGTATGAATCATGATCTTGTCATGGTAGTGCATATGTGTCTTGGAATTTATCCTTTTCACTCCGGTATTGGATTTGCTGGCAGACTTCTGTGTAGGGGTCTTTTAGGTAAGGTTGTTTAATGAATTAATTAAATAATTAATTGTTGATAGGAAAGGAGTTAACTTATGCAGTTTGGACGGTTTCTTACTATGATTCTCTTGGCTTTTGTTTTTTATGATATTTTCTCTGAATTTTGCTTCCATGAGTGCTATTCTTCACTTCCTCCCTAACTTCTGTGGGACTTTTTAAGGGTGTGTGTGTGTGTGTGTGTGTGTGTGTGTGTGTGTGTGTGTTTCACAAAACACTAAAAATGATATTTTAAGAGATATGAAACTGCTCTATTTCAGATCACAAGTCACCTTCAAACATAGTCTAAACTCACGTTACAACCCGTTCAGCCACATTTCCTGCATTGAATGTCCAATTTGATCCACTTTTAAAAAGTCAGATTCTGACTAGCCTGCCTGGAACAAACACCAAATTTTGTGTGCCTGGTTAGAGTCTCATTGCCTGTCCTTTTTCTTGCATTTTCACATGTTTCTTTACTTCCATGAGTGACTGAAATCGTATGGTAGTTGACTTTCTGGGACTGACAGATAGGACACAGCCCCATGCACTCTCCCTTTTGACCACATGTCACAAGGAGCAAGAATGCCTTCTTGCTTATAGCTCCATAAGAGTCCACAGTGCATTTGGAGGACAGGGAGATGGGAGAAGTGTCTGGGAGCTCCAGGCTAGTCTTCAGCCACCCGCACAACGAGAAGATGACCACATCAATGGAAACATGGCATAAATGGACCAGAAGACTAGAAATCACACTCTACAGTGAACGAGAGAAGAAGTCACAGAGACCATGGGAGAAGGGTGTAGACAGGCCTTATGGGAGAATTGGACGGTTGGTGCTTCAGAGGGCAGGGAGCCATGGCCAAAGACAAAGGCCCAGGGGAGAGGAGCACACTTAGAACCCACAATTTGAATGTTGACCCAAAGCTTTTGGCGGAGAAAGGAGAGTGTCTGAATGACATGAGTTATTGAAACCCATGGGTCTAGAGGCCCAGGGATTTCAGATCAGCATGCTTTGCAGACATAGACTCCAGAACTGTAGAAGACTGGGTATCTCCTGGAGAGGTCACCAGCAAGCAACCAGGTGCAGACGGCCTGTAAACCATGATCAGAGAAAATACCTGTTGACACCGTGGTAAGTTTATTATTTCGTTGTGAGCACTCATGATGGGCAATGTTGGTGGAGAGGCCTCGATGGGTGCCAAAGATATATGGGCTCTCCGACCGCCAGCAACAAGACTGAGAAGTGGCCACAGGCAGAACGGTGAGGACATTAGCTGCCCAACCTGCAATCACGGATTCCCAAACCTGGAACTCTTGGGACTGCTTTCTTCAGGCCACGTTGCTTCATACCAGGAGAACACAGAAACTTGCCGGGGACTAGAAAAAAGCCCTGCCCACATCCTCTCACCTGGCCACAGAATTCAACAGGCCTTAAGTTTGTTGAGTGGGTTGAAAGTCAGGTTTCACAGGCACACCACACCCACGCAGCTTAACGTCACCATATTTGGCCCAGTCACCAAACACTCTGAATGGAAGGCAAGGAGAGCCACTGCAGAGGACGAGCCCTCAAGAGAGTGAACAGCCACAACACACCCGAGAGGGCATGTCACACACATCTGAGACTCTCTCAAGTGCCAGCCCTTGGGCACTCCATGAGCTCTTCTTCCTACAGAAATGATCTTCAGGATTGATAACAGAATGCGCATTTCGAATACAGAGAAGACAAAGACCTTTTATAGATTCAGGTTGTATTCCTGAAACTGGCCCGAAATCCTTTTCAGATGGCTTTACATGGGGATTAATACCCTTCCAACATTCTCCGTGCTTGCTCCTGTGAGCTTCAAACAGATGAGTCCGTCCTGGGCATAAGCTTCTAGGGTGAAAGGTCTGCCTTTAATGTTTGGTCAGCTGGGAAAATGGGGAGGCATTTATGTCACGATTTCTGGAGATGCAAGAAGAAGTCGTGTCCTCACTGTTGAAGACTCCAGACATGTCTTTGTTATGTATGGGTGTTAACTCTGAGCTTTCCTCAGAGGGCGGGGGCGCTTTTAGTGGTCAGAAGCATCCTTATACGGGGTGAGGACCATGAATATGTGTTTGGCGTGGAGATTCCCATGTGAGGCTGCTTGTACTCCTGACTCTTTTTTGACCTTATGTCTCTAAGATGGAATTGTGGATTCCTGCCCTTCTCAGGATTCTAGAGTGGTGGTGGTAAAGCCACGGCCAAAGTCTAATAATTCATCCATGGGGAAGGAGATGCCAAATCACTTCACAAACTGTCTTGGGGAAATACCCATTCGGCTCCAGCGGTTTGGACCCAGAACTACTGCAGCAAGGTGAAGTGATGAGGCATGGTTTGGTGTGGAGTGGTTGCTAGGACATCAGAGCTTTGTGATGTCACAGAAGCTGACTTCACTAAAGCAGCAATCCCATTCTCATGACATAGGAGTCCTATGGATTTAAGTAGGAAGTCCTGGGAGGGAACAAGAAAGAGCCCTGTTAGCCTGATCATGAAATCAGGTGGCCTTTTCTGTTTCTTCCGCACTTCCACTTTCTATACAAAGAGAAAAGAAAACGATGTTCTGTATACCATTCTTTAGACCAACATTTCTCCAGAGAGAGCAAGGTGTTCCTATTTCCACTGCAATTTCTAGAGATCTCAATCAACAGCGAGGCCTCTTGGCTGCCATTAGGTCTCTGGGAGGTTGGATATCCTTGAATGGTAGGAGCCATTCTTAGCTTCTGTTCCCTGTGTTTTTTCTGTTTTAAGGCCTGCCTTTGGTGCGTGGTCATATTGGTAGTTGAGGGAAGGAAGAAGGGAAGGAAAGTCACAATCCCAGGAAAATTGTCAGGGCAAGGATGTGTTGTGCTGTCCATGTCCTTATCTGCTAGTGTCCTGAAACAGCAGTCCTAAGTGATGAAGGCTCTGTCTACCTGACATAACCTTAAACACCTTCGCAAAACCTTCATGGAGAGTGAAACTCTGCATGATCGTTCCCCCTAAACAAGAGCCCTGGTCAGCACTCCTTTTCTTCAATACTTAATACTACATGCCACAGTCTTTGGGAGAGCCATGTTGAGCAACTATCTTTGTTCAGTTGAAAATGAACGGCCAACATCGATGGCCTGCCATGTCCAATCTAGCATCACTGTGGAAGGAGCCGAAATTCGCTTTTAAGGGCTAGTGGATTAAGATGATTATGAAGATTATGATATGAAGATAATGATAAAGAAGATGATTTCCAAATGAAAGTGCATGCAGACCAAGGGCTATATCCTATGGCTTCACTCATATGTGGCCCATGAGGAATACCATGGACATGATTAGTAGTAAGGGAAAACGGAAGGAGAAGAAGTCAGACAGGGAGAAGCACCAGGAGTGACTCAGGACTTTGGAAGCAAGCTGAGGGTTACAGGAGGATAAGACATGCCATAAAGAAGGAACTGGATAATGGGTAAGGAGGTGGTGTGGCATTATATGGGGATGAGCTCTTGGAGGTATATGCAATTAAAGAATCAGGGAACACTGTGTCAAAACGTAGGATGGATGAAAGGCTGGCTTGCAGAATATAAGAAAATATAGTGAATAGAATGCAAAACAAGTCATTTCCCGTGGAGATGAAGAAAGAAAGAGAAGAGAAATGAATTCTAGTTTTAGTGTATTACTGATTAAAATGTATGCAATTGATTTCCTCTAAGGTCCTTATGTGAATTGGGTCTTTGGACATTGTAAATTAGAGTCTTCCCTCTTCCTAGACTTCGGGAATAGATGAGAAAAGCTGACATTACCATTGAAAGTCTCGAACTGGGGAGCAGGGAATTGATTAGAACCTGGCTTTCTGTGTGTTGGGAGATGTTTGAGGACTGCTTCAAAAGCCTCCAAAGCTGCTTCAACAGTCATTACCTGAGACGTCAGATATGTATGACTCATGATCTTGTCATGGTAGTGCATATGTTTCTTGGAATTTTTCCTTTTCCTCTGGCATTGGATTTGCTGGCAGAATTCTGTGTAGGGGTTATTTAGGTAAGGTTGTTTAATCAATCAATCAGTGATTTAATTAATTAATTCTTGATAGGTAAGGATGTAACATATCCAGTTTGGATGGTTTTTTCTTTGATTCACTAAGCTTTTGTTTTTTTATGGTATTTTCTCTGATATTTGCTTCCATGAGTGCTATTTCTCAATTGCTCCCAAACTTTTGTTGGTCTAAGAGTGTGTGTGTGTGTGTTTCAGAAAATGCTAAATACGATATTTTAAGAGATATGAAGCTGCTCTCTTCCAGATCACAATTCACCTTCAAACACAGTGGAAACTCCCGTTACATCCCGTTCAGCCACATTTCCTGCATTGAATGTCCCATTTAATTCACTTTGAGAAAGGCATACTCTGACTAGCCTGCCTGGTACAAACACCAAATTTTGTGTGCCTGCTTAGAGTCTAATTGCCTGTCACTATTTCTTGCTTTTTCAAATGTTTCTTTACTTCAATTAGTGAGTGAAATCATATGGTAGTTGTCTTTCAGTGACTGACAGATATGACACAGCACAATGCTCTCTCCCATTCTGCCACATGTCAGGAGGAGCAAGAATGCCTTCTTGCTAATGGCTCCATAAGAGTGCACAGTGCATGCGGAGGGCAGGGAGATGGTAGAAGTGTCTGGGAGCTCCGTGCCTGTCTTCAGCCATCACCACAACCAGAAGATGACCATAATAATGTAAACATGGCATATATGCACCTGAAGCCTAGAAATCACATTCCACAGCGACAGAGAGAAGAAGTCACAGAGACAATGGGAGAAGGGTGTAGACAGAGCTTAGGGGAGAATTGGAAGATTGGTGCTTCAGAGGGCAGGGAGCCATGGCCAAAGACAAAGGCCCAGGGCAGAGAAGCAAAATTAGAACCCACAATTTGAATGTTGACCCATAGCTCTTGGCGGAGAAAAGGAGAGTCTCTGAATGACATAAGTACTTGCAACCCAAGGGTCTTGAGGCCTGGGGATTAAGGATCAGCAGGCTTTGCCGACATAGACTCCAGAGAACACTGTGTATCTCCTGGGGAGGACACCAACAAGCAACCAGGTGCAGCCAGCCTGTAAACCATGATCAGAGACAATAAATGTTGACACCGTGGTAAGATTATTATTTCTTTGTGTGCATTCGTGATGGGCACTGTTGGAGATGACTCGATGGGCGCCCAGGATACTTCGGCTCTAGGACCTCCAGCATCGAGACTGAGAAGTGGCCACAGGCAGGACGGTGAGGACATAAGCTGCCCAACTTGTAATCACGGATTCCCAAAACTGGAACACTGTTGGAACTGCCTTCTTCAGGCCACGTTCCTTAGTCCCAGGAGAACAGAAAATAATGCAGAGGATTAGAAGAGAGCTCTGCCCACATCCCCTTACTTGGCCACAGAATTCAGCAGACCTTAAGTTTTGTGGAGTGGGTTGAATGTCCCGTATCACAGGCACACCCTATTTGGCCCAGACACCACACACTCTGAATGGAAGGCAAGGAGATACTCTGCAGAGGACGAGCCCACAGGAAAGCTTAGAGCCCCAACACAACCGCATATGGCATGTCACACACACCTGATACTCTCTCAAGTGCCCGCACTTGGGCACTCCATTAGCTCTAATTCCTAAAGAAATTATCTTCAGTGTAGATAACAGAATGCGCGTTTCGAATACAGAGAAGGCAGAGACTTTTTTTAGATTCACGTTGTATTCCTGAAAATGGCCCGAAAGCCTTTTCCGATGGCTTCACATGGTGATTGGTTCTCTTCCAACATGCTCCGTGCTTGCTCCTGTGAGCTCCAAACAGAAGAGTCCTTCCTGGGCCTAAGCTTCTAGGGTGTAGGTTATGCTTTAATGTTTGGTCAACTGGGAAAATTCGGAAGCATTTCTGGCATGATTTCTGGAGATGCAATATGAACTCGTGTCCTCACTGTTGAAGACTCCAGACATGTCTTTGGTATGGTTGTGGGTGTTAGCTCAAAGCTTTCCTCGGAGGGCGGGGGTGCTTTTCCTGGTCAGAAGCATCCTGATAGGGTGTGAGGACCATGAACATGTGTATGGAGTGGACTTCCCCGTGTGAGGCTGCTTGTACTCCTGACCCTTTCTTGACCTTACATGGGTAAGATGGAATTGTTCTTTCTTGCTCTTCTCAGGAGTCCAGAGTTGTGGTGGTGTCAGTCATGGCCAGACTACAAAATCTACCATGGAGAAAGTGACCCAAATTGCTTCACAAACTGTCTTGCGGAAATACCCAGGCAGCTCCAGCGGTTTGGAGTGATTTTGATACTCCTGATTAACCCAGAACTACTGAAGCCAGGTGAAGTGATGACGCCTGGCTTGGTGAGGAGTGCTTGTTAGGACCTCAGAGCTTTGTGACGTTACAGAAGCTGACTTCACTGAAGCAGAAATCCCATTCTCATGACATATGAGTCCTATGGCTTTAAGTAGAAAGACCTGGGAAGGAACAAGAAAGAGCCCTGTTAGACTGATCATGAACTCAGGTGATCTTTTCTGTTTCTTTCCCACTTCCACTTTATATACATAGAGAAAAGAAAATAATGTTCTGTATGCCATTTTTTAGACCAGCATTTCTCCAGAGAGAGAAAGGTGTTCATATTTCCCCTGCAATTTCTAGAGATCTCAATCAACAGCAAGGCCTCTTGGCTACGAATAGGTCTCTGGGAAGTTGGATATCCTGGGGTGAGAGGGTCTATTCTTAGCTTCTGGTCCCTATGGTTTCTCAGGTGTAAGGTCTGCCTTTGATGCTTGGTCAGCTTGTAAGCGAGGGAAGTAAGAAGGGAAGGAAAGTCACAATTCCAGGAAAATTTCCAGGGCAGGGATGCATTGCGCTGTCCGTGTCCTTATCTGCTAGTCTCCTGAAACACAAGTCCCAAGGGATGAAGGCTATGTCTACCTGACATTACTTTAACACCGTTGCAAAGCTTCATGGAGAGTGAAATTCTACATGATCGCTATCCCTATAGAAGGAGCCCTGGTCAGCACTCCTTATCATCATTAGTTAATGCTACATGCCATAGTCATGGCGAGAGCCATATTGAACAAATCTCTTTATTGAGATGAAAATGAATGGCCAACATAGATGGCCCGCCATGCACACTCTAGCATCACTGTGGAAGGAGCCGAGATACCCTTTTAAGGGCTAGTGGATAAAGATAATTATGAAGATGATGATAAAGAAGATGATTTCCAAATGAAAATGCAAGCAGACCAAGGGAAATATCCGATGGCTTCACTCATATGTGGCCCATGAGGAATACCATGGACATGAGTATTAGTAAGGGAAAATGGAAGGAGAAGAAGTCAGACAGGGAGACACACAAGGAGGGACTGAGGATTTTGGGGACCAAGCTGAGGGTTGCAGGAGGATAAGACCTGCCATAAAGAGGGAACTGGATAATGTTTATGGAGGTGGTGTGGCATTATATGAGGATGAACACTTTGTGGTATATGCAATTAAAGAATCAGGGAACACTATGTCAAAATACATCAGATGAATGAAAGACTGGCTTGCCGAATATAAGAAAATATAGTGAATAGAAAGCAAAACAGGTCGTTTCACGTGGAGATGAAGAAAGAAAGAGAAGAGAAATGAATTCTAGTTTTATTATCTTACTGATCAAAATTCTATGCAATTGGTTTCCTATAAGGTCCTTATATGAATTGTGTCTTTGGACATTGGTATTAGAACCTTACCTCCTCCTACATTTTGGGTATAGATGAGAAAAGCCAAAAGTACCAATAAATGTCTCAAATTGTGGACCAGGGAATTGATTAGAACCTGGTTTTCTGTGTGTTGGGAGATGTTTGAGGACTGCTTCAAAAGCCTCCAAAGCTGCGTCAAACGTCATTACCTGAGACGTCAGATATGTATGACTCATGATTTTGTATGGTAGTGCTTAGGTGTCTTGGAATTTATCCTTTTCTCTCCGGTATTGGATTTTCTGGCAGAATTATGTTTAGGGGTCTTTTAGGAAGGTCGTTTAATTAATTAATTAATTCTTGATAGGTAAGGAATTAACTTATCCTGATTGGACGGTTTGTTACTTTGATTGCCTAAGCTTTTGCTTTTTATGGTTCTTTTCTCTGAATTTTGCTTCCAAGTATGCTATACCTCACTTGCTCCCTAACCTCTGTGGGAGGATTTTAAGAGTTTGTGTGTGTATGTGTGTGTGTGTGTGTATATGTGTGTGTTTCACAAAATGCTATAAATGATATTTTAAGAGATATGAAGCTGCTCTATTGCAGATATCAATTCACCTACAAACACTGAGGAAACTCACATTACATCCCGTTCAGCCACATTTTCTGCATTGAATGTCCCATTTGATCCAGTTTTAGAAACGCAGATTCTGACTAGCCTGCCTGGAACAAACACCAAATTTTGTGTGCCTGGTTAGAGTCTCATTGCCTTTTCTTTATCTTGCTTATTCACATGTTTCTTTCCTTCCATGAGTGAGTGAAATCGTATGGTATTTGTCTTTCTGTGACTGACAGATATGACACAGCCCAATGCTCTCTCCCTTTCTGTCACATTTCACGACGAGCAAGAATGCCTTCTTGCTTATGGCTCCATAAGAGTCGGCAGTGCGTTTGGAGGACAGAGAGATGGTAGAAATATCTGGAAGCACCAGGCCTGTCTTCAGCCATCAGCAAAACCAGAAGATCACCACATCAATGGAAACATAGCATAAATTGCCTTGAAGCCTAGAAATCACACTCCACATCAAAACAGAGAAGAAGTCACAGAGACCATGGGAGAAGGGTCTAGACAGGGCTTATGGGAGAATTGGACGGTTTGTGCTTCAGAGGGCAGGGATCCATGGCCAAAGACAAAGAACCAGGGGAGAGAAGCACACTCAGACCCCACAATTTGAATGTTGACCCATAGCTCTTGGCGGAGAACAGGAGAGTGTCTGAATGAAATGAGCTCTTGCAACCTAAGGGGCTTGAGGCCCAGGGATTCCAGATCAGCATGCTTTGCAGACATAGACTCCAGAGCACACTGTGTATCTCCTGGAGAGGACCCAAGCAAGCAACCAGGTGCAGACAGCCTGGAATTCATGATCAGAATCAATACCTGTGGACACCGTGGTAAGATTATTATTTCTTTGGCTGCATTCGTGATGGGCAGTGTTCGTGGAGATGCCTCGATCGGCGCCAAAGATACTTGAGTTCTACAACTGCCAGGATCAAGACTGAGAAGTGGCCACAGGCAGGACGGTGAGGATATTAGCTGCCCAACCTGCAATCACGGATTTCCAGACATGGAATACTGTTCGGACTGCCTTCCTCGGGCCACACTGCTTAGTTCCAGGAGAACAGAAAATCCTGCAGGGGACTAGAAGAAATCCGTGCCCACATCCCTTCACCTGGTCAAAGAATTCAGCAGGCCTTAAGTTTTGGGGAGTTGGTTGAAAGCCACATTTCACAGGCACAACATATTTGGCCCAGACACCAAACACTGTGAATGGAAGGCAAGGAGAGCCTCTGAAGAGGAGGAGCCCACAGGAGAGTGGACAGCCACAACACAACCCCAGAGGGCATGTCACACACACCTGAGTTTCTCTGCAGTGCCAGTCCTTGGGCACTCCATGAGCTCTTCTTCCTAAAGAATTATCTTCAGGGTAGATAACAGAATGCGCGTTTTGAATACCGAGAAGACAGCGATCTTTTGTAGATTCACGTTGTATTCCTAAACTGGCCCAAAAGCCTTTTCTGATGGCTTCACATGGGGATTGGTTCTCTTCCAACATGCCCCGTGTTTGGTCCTGTGAGCTCCAAACAGATGAGTCTGTCCTGGGCCTAAGCTTCTAGGGTGTAGGTTCTGCCTCTAATATTTGCTCAGTTGGGAAAATTGGGAGGAGGCATTTATGGTATGATATCTGGAGATGCAAGAAGAACTCCTGTCCTCACAGTTGAAGACTCCAGACATGTCTTTGTTATGGTTGCGGGTGTTAACTCGGATCTTTCCTTGGAGTGCAGGGGGCGCTTTTCCAGGTCAGAAGCATCCTGATAGGGTGTGAGGACAATGAACATGTGTATGGGGTGGAGTTCCCCGTGTGAGGCTGCTTGTACTCCTGACTTTTTCTTGACCTTACATCAGTAAGTTGGAATTGTGGATTCTTGTCCTTTTCAGGAGTCCAGAGTGGTGGTGGTGACAGTCATGGCCAAAGACTACAACTTCTGATATGGAGAAGGTGACACAAATCGCATCACAAACTGTCTTGGGGAAATACAAAGGCAGCTCCTGTGGTTTGGAGTGATTTTGATACTCCTGGCTGACCTCGAACTACTCCATCAAGGTGAACTGATGAGGCGTGTTTTGATGAGGAGTGGTTGCTAGGACCTCAGATCATTGTGTCGTCACAGAAATTGACTTCACTGAGGCAGGAATCCCATTCTCATGACATATGAGTCCTTTGGATTTGAGTAGAAAGACCTGGGAAGGAACAAGAAAGAGCCTTGTTAGCCTGATCATGAAATCAGGTGGCCTTTTCTGTTTCTTTCCCACTTCCACATTCTATACAAAGAGAAAAGAAAACGATGTTCTGTATACCATTCTTTAGACAAATACTTATCCAGAGAGAGAAAGGTGTTCCTATTTCCACTGCAATTTCTAGAGATCTCAATCAACAGCAAGGCCTCTTGGCTCCCATTAGGTCTCTGGGAGGTTGGATATCCTTGGATGAGAGGGTCCATTTTTAGCTTCTGTTCCCTGTGGTTTTTCTGTTGTAAGGCCTGCCTTTGGTGCGTGGTCATCTTGGTAGGTGAGGGAAGGAAGAAGGGAAGGAAAGTCACAATCCCAGGAAAATTTCCAGGGCAGGGATGTGTTGTGCTGTCCGTGTCCTTATCTGCTAGTGTCCTGAAACAGCATTCCTAAGGGATGAAGGCTCTGTCTACCTGACATAACCTTAAACACCTTTGCAAATGCTTCATGGAGAGTAAAACTCTGCATGATGTTTCCCCCAAAAGAAAGAGCCCTGGTCAGCACTCCTTTTCTGCAACAGTTAATAGGACATGCCACAGAGTTTGGGAGAGCCATGTTGAGCAACTCTCCTTACTTAGATGAAAATGAATGGCCTACATCGATGGCCTGCCATGCTCACTCAAGCTACACTGTGGAAGGAGCCGAAATTTGCTTTTAAGGGCTAGTGGATTAAGATGATTATGAAGATTATGATATGAAGATGATGATAAAGAAGATGATTTCCAAATGAAAATGCAAGCAGACCAAGGGCTATATCCTATGGGTTAACTCATATGTGGCCCATTAGGAATACCATGGACATGATTAGTAGTAAGAGAAAATGGAAGGAGAAGAAGTCAGACAGGGAGAAGCACCAGGAGTGACTCAGGACTTTGGAAGCAAGCTGAGGGTTACAGGAGGATAAGACATGCCATAAAGAAGGAACTGGATAATGGGTAAGGAGGTGGTGTGGCATTATATGGGGATGAGCTCTTGGAGGTATATGCAATTAAAGAATCAGGGAACACTGTGTCAAAAACGTAGGATGGATGAAAGGATGGCTTGCAGAATATAAGAAAATATAGTGAATAGAAAGCAAAACACGTCCTTTCCCTTGGAGATGAAGAAAGAAAGAGAAGAGAAACGAATTCTAGTTTTATTATCTTACTGATCAAAATTGTATGCAATTGGTTTCCTCTAAGGTCCTTA
This sequence comes from Meles meles, assembly GCF_922984935.1. NCBI lineage: Eukaryota > Metazoa > Chordata > Mammalia > Carnivora > Mustelidae > Meles > Meles meles. The sequence goes on along the minus strand of NC_060088.1, from coordinate 20,005,897 downwards.
TGTGAATTGTGTCTTTGGACATTGGATATTAGAGTCTTCCCTATTCCTACATTTTGGGAATAGATGAGAAAAGCCGGCATTACCATTAAATGTCTCGAATTGTGGACCAGGTAATTGATTAGAACCTGGCTTTTTTGTGTGTTGGGAGATGTTTGATGACTGCTTCAAAAGCCTCAAAAGCTGCTTCAAAAGTCATTACCTGAGACGTCAGATATGTATGACTCATGATCTTGTCATGGTAGTGCATATGTTTCTTGGAATTTATCCTTTTCTATCCGGTATTGGATTTGCTGGCATATTGTGTTTACGGGTCTTTTAGGTATGTTGATTAATTAATTAATTATTGATAGGTAAGGCGTTAACTTATCCAGTTTGGACTGTTTTTTACTTTGATTCACGAAGCTTTTGTTTTTTATGGTATTTACTCTGATATTTGCTTCAATGAGTGCTATTTCTCAATTGCTAGCAGATAAGGACACGGACAGCACAAGGCATCCCTGCCCTGGCAATTTTCCTGGAATTGTGACTTTCCTTCCCTTCTTACTTCCCTCACTTTCAAAACTGACCAAGCACCAAAGGTAGACATTACACCCGAGAAACCATAGGGAACAGAAGCTAAGAATGGACCCTCTCACCCAAAGATATCCAAACTCCCAGAGACCTAATGGGAGCCAAGAGGCCTCGCAGTTGTTTGAGATCTCTAGATATTGCAGTGCTCTCTCCGGAGAAATGTTGGTCTAAAGAATCATTTTCTTTTCTCTTTGTAAAGAAAGTAGAAGTGGGAAAGAAACTGAAAAGACCACCTGAGTTCATGATCAGTCTAACAGGGCTCTTTTTTGTTCCTTCCCAGGTCTTTCTACTTAAAGCCATAGGACTCATAGGTCATGAGAATGGGATTGCTGCTTCAGTGAAGTCAGCTTCTGTGATGTGACAAAGCTCTGAGGTCCTAACAACCACTCCTCACCAAATCACGCCTCATCACTTCACCTGGCTGCAATAGTTCTGGGTCTGCCAGGAGTATCAAAATCACTCCAAACCTATGTAGCCACATGGGTATTTCCCCAAGACAGTTTGTGAAGCCTTTTGGGGTCACCTTCTCCATGGAATAATTTGTAGACTTTGGCCTTGACTGTCACCACCACCCCTCTGGTCTCCAGAGAAGGGAAAGTATCCACAATCCCATCTTACCTACGTAAGGTCAAGAAAGTGTCAGGAGTACAAGCAGACTCACAAGGGGAACTCCACACCATACACATGTTCATGGTCCTCACACCCTATCAGGATGCTTCTTACCAGGAAATGCGCACCCCGCCCTCCGAGGAAAGCTCAGAGTTAACACCCGCAACCATACCAAAGACCTGTCTGGATTCTTCAACACTGATGACACGAGTCCTTCTTGCATCACCAGAAATCGTGCCATAAATGCCTCCCAATTTTCCCAGCTGAAAAAACATAAAATGCAGACCGTACACCCTATAAGCATAGGCCCAGGATGGACTCATCTGTTTGGAGCTCCCAGGAGCAAGCACAGAGCATTTTGGAAGAGAACCAATCCCCATGTGAAGCCATCAGAAAAGGCTTTCGGGCCAGTTTCAGGAAGACAACATGAATCTACAAAAGGTCTCTGTCTTCTCTGTATTTGAAACGTGCATTCTTGGCTCCCTTCCCTATGAAGCACCAATCGTCCAATTCTCCCAGAAGCCCTGTCTACACCCTTCTCCCATGGTCTCTGTGACTTCTTCTCCCTTTCACTGTGGAGTGTGATTTCTAGGCTTCAGGTCCATTTATGCCATATTTCCATTGATGTGGTCATCTTTGGTGTGCTGATGGCAGAAAATAGGCCTGGAACTCCCAGACACTTGACCATCTCCCTGTCCTCCAAATGCACTGCAGTGTCTTATGGAGCCATAAGCAAGAAGGCATTCTTGCTCCTTGTGACATGTGACAGAAAGGGAGAGAGCATTGGGCTGTGTCTTATCTGTCAGTCCCAGAAGACTACTACCATAGGATTTCACTCACTAATGGAAGTAAAGAAACATGTGAAAAAGCAAGAAAAAGGGACAGGCAATTCGACTCTAACCAGGCACTCAAAATTTGCTGTTTGTTCCACGCAGGCTAGTCAGAATCTGCGTTTCTAAAAGTGGGTCAAATGGGATATACAGTGCAGGAAATGTGGCCGAAATGAATGTAACGTGAGTTTCCACTGTGTTTGAATGTGAATTGTGATCTGGAATAGAGCAGCTTCATATCTCTTAAAATATCATTTTTAGCATTTTGTGAAACACACAAACACACACACACACACACACACACACACACACACACACACACAATTAAAAAAGTCCCACAGAAGTTAGGGATCAAGTGAGGAATAGCAATCATGGAAGCAAAATTCAGAGAAAATACCATAAAAAACAAGAGCTTAGAGAATCAAAGTAACAAAGCGCCCAAACTGGATAAGTTAGCTCCTTACCTATCAAGAATTAATTAATTAATTAATTAATCAACCATACGTAAAAGACCCGTCCACACAAGTATGCCAGCAAATCCAATACTGGATAGAAAAGGATAAATTCCAAGACACATACGCACTACCATGACAAGATCACGAGTCATACATATCTGACATCTCAGGTACTGACATTTGAAGCACCTTTTGAGGCTTTTGAAGCCGTCCTCAAACATCACCCAACACACAGAAAGCCAGGTTCAAATCAATTCCCTGGTCCACAATCGAGACATTTAATGGTAATGGCGGCTTTTCTCACCTATTCCCAAAATATTGGAAGAGGGAAGACTCTAATAGACAATGACCAAAGACCCAATTCACATAAGGACCTTATAGGAATCCAATTGCATACCATTTTAAACTGTAAGATAATAAAACTAGAATTCATTTTTCTTATCTTTCTTTCTTCATCTCCATGTGAAACGGCCTGTTTAACTTTCTTTTCAGTATTTTTTCTTATATTAGGCATGCCAGCCTTTCATCCATCCTACGTTTTTGACATAGTGTTCCCTGATTCTTTAATTGCATATACCACCAAGTGCTCATCCTCATATAATGCCACACCACCTCCATACCCATTAAGCAGTTCCCTCTTTGTGGCAGGTCTTATCCTCCTGTAATCCTCAGCTTGGTCCCCAAAGTCCCGAGTCTCTCCTCCTGCGTCTCCCTGTCTGACTTCTTCTCCTTCCATTTTCCCTTACTACTACTAATGTCTATGGTATTCCTCATAGTCCACATATGAATGAAGCCATAGGATATTTCCGTTGGTCTGCTTGCATTTTCATTTGGAAATCATCTTCTTTACCATCATCTTCATAAACAACTTTATCCACTAGCCCTTAAAAGTGTATCTCAGCTCCTTCCACAGTGATACTAGAGTGGGCAAGGCAGGCCATCGATGTTGGCCGTTCATTTTCATCTGAATAAAGAGAGTTGCTCAACATGGCTCTCCCCATGACTATGGCATGTAGCATTAACTAATGATGACAAGGAGTGCTGACCGGGTCTCATTCTTTAAGGGTAGCTCTCATGCAGAGTTACACTCTCCATGAAAATTTTGCAACGGTGTTTAAGGTAATGTCAGGTAGACAGAGCCTTCATCCCTTAGAACTGGTGTTTCAGGACACTAGCAGATAAGGACCTGGACAGCACAACGCATCCCTGCCCTAGCAATTTTCCTGGAATTGTGACTTTCTTTCCCTTCTTCCTTCCCCCACCTTCCAATCGGACCAAGCCCAAAGGCAGACCTTACACCCGAGAAAACATAGGAAAGAGAAGCTAAGAATGGACCCTCTCACCCAAGGATATCCAACCTCCCAGAGACGTAATGGTAGCCAAGAGGCCTCGCCGTAGTTTGAGATCTCTAGATATTGCAGTGCTCTCTCCGGAGAAATGTTGGTCTAAAGAATGGTATACAGAACATCGTTTTCTTTTCTCTTTGTATGGAAAGTGGAAGTGGGAAAGAAACTGAAAAGATCACCTGAGTTCATGATCATTCTAACAGGGCTCTTTCTTGTTCCTTCCCAGGTCTTTCTACTTAAAGCCATAGGACTCATAGGTCATGAGAATGGGATTGCTGCTTCAGTGAAGTCAGCTTCTGTGATGTGACAAAGCTCTGAGGTCCTGGAAACCACTCCTCACCAAACCACGACTCATCACTTCACCTGGCTGCAATAGTTCTGGGTCAGCCAGGAGTATCAAAATCACTTCAAACCGATTTAGCTGCATGAGTATTTCCCCAAGACAGTCTGTGAAGCCTTTTGGGGTCACCTTCTCCATGGCCGAATTTGTGGTCTTTGACCTGGACTGTCACCACCACCCCTCTGGACTCCAGAGAAGGGAAAATATCCACAATCCCATCTTACCTACGTAAGGTCAAGAAAGTGTCAGGAGTACAAGCAGCCTCACAAGGGGAACTCCACACCATACACATGTTCATGGTCCTCACACCCTATCAGGATGCTTCTGACCAGGAAATGAGCACCACGCCCTCCGAGGAAAGCTCAGAGTTAACACCCGCAACCATACCAAAGACATGTCTGGAGTCTTCAACACTGACGACACGAGTTCTTCTTGCATCTCCTGAAATCGTGCCATAAATGCCTCCCCATTTTTCCAGCTGAGCAAACATAAAATGCAGACCGTACACCTTATAAGCCTAGGCCTAGGACAGACTCATCTGTTTGGAGCTCCCACGAGCAAGCACGGAGCATGTTGGAAGAGAACCAATCCCCATGTGAAGCCATCAGAAAAGGCTTTCGGGCCAGTTTCAGGAAGACAACGGGAATCTACAAAAGGTCTCTGCCTTCTCTGTATTCGAAACGTGCATTCTGTTATCTACCCTGAAGATAATTTCTTTCAGAAGAAGAGCTCATGGATTTCCCAAGGGCTGGCCCTTGAGAGAGTCTCAGGTGTGTGTGACATGCCCTCTGTGGTTGTGTTGTGGCTGTCCACTCTCCTGTGGACTTATCCTCTGCAGAGGCTCTCCTTGCCTCCCATTCAGAGTGTGTCGTGTCTGGGCCAAATATGGTGAGGTTAAGCTTCATGGGTCTGGTGCGCCTGTGAAACGTGACTTTCAAACCACGCCACAAAACTTAAGGCCTGCTGAATTCTGTGGCCAGGGGTGAGAATATGGGCAAGGCTTTCTTCTAGACCCCTGCAGGATTTTCTGGTCACCTGGATTAAGCAACGAGGCCTGAAGAAGGCAGTCCCAACAGTGTTCCAGGTTTGGGAATCCCTGATTGCATGTTGGGCAGCTAATGTCCTTACCGACTTGCCTGTGGCCACTTCTCAGTCTTGATGCTCCCGGCCGTAGAGCCCAAGTATATTTGGCGCCCTTCAAGGCATCTCCAACAACACTGCCCAACACCAATGAACACAAGAAAATAATAATCTTACCATGGTTTCAACAGGTATTGTCCCTGATCATGGTTTCCAGGCTGTCTGCACCTGGTTGCTTGCTGGTGTCCTCTCCAGGAGATACACAGTGTTCTCTGGAGTCTATGTCTTCTGAGCCTGCTGATTTGGAATCTCTGGGCCTCAGGTCCCTTGGGTTGCCAGATCTCGTGTCCTTCAGACACTCTCTTTTTCTCCGCCAACACGTATGTGTCAACATTCAAACTGTGGGTTCTATGTGTGCTCCACTCCCCTGGGCTTTAATCTTTGGCCATGGCTCCCTGCCCTCTGAAGCACAAACCGTCCAATTCTCCCATAAGCCCTGTCTACACCCTTCTCCAATTGTCTCTGTTATTTCTTCTCTCTTTCGCTGTGGAGTGTGATTTCTAGGCTTCAGGCCCATTTATGCCATGTTTGCATTGATGTGGTCATCTTCTGGTTGTGCTGATCCCTGAAGACAAACCTGGAGCTCCCAGACACTTCTATGGTGTCCCTCTCCTCCAAATGCAATGTGGATTCTATGGAGCCATAAGCAAGAAGGCATTTTTCCTCCTTGTGACACGTGATAGAAAGGAAGAGAGCTTTGGGCAGTGTCATAACTGTCAGTCACAGAAGGGCAACTATCCTATGATTTCACTCAATCATGGAAGTAAAGAAACATGTGAAAATGCATGAAAATTTAACAGGCTTTGGGACTCTAACCAGGCACACAAAATTTGGTGCTTGTTTGATGCAGGCTAGTCAGAATCTGCGTTTGTAAAAACGGATCAAATGGAACATTCAATTCAGGAAATGTGGCTGAACAGGAGCATAACGTGAGTTTCCAATGTGTTTGAAGGTGAATTGTGATCTGGAATAGAGAGCTTCCTATCTCTTAAAATATCATATTTAGCTTTTTGTGAAACAAACACACACACACACACACACACACACACATAACAGTGTCCCACATAACTTAGGGAGCAATTGAGGAATAGAACTTATGGAAGCAAAATTCAGATAAAATACCATTTAAAAAAAGCCTACAGAATTGAAGTAACAAACCGTCCAACCTGGATAAGTTAACTACTTACCTGTCAAGAATTAATTAATTAAATTAGCCAACATTACCTAAGGGACCCCTACACACAAGTATGCCAGGAAATCCAATACCAGAGAAAATAATAAATTCCAAGACACATACGCACTACCATGACAAGATTATGAATCATACATATCTGACATCTCAGGTATTGTCGAAAGCTTTTGAAGGAGTCCTCAAGTATCTCCCAACACACAGAAAGTCAGGTTCAAATCAATTCCCTGGTCCACAATTCGAGACATTTAATGGTAATATCAGCATTTCTTATCTATTCCTAAAATATAGGAAGAGGGAAGTCTCTAATTTAAAATATCCATGACCAAATTCAGATAAAGACCTCATAGGAAACCAATTGCATACAATTTTAATCAGTAAGATAATAAAACTAGAATTCATTTCTCTTCTCTTTCTTTCTTCATCTCCATGTGAAACGGCCTGTTTTGCTTTCTATTCACTATTTTTTCTTATATTCGGCAAGCCAGCCTTTCATCCATCCTAATTTTTTTTTTGACATAGTGTTCCCTGATTCTTTAATTGCATATACCACCAAGTGCTCATCCTCATATAATGCCTCACCACCTCCATACTATTAACCAGTTCTCTCTTTTGGGCAGGTCTTATCCTCCTGTTACTCTCAGCTTGGTCCCCAATTTCTTGAGTCTCTCCTGGTGCGTCTCCCTGTCTGACATCTTCTCCTCCCATTTTCCCTGACTACTACTCATGTCCATGGTATTCCTTATGGGCCACATATGAGTGAAGCCATAGAATATTTCCATTGGTCTGCTTGCATTTTCATTTGGAAATCATCTTCTTTATCATCATCTTCATAATCATCTTTATTCACTAGCCCTTAAATGGGTATCTCGGCTCCTTCCACAGTGATGATAGAGTAGGCATGGCAGGCCATTGATGTTGACCATTCATTTTCATCTGAATAAAGAGCATTGCTCAACATGGCTCTCCCCATGACTATGGCATGTACCTTTAACTAATGATGACAAGGAGTGCTGACCAGGGCTCTTTCTTGAGGGTTATTGATCATGCAGTGTTTCACTGTCCATGAAGCCTTTGCAATGGTGTTTAAGGTATTGTCAGGAAGACAGAGCCTTCATCCCTTAGGACGGGTTTTTCAGGACAATATCAGATAAGGACACAGAGAGCACAACGAATCCCTGCCCTGGTAATTTTCAAAGAATTGTGTCTTTCCTTCCTATATTCCTTTCCTCAACGTCCAAGCTGACCAAGCACCAAAGGTCGACATTTCAACCGAGAAACCATAAGGAACAGAAGCTAAGAATGTCCGCTCTCACCCAAGGATATCCAACCTCCCAAAGGCCTAATGGTAGTCAAGAGGACTCGCTGTTGATTGAGATCTCTAGAAATTGCAGTGGAAACAGGAACACCTAGTCTCTTTGGAGAAATGTTGGTCTAAAGAATAGTATACAAAACATCGTTTTCTTTTTTCTTTGTACAGAAAGTGGAAGTGGGAAAGAAACTGAAAGGACCACCTGAGTTCATGATCAGGCTGACAGGACTCTTTCTTGTTCCTTCCCAGGTCTTTCTCCTTAAAGCATAGGACTCATATGTCATGAGATTGGGATTGCTGCCTCAGTGAAGTTAGGCTCTGTGACGTCACAAAGCTATGAGGTCCTAGCAACCACTCCTCACCAAAAAACGCCTCATCACTTCACCTGGCAGAAGTAGTCTGGGTCAAACAGGAGTATCAAAATCACCCCAAACCGCTAGAGCTGACTGGGGATTTCCCCGAGACAGTTTGTGAAACTATTTGGGGTCACCTTCTCCATGGCCGAATTTGTAATCTTTGGCCAGGACTGTCACCACCACCCCTCTGGTCTCCAGAGAAGGGCAATAATCCATAATTCCATCTTACCCACGTAAGGTTAGAAAGAGTCAGGAGTACAAGCAGCCTCCAAGGGGAACCCCACGCCATACACATGTTCATGGTCCTCAACCCTATCAGGATGCTTCTGACCAGGAAAAGCGCTCCTGGCCCTCTGAGGAAAGCTCAGAGTTAACACCCGCAACCTTAACAAAGACATATATGGAGCCTTCAACAGTGAGGACAGGAGTTCTTCTTGCATCTCCACAAATCATGCCATAAATGTCTCTCAATTTTCCCAGCCTAGCAAACATTAAAGTCAGACCCCAAACCTAGAAGCTTAGGCCCAGGATGGACTCATCTGTTTGGAGCTTTCAGCTGCAAGCTCGGAGCATGTTGGAAGAGAACCAATCCCCATGGGAAGCCATCTGAAAAGGATTTCAGGCCAGTTTCAGGAATACAACCTGAATCAACAAAAGGTCTCTGTCTTCTCATTATTTGAAACATGCATTCTGTTATCTATTCTGAAGATAATTTCTTTAGGAACATGAGATAATGGAGTGCCCAAGGGCTGGCACTTGAGAGATTCTCAGGTGTGTGTGACATGCCCTTTAGGGTTGTGTTGTGGCTGTCCACTCTCCTGTGGACTGGTCCTCTGCAGAGGGTCTCCTTGCCATCCATTCAGAGTATGTGGTGTCTGGGCCACATATGGTGTGCCAGCGAAACATGCCCTTCCTCCCACTCGACAAAACTTAAGGCCAGGTGAATTCTGTGGCCAGGTGAGAGGATGTGGGCAGAGCTTCTTTCTAGTCCCCTGCAGGATTTTCTTTTCCCTGGCACTAAGCAACATGGCCTGAAGATGGCAGTCCCAACATTGCTCCAGGTTTGGGAATCTGATTGAATTTTTGGCAGCTAATGTCCTCACCGTCCTCCCTGTGGCCTCGTCTCAGTCATGATGCTTTCGGTCGTAGATCCCAAGTATCTTTGTCGCCCATCGAGGCCTCTCCACCAACACTGCCCATTATGAATGCACACAAAGAAATAATAATCTTACCACGATATCAACAGTTATTGTCTCTGATCATGGTTTCCAGGGTGTCTGTACCGGTTGCTTGCTGGGGTCCTCTCAAGGAGATACACAGTGTTTGCAATTGCGGAGTCTATGTCTGCAAGGCATGCTGATCTGGTGTCCCCGGGTCTCAAGACCCTTGGGTTGCAAGAATTCATGTTATCCAGACACTCTCCTTTTCTCCGCCACCAGCTCCTCTCCCCTGGGCCTGTACTCCTCTCCCCTGGCCCTGTGCTCCTCTCCCCTGGGCCTGTGTCTTTGGCCAGGGCTCCCTGCCCTCTGAAGCACCAACCATCCAATTCTTCCATAATCCCTGTCTACACCCTTCTCCCATGGTCTCTGGGACTTCTTCTCTCTTTCACTGTGGAGTGTGATTTCTAGGCTTCAGGTCCATTTATGCCATATTTCCATTGATGTGGTCTTCTGGTTGTGTTGATGGCTGAAGACAATCCTGGAGCTCCCAGACACTTCTACCATCTCCCTGTCCTCCAAATGCACTGCGGACTCTTATGGAGCCATAAGCAAGAAGGCATTCTTTCTCCTTGTGACATGTGGCCGAAAGGGAGAGAGTATTGGCCTGTGTCACATCTGTCAGTCACAGAAAGACAAGTACCATACTATTTCACTCAAATACCGGAGTAAATAAACATGTGAAAAATCAAGAAAAAGGGACTGTCAATTAGTCTCTAACCAGGCACACAAATTACAGTGTTTGTTCCAGAAAGTCTAGTCAGAATATACGTTTCTAAAAGTGGATCAAATCGACATCCAATGCAGGAAATGTGGCCGTACGGGATGTAACATGAGTTCCACTGTGTTTGTAGGTGAATTGTGATCTGGAATAGAGAAGCGTCATATCCCTTAAAGTATCATTTTATCATTTTGTGAAAACACAAACACACACACACACACAGACACAGACACAGACACACACACACACACACACACACACACACATAAAAGAGTCCTACAGAAGTTAGGGAGCAAGTGAGAAATAGCACTGATGGAAGCAAAATTCAGAGAAAATACAAAAAAAAAAAAAGCTTAGAGAATCAAAGTAACAAACCCTTCAAATGGGATAAACTAACGCCTTAACTATCAAGAATTAATTAATTAATAATTAATTAATTAAAGAACCTTACCTAATGGAACCGTCCACACAAGTATGTCATCAAATCCAATACTGGAGAGAAAAGAATAAATTCCAAGACACATAAGTACTACCATGACAAGATCACGAGTCATACATATCTGACGTCTCAGGTAATGACTTTTGAAGCAGTTATTCAGGCTTTTGAAGCAGTCCTCAAACATCTCCCAACACACAGAAATCCTGGTTCAAATCAATTCCCTGGTCCACAATTCGAGACATTAATGGTAATGTCGGCTTTTCTTATCTATTCCCGAAATGTAGGAAGCGGGAAGACTCTAATTTACAATGTCCAAAGACCAAATTCAGATAAGGACCTCCATGCTAGAGTGGAGGGCTCTACGACCTCAAGACTGAGAAGTGGCCACATGCAGGACGGTGAGGACATTTGCTGCCCAACCTGCATTTACGGGTTCCTAAACCTGGAACACTGTTGGGTCTGCCTTCTTCAGGCTACGTTGCTTAGTCCCAGGAGAACAGAAAATCCTACAGGGGACTAGAAGAAATCCCTGCCCACATCCTCTCACCTGGCCACAGAATTCAGTAGGCCTTAAGTTTTGTGGAGTGGGTTTAAGTTCACGTTACACAGGCACAGCAGACCCATGAAGCTTAACCTCACCATATTGGCCCAGACACACACAATCTGAATGGATGGCAAGGAGAGACTCTCAGAGGATGAAACTGCAGGAGAGTGAACAGCCACAACACAACTCGAAAGGGCATGTCAAACACACCTGAGACTCTCTCAAGTTCCAGCCCTTGGGCACTCCAAGAGCTCTTCTTCCTAAAGCAATGATATTCAGGGTAAATAACAGAATGCGCATTTCAAATACAGAGAAGACAGAGACCTTTTGTAGATTCACGTTGTATTCCTGAAACTGTCCCAAAAGCCTTTTCCGATGGCTTCATAAGGGGTTTGGTTCTCTTCCAACATGCTCCGTGTTTGCTCCTGTGAGCTCCAAACAAATGAGTCCGTCGTGGGCCTAAGCTTCTAGGGTGTAGGTTCTGTCTTAAATGTTTGGTCAGCTGGGAAAATTGGGAGGCATTTATGGCACGATTTCTGGAGATGCAAGAAGAAATCTTGTCTTCACTGTTAAAGACTCCAGACATGACTTTGGTATGGTTGCGTGTGTTAATTCTGAGCTTTCCTCAGAGAGCCGGAGGCAAATTTCCTGGTCAGATGCATCCTGATAGGGTGGGAGGATCATGAACATATGTATGGCGTGGAGTTCCCCATGTGAGTCTGCTTGTACTCCTGACTCTTTCTTGACCTTATGTGGGGAAGATGGAATTGTGGATTCTTGCCCTTCTCAGGAGTCCAAGGGGTGGTGGTGACACTCGGCCAAAGACTACAAATTTGGCCATGGAGAAAGTTTAACCAAATTGCTTCACAAACTGTCTTGGGGAAATACACAGGCCGCTCCAGCGTTATGGAGTGATTTTGGTATTCCTGGCCTACTCAGAGCTACTCCAGCCAGTGAAGTGATAAGGGTTTTTTTGGTGAGGAGTGGTTGCTAGGACCTCAGAGTTTTGTGACGTCACAGAAGCTGACTTCACTGAAGCAGCAATCTCATTCTCATGACATATGAGTCCTATGGCTTTAAGTAGAAAGACCTTGGAAGGAACAAGAAAGAGCCCTGTTAGACTGATCATGAACTCAGGGGGTCGATTCTGTTTCTTTCCCACTTCCACTATCTATATAAAAAGAATAGAAAACTATGTTCTGTATACCATTCTTTAGAGCAATATTTCTCCAGAGAGAGCAAGGTGTTCCTATTTCCATTGCAATTTCTAGAGATCTCAATCAACATTGAGGCCTCTTGGCTCCACTAGGTCTCTGGGAATTTTGATATCCTTGGGTGAGTGGGTCCATTCTGAACTTATTTTCCCTACGGTTTCTCGGGTGTAAGGCCTGCCTTTGGTGCTTGGTCAGTTCGGAAGTTGTGGGAAGGAAGAAGGGAAGGATAGTCACAATTCCAGGAAAATTGCCAGGGCAGGTATGCGTTGTGCTGTCCGTGTCCTCATCTGCTAGAGTCCTGAAACACCATTCCCAAGGGATTAAGGCTCTGTCTATTTGACATTACCATAAACAGCGTTCAAAGGATTCTTGGAGAGTGAAACTCTGCATGGTCATTACCCCGAAAGAAAGAGCCCTGGTCAGCACTCCTGGTCATCATTAGTTAATGCTACATGCCATAGTCATGGGGAGAACTATGTTGAGCAACTCTCTTTATTAAATGAGAATGAACGGCCAACATCGATGGCCTGCCATGCCCACTCTATCATCACTGTGGAAGGAGCCGAGAAACACTTTTAAGTGCTAGTGGATAAAGATGATTATGAAGATGATGATAAAGAAGATGATTTCCAAATGAAAATGCAAGCAGACCAAGGGAAATATCCTATGGCTTCACTCATATGTGACCCATGAGGAATACCATGGACATGAGTAGTAGTAAGGGAAAACGGAAGGAGAAGAAGTCAGACAGGGAGACGCACCTGGAGACACTCAGGACTTTGGGGTCCAAGATGATTGTTACAGGAAGATAAGACCTGCCACAAAGAGGAAACTGGTTATTGGGTATGGAGATTGGGTGGCATTATATGAGAATGAGCACTTGGTGGTTTATGCACTTAAAGGATCAGGGAACACTATGTTAAAAAACGTAGGGTGGATTAAAGACTGTCTTTCCGAATATAAGAAAAAATAGTGAATATAAAGCAATACAGGCCCTTTCACATGGAGATGAAGAAAGAAAGAGAAGAGAAAGGAATTGTAGTTTTATTATCTTACTGATTAAAATTGTATGCCATTTGTTTCCTATAAGGTCCTTATGTGAATTGGGTCTTTGGAAATTGTAAATTAGAGTCTTCCCTCTTCCTACATTTTGGGATTAGATGAGATAAGCCAACATTCCCTTTAAATGTCTCGATTGTGGACCAGCGAATTGATTTGAACCTGGCTTTATCTGTGTTGAGAGGTGTTTGAGGACTGCTTCAAAAGCCTCAAAAGCTGCTTAAAAAGTCATTTCCTGAGACGTCAGATATGTATGTCTCATGGTCTTGTCATGGTATTGTGTATGTGTCTTGGAATTTATTGTTTTCTCTCCGGTTTGGATTTGCTAGCATCTTTGTGTGGAGGGGTCTTTTAGGTAAGGATGCTTAATTAATTAATTCATTCATTCATTCATTTGTTTGTTTGTTTGTTTAAAGCATAACAGTGTTCATTGTTTTGGCATCACACCCAGTGCTCCATGCAGTACGTGCCCTCCCTATTACCCACCACCTGGTTCCTCCACCTCCCACCCCCCCCGCCCCTTCAAAACCCTCTAGTTGTTTTTCAGAGTCCATAGTCTCTCATGGTTCATCTCCCCTTCCAGTTGCCCTTTACTCCCTCTCCTCTCCATCTCCCCATGTCCTCCATTTCTTTGTTATGCTCCACAAATAAGTGAGAACATATGATAATTGACTCTCTCTGCTTGACTTATTTCGCTCAGCATAATTTCTTCCTGTGCTATGGCTTTAAGTAGAAAGACCTGGGAAGGAACAAGAAAGAGCCCTGTTAGCCTGATTATGAACTCAGGTGGTCTTTTCTCTTCCTTTCACACTTCAGCTTTCTATACAAAGAGAAAAGAAAACGATGTTCTGTATACCATTCTTTAGACCAACATTTCTCCAGAGAGAGCAAGGTGTTCCTATTTCCACTGCAATTTCTAGAGATCTCAATCAACAGCGAGGTCTCTTGGCTACATATATATATATATATATATATATATACACAATATACATATATATATGTATATGTATATATATATACAATATACTATATATATATATATACACCACTATACCACCTATACCTACCGCATAGGTCTCTGGGAGGTTTGATATCCTTGGTTGTGAAGGTCTATTCTGCCCTTCAGTTCCATATGATTTCTCAGGAGTAAGGTCTGCCTTTGGTGCTTGGTCAGCTTGGAAGTGAAGGAAGGCAGAAGGGAAGGAATGTCACAATTCCAGGAAAATTGCCAGGGCAGGGATGCGTTGTGCTGTCCGTGGTCCTTATCTGCTAGTGTCCTGAAACACCAGTCCTAAGTGATAAAGGCTCTGTCTACCTGACATTACCTTAAGCACTGTTGCAAATGCTTCATTGAAATTGAAACTCTGCATGATCGCTACCCCTAAAGAAAGAGCCCTGTTCTGCAGTACTTGTCATCATTCGTTAATGCTACATGCCATAGTCATGGGAGAGCCATGTTGAGCAACTCTCTTTATTCAGATGAAAATGAATGGCCAACATCGAGGGCCTGCCATGCCCATTCTAGCTTCACTGTGGAAGGATCCGAGATAATCTTTCAAGGGCTAGTTGATAAAGATGATTATGAAGAAGATGATAAAAATGTGATTCCCAATGAAAATGGAAGCAGACCAAGGGAAATATCCTATGGCTTCACTCATAAGTGGCCCATGAGGAATACTAGGGTCATGAGTAGTTTGAAGTGAAAATGGAAGGAGAAGAATTCAGACAGGGAGACTCACCAGGAGAGAATCAGGACTTTGGGGACCAAGCTGAGGGTTACAGGAGGATAAGACATGCCATAAAGAGGGAACTGGTTCATGGTTATGGAGGTGGTGTGGCATTATATGAGGATGAGCATTGGTGGTATATGCAATTAAAGCATCAGGGAACACTATGTCAAAAAACGTAGGATGGATGAAATGTTGGCTTGCTGAATAAAAGAAAATATAGTGAATAGAATACAAAACAGGCCATTTCACATGTAGTCGAAGAAAGAAAGAGAAAAGAAATGAATTTTAGTTTTATTATCTTATTTATTAATATTGTATGCAATTGGTTTCCTATCAGGTCCTTATCTGAGTTGGGATTTTGGACATTGTAAATTAGAGACTTCCCTCTTCCTACATTTTGGGAAGAGATGAGAAAAGCCGACATTACCATTAAATGTCTCGAATTGTGGACCATGGAATTTATTTGATAGGTTGTTTAATTAATTAATTAATCAATTAATTAATTAATTCTTATTTATTCATTTTTTTTATTTTGTTATTATTTTTTTTTTTACCACATATCAGTGTTCATTGTTTTGGCATCACACCCAGTGCTCCATGCATTACGTGCCCTCCCTATTACCCACCACCTGGTTTCTCAACCTCCCACCCCCCCCAACCCTTCAAAACCCTCTGGTTGTTTTTCAGAGTCCACAGTTTCTTTTGGTTCATCTCCCCTTCCATTTTCCCTCAAATCCCTCACCTCTATATCTCCCCTTGTCCTCCATGTTATTTGTTATGCTCCTCAAATAAGTGAGACCATATGATACTTGACTCTCTCTGCTTGACTTATTTCGCTCATCATAATCTTGTCCAGTCCTGTCCATGTTGCTACAAAAGTTGGGTATTCATCCTTTCTGATGGAGGTATAATACTCCATTGTGTATATGGACCACATCTTCCTTACCCATTCATCCGTTAAAAGGCATCTTGGTTCTTTCCACAGTTTGACGACTGTAGCCATTGCTGCAATAAACATTGGTGTACCGACCACATCTGTATCTTTGGGGTAAACACCCATCAGGGCAATTGCAGAGTCACGGGGAAGCTCTATTCTTAATTTCTTCAGGAATCTCCACACTGTTATACAAAGTGGCTGCACTAACTTGCATTCCCACCAAAAGTGTAAGAGGGTTCCCCTTTCTCCACATCCTCTCCAACACACGTTGTTTTCTGTCTTGCTACTTTTGGCCATTCTAACTGGTGTCAGGTGGTATCTCAATGCTGTTTTAATTTGAATCTCCCTGATGGCTAGTCGTGAATAACATTTTTTCATGTGTCTGATAGCCATTTGTATGTCTTCATTGGAGAAGTGTCTGTTCATATCTTCTGCCCATTTTTTAATATGATTATCTGTTTTGTGTGTGTTGAGTTTGAGAAGTACTTTATAGATCCTGGATATCAACCTTTTGTCTGTACTGTCATTTGCAAATATCTTCTCCCATTCCGTGGGTTGCCCTTCTGTTTTGTAGACTGTTTCCTTTGCTGTGCAGAAGCTTTTGATCTTGATGAAGTCCCCAAAAGTTCATTTTTGCTTTTGTTTCCTTGGCCTTTGGAGACATATCTTGAAAGAAGTTGCTGTGGCTGATATCGAAGAGGTTACTGCCTATGTTCTCCTCTAGGATTCTAATAGATTCCTGTCTCACATTGAGGTCTTTTACCCATTTCGAGCTTATCTTTGTGTATGGTGTAAGAGAATGGTCGACTTTCATTCTTCTACATATTGTTGTCCAGTCCTCCCAGCACCATTTATTGAAGAGATTGTCTTTTTTCCATTGTATATTTTTTCCTGTTTTGTCGAAGATGATTTCACTATAGAGTTGAGGGTCGATATCTTTGCTCTCCACTCTGTTCCACTGGTCTTTGTGTCTGTTTTTATGCCAGTACCACGCAGTCTTGGTGATCACAGCATTCTAGTAGAGCTTGAAATCGGGTAACGTGATGCCGCCAGTTTGTTTTTGTTTTTCAACATTTCCTTAGCAATTTGGGGTCTCTTCTGATTCCATACAAATTTTAGGATTATTTGCTCCAGCTCTTTGAAAAATACCGGTTTAATTTTGATTGGAATGGCATTAAAAGTATAGATTGCTCTAGGTAGTATAGACATTTTAACAATGTTTATTCTTCCAATCCAAGAGCATGGAACAGTCTTCCATCTTTTTGTGTCTTCTTCAATTTCTTCATGAGTGTTCTGTAGTTCCTCGAGTACAGGTCCTTTACCTCTTTGGTTAGGTTTATTCCCAGGTATCTTATGGTTCTTGGTGCTATAGTAAATGCAATCGATTCTCTAATTTCCCTTTCTGTATTTTCATTCTTAGTGTATAAGAAAGCCACTGATTTCTGTACATTGACTTTGTATCCTGCCACGTTACTGAATTGCTGTATGAGTTCTAGTAGTTTGGGGGTGGAATCTTTGGGGTTTTCCATATAAAGAATCATGTCATCTGCGAAGACAGAGAGTTTGTTTAATGGGTATGGAGATGGTGTGGCATTATATGAGGATGAGCACTTGGTGGTATATGCAATTAAAGAATCAGGGAACACTATGTCAAAAACGTAGGATGGATGAAAACCTGGCTTGCTGAATATAAGAAAAAGTAGTGAAGAGATAGCAAAACAGGCGGTTTCACATGGAGATGAAGAAAGAAAGACAAGAGAAATGAATTCTAGTATCATTTTCATACTGATTAAAATTGTATGCAATTGGTTTCCTATAAGGTCCTTATGTGAATTCGGTCTTTGGACATTGTAAATTAGAGTCTCTCCTCTTCATACATTTTGGGAATAGATGAGAAAAACCGACATTACCATTAAATATCCAGAAGTGTGGACCAGGGAATTAATTTGAACCGGGCATTCTGTGTGTTTGGAGATGTTTGAGGAATGCTTCAAAAGGTTTTATCATTACCTGAGACGTCAGATACGTATGACTCATGATCTTGTCATGGTAGTGCATATGTTCTTGGATTCATCCTTTTCTCTCCAGAATCGATTTGCTAGCAGACATGGGTGGAGGGTCTCATAGGGAACGTTGTTTAATTAATTAATTAATTAATTCTTGATAGATAAGGAGTTAACTTATCCAGTTTGGACGATTTGTTAGACTGATTCTCAAATTTTTGTTTTTTATGGTATTTTCTCTAAATTTTGCTTCCATGTGTGCTATTCCTCATGGTGCCTAAACTTCTGTGGGACACTTTTAAGTGTGTGTGTGTGCATGTGTGTGTGTGTGTGTGTGTGTGTGTTTCACAAAATGCTAAAAATAATGTTTTAAGAGATATGAAGCTGCTCTGTTCCAGATCACAATACACTTTCAAACACAGTGGAAACTCACGTTATATACCGATCTGCCACATTTCCTGCATTGAGTGTCCCATTTGATCCACTTTTAGAAACGCAGATTCTGACTAGCCTGCCTGGAACAAATACCAAATTTTGTGTGCCTGGTTAGAGTCTAATTGTCTGTCCCTTTTTCTTCCTTTTTCACATGTTTCATTACTTCGATGAGTGAGTGAAATCGTATTGGATTTGTCTTTCTGTGACAGACAGATATGACACAGCCCAATGCTCACTCTCGTTCTGCCACATGTCACAAAGAACAAGAATGCCTTCTTGCTTATGGCTCCATAACAGTACGCAGTGCATTTGGAGGACAGGGAATGGAAAAAGTGTCTGGGAGCTCTAGGCTTGTCTTCAGCCATCAGCACAACCAGAAGATGATCACATCAATGGAAACATGACATATATGGACCTGAAGACTAGAAATCACAGTCCATAGCGAAAGAGAGAAGAAGTCACAGAGACCATGGGAGAAGGGTGTAGACAAAGCTTATTGGAGAATTGGACATTTGGTGCTTCAGAGGGCAGGGAGCCATGGCCAAAGACAAAGGCCCAGGGGAGAGGAGCACACTTAGAACCCACAATTTGAATGTTGACGATAGCTGTTGGTGGAGAAACGGAAAGTGTCTGAACGACATGAGTTCTTGCAGCCCAAGGGCCTTGTGGCCTGGAGATTCCACATCAGCATGCTTTGCAGACATAGACTCCAGAGAACACTGTGTATCTCCTGGAGAGGACACCAAAAAGCAACTAGGTGCAGACAGCCTGGAAAGCATGATCAGAGACAAATACCTGTTGACACCGAGGTAAGATTATTTTTTTCTTTGTGGACATTCGTGATGGACAGTGTTGGTAGAGATGGCTCGATGGGTGCCAAATGTACTTGGGCTCTATGACTGCCAGCATCAAGACTGAGAAGTGGCCACAGGCAGGACGGTGAGGACATTAACTGCCCAACCTGCAATCACGGATTCCCAAAGTAGAACACTCTTGGAAATGCCTTCTTCAGGACACTTTGCTTAGACCCAGGAGAACAGAAAATCCTGCAGGGGACTAGAAGAAAGCCTGTCCGCATCCTCTCACCTGGCCACAGAATTCAGCAGGCCTTAAATTTTGTGGAGTGGGTTGAAAGTCACGTTTTACAGGCACAGAAGACCCACGGAGCTTCACCTCACCATACTTGACCCAGACACCACAAACTGTGAATAGAAGGCAAGGAGAGCCTCTGCAGGGGACGAACCCACAGGGGAGTGGACAGCCACAATACAGCACCAGAGGGCATGGCACACACACCTGAGACTCTCTCACGTGCGAGCTCTTGGGCACCCCATGAGCTCTTCTTCCTAAGAAATTATCTTCAGGGTAGATAATAGAATGCATGTTTCGAATACAGGGAAGACAGAGACCTTTTGTAGATTCACGTTGTATTCCTGAAACTGGCCCAAAAGCCTTTTCTGATGGCTTCACATGGGGATTGGTTCTCTTAAAAAATGCTCTGTGCTTGCTCCTGTGAGCTCCAAACAGATGAGTCCGTCCTGGCCCTAAGTTTTTAGAGTGTAGGGTCTGCCTTTAATGTTTGATCACCTGGGAAAATGGGGAGGCATTTATGGCACGATTTCTGGGGATGCAAGAAGGAATCGTGTACTCACGCTTGAATACTCAAGACATGTCTTTGGTATGGTTGTGGGTGTTAACTCTGAGCATTCCTCTGAGGGCGGGAAGTGCTTTTCCTGTTCAGAAGCATTATGATATGGTGTGAGGACCATCAAATTGTGTTTTTTGTGGAGTTCCCCGTGTGAGGCTGCTTGTACTGACTCTTTCTTGACCTTATGTGGGTAAGATGGAATTTTGGGTCTTGCCATTCACAGCAGTCCAGAGGGGTGGTGGAGACAGTCATGGGTAAAGACTACAAATTCGGCCATGGAGAATGTAAACCCAAATTGTTTCACAAACTCTCGTGGCGAAATACCCCGGCAGATCCAGTGGTTTGGAGTGATTTTGATACTCCTGGCAGACCCAGTACTACTCCAGCCTGGTGAGCTGGTGAGGCGTGCTTTGGTGAGGAGTGGTTTCTAGGACATCACAGCTCTGTGACGTCACAGAAGCTGACTTCACTGAAGCAGCAATCCCATTCTCATGACATATGAGTCCTATGGCTTCAAGTAGAAAGACCTGGGAAGGAACAAGAAAGAGCCCTGTTAGCCTGATTATGAAATCCGGTGGTCTTTTCTGTTTCTTTCCCACTTCCACTTCTATACAAAGAGAATAGAAAACGATGTTCTGTATACCATTTTTAGACCAACATTTCTCCAGAGAGCGCAAGTGTTCCTATTTCCACTGCAATTTCTAGAGATCTCAATCAACAGAGAGGCTTCATGGCTACCTTTAGGTCTCTGGGAGGTTGGATATCCTTGGATGAGAAGGTCCATTCTTAGCTTCTGTTCCCTATGTTTTCTCGGTTATAAGGTGTGCCTTTCGTGCTTGGTCAACTTGGAAGGCGAGGGAAATAACAACGGAAGGAAAGTAACAATTCCAGGAAAATTGCCAGGGCAGAGATGCACTTGCTGTTTGTGTCCTTATCTGCTAGTGTCCTGAAACACCAGTCCTAAGGGATGAAGTCTCAGTCTACCTGACATTACCTTAAACACCATTGCAAAGGCTTCATGAAGAGTGAAACTCTGCATGATTGCTACCAGTAAAGAAAGAGCCCTGGGGGGAGGAGTCAAGACGGCAGATAGGTAGCAAGCTGAGACTACTTCAGGTAGCAGGAGATCAGCTCAATAGCTTATCTAAACATTGCAAACACCTACAAATCCAATGGGAGAATGAAGAAAAGAAGAACAGCAATTCTAGAAATAGAAAATCAACCACTTTCTGAAAGGTAGGAGTGGCGGAGAAGTGAATCTAAATCGACGGGAATATAGAACGCAGGGGCGAGGGGCTCCCAGCAAGTGGCGGAGCAACAGAGAACAAAATCAGGACTTTTAAAAGTCTGTTCCACTGAGGGACATTGTTCCAGAAGCTAAACCGGGGTGAAGCCCATGCGAAGTCAGCGTGGCCCCAGGTCCCGCAGGGTCAAGGAAGGATCAGTGGTGTCAGAGTGTCACAGAGCTTGCAGGTATTAGAACAGAGAAGCCGGCTACAGAGACAAAGCCAAGGACTGAACTCTCAGCTCGGGGTTACCTTTAACAGGTCATGGCTGGGTGAGCTCGGAGCACGGCTGGAGACTGGGGATACGGGAGTGATTGGGTGCTGTTCTCTGGGGGGGCACTGAGGAGAGGGGCCCCGGGCTCTCGGATCCTCTGGGCCGGAGACTGGAAGGCCGCCATTTTCATTCCCTTCCTCCAGAACTCTATGGAAAGCGTTCAGAGAACAGAAGCTCCCAAAAGCAAACCAGAGCTGATTACTTAGTCCGGCCCCTGGTAAGCGCGGTGCAATCCTGCCTCTCACAAGGACACTTTCGAGTCACTACAACAGGCCCCTCCCCCAGAAGATCAACAAAATATCCATCCAGGACGAAGTATATCTATCAAGGAAAGCAGGTTCAATTTCTAAGACAGCAGCGGTAATCCAGAAGAGGAGAAAGCAAAGCACGGAACTCATGACTTTCTCCCCATGATTCTTTAGTCTTGTGGTTAATTCAATTTTTTATTCTTTTTTCAATTTTTTTTCTTTCTTTTTTCTTCTTCTGCTACATTTTTAAAACTTTTACCCTTTTCGTTTTAACGTTTTTTGACTAGTTTGTCTAAATATATATATTTTTTTCTTTCTTTTTTATATTTTTTCTTTATTTGTTTTATTTTTTTAATTTTTTTCTTTGTTTTCCTGAACCTCTTTTTATCCCCTTTCCCACCCCACAATTTGGGGTCTCTTCTGATTTGGTTATAGCGCATTTTTCTGGGGTCTCAGCCACCCATTTAGTATTTTATTTGATCCTTCATATCCTCTTATCTGGACAAAATGACAAGGTGGAAAAAATCACCACAAAAAAAGAACAAGAGGCAGTACCGAAGGCTAGGGACCTAATCAACACAGACATTGGTAATATGTCAGATCAAGAGTTCAGAATGACGATTCTGAATGTTCTAGCCAGGCTTGAAAAAGGCATGGAAGATATTAGAGAAACCCTCTCTGGAGATATAAAAGCCCTTTCTGGAGAAATTAAAGAACTAAAATCTAACCAAGTTGAAATCAAAGAAGCTATTAATGAGGTGCAATAAAAAATGGAGGCTTTCACTGCTAGAATAAATGAGGCAGGAGAAAGAATTAGTGATATAGAAGACCAAATGACAGAGAATAAAGAAGCCGAGCAAAAGAGGGACAAACATCTACTGGACCATGAGGGGAGAATCGAGAGATAAGTGACACCATAAGACGAAACAACATTAGAATAATTGGGATTCCATAAGAAGAAGAAAGAAAGAGGGGAGCAGAAGGTCTATTGGAGAGAATGTTTGGAGAGTATTTCCCTAATATGGCAATGGGAACAAGCATCAAAATCCAGGAGAGGGGTGCCTGGGTGGCTCAGCGGTTTAAGCCTCTACCTTTGGCTCAGGTCATGATCTCAGGGTCCTGGGATCGCGCCCCGCATTGGGCTCTCTGCTCAGGAAGGAGCCTGTTTCTTCCTCTCTCTCTACTTGCCTCTCTGCCTACTGTGACCTCTCTCTGTCAAACAAATAAATAAAAAATATTTTAAAAAATCCAGGAGAGGCAGAGAACCCCCCTCAAAGTCAACAAGAATAGGTCCACACCCCGTCACATAATAGTAAAATTTACAAGTCTTAGTGACAAAGAGAGAATCCTCAAAGCAGCCCGGGAAAAGAAGTCTGTAACATACAATGGTAAAAATATTAGATTGGCAGCAGACTTATCCCCAGAGACCTGGCAGGCCAGAAAGTGCTGGCATGATATATTCAGAGCAATAAACGAGAAAAACATGCAGCCAAGAATACTCTATCCAGCTAGGCTATCATTGAAAATAGAAGGAGAGATAAAAAGGTTCCAGGACAAACAAAAACTGAAAGAATTTGCAAACACCAAACCAGCTCTACAGGAAATATTGAAAGGGGTCTTCTAAGCAAAGAGAGAGCCTAAAAGTAGTAGATCAGAAAGGTACAGAGATGATAAACAGTAACAGTCACCTTACAGGCTAATAATGGCACTAAATTCATATCTCTCAATAGTTACCCTGAATGTTAATGAGCTAAATACCCCAATCAAAAGACACAGGGTATAAGAATGGATAAAAAATCAAAACCCATCAGTATGTTGGCGACAAGAACTCATTTTAGACGCGAAGACACCTCCAGATTTAAAGTGAGGGGGTGGAAAACAATTTACCATGCTAATGGGCATCAGGAGAAAGCTGGGGTGGCAATCCTTATATCAGATCAATTGAATTTTAAGCCAAAGACTATAATAAGAGATGAAAAAGGACACTATATCCTACTCAAAGGTTCTGTCCAACAAGAAGATCTAAGAATTTTAAATATCTATGCCCCTAACGTGGGAGCAGCCAACTATATCAACCAATTAATAATAGTAGGGGACTTTAACACTCCCCTCACTGAAATGGACAGATCATCCAAGCAAAAGATCAACAAGGAAATAAAGGCCTTAAATGACACAGTGGACCAGATGGACATCACAGTTGTATTCAGAACATTTCATCCCAAAGCAACAGAATACACATTCTTCTGTAGTGCACATGGAACCTTCTCCAGAATAGATCGTATCCTGTGTCACAAATCAGGTCTCAACCGGTATCAAAAGATTACGATCATTCCCTGCATATTTTCAGACTACAATGCTGTGAAGCTAGAAATCAATTACAAGAGGAAAGCTGGAAAGTACCCAAATACATGGAGACACACCTGAGTTTCTCTGTAGTGCCAGCCCTTGGGCACTCCATGAGCTCTTCTTCCTAAAGAAATTATCTTCAGGGTTGATAACAGAATGGGCTTTTCGAATACAGAGAAGACAGAGACCTTTTGTAGATTCACACTGTATACCTTATACTGGACCAAAAGCCTTTTCTGATGGCTTCACATGCGTATTGGTTCTCTTCCAACATGCTCCGTCCTTGCTGTTGTGAACTCCAAACAGTTGAGTCCGTCCTGGGCTTAAATTTCTAGGGTATAGGGTCTGCCTTAATATTTGGTTAGCTGGGAAAATTGGGAGGCATTTATGGCATGATTTCTGGAGATGCAAGAAGAACACGTGTCCTCACAGTTGAGGACTCCAGACATGTCTTTGTTATGTTTGCTGGTGTGGTTATCTCTGAGGTTTCCTCCGAAGGCATGGGATGCTTTCCCTGGTCAGAAGAATCCTGATAGGGTGTGAGGACCATGAAATTGTGTATGGCGTGGACTTCCTCGTGTGAGGCTGCTTGTACTCCTGAATCTTTCTTGACCTTACGTGGGTAAGATGGAATTGTGGATTCCTGCCCATCTCAGGAGTCCTGAGCGGTCGTGGTGACAGTCACAGCCAAAGACTAGAAATTTAGCCATGGAGAAGGTGAGCCCAAATCGCTTAACAAACTGTCTTGGGGAAATACCCACGCGGCTCCAGCAGTTTTGAGTGATTTTGATAATCCGGTCTGACCAGAACTACTCCAGCCATGTGAAGTGACGAGGCGTGGTTTGGTGAGGAGTGGTTGCTAGGACCTCAGAGCTTTGTGACACCACAGAAGCTGACTTTACTGAAGCACAATCCCAATCTCATGACATCTGAGTCCTAGGGCTTTAAGTAGAAAGACCTGGGAAGGAACAAGAAAGAGCCCTGTTAGCCTGATCATGAAATCAGGTGGTCTTTTCTGTTTCTTTCCCACTTCCACTTATTATACAAAGAGAAAAGAAAACGATGTTCTGTATACAATTCTTTAGACCAACGTTTCTCCAGAGAAAGCAAGGTGTTCCTATTCCGCTGAAATTTCTAGAGATCTCAATCAACAGCGAGGCCTCTTGGATACCATTAGGTATCTGGGAGTTTTGATATCCTTGGATGAGAGGGTATATTCTTAGCTTTTGTTCCCTATGGTTTCTCGGGTGTAAGTTCTCCCTTTGGTGCTTGGTCAGCTTGGAAGGTGAGAGAAGGAAGGAGGGAAGGAAAGTCACAATTCCAGGAAATTTACCAGGGCAGGGATGCATTGTGCTGAACGTCCCCTTATCTGCGAGTATCCTGAAACACCAGTCCTAAGGGATGAAGGATCTGTCTACCTGATATTACCTTAAACACCATTGCAAAGGCTTCATGGTGAGTGAAACTCTGCATGATCTCTACCTCTAAAGAAAGAGCCGTCATCAGCACACCTTGTCATCATTAGTTAATGCAACATGCCATTGTCATGGGGAGAGCCATGTTGAGCAAATCTCTTTACTCAGATGAAAATGAACGGCCAACATTCATGGCCTGCCATGCCCACTCTAGCATCACTGTGGAAGGAGCTGAGATACCCTATTAAGAGCAAGTGTATAAAGATGTTTATGAAGATGATGATAAAGGAGATGATTTCCAAATGAAGATGCAAGCAGTCCAATGGTAATATCCTATGGCTTCACTCATATTTGGCCCATGAGGAATACCATGGACATGAGTATTAGTAAGGGAAAACGGAAGGAGAAGTCAGACAGGGAGACACACTAGGAGAGACTGAGGACTTTGGGGAACAAGCTGAGGGTTAAAGGAGGATAAGACATGCCATCAGAGGGACTTGGTTAATGGGTATGGAGGTGGTGTGGCATTAAATGAGGATGAGCTCTTGGTTGTATATGCAATTTAAGAATCAGGGAACACGAAGAAAAAAAAATGTAGGATGGATGAAAGGCTGCCTTGCCGAAATTACGAAAAAATAGTGAATAGAAAGCAAAACAGGCCGTTTCACATGGAGATGAAGAAAGAAAGAGAAGAGAAATGAATTCTAGTTTTATTATTTACTGATTAAAATTGTATGCAGTTGGCTTCCTGTAAGGTCTTTATCTGAAGTGGGTGTTTGACATTGTAAATTAGAGTCTTCCCTCTTCCTACATTTTAGGAATAGATGAGAAAAGCCGACATTACCATTAAATGCCTCGATTTGTGGACCAGGGAATTGATTTGGACCTGGCTTTCTGTGTGTTGTGAGATTTTTGAACACTGCTTCAAAAGCCTCAAAAGCTGCTGCAAAAGTCATAACCGGAGACATCAGATATGTATGACTCATGATCTTGTCATGGTAGTGCGGATGTGTCTTGGAATATATACTTTTCTCTCCGGTATGGAATTTGCTGGCAGACTTCTGTGTAGGGGTCTTTTAGGTAAGGTTGTTTACTTAATTCTTGATAGGTAAGTAGTTAACTTATCCAGTTTGGACTGTTTGTTACTTAGATTCTCTAAGCTTTTGTTTTTTTATGGTATTTTCTCTGAATTTTGCTTCCATGAGTGCTATTCCTCACTTGCTGCTTAACTTCTGTGGGACTCTTTTTAGTGTGTGTGTGTGTGTGTGTGTGTCTGTGTGTCTGTGTGTCTGTGTGTCTGTGTATGTGTTTCACAAAATGCTAAAAAAATATATTTTAAGAGATATGAAGCTGCTCTATCCTGATCACAATTCACCTTCTAACAGTGGAAACTCACGTAACAATCCGTTCGGCCACATTTTCCTCATTGAATGTCCCATTTGATAAAACTTTTAGAAACGCAGATTCTGACTTGCCTGCATGGAACAAACACCAAAATTTGTGTGCCTGGTTAGAGTCTAATTGCATATCCTTTTTTTCTTGCTTTTTCACAAGTTTCTTTACTTCCATGAGTGAGTGAAATCGTATGGGAGTTGTCTTTCTGTGACTGACAGATATGACACACCCCAATGCTCTCTCCCTTTCTGCCACAAGTCACAAGGATCAAGAATACCTTCTTGCTTATGGATCCATAAGAGTCCACAGTGCATTTGGAGGACAGGGAGATGGTAGAACTGTCTGGAAGCTCCAGCCATGTCTTCAGCCATCAACACAACCAGAAGATGACCACATCAATGGAAACATGGCAAAAATGGACCTGAAGCCTAGAAATTACACTCCACAGAGAAAGAGAGAAGAAGTCACAGAGACCATGGGAGAAGGGTGTACAGGGCTTATGGGAGAATTGGACGGTTGGTGTTTCAGAAGACAAGGAGCCATGGCCCAGGACAAAGGCCCAGTGGAGAGGAGCACACTTAGAACCCACAATTTGAAAATTGACCCATAGCATTGGCTGAGATAAGGAGAGTGTCTGAATGACATATGTTCTTGAAGCCAAGGGTCTTGAGGCCCAGGGATTCCAGATCAGCTTGCCTTGCAGACAGAGACTCCAGAACTGCAGAACACTGTGTATCTCCTGGAGAGGACACCAGCAAGCAACCATGTGCAGAGCCTAGAAACCATGATCAGAGACCATACCTGTTGAAACCGTGGCAAGATTATTATCTATTTGTTTGCATTCCTGATGGGCAGTGTTGGTGGAGCTGCCCCGATGGGCACCAGATATACTTGGGCTGTACGACCGCCAGCTTGCAGACTGAGAATTGGCCACAGGTAGGACGGTGAGGACATTAGCTGCCCAACCTACAATCACGGATTCCCATACCTGGAACACTGTTGTGACTGCCTTCTTCAGGCCACGTTGCTTAGTTCAAGGAGAACAGAAAATCCTGCAGGGGACTCGAAGAAAGCCCTGCCCACTTCCTCTCACCTGGCTACAGAATTCAGCAGGCTTTAAGTTTTGTGGAGTGGGTTGAAACTCACGATTCACAAGCACACCCGATCCACGAAGCTTAAACTCACCATATTTAGCCCAGACACCAAACACTCTGAATGGAAGGCAAGGAGAGCCTCTTCAGAGGATGAGCCCACAGGAGAGTGGACAGCCACAACACAACACCAGAGGGCATGTCACACACAACTGAGAGTCTCTCAAGTGCCAGCCCTTGGGCACTCCATGAGCTCTTCTTTCTAAAGAAATTATCTAGGTAACAGAATACACGTTTCGAATACCGAAAAGACAGAGACCTTTTGTAGATTCACGTTGTATCCTGAAACAGGCCCGAAAACCTTTTCGATGGATTCCCATGGGGATTGGTTCTCTTGCAACATGCTCCGTGCTTGTTCCTTTGAGCTCCAAACAGATGAGTCCGTCCTGGGTCTAAGCTTCTAGGGTGTAGGTTCTGCCTTTAATGTTTGGTCAGCTGGGAAAATTGGGATGCTTTTATTGCACGATTTCTGGAGATTCAAGAACTCGTGTCCATGTTAGGGTCCGTGATCAAAGGAACGAGACTGACACAAAGCGAAAATCAAGCAAAGTTTTATTTCGCGCCATGCATCAGAAACCAAACTGCATCAGAAACCAAACTGCATCAGAAACCAAACTGCATCAGAAACCAAACTGCATTAGAAACCAAACTGCATCAAAAACCAAACTGACCAGTAGGTGCCTGAGTCTTGCTGGGGACCACCGCCTCCCAGTCAGTGTAGCGCGCGTGCAGCCCCGGACATCTAAGGGCATCACAGACCTGTTATTGCTCAATCTCGGGTGGCTGAACGCCACTTGTCCCTCTAAGAAGTTGGGGGACGCCGACCGCTCGGGGGTCGCGTAACTAGTTAGCATGCCAGAGTCTCGTTCGTTATCGGAATTAACCAGACAAATCGCTCCACCAACTAAGAACGGCCATGCACCACCACCCACGGAATCGAGAAAGAGCTATCAATCTGTCAATCCTGGAGGCTCCCTGCCTCACCCTCACAGTACCACAGACCCACTCCCGGCGTGGCTGCACCGTTGGCTCCTGAGAGTCTGCTCCTGATGGTGGCACTGCCCGAGGTGGTGTGGCTGCTTGTGGCGGCGCTGCTGCTGATACTCTGGCTCAGGGTGGCATCACTCGCGGCAGCGCTGCTGCCGCTGCTGCTCTGGGCGGTGCTGTTTGTGGTGGTGCCGCTGCCTGCTGCTGCTCTGGGTGGTGCCACTCGCATGGCGCCGCTGCCACTGCTGCTCTGGTGCACAGGGTGGTGCCACTCGTGGTGGCGCCGCTGACCCTGCTGCTCTGGGCGGCGGTGCTGCTCACGGTGGCGCCGCTGCCGTTGCTGCCCTGGGCAGTGCACAGGGCGATGCCGCTCGAGAATCAAACCGACCGGTCGGGGCTATCTCTTATGCAGAGGCGACAACGACAAGGATGCCACTCCCGATGACAAAGAGGCGAGGATGACAAGGACAACAACCCCGAAGACACAGACTCTGCTCCCCATGATGCCACTCCATCAAGGCCACTCCCCAGACGAGGCCACACACTGGACGAGGCCGCTTCCGACAATGAAGAGGCCGCTCTAGACGAGGCCGCTCAAGGACGGGGCCACATGCCAACGAGGCCACTCCCCGGTATGACGCCGCTCTGGCGAGGCCGCTCCGGACCAGGCCACTCCAGCAAGGTCATGGCTCAGAGCAGTGCGGCCGCTGGCGGCGGGGCTGTGGCTTGGGGCAGCGAGGCTGGTCGCGGTGGGGCTGCGGCTTGGGGCAGCGAGGCTGCTGGAGGCGGCGAGGCTGGTCGCGGTGGGGCTGTGGCTCAGGGCGGCAAGGCCCCTGGCGGCGGGGCTGTGGCTTGGGGCAGCGAGGCTGCTGGAGGCGGCGAGGCTGGTCGCGGTGGGGCTGCGGCTCAGGGCGGCAAGGCCCCTGGCGGCGGGGCTGCAGCTGGGGGCGGCGAGGCCGCCGGCCGCGGGGCTGCGGCTTGGGGCGGCACTGCTCCCGATGACCCCGACGCTATCACTCCTATGACTACCCTAATGGCTCCCAAAGGCTACCCTAACGGCTACTCTAACGGCTCCCAAAGGCTACTTTAACAGCTACTCTAATGGCTATTCTAACTGCTATTCTAACTGCCATTCTAACTCCTCCCACTTCTCCAACGGCTATTCTAACACCTCCTACTTCTTCCCCCAACCCAGCCTCACAGACTAACCTTTATAGAGGTGGTTGAGCCCTGCCCACAGACGGGTGGCCAATGAGATTTCAACTCACCACAGTTAATATATGCGTACCCCACTGATTGGATACGGCTATCTGGCCTGGCCCACCCCTATATCCGGGGTTTACAGTTCCTCTGCCTAATCAGGCCCCTACAGTGTCCTCACTGTTGAATACTCCAGACATGTCTTTGGTATGGTTGTGGGTGTTAACTCTGAGTTTCCTCGGAGGCCGTGGTCGCTTTTCCTTGTCAGAAGCATCCTGATGTGGTGTGAGGACCATGAATATGTTTGTGGCTTCGAGTTCCCCGTGTGAGACTGCTTGTACTCCTGACTCTTTCTTGACCTTATGTGGGTAAAATGGAATTATGGATTCTTGCCCTTCTCATGAATCCAGAGGGGCTGTGGTGAGAGTCCTGGCCAAAGTCTACAAATTCAGCCATGGAGAAGGTGACCCCAAATTGCTTCACAAACTGTCTTGGTGAAATCCCCAGGCGGCTCCAGCGGATTGAGTGATTTTTATTCTCTATAGTGAATTCACTATAAATGAACAATGAATTTTTCATTGTTAATTGGGCTGTACGACCGCCAGGTCGTTTCATTGTTAATACATGAACAATGAATTATAGTGAATTCACTATAGTGAATAAAAATCCATTGTTCATTTTATTCAGTAGTACCCAGAACTACTCCAGCCAGGTGAAGTGATGAGACATGGTTTGGTTAGGAGTGCTTGCTAGGACCTCAGATCTTTGTGACGTCACAGAAGCTGACTGCCCTGAAGCAGCATTCCCATTCTCATGACATATGAGTCCTATGGCTTTAAGTAGAAAGACCTTGGAAGGGAGGTTGGATTGGGAGAGGGGGAGCGGGCTATGGACATTGGGGAGGGGAGGCGAACCATAAGAGACTATGGACTCTGAAAAACAACTTGAGGGTTTTGAAGGGTCAGGGGTGGGAGGTTGGGGGAACAGGTGGTGGGTAATGGGGAGGGCACGTTTTGCATGGAGCACTGGGTGTTGTGCAAAAAGAATGAATACTGTTACACTGAAAAAATAAATAAAATGGAAAAAAAAAAAAAAAAGAAAGACCTTGGAAGGGACAAGAAAGAGCCCTGTTAGCCTGTTCATGAACTCAGGAGGTCTTTTCTGTTTCTTTCCCACTGCCCCTTTCTATACAAAGAGAAAAGAAAATCATGTTCTGTACACCATTCTTTAGACCAACGTTTTTCCAGAGAGAGCAAGTTGTTCCTATTTCCACTGAAATTTCTAGAGATCTCAATCAACACCGAGGCCTCTTGGCTACCATTAGGTCTCTGGGAGTTTGGGTATCATTTGGGGAGGGTGTCCATTCTTAGTTTCCGTTCTCTATGGTTTCTTGGGTGTAAGTTCTGCCTTTGGTGCTTGGTCAGCTTGGAAGTTGAGTGAAGGAAGAAGGGAAGTAAAGTCAGCATGCCAGGAAAATTGCAAGGGAAGGATGCATTGTGCTGTATGTGTCCTTATCTGCTAGTGTCCTGAAATAGCAGTCCTAAGGGATGAAGTCTCTGTATACCTGACATTACGTTAAACACTGTTGCAAAGGCTTCATAGATAGTCAAAATCTGCATGATCGCCACCCTTAAGGAATGAGCCCTGGTCCGAACTCCTTGTCATCATTAGTTACTGCTACATGCCATAGTCATGGGGAGAGCCATGTTGAGCAACTCTCTTTATGCAGATGAAAATAACGGCCAACATCGATGGCTTGCCATGCCCCCTATAGCATCACTGTGGAAGGAGCCGAGATACCCTTTTAAGGGCTAGTGGGTAAAGATGATTATGAAGATGATGATAAAGAAGGTGATTTCCAAATGAAAAGGCAAGTAAAACAAGGGAAATATCCGATGGCTTCACTCCTATGTGGCCCATGAGGAATACCATAGACATGAGTAGTAGTAAGGGAAAACCGAAGGAGAAGAAGTCAGACAGGGAGACGCACCAGGAGACACTCAAGACATTGGGGACCAAGCTGAGTGTTACAGGAGGATAAGTCATGCCATAAAGAGGGAAATGGTTATTGGGTAGGGAGGTGGTATGGCAATATATGAGGATGAGCCCTTGGTGGTATATGCAATTAAAGAATCAAGGAACACTATGTCAAAAAACTTAGGATGGATGAAAGGCTGGTATTCCGACTATAAGGAAATATAGTAAATAGAAAGCAAAACAGTTCCTTACACGTGGAGATGAAGAAAGAGAAGAGAAATGAATTCTAGTTTTATTATCTTACTGATTAAAATTGTATGCAATTGGTTTCCTATAAGGTCCTTATCTGAATTGAGTCTTTGGACATTGTAATTTAGTTTTCCCTCTTCCTATTTTTTTAGGAATAGATGAGAAAAGCCGTCATTACCATTAAATGTCTCGAAATGTGGACCAGGGAATTGATTTAAACCTTTCTGTGCGTTTTGAGATGTTTAAGTACTGTTTCAAAAGCCTCAAAAGCTGCTTCAAAAGTCTTTACATGAGACGTCAAATATGTATGACTCACGATCTTGTCATGGTAGTTCGAATGTGTCTTGGAATTTATCCTTTCTCTCTGGTATTGGAATTGCCTGCAGACTTGTGTGTAGAGGTCTTTTAGGTAAGGTTGTTTAATTAATTAATCAATTAATCAATTAATTAATTAACAAAATCTTGATAGGTAAGTTGTTAACTTATCCAGTTTGGATGTTTTTTTTCCTTTGATTCTCTAACCTTTGGTTTTTATGGTATTTTTTTCTGAAATTTGCTTCAATGAGTGTTATTCCTCACTTGCTCCCTAACTACTGTGGAACTCTTTTAAGAGTGTGTGTTTTTGTGTTTCACACAACGCTAAAAATGATATTTAAGAGTTATGAACCTTCTCTATTCCAGATCACAATTCACCTTCAAACACATTGGAAACTCAAGTTACATCCCTTTTTGACACATTTCCTGCATTTGATCCATTTTTAGAAAGGCAGATTCTGACTAGCCTGCCTGGAACAAACACCAAATTTTGTGTGCCTGGTTTGAGTCTAATTGCCTGTCCCTTTTTCTTGCTTGAAAAAGCACATGTTTCTTTACTTCCATGAGTGAGTGAAATCGTATAGTATTGCCTTTCTGTGACTAACAGATATGACACAGCCCAATGCTCTCTCCTTTCTGCCATTGTCACAGGGAGCAGGAATACCTTCTTGCTTATGGCTCCATAAGAGTCCATAGTTCATTTGGAGGAAAGGGAGATGGTAGAAGTATCTAGGATCTCCAGACTTGTCTTCAGCCATTAGCACAACTAGAAGATGACCACATCAATGGAAACATGGCATAAATGGACCTGAAGCAAAGAAATCACAGTCCACAACGAAAGAGAGAAGTCACAGAGACAATGAGAGAAGGGTTTAGAAAGTGCTTATGGGAGAATTGGACGGTTGGTGCTTTAAGGGCAGGGAGCCATGGCCAAATACAAAGTCCCAGGGGAGTGGAGCACACTTAGAAACCACAATTTGAATGTTGACCCATAGATTTTGGTGGAGAAAAGGAGAGTGTCTGAAGGACACGAGTTCTTGCAACCCAAGAGTCTTGAGGTCTGGCGATTCCAGATAAGCATGCTTTGCATACATAGTCTCCAGCGAACATTCTGTATCCCCTGGAGAGGACACCAGCAAGCAACCAGGTGCAGACAGCCTTGAAACCATGATCAGAGACAATACCTTTTGACAATGTGGTAAGATTTTTATTTCTTTGTGTCCATTCGTGATGGGCAGTGTTGGTGGAGATGCCTCCATGGGAGCCTAAGATACTTGGGCTCTACGACCACCTGCATCAAGACTGAGAAGTGGCCACAGGCAGGATAGAGAGGACATTGGCTGCACAACCAGCAATAACGGATTCCCAAACCTGGAACACTGTTGGGACGGTCTTCTTCAGTCCACGTTGCTTAGTCCCAGGAGAACAGAAAATCCTGCAGGGGACTAGAAGAAAGCCCGGCGCACATCCTTTCATCTAGCCTCAGAATTCAGCAGGACTTAAATTTTTTGGAGTGGGTTGAATGTCACGTTTCCAGACACACCAGACCCACGAAGTTAACCTCACCATGTTTGGTGCAGACACCACACACTGTGAATGGAAGGCAGAGGACGAGCCCACAGGAGAGTGCCCAGCCACAACAGAACTCCAGAGGGGATGTCACACACACCTGAGAAACCCTCAAGGGCCAGAACTTGCGAATATCATGATCTCTTCTTCCTAAAGAAAATAGGTTGAGGGTAGATAACAGAATGCGCATTTCGAATACAGAGAAGACAGAGACCTTTTGTAGATTCACATTGTATTCCTGAAACTGGACCAAAAGCCTTTTCCGATGGCTTCCCATGGGGATTGGTTCTCTTCCAACATGCTCCGTGATTGCTCCTGTGAGCTCCAAACAGATGAGTCCATCCTGGGCCTAAGATTCTAGGGTTTAGGGTCTGCCTTTAATATTTGGTCAGCTGGGAAAATGGGGAGGCATTTATGGCACAATTTCTGGAGATGCAAGAAGAACTCGTGTCTTCAGTGTTGAAGTCTCGACACATGTATTTGGTATGGTAGTTGGTGTTAAGTCTTAGCTTTCCTCGGAGAGCAGGGGCGCTTTTAATGGTCATAAGCATCCTGATAGGGTTTGAGGACTATGAACATGTGTCTGGCGTGGAGTTCCCTATGTGAAGCTGCTTGTACTCCTGACTCTTTCTTGACATTATGTTTTCATCAGTTGTCAATGCTACATGCCATAGTCATGGGGAGAGCCATGTTGAGCAACTCTCTTTATTCAGATGAAAATGAAAGGCCAACCTTCAATGGCCTGCCATTCCCCCTCTAGCATCACTGTGGAAGGAGCCAAAATACCCTTTTAAGGGCTAGTGTATAAAGATGATTATGAAGATGATGATAAAGAAGATGATTTCCAAATGAAAATACAAGCAAAACAATGGAAATATCTTATGGCTTCACTCATATGTGGCCCGTGAGGAATACCATATACATGAGTAGTAGTAAGGGAAAACCGAAGGAGAAGAAGTCAGACAAGGAGACGCACCAGGAGACACTCAGGACTTTGGGGACCAAGCTGAGGGTTACAGGAGGATAAGACATGCCATAAAGTGGGAACTTGTTAATGGGTATGGAGATGGTGTGGCATTATATGAGGATGAGCACGTGGTGGTATATGCAATTAAAGAATCATGGAAAACTATGTCAAAAAACGTAGGATGGATGAAAGGCTGGCTTGCAATTATAAGAAAAAATTGGGAATAGAAAGCCAACAGGCCCTTTCACATGGAGTGAAGACAGAAAGAGGAGAGAAATGAATTCTTGTTTCATTTTCTTACTGATTAAAATTGTATGCAATTGGTTTCCTATAAGGTCTTTACCTGAATTGGTCTTTGGACATTGTAAATTAGAGTCTTCTCTCTTCCTGCATTTTAGGAATAGACGAGAAAAGCCGACATTACCATTAAATGTCTCGAATTTTGGACCAGGGAATTGATTTGAACATGGCTTTCTCTGTGTTGGAAGATGTTTGAGGTTGCTTCAAAAGTCATTACCTGAGACGTCAGATATGTATGACCCATGATCTTGTCATGGTAGTGCGTATGTGTCTTGGAATTTATACTTTTTCTCTCTTGTATTGTATTTGCTGGGAGACTTCTGTGTATGGGGTCCTTTAAGTAAGGTTGTTTAATTAATTAATTAATAATTAACTAACTCTTGATAGGTAAGGTGTTAACTTATGCAGTTTGGACAGTTTGTTACTTTGATTCTCTAAGCTTTGTTTTTTTATGGTATTTTCTCTGAATTTTGCTTCCATAAATGCTATTCCTCACTTGCTCCCTAACTTCAGTGGGACTCTTTAAAGAGTGTGTGTGTGTGTGTGTGTGTGTTTCAGAAAACGCTAAAAATGATATTTTAAGAGATATGAAGCAGCTCTATTCCAGATCACAATTCACCTTCAAACACAGTGGAAACTCATGTTACATCCCGTTTGGCTACATTTCCTGCATTGAATGTCCAATTTCATACACTTTTGTAAAGGCAGATTCTGACTAGTCTGCCTGGAACAAACACCAAATTTTGTGTTCCTGGTTAGAGTCTAATTTCCTGTCCCTTTTTCTTGCTTTTTCACATGTTTTTTACTCCCATGAGTGAGTAAAACCGTATGGTAGTTGTCTTTCTGTGACTGACAGATATGACACAGCCCAATCCTCTCTCCCTTTCCACCACATGTCAGAAGGAGCAAGAATGCCTTCTTGCTTATGGTTCCATAAGAGTCCGCAGTGAATCTGGAAGACAGTGAGACGGTAGAAGTGTCTGCGAGCTCAGGCTTGTCTTTAGCCATCACCACAACCAGAAGATGACCACATCTATGGAAACATGGAATAAATGGACCTGAAGCCTAGAAATCCCACTCCAGAGCGAAAAAGAGAATGAGTCACAGAGACCATAGGAGAAGTGTGTAGACAGGGTTTATGGGATAATTGGACGGTTGGTGCTTCAGTGGGCAGGGAGCCTTAGCCAAAGAAAAAGGCCCAGGGGAGAGTAGCACACTTAGAACTCACAATTTGAATGTTGCACGATAGCTGTTGGTGGAGAAAAGGAGAGTTTCTGGAGGACAAGGGTTCTTGCAACACAAGGACTTGAGGACCAAGGTTCCAGATAAGCATGCTTTGCAGACATAGAATCCAGAGAACACTGTGTATCTCCCGGAGAAGACACCAGCAAGCAACCAGGTGCAGACAGCCTGGAAAACATGATCAGAGACAATACCTGTTGACACCGTGGTAAGATTATTATATCTTTGTGTGCATTCGTGATGGGCAGTGTTGGTGGAGATGCCTCGATGGGCGC
This sequence comes from Meles meles, assembly GCF_922984935.1. NCBI lineage: Eukaryota > Metazoa > Chordata > Mammalia > Carnivora > Mustelidae > Meles > Meles meles. Next base: position 19,968,607 of record NC_060088.1, on the reverse strand, counting down.
CAAAGATACATGGGCTCTACAACCACCAGCATCAAGACTGAGAAATGGCCACAGGCAGGACTGTGAGGACATTAGCTGCCCAACCTGCAATCATGGATTCCCAAACCTGGAACACTTTTGGGACTGCATTCTTCAGGCCACGTTGCTTAGAACTAGGAGAACAGAAAATCCGCAGGGGACTAGAAGAAAGCCCTGCCCACATCGTCTCACCTGGCCACAGAATTCAGCAGGCCTTAAGTTTTGTGGAGTGGGTTGAAAGTCATGTTTCACAGGCACACAGGCACACAATATTTGGCCCAGACACCAAACACTGTGAATGGAAGGAAAGGAGAACCTCTGCAGAGGACGAGGCCACAGGAGAGTGGACAGCCACAACAAAACCCCAGCGGGCATGACACAACCACCCCTGAGACTCTCTCATGTGCCAGCCCTTGGGCACTCCATGAGCTCTTCTTCTTAAAGAAATTATCTTCAGAGTAGGTAACAGAATTCGCGTTTCAAATATAAAGACAGAAACCTTTTGTAGATTCACGTCGTATTCCTGAAACTGGCGTGAAAGCCTTTTCTGATGGCTTCACATGGGGATTTTTTCTCTTGCAAAATGCTCCGTGTTTGCTCCTGTGAACTCCAAACAGATGAGTCTGTCCTGGGCCTAAGATTCTGTGTGTAGCGTCTGCCTTTAATCTTTGGTCAGCTGGGAAAATTGGGAGGCATTTATGGCACGATTTCTGGAGATGCAAGAAGAACTCGTGTCCTCACTGTTGAAGACTCCAGACATGTTTTTAGTATGGTTGCCTGTTAACTCTGAGCTTTCCTCGGAGAGCGTGAGGCACTTTCCCTTGTCAGAAGCATCCTGATAGGGTGTGAGTACCATGAACATGTGTATGGCGTGGAGTTCTCGTATGAGGCTGCTTATACCCCTGATTCTTTCATGACCTTACATGGGTAGGATGGAATTGTGGATTCTTGCCCTTCTCCGGAGTCCAGAGGGGTGGTTGTGACAGTCCCGGCCAAAGAGTACAAATTCAGACATGTAGAAGGTGACCCCATATCGCTCCACAAACTGTCTGTGTGAAATACCCAGGCAGCTCCAGCGGTTTGGAGTGATTTTGATACTCCTGGCTGACCCAGAACTTCTCCAGCCAGGTGAAGTGGTAAAGCGTGGTTTGGTGAGGAGTGGTTTCTAGGACCTCAGAGCTTTTTGACGTCACAGAAGCTTATTTCACTTAAGCAGCAGTCCCATTATCATGACATATGAGTCCTATGGATTTAAGTAGAAAGACCTTGGAAGGAACAAGAAAGAGACCTGTTAGACTTATCATGAACTCACGATTTATTTTCTGTTTCTTTCCAACTTCCACTTTCTATATAAAGAGAAAAGAAAGTGATTTTCTGTTTACCATTTTTTAGATAAACATTTCTCCAGAGAGAGCAAGGTGTTCCTATTTCCACTGCAATTTCTAGCGATCTCAATCAACAGCGTGGCCTCTTGGCTACCATTAGGTCTCTGGGAGGTTGGATACCCTTGGATGAGAGGGTCTAATCTTAGCTTCTGGTCCCTATGTTTTCTCGGGTGTAAGGTCTGCCTTTTTTGCTTGGTCAGCTTGGAAGGTGAGGGAAGGAAGAAGGGAAGGAAAGTCACAATTCCAGGAATATTGCCAGGAAAGAGATGCGTTGTGCTGTCTGTGTCCTTATCTGCTAGTGTCCTGAAACACCAGTCTTAAGGTATGAATCCTCTGTCTACCTGACATTACTTTAAACACCGTTGCAAAGGGCTTCATGGAAAGTGAAAATCTGTATGATTGCTACCCCTAAAGAAAGTCATCTGGTCAGCACTCCTTGTCATCATTAGTTAATGCTACATACCATATACATGGGGTGGGGCATGTTAAGCAACTCTCTTTGTTCAGATGAAAAGAAAGTGCCATCATCGATGGCCTGCAATGCCCATTCTAGCATCACTGTGGAAGGAGCCGGGATACCCTTTTAAGGGTGCTAGTGGATAAAGATGATTATGAAGATGATGATAAAGAAGATGATTTCCAAATGAAAATGCAAACACCAGGGGAAATATCCTATGGCTTCACTCCTATGTGGCCCATGAGGAATACCATGGATATGAGTATTAGTAAGGGAAAATAGAAGGAGAAGATCTCAGACAGGGAGACAAACCAGGAGAGACTCAGGACATTGGGGAATAAGCTGAGGGTTACAGGAGGATAAGACCTGCCATAAAGAGGGAAGTTGTTAATGGTATGGAGGTGTTGTGGCATTATATGTGGATGAGCACTTGGTGATATATGCAATTAAAGAATCAGGGAACACTATGTCAAATACGTAGGATGGATGAAAGGCTGGCTGGCTGAATATAAGAGAAAATAGTGAATATAAAGCAAAACAGGCCATTTAACATGGAGATGAAGTAAGAAAGAGAAGAGAAATGAATTCTAGTTTTATTATTTACTGATTGAAATTGTATGCAATTGGTTTCCTTTAAGGTTTTTATCTGAATTGGGTCTTTGGACATTGTAAATTAGTCTTCCCTCTACCTACATTTTTGGAATTGATGAGAAAAGCCGACATTACCATTAATGTCTTGAATTGTGGACTAGGGAATTGATTTGAAGCTGGCTTTCTGTGTGTTGGGAGATAAATGACAACTGCTTCAAAAGCTTTCGACATTACCTGAGACATCAGATATATATGACTCACGATCTTGTCATGGTAGTGTGTATGTGTCTTGGAATTTATCCTTTTGTCTCGGGTTTTTTATATGAATGCATACTTGTGTGGAGGGGTCTTTTAGGTAAGTTTGTTTAATTAATTAATTAATTCTTGATAGGTAAGTAGTTAACTTATCCAATTTGGACGATTTGTTACTTTGATTCTCTAAGCTTTTGTTTTTTATGGTATTTACTCTGAATTTTGCTTCCATGAGTGCTATTCCTCACTTGCTCCCTAACTTCTGTGGGACTCTTTTATGTGTGTGTATGTGTGATTGTGTGTGTGTGTGTGTGTGTGTGTGTGAGAGTGTTTCACATATTGCTGTAAATTATATTTTAAGAGATATGAAGCTGCTCTATTCCAGATCACAATTCACCTTCAAACACAGTGGAAACTCACGTTACATCCCGTTTGGCAGGGATGACAAAGCCAAAGGCAGAGACCCAGGGGAGAGGAACACACTAAAAACCGATAATAAGAATGGTGACCCATAGCGGTTGGCGGAGAAGAGAGTGTCTGAAGGACACGATTTCTTGCAACCCAAGGGTCTTGAGGCCCGGAGATTCCAGATTAGCATGCTTTGCAAACGTAGACTCCAGAGAACACTGTGTATCTCCTGATGTGGACACCAGCAAGCAAACATGTGACAGCATGGAAACCATGATCAGAGAGAATGCCTGTTGACACGGTGGTAAGTTTATTATTTCTTTGTTTGCAATCATGCTGGGCAGTGTTGTTGGAGATGCCTCGATGGGCGCCAAAGATACAGGCGCCAAAGATACATGGGCTCTACTACCGCCAGTATCAAGACTGAGAAGTGGCCACAGGCAGAACGGTGAGCACATTAGCTGCCCAACCTTCAATCACGGATTCCCAAACCTAGAACACAGTTGGAACTGCCTTCTTCAGGCCACGTTGCTTAGTCCCAGGATAACAGTAAATCCTGCAAGGTACTAGAAAAAAGCCCTGCCCACATCCTCTCATCTGGCCACAGAATTCAGCAGGCCTTAAGTTTTGTGGAGTGTGTAGAAAGTCACGTTTCACAGGCACACCAGACCCACGAACTTAAACTCACCATATTTGGTCCAGACACCAAAACTCTGAATGGGAGGCAAGGAGAGCCTCTGCAGAGGATGAGGCCACAAGAAAGTGGACAGCCACAACACAACCACAGAGGACATGTCACACACACCTGAGACTCTCTCACGTGCCAGCCCTTGGGCACTCCATGAGCTCTTCCTAAAGAAATTATCTTCAGGGTAGGTAACAGAATACACGTTTGGAATACAGAAAAGAGAGATACATTTTGTAGATTCAGGTTGTATTCCTGAATCTGGACCGAAAGCCTTTTCCAAAGGCTTCACATGGGGATTTGGTGTCTTCCAACATGCTCCGTGCTTGCTCCTGTGAGCTCCAAACAGATGAGTCCGTCCTGGTCCTAACCTTCTAGGGTATAGGGCCTGCCTTTAATATTTGGTCTGGTGGGATAATGGGGAGGCATTTATGGCACGATTTCTGAAGATGCAAGAAGAACTCGTGTCCACACTGTTGAAGACTCCAGAAATGACTTTGGTATGGTTGCAGGTGTTAACTCTGAACTTTCCTCGAAGGCCGGGTGGCTCTTTTCCTGGTCAGAAACATCCTGATAGTGTGTGAGGACCATGAACGTGTGTATGGCGTGGAATTCCCCATTTTAGGATGCTTTTACTCCTTGTAGGGGCCTGATTAGCCAGAGGAACTATAAACCCCGGATATAGGGGTGGGCCAGGCCAGAGAACCATATACAATTAGTGGGGTGCACATATATTAACTGTGGTGAGTTGAAATTCTTTGGCCACCTGTGTGTTGACTGGGCTCAACTTCTATAAAAGTTAGTCTGTGAGGCTGGCTTGGGGAGAATTAGCAGATGTTAGAATAGCCTTTGGAGAAGGAGGAGGCGTTAGAATAGCCATTGGAGAAGTAGGAGGAGTTAGAATGGCCATTAGAATAGCAGTTAGAATAGCCGTTTGGGTATCCTTTGGGAGCCATGAGAGTAGTCACAGGAGTGATAGCATTAGGGTCATCGGGAGCAGCGCCGCCCCAAGTATCGGCCCTGCCACTAGTGGCCTCGCCGCCCCAGATGCAGGTCCGCCACCAGGGACCTCGCCACCCTGAGCTGCAGCCCGACTGCGATCAGCCTCACCACATCCAGCAGACTCGCCGCCCCAGCTGCTGCTCCGCTGCCAGTGGCCTTGCCACTCCGAGCCACGACCAGGGCTGGAGTGGCCTGGTCCGGAGCGGCCTCGCCAGAGCGGCGTCATTCCAGGGAGCGGCCTCGTGGGCATGCGATCCCGTCCTTGAGCGGCCTCGTACACAGCAGCCTCTTCCTCATCGGAAGTGGCCTCATCCAGTGTGTGGCCTCTTCCGGGGAGTGGCCTTGTGTGAGTGGCATCATGGGGAGCAGTCAGTGTCGTCGGGGTTGTGGTCCTTGTCATCCTCGCCCAGAGCAGCAGAGGAAGCAGCGCCGCCTCGAGCTGTAACACGAGCGGCACCGCCCAATATACCACCTAGAGCAGCAGTGGCAGCGGCGCCACCTCAAGCGGTACCGCAATGTGCACCGCCCAGAGGAGCAGTGGCGGCAGCGCCGCCGCCACCAGCTCCGCCCAGAGCAGCAGTGGCAGTGGCGCAACCTCAAGCGACATTGTCCTGTGCACCGCCCATAGCAGCAGCAGGCAGCAGTGCCACGACAAGCAGCACCGCCCAGAGTAGCAGCGGCAGCAGTCCTGCCACGAGCGATGCCACCCTGAGCCAGAGTATCAGTAGCAGTGCCACCTCAAGCAGCCACGCTGCCTCGGGCAGTGCCAACATCAGGAGCAGCCTCTCAGGAGCCAACAGTGCAGCCACGCCGGGAGTGAGTCTGTGGTACGGTGAGGGTGAGGCAGGGAGCCTCAAGAGGAACCCCAGTGACTGGGAGGAGGTGGTCCCCAGTAAGACGTGGGCACCTACCTGTCTGTTTGGTTTCTAATGCAGTTTGGTTTCTAATGCAGTGTGGTTTCTGATGCAGTTTGGTTTCTGATGCATGGCGCGAAATAAAACTTTGCTTGATTTTCACTTTGTGTCAGTCTCATTCCTTTGATCACGGACCCTAACACTGGGGGCTCGTCCGGGATCAAACAACAAGAAATGAGCCAGCATCAGAACTTATGGCAAAAGCCTCCGGAGGTGTTAGGATTTTATCTCTCTGTCTGGTTGGAGCTCCAGGGTATGTCCTACCAGGGAGAAGCTGGATGCAGCCATGATCCCCAGGGCTGGAGTGGATGCGGTGACGCCCCATCCCTCTGCTGGTAGTTTGACAGGGGGTGTTTGAATCCCCCTGGGCGGTCGGGGGGTTCGAGTCCCCCTAGATGGTCAGGGGTTCGAGTCCCCCTGGACGGTCACCAGGGGTTCAATTCACCGTGGATGGTCAGGGGGTTCCAGCCCCCCTATGCGCTCATCAGGGCTTGAGTCCTCCAAGGTGGTCATCAGGGGTTCAAGTCCCCCGAGGTGGTCATCAGGGGTTCAAGTCCCCCGAGGTGGTCATTGGGAGTTCGAGTCCCCTTAGGCAGTCATGGGTTTTGAGTCCCCCTAGGAAATCACCACTGGTGGCAAGACCGCTGGGCCTGTGGTTGTCTTTGTCTTGTCTTTTTGTTGTCTGCTGTGTTGTTTGTTATGTTTGAAGGAATGGGGCAAGCAAAGAGTAAGGGGACTCTGACTTTCATCCCTCTGTTCCTCATAATAGATGTGGGGCTTCTCCCTCACTCATTTCGTGTGTTAAGGGGTATCACTAGAGCCAACTGGGGTTAGTCTAACTCAGGTCAGAGACTTTAAGGAATATTCCCAAGCAGCTGCCTAAACTCCCTTTGTTTCGGGGAATTCCTTGCCTTCTCTGGCCTGACGCGGACTGCATAGCCCCTCCCCCTTGCTGGCTGGAAACATGGCGTCTGAAGTGGAATGGGCCCAGATGGAACATGAAATCTGTTAGCAAAGATATGACTGAACTGATGGCTAATTGTCTGTCTCAGGGTTTTAATAGGTAATTGTTAAAGTAGCTTTCAGAGTCTTTGGCAACCTGAAGCTTTGAAGTTTAGCTTGGATGACAAATGGGATGAAGTACTAGGGTGCTGGTTGCTACAACTGGGTTTGTGCTTTTGAAATCTGTTAGTAAACAAGTTTTGTGCTTAACGGCTGTCATAACAGTTCACAAGTGGCTAAAATGTGAATGGTTTTCTCTTTGCTCACCTAGAATTGTAAATGAGACCTCTTTGACTCATAAGGCTTTTCCATGATGTGCTAAGTTACTCAGAAATTGCTGCTAAATCAATGATAAACCTTGTGTTACATTTGGGTAAATGCTGTAACAACTCCAGAGTTTCTATACATTTCCTAAAGCTTTAATGTTTTGATAAGGGTCATCAATTGATATTTAACCATAACTATTCTGAGTTTTTTTGTCATTTGTAATTGTTTTAATTATCCTGTAAGAGGAATTCCGCCTTAAAGGAAATTCATATGGGAGACATTCGGAACAAACACAAGTCTTTGAAATGTTGAAATCCTGGAACTGAATTTCCAGAAGTAAAAGTTCCACTCAGACTAAACCATCAGAATAAACCAGAATTAGTACAGTGACTTAAGGTAAAAATGAGTCACCAGGAGCTTTCCTAGAAAGGCTTATTAAAGCCTATAAAATGTATAGCCTGATCGACCCTGAGGAACCCGAAAATCAGGGGGCAGTGAATCTTGATTTTGCCAGTCAGTCAGTCTCGGATACAAGGAGGAAACTTCAGGAAATTGAAGGATTTGAAGGGAAGAATCTGATTGAGTTACTGGGAATAGGAGAAAGGATGTTTAACAACAGGGATGCACAAGAGGACGAAAAACAGACAAAAAGCTGGTTAAGGTTTTGGCATTACATGAGATAGGTAGGGGATAGTAAATGGAAGGAAAAGCCTAAGCACAGAGAAGGCAGGTGGGAAGACTTAGGTTCAGATCAATGTGCTTACTGTAAGGAAAACGGACACTAGGACAGGGAGTGCCCCAAAAGGAAGACGGCAATGCTGGCCCCAGAGTAAAAATCAAAGTGGAGGGGAAATCAATTGATTTTTTTGGTGGACACGGGAGCCCAGTTTTCATCATTACTTGAACCTATGGGAAAACTATCTGGAGAGGAAGTTTTGGTACAAGGAACAAATGGCACATAGAGACATAAATGGACAACAGAGAGGACTTTAAATATGGCGCCAGGAGGAGTTAAACATCGATTTTTGGTCCTCCCTAATGCTCCATATAACTTGATGGGAAGATATCTCCTCCATAAGTTATGAGGTGGCTTTCAGATCTCGGAAGGAGACATGACTGTAACCTTGAGACAATCCACTGTACAGGTGCTTATGGAAGCAGTAGATGAATACCTCCTTTAAGAGCCAGTCTCAAAACCAGAGGAGACAAAGGCGGGTAGCCTTCTCCAAATCCTACAGGTCAAGTTTCCCGAGGTCTGGGCAGAAGGGAAGACCCCTGGCTTGGTCAGGGGACATCCTCCTGTGGTGGTACAATTAAAGGCGACGGCTATGGCTGTTCACAATCAGCAGCACCCTCTTCCATGGGAAGCCAAGGAAGGGATCAGAAAACACATTAACCACCTCCGAGGAGAAGGGATCCTAGTTCCTTGAAAATCTCCATGGAACACACCTTTGCTGCCCATCAAAAGGCCAAGACTGGGGAGTACAGACCCGTTCAGGACTTGTGGGAAGTTAATAAACAGACTGAAGATATCTACCCGATGGTGCCTAACCCCTATACCCTACTCTCCCTCCTGGTCCCCCAAAGAACTGTGTATACTGTCTTAGATCTCGAGGATGCATTTTTCTGCATATCTTTAGCAAGGGAATCTCAACCTCTTTTTGCTTTTGAGTGGTCCGATACAGAGGAAGTATGCCAAGGCCAGCTCACCTGGACAAGACTTCCTCGAGGATTCAATAATTCACCCACTGTTTTTTTTTTAACGAGGCACTACGTGAGGATTTGCGTGAGTATAGAACCTCCAACCCAGGAGTCACTCTGCTACAGTATGTTGATGACTTGCTAGTAGCCGCTGAGGACTATGAGTCATGTTTGTGGGGGACAAGAGCTCTTTTACAGACTCTGCAGGAAAAAGGGTATTGGGTGTCAGCAAAGAAAGCACAGCTCTGTCAGAGCCATGCCACTTATCTAGGCTTTGATCTTCATGAGGGAGTGCATTCACTGTCTGAGTCCAGGAAACAGGTGATCACAGGATATCCCCACCCCACCACGTCCCGACATCTGAGGAAGTTTCTTGGATGGTGGGCTACTGTAGGCTGTGGATACTGCAGTTTGTGGAGATTGCCCGACCTCCATACGAACTGGCAAAAGGGGCGGCTCACCATGATAGAGTAGACAGCTGAGGCGAAGGAGCATTTTGGGAATTACAAATAGTTGTACTGAGTGCCCCAACATTGGCCATCCCAGATGTTACCAAGCCCTTAGACTTGTATGTGGATGAAAATGCAGTGGTGGACAAAGGAATTTTCAGACTCTGGGGCCTTAGAAAAGGTCAGTAGCCTATCTTAGCAAGAAACTAGATCCAGTAGCGGCTGGGTTCCACTCTGCCTCTGCATAATTGCTGCCATGGCCCTCCTGGTCAAGGATGCAAGTTAATTGACTTTGGGTCAAAATCTCATTTTGACCACCACACATGCCATTGAGGGCCTTCTACGGACTCCACCAGACCAATGGATGACAAACGCCTGACTGATGGGGTATCAGGCCCTCCTCTTCAAGAAACCAAGAGTGAACATCCGGCTCCTGGCAGTGCTAAATACAGCCATGCTGCTGCCAGAGAAGCTGGCTGACCATCCACACGACTGTGGGGATGTCCTAACCCAAGTTGCAGAAATAAGGCCGGATCTCAGAGATATTCCCCTCCCGGATGCCGAGGTGACTCTGTTCACAGATGGGAGTAGCTACATGGTCAATGGAAAGAGGTATGTGGGGGCTGCGGTAGTTTCTCCTGGGCCGAGACTCTGGACAGCAGCCCTGCCACATGGAACTTCGGCACCAAAAGCGGAGCTGATTGCACTCACTAAGGCACTGCAGATAGCCAAATGTAAAACCGCCAACATCTATATGGACAGCAGGTACGCCTTTGCTACTCTTCATATACATGGGGCTATTGATAAAGAAAGGGGCCTATTAAGAGCAGAAGGAAAAGGAATTAAAAACAGAGGAGAAATATTGGCTCTCCTCCAGGCTATTTGGGCCATTATGCATTGCCCAGGACACCAAAAGGGGACTGATCTGATGTCAAAAGGAAACCAATTAGCAGATCAAGCCACAAACCAAGCAGCCCGAGAAACAGGGCAAGAACTGGTTACACTCCCGGCTCCAGCCCTACCAGAAAAACCGAACTATTCAGAAGAAGATTTAAAGTATTTACAGAAATGGGTTAAATTGAACTATGAAGGGGACTGGGCTAAGACTGAAGCAGGAAAAAAAAATTCTTCCTCGAAGACTAGATAAGAAGTTAGTAGACCAGATACATCAGGGTACTCATTTGGGGATATGCAAACTCAAGGAGCTTATAGGCAAGCAGTTCCAGGTTTCTAAATTAGGGCGTATGGTACAGGATGTAGTCAATATATGTGCTCAGTGCCAGGCAGCTAATGTGGGAAGAACGAAAGTGGGAAGAGGGAAGAGAGAAAGAGGTAAAGAACCAGGAATTTATTGGGAAATAGATTTTACAGAAATGAAACCTGGAAAATATGGGCACAAGTACATGTTACTTTTTGTAGATACATTTTCATGTTAGTTCTTGTAGATACATTTTCAGGATGGATAGACGCTTTTCCCACCAAACATGAGATGGCAGGAGTGGTAGCCAAAAAGCTACTAGAAGAAATAATTCCTAGGTTTGGGCTCCCTCTTGCAATCGGGTCAGACAATGGCCCTGCATTTGTGAGTTCAGTCTCACAGGCACTGACCAAGACCTTGGGCACTAATTGGACATTACATTTTGCCTACCGGCCTCAGAGTTCTGGGCAAGTAGAGAGAATGAACCGGAGTCTTAAAGAGACTTTGACAAAACTAATTCTGGAGACTAGCGGTGGATGGGTGGATCTCCTTCCTTTCACCCTCCTCAGGGCACAATATACACCCTATTTAAGCAAGGTGACCCCATTAGAAATAATGTTTGGGAGATTTCCCCCTCTCTGTCCTTGACTACTAGAGGTTGACCTAGCAGAAATGACTGATCAGTCTGTACTCTAGTCACTGCAGGCATTAGTCTGTCTTTAAAAAATCCCATTCAGGGATCCTGACTACCCACACTGGGATGGAGATGCAGGTGGGACCACATCCTTAGCAACCTGGGGACTAGGTTTGGATACGTTGCTATCAAGGGGGAAACTTTGAGCCTCGCTGGAAAGGACCATTTATTGTTATCCTGACCACCCCCATGGCAGTAAAAGTAGAAGGCATCAGGGCCTGGATTCTCGTTGGTCACATCAAATGAGCCGAAGATGAGGATGCCCCCCAGACATGGAAGCTGCAGTCGACAGACTCCGCTGACCATGGACTAAAGCTAAGACTAAAAAAACTGTGAGTTTATTGATGCTCCTATTTTACCTGTTTATGTGAAGTATAGGTGGGCAATTAGATGAATGGAATTAGAAAAAAAATGGAAAAGGTTATACAAAGCATTGAATGGCTAACTCATCAGCCGACTGTGCACTACTGTTATTTTTTCGCCCCTGTATTATAAACACCCTAATTTCATTTGTACCAAAGAAAATTGGAGCGATAAAAATGTTAGTCTTACATGCTCAATATAACCCCCTTACAACAGGAAAACATAGAACTGGCTGAAAAGTCAAGGATTTGACTGATTTCCAAAGAAAAGGGGGGAATGTAGCAGCCTGATTAGCCAGAGGAACTGTAAACCCCGGATATGGGGGCAGGCCAGGCCAGATAGCCATATCCAATTAGTGGGGTGCGCATATATTAACTGTGGTGAGTTGAAATCTCATTGGCCACCTGTGTGGGGCAGGGATAAACCACCTCTATAACGGTTAGTCTGTGAGGCTGGGTGGGGGAGATGTAGGAGGAGTTAGAATAGCCATTGGAGAAGTAGGAAGAGTGAGAATAGCAGGGAGAAGTAGGAGGAGTTAGAATAGCCATGGAGAAGTAGGAGAAGTAGAATAGCGGTTGGAGAAGTAGGAGGAGTTAGAATAACCATTGGAGAAGTAGGAGGAGTTAGAATAGCAGTTGGAATAGCAGTTAGAATAGCTCTTAGAATGGCCTTTGGGAGACATTAGGGTAGTCATAGGAGTGATAGCGTAAGGGTCATCGGGAGCAGCACCGTCCCAAGCCGTGGCCCCGCCACTGGTGGCCTCGCCGACCCCAGCTGCAACCCCGCCACCAGGGACCTCGCTGCTCTGAGCTGCAGCCCCACAGCTACCAGCCTCGCCGCCTCCAGCAGACTCGCAGCCCCCAGCTGCAGCCCCGCTGCCAGCGGCCTCACCGCTCTGAGCTGTGACCAGGGCTGGGGTGGCCTGGTCCAGAGCGGCCTCGCCAGAGTGGCATCATTCCAGGGAGCGGCCTCATTGGCATGCGGCCCCGTCCTTCAGCAGCCTCATCCAGTGCGGCATCTTCATCGTCGGAAGTGGCCTCATCTGGTGTGTGGCCTTGTCTGGGGAGTGGCCTTGTTGGAGTGGCATCATGGGGAGCAGAGTCTGTGTCTTCAGGGTTGTCGTCCTTGTCATCCTCGCCCAGAGCAGCAGCAGAAGCGGCGCCGCCTCAAGCTGTAACACAAGCAGCACCACACCGTTCATCGACCAGAGCAGCAGTGGCAGAAGCACCACCTCGAGTGGCATCGCCCCGTGCACCGCCCAGAGCAGCAGCGGCAGTGGCACCACCGCGTGTGGCACCACCCCATGCACCAGAGCAGCAGCGGCAGTGGCGCCACCGCGAGAGGCACCACCCAGAGCAGCAGCAGGCAGCGGAGCCGCCGCAATCAGCACCGCCCAGAGCAGCAGCGGCAGCGGCGCTGCCCCGAGCGACCCTGTGTCGGAGTATCGCAGCTGCTATGCTGCAAGCAGCCACAATGCCTCGGGCAGTGCCACCATCAGGAGCAGCCTCTCAGGAGCCAACAGTTCAGCCACGCTGGGAGTGGGTCTGTGGTATGGTGAGGGTGAGCCAGGGAGCCTCCAGGAGGGACCACAGCGAGTTGGAGGCGGTGGCCCCAGTAAGACTCGGGCACCTACCGGTCAGATTGGTTTCTAATGCAAATTGGTTTCTAATGCAGTTTGGTTACTGATGCAGTTTGGTTTCTGATGCAGTTTGGTTTCTGATGAAATTTGGTTTCTGATACAGTTTGGTTTCTGATGCATGGCGTGAAATAAAACTTTGCTTGATTTTTGCTTTGTGTCAATCTCATTCCTTTGATCATGGACCCTAACACCACGAAGCTTAAATTCACCATATTTGGCTCAGACACCACACACTCTGAATGGAAGGCAAGGAGAGACTCTGCAGAGGACGAGGCCACAGGAGAGTGGACAGCCACAACACAATCCCAGAGGGCATGTCACACACACCTGAGCCTCACTCAAGTGCCAGCTTTTGGCACTCCATGAGCTCTTCTTCCTGAAGAAATTATCTTTAGGGTAGATAACAGAATGCACGTTTTGAATACCGAGAAGACAGAGACCTTTTGTAGATTCACGTTGTATTAAAGAAACTGGACTGAAAGCCTTCTTAGATGGCTTCACATGGGGATTGGTTCTCTTCCAACATGCTCCGTGCTTGCTCCTGTGAGCTCCAAACAGACGAGACCGTCCTGGGTCTAAGCTTCTAGGGTGTAGGGTCTTCGTTTAATGTTTGGTCAGCTGGGAAATTTGGGACGCATTTATGGCATGATTTCTGGAGATGAAAGAAGAACTCGTGTCCTCACTGTTGAAGACTCCAGACATGTGTTTGGTATGGTTGCGGGTGTTAACTCTGAGCTTTCCTCGGAGGGAAGGGGGCGCTTCTCCTGGTCAGAAGCATCCGGATAGGGTGTAAGGACCATGAACATGTGAATGGCGTGCAGTTCCCCGTGTGAAGCTGCTTGTACTCCTGACTCTTTCTTGACCTTAAGATGATAATATGGAATTGTGGATTCTTGCCCTTCTCAGCAGTCCAGAGGGGTGGTCACAGTGACACAGTGACAGTCACGTGACAGTCACGGACAAGGGCTACAAATTTGGCCATGGAGAAGGTGATCCCAAATCCCTTCACAAACTGTCTTGGGGAAATACCCAGGCGGCTCCAGCGGGTGGGAGTGATTTTGATCCTCCCGGCTAACCCAGAACTACTTCAGCAAGGTGAAGTGATGAGGCCTGGTTTGGTGAGGAGTGGTTGCTAGGACCTCTGAGCTTTGTGATGTCACAGAAGCTGACTTCACTGAAGCAACAATCCCATTCTCATGCCATATGAGTCCTATGGCTTTAAGTAGAAAGACCTGGGAAGGAACAAGAAAGAGCCCTGTTAGCCTCATCATGAACTCAGGAGGTCATTACTGTTTCTTTCCCACTTCCACTTTCTATACAAAGAGAACAAAAAACGATTTTCTGTATACCATTCTTTAGACCAACATTTCTCCATAGAGAGCAAGGTGTTCTTATTTCTACTGCAATTTCTAGAGATCTCAATCAACAGCGAGGTCTCTTGGTTACCATTAAGTCTCTGGGAGTTTGGATATCCTTGGGTGAGAGGGTCCATTCTTAGCTTATGTTCCCTATGGTTTCTCGGGTGTAAGGTCTACCTTTGGTGCTCGGTCAGTGTGGAAGTTGAGGGAAGGAAGTAGGGAAATGAAAGTCACAATTCCAGGAAAATTGCATTTGCAGGGATGTGCTGTGCTGTCCGTGTCCATATCTGCTAGTGTCCTGAAACACCAGTCCTAAGGGATGAAGGCTCTGTCTACCTGACATTACCTTAAGCAGCGTTGCAAAGGCTTCATGGAGAGTGAAACACTGCATGATCGCTACCCCTAAAGAAAGAGCCCTGGTCAGCACTCCTTGTCATCATTAGTTAATGCTACATGACATAGTCATGGAGAGAGCCATGTTGAGCAACTCTCTTTTTTCAGATGAAAATGAATGGCCAACATCGATGGCCTGCCATGCCCACTCTAGCATCACTGTGAAAAGAGCCAAGATACCCTTTTAAAGGCTAGTGGATAAAGATGATTATGAAGGTGATTATAAAGAAGATGATTTGCAAATGAAAATGCAAGCGGATCAAGGGAAATATCCTATGGCTTCACTCATAAGTGGCCCAGGTGGTATACCATGGACATGAGTATTAGTAAGAGAAAACGGAAGGAGACAGGGAGATGCACCAGGAGAGACTAAGGACTTTGGGTACCAAGCTGAGGGTTACAGGAGAATAAGACATGCCATAAAGAGGGAATCGGTTAATGGGTATGGAGCTGGTGTGGCATTATATGAGGATGAGCACATTGTGGTATATGCAATTAAAAATCAGGGAGCACTATGTAAAAAACGTAGGATGGATGAAAGCCTGGCTTTCTGAATATAAGAAAAAATAGTGAATAGAAAGCAAAACAGGCCGTTTCAGGTGGAGATGAAGAAAGAAAGAGAAGAGAAATGAATTCTAGCTTTATTATCTTTCTGATTAAAATTGTATGCAATTGGTTTCCTATAAGGTCATTATTTGAATTGGGTCTTTGGACATTGTAAATTTGAGTCGTCCCTCTTCCTACATTTGGGAATAGATGAGATAACCCGACATTACCATTAAATATCTTGAATAGTTGACCAGGGTAGTGGTTTAAACCTGGCTTTCTGTGTGTTGGGAGATGTTTGAGGACTCCTTCAAAAGCCTCAAATGCTGCTTCAAAAGTCGTTACCTGAGATGTCAGATTTGTATGACTCATGATCTTGTCATGGTAGTGTGTATGTGTCTTGGAATTTATCCTTTTCTATCCGGTAGGATTAGCTGGCATAATTGTGTGGAGGGGACTTTTAGGTAAGGGTTTTTAATTAATTAGTTAATTAATTAAGGAGTTAAATTATCCAGTTTGGGTGGTTTGTTACTTTGTTTCTCTAAGATTTTGTTTTTTATTGTATTTTCTCTGAATTTTGCTTCCATGAGTGCTATTCCTCCCTTGCTGCCTAACTTCTGTGGGCCTCCTTTAAGTGTGTGTGTGTGTGTGTTTCAAAAAACACTAAAAATGATATTTTAAGAGATATGAAGCTGCTCTATTCCAGATCACAATTCACCTTCAAACACAGTGGAAACTCACATTACATCCTGTTTGGCCACATGTCCTGAATTGAATGTCCCATTTGATCCACATTTAGAAAGGTAGATTCTGATAGCCTGCCTGAAACAAAAACCAAATTTTGTGTGCCTGGTTAGAGTCTAATTGCCTGTCGCTTTTTCTTGCCTTTTCACATGTTTCTTTCCTTCCATGAGTGAGTGAAACCGTAGGGTAGTTGTCTTTCTGTGATTGTCAGATATGACACAGCCCAATGCTCTCTCCCTTTCTGCCACATGTCGAAAGGAACAAGAATGTCTTCTTGCTTATGGCTCCATAAGGGTCCAAAGTGCATTTGGAGGGCAGGGAGATGGTAGAAGTGTCTGGGAGCTGCAGGATTGCCTTCACCCATCAGCACAACCAGAAGATGACATCGTCAATGGGAACATGGCATAAATGGACCTGAAGCCTAGAAATCACACTCCACAGCGAAAGAGAGAAGAAGTCACAGAGACCATGGGAGAAGGGTTTAGACAGGTCTTATTGGAGAACTGGACGGTTGGTGCTTCAGAGGTTAGGGAGCCCTGGCCAAAGACAAAGGCCCAGTGGAGAGGAGCACATTTAGAACCCACAATTTGAATGTTGTTCCATAGCTGTTGGCGGAGAAAAGGAGAGAATGTGAAGGACACGAATTCTTGCAACCCAAGGGTCTTGAGGCCCGGGGATTCCAGTTCAGAATGCTTTGGAGACATAGACTCCATAGAACACTGTGTATGTTCTGGACAGGACACCAGGAAGCATCCAGGTGAAGACTGCCTGGAAACCATGATCAGAGACAATACCTGTTGACACCATGGTAAGATTATTATTTCTTTGTGTGCATTCGTGGTTGGCAGTGTTGGCGGAGATGCCTCGATGGACGCCAAAGATACTTGGGCTCTCAACTCTATGGTCAAATAATCTTTGACAAAACAGGGAAAAATGTACAATTGAAAAAAGATAGTCTCTTCAGTAATGGTGCTGGGAAAACTGGACATCGATATGAAGAAAATGAAACTCGACCATTCTCTTACACCGTTCACAAAGATAAACTCGAAATGTATAAAAGACCTCAACTTGAGACAGGAATCCATCAGAATCCTAGGGGAGAACATAGGCAGTAACCTCTTCGATATCAGTCACAGCAACTTCTTTCAAGATATGTCACCAATGGCCAAGGAAACAGAAGCGAAAATGAACTTTTGGGACTTCGTCAAGATCAAAAGCTTCTGCACAGCAAAGGAAACAGTCAACAAAACAAAAAGGTAACCCACGGAATGGGAGAGGATATTTGCAAATGACAGTACAAACAAAAGCTTGATATCCAGGATCTATAAAGAACTTCTCAAACTCAACACACACAAAACAGATAATCATATCGAAAAATGGGCAGAAGATATGAACAGACACTTCTCCAACAAAGACATACAAATGGCTATCAGACACATGAAAAATATTCATCATCACTAGCCATCAGGCAGATTCAAATTAAAACAAAATTGAGATACCACCTGACACCAGTTAGAATCTCCAAAATTAGCAAGACAGGAAACAACGTGTGTTGGAAAGGATGTGGAAAAAGGGGAACCCTCTTACACTGTTGGTGGGAATGCAAGTTAATGCAGCCAATTTGGAGAACAGTGTGGAGATTCCTGAAGAAATTAAGAATGGAGCTTCCCTGAGACCCTGCAATTGCACTGCTGGGTGTTTACCCCAAAGATACAGATGTAGTAAAATGAGGGGCCATCGGTACCCCCATGTTTATTGCAGCAATGGCTACGGTCGCCAAACTGTGGAAAAAACCAAGATGACCTTCAAAGGATGAATGGATAAGGAAGATATGGTACATATACACAGTGGAGTATTATGCCTCCATGATGAATACCAACTTTTGTAGCAACATGGACGTGACTGGAAGAGATTATGCTGAGCGAAATAAGTCAAGCAGAGAGAGTCAAGTGTCATATGTTCTCATTTATTTATGGAGCATAACAAATAACATGGAGGACATGGGGAGACGGAGAGTAGAGGGAGTTGAAGAAAATTGGAAGGGGAGATGAACCATGAGAGACTATGGACTCTGAAAAACAATGAGAAGGTTTTGAAGGAGCGGGGGTGTGGGAGGTTGAGACCAGTTAGTGGAAAATAGGGAGGGCACGTACTGCATGGAGCACTGGGTGTGATGCCAAAAAATGAACACTGTTATGCTGTAAATAAACAAATAAAAAAATTTAAGGTAAAAAAAAAAAGATACTTGGGCTCTACGACCGCCAGCATCAAGACTGAGAAGTGGTCACAGGCAGGACTGTGAGGACATTAGCTGTCCAACCTCCAAACACGGATTCCCAAAAATGGAACACTGTTGGGACTGTCTTCTTTAGGCCACGTGGCTTAGTCCCAGGAGAACAGAAAATCCTGCAGGGGACTAGAAGAAAGCCCTGCCCACATCCTCTCACCTGGCCACAGAATTCAGCAGGCCTTAAGTTTTGTGGAGTGGGTTGAAATTCATGTTTCACAGGCACACCAGACACACGAAGCTTAAACTCACCCTATTTGGCCCAGACACCACACACTGTGAATGGAAGGCAAGGAGAGGCTCTGCAGAGGACGAGCCCACAGGAGAGTGGGCAGCCACAACACAACACCAGAGGGCATGTCACACACTCCTGAGACTCTCTCAAGTGCCAGTCCTTGGGCACTCCATGAGCTCTTCTTCCTAAAGATAGTATCTTCAAGGTACATGACAGAATGCGCATTTCGAATACAGAGAAGACAGTGACCTTTTGTAGATTCACGTTTTATTCCTGAAACTGACCCGAAAGCCTTTTCAGATGGCTTCCTACGGGGATTGGTTCTCTTCCATCATGCTCCGTACTTACTCCTGTGAGCTCCAAACAGATGAGTCTGTCCTGGGCCTAAGCTTCTAGGGTGTAGGGTCTGCCTTTAATGATTGGTCAGTTGGGAAAATTGGGAGGCATTTATGGCAGGAATTCTGAAGATGCAAGTACAACTCGTGTGCTCACTGTTGAAGACTCCAGACAAGTCATTGGTGTGGTTGCATGTGTTAACTCTGAGCTTTCCTAGAGCGCGGGGGGGGGGGGGGGCGGGATTTTCCTGGTCAGAAGCACCCTGATAAGGTGTAAGGACCATGAACATGTGTATGGCGTGGAGTTCCCCATGTGAGGCTGCTTGTACTCCTGAAGCTTTCTTGGCCTTATGTTGGAAAGATGGAATTGTGGATTCTTGCCTTTCTCAGGAGACCAGAGGGGTGGTAGTGGCAGTCCTGACCAAAGACTACAAAGTTGGCCATGGAGAAGGTGACCCCAAATCGCTTTACAAACTGTCTTGTGGAAATATCCAGGTGGCTACATAGGTTTGGAGTTATTTTTATACTCCTGGCTGACCCAGAACTACTGCAGCCAGGTGAAGTGATAAGGCCTGGTTTGGTGAGGTGTGGTTGTGAGGACCTCAGAGCTTTGTGACGTCCCAGAAGCTGACTTCACTGAAGCAGAAATCCCATTCTCATGACATATGAGTCCAATGGGTTTAAGTAGAAAGACCTGGGAAGGAACAAGGAAGAACACTGTTAGCCTGATCATGAACTCACGTGGTCTTTTCTGTTTCTTTCCCACTTCCACTTTCTATACAAAGAGAAAAGAAAACGATGTTCTGTATACCATTCTTTAGACCCACATTTCTCCAGAGAGAGCAAGGTGTTCCTATTTCCACTGCAATTTCTAGAGATCTCAATCAACAGCTAGGCCTCTTGTCTACCATTAGGTCTCTGGGAGGTTGGATATCCTTGGGTGAGAGGGTCCATTCTTAGCTTCTCTTCCCTATGGTTTCTCGGGTTTAAGGTCTGCCTTTGGTACATGGTCAGCTTGGAAGTTGAGTTAAGGAAGAAGGGATGGAAAGTCACAATTCCAGGAAAATTGCCATGGCAGGGTTGCGTTGTGCTGTCCGTGTCCTTATCTGCTAGTATCCTGAAACAACAGTCCTAAGGTATGAAAGCTCTTGCTACCAGACCTTACCTTAAACAACGTTGCAAAGACTTCATGGAGAGTGAAACTCTGCATGATCTCTACCCCTAAAGAAAGAGCCCTGGTCAGCACTCTTTGTCATTTTTAGTTAATGCTATATGCCATAGTCATGGGGAGAGCCATGTTGAGCAACCTCTCTTTATTCAGATGAAAATGATTGGCCAACATGGATGGCCTCCCATGCCCAATCTAGCATCCCTGTGGAAAGAACCGAGATACCCTTTTAAGGGATAGTGGATAAAGATGATTATGAAGATGATGATAAAGAAGATGATTTCCAAATGAAAATGCAAGCAGACCAAGGGAAATATCCTATGGCTTCACTCATATGTGACCCATGAGGAATACCATGGACATGAGTATTAGTAAGGGAAAACTGAAGGAGAATTCAGAAAGTGAGACCCAGCAGGAGAGACTCAGGACTTTGGGGCCAAGCTGAGGGTTACAGGAGGATAAGACATGCCTTAAAGATGGAACTGGTTAATGGGCATGGAGATGGTGTGGCATTATATGCGGATGAGCACTTGGGGGTATATGCAATTAAAGAATCAGGGAACACTATGTCAAAACACGTAGAATGGATGAAAGGCTGGCTTGCCGAATATAAGGAAAATAGTGAATAGAAAGCAAAATATGTCATTTCACATGGAGAAGAAGAAAGAAAGACAAGAGAAATGAATTCTCGTTTTACTATCGTAATGATTAAAATTGTATGCAATTTGTTTTCTATAAGGTCCTTATGTGAATTATGTCTTTGGACATTGGAAATTAGAGTCTTCTCTCTTCCTACATTTTGGGAATAGATGAGAAAAGCCGACATTACCATTAAATGTCTCGATTGAGTACCAGGGAATTGATTTGAACCTGGCATTCTGTGTTTTGGGAGATGACTTAGGACTGCTTCAATATCTTTTGTCATTTTCTGAGACATCAGATATGTATGACTAATGATCTTGCCATGGCAGTGCATATGTGTCTTGGATTTTATCCTTTTCTCTCCGGTACTGGATTTGCTGGCATACTTGTGTGTTTTGGGGTCTTTTAGGTGAGGTTGTTTAATTAATTAATTAATTAATTATGTAAGTAAGTAATTCTTGATAGGAAAGGAATTAACTTATCCTGTTTGGACGGTTTGTTACATTTGATTCTCTAAGCTTTTGTTTTTTATGGTATTTCCTCTGAATTTTGCTTCCATGAGTGCTATACCTCATTTGCTCCGTAAATTCTGTGGGACTCTTTTAAGTGTGTGTGTGTGTGTGTGTGTGTGTTTCACAAAACGCTAAAAATGATATTTTAAGAGAATGAAGCTGCTCTAGTCCAGATCAGAATTCATCTTCAAACACATTGGAAACTCACGTTACATCCCGTTCGGCCATATTCCCTGCATTGAATGTCCCTTTTGATCCAATTTTAGAAACGCAGATTCTGATTAGCCTGCCTGGAACAAACACCAAATTTTGTGTGCCTGGTTAGAGTCTAATTGCCTTTCCCTTTTTCTTGCTTTTTCACATGTATCTTTGTTTTCATGAGTGAGTGACATCTTATGGGAGATGTCTTTATGTGACTGACAGATATGACACTGCCCAATGCTCTCTCCCTTTCCGCCTCTTGTCACAAGGAGCCAGAATGCCTTCTTGCTTATGGCTCCAGAAGAGTCCGCAGTGCATTTGGAGGACAGGGAGAGTCTAGAAGTGTCTGGGAGCAACAGGTTTGTCTTCAGCCATCAACAGAACCAGAAGATGACCACATCAACGGGAAAATGGCATAAATGGACTTGAAGCCAAGAAATCACACGCCACAGTGACAGAGAGAAGAAGTCACAGAGACCATGGGAGAAGGGTATAGACAGGTGATATGGGAGAATTGGACTGTTGGTTCTTCAGAGGTCAGCGAGCCATGGCCAAAGACAAAGGCCCAGGGGAGAGGACCACACTTAAAACCCACAATATGAATGTTGACCATAGCTGTTGGCGGAGAAAAGGAGAGTGTCTGAATGACATGAGTTCCTGCAACCCAAGGGTCTTGAGGCCCAGGGATTCCAGATTAGCATGCTTTGCAGACATAGACTCCAGAGAACATTGTATATCACCTGGAGAGCACACCAGCCATCAACCAGGTACATACAGCTTGGAAACCATGATCAGATACAATGTCTGTTGACACAGCGGTAAGATGATTATTTCTTTGTGTGCATATATCATGGGCAGTGTTGGTGGAGATGCCTTGATGGCCGCCAAAGATACTTGGGCTCTATGACCGCAAGCGTCAAGACTGAGAAGTGGCCACAGGCAGGATGGTGAGGACATTAGCTGCCCAACCTGCAATCAAGGATTCCCAAACCTGGAATACTGTTGGGACTTCCATCTTCAGGCCACGTTGCTTATTCCCAGGAGAACAGAAAATCCTGTAGGGGACTAAAAGCAAGCCCTGCCCACATCCTCTCACCAGGCCGCAGAATTCAGCAGGCCTTAAGTTTTGTGGAGTGGGTTAAAATACACGTTTCACAGGCACAACGTTCACACGAATCTTAACCTCACCATATTTGGCCCAGACAACAAACACTGACGGGAAAACAAAGAGAGCCTCTGGAGAGGACGAGCCCACAGGAGAGTGGACACCCACAACACAACCCCAGAGGGCATGTCACACACACCTGAGACTTTCTTTAGTGCCAGACCTTGGGCACTCCATGAGCTCTTCTTCCTAAAGAAATTATCTTCATGGCAGATAACAGAATGCGCATTTCGAATACAGAGAAGCATTCCTTTTGTACATTCACCCTGTATTCCTGAAACTGGCCCAAAAGCCTTTCTGATGGCTTCACATGGGGATTGGCTCTCTTCCAACATGTTCCGTGCTTGCTCCTGTGACCTCCAAACAGATGAGTCTGTCCTGGGCCTAAGTTACTAGGGTGCAGGGTCTGAATTTAATATTTGGTCATCTGGGAAAATTGGGAGGCATTTATGGCATGATTTCTGGAGATGCAAGAAAAACTCGTGCCCTCACTGTTGAAGACTCCAACGATGTCTTTGGTATAGTTGCGGGTGTTAACTCTGAGGTTTCCTCGACGGGGGTGAGAAGTTTTTCCTGGTCAGAAGCATCCTGATAGAGTGTAAAGACCATGAACATGTGTATGACGTGGAGTTCCCCGTGTGAGGCTGCTTGTACTCCTGACTCTTTCTTGACCTTATGTGGGTAAGATGGAATTGTGGATTCTTGCCCTTCTCAGGAGTTCAGAAGGGTCGTGCTGACAGTCAGGGCCAAAGATTACAAATTCGGCCATGGAGAAGGTGAACACAAATCCCTTCACAAACTCTCTTCGAGAAATACCCAGACGGCTCCAGTGGTTTGGAGTGATTTTGATAAGCCTGGCTGACCCAGAACTACTCCAGCCAGGTGAAGTGATGAGTTATGGTTTGGTGAGGAGTGGTCGCTAGGTCCTCAGAGCTTTGTGACATCACAGAAGATGACTTCACTGAAACAGCAATCCCATTCTCATGCTGTATGAGTCCTATGGCTTTAAGTAGAAAGATCTGGGAAGAAACAAGAAAGAGCCCTGTTAACCTCAACATGAACTCAGCTGGTTTTTTCTGTTTCTTTCCCACTTCCACTTTCTATACAAAGAGAAAAGAAAGTGATGTTCTGTATACCATTCTTTAGACCAACATTTCTCCAGAGAGAGCAAGGTGTTCCTATTTCCACTGCAATTTCTAGAGATCTCAATCAACAGCGAGGCCTCTTGGCTACCTTTAGGTATCTTGGAGGTTGGATATACTTGGGCGAGAGGGTCCATTCTTAGCTTTTGTTCTCTATGTTTTATCAGGTGCAATGTCTGCCTTTGGCGCTTGGTCATCTTGGAAGGTGAGAGAAGGAAGAAGGGAAGGAAACTCACAATTCCAAGAAAATTTTCAGGGCAGGGATGACTTGTGCTGTCCGTGTCCTTATCTGCTAGTGTCCTGAAACACCAGTCACAAGGGATGAATGCTCTCTCTACCTGACATTACCTTAAACACTGTTGCATAGCTACATAGAGAGTAAAATTCTGCAGGATTGCTACCCCTAAAGAAAGAGCCTTGTTCATCACTCCTTGTCATCATTAGTTAATGCTACACGCTATAGTGATGGGGAGAGCCATGTTGAGCAACTCTCTTTATTCATATGGAAATGAAAGTCCAACATCGGTGGACTGCCATGCCCACTCTAGCATCACTGTGGAAGGAGCCAAGATACCCTTTTAAGGGCTAGTGGAAAAAGATGATTATGATGATGATGATAAAAAAGGTGATTTCCAAATGAAAATTCAAGCAGACCAAGGGAAATATCCTATGGCTTCACTCCTATGTGGCCCATGAGGTATACCATGGACATGAGTAGTAGTAAAGGAAAACGGAAGGAGAAGAAGTCAGACAGGGAGATGCACCAGGAGAGACTCAGGACTTTGGGGACCAAGCTGAGGGTTACTGGAGTATAAGACATGCCATAAGGAGGGACTGGCTATTGGGTAGGGAGTTGGTGTGGCAGTATATGAGGATGAGCTCTTGGTGCTATATGCAATTAAAGAATCAGGGTACACTATGTCAAAAAAACGTAGGATGGATGAAAGGCTGGCTTGCCGAATATAAGAAAATATAGTGAATAGAAAGCAAAATAGTTCGTTTCACGTGTAGATGAAAAAAGAAAGAGAAGAGAAATGATTCCACTTTTATTATCCTACTGATTATAATTGTATGCAATTGGTTTCCTATAAGGTCCGTATGTGAATTGGGTCTTTGGACATTATAAATTAGAGTCTGCCTGTTCCTACATTTTGGGAATAGATGAGAAAAGCCGACATTACATTACAGTTCTCGAATTGTGGACAAGAGAATGGATTTGAACCTGGCTTTCTGTGTTGGGAGATGTTTTAGGACTGCTTCAAAAGCCTCAAAACCTGCTTTGAAAGTCTGAGACATCAGATATGTATGACACATGATCTTGTCATGGTAGTGCGTATGTGTCTTGGAATTTATTCTTTTCTATCCGGTATTGGATTTGCTAGCAGACTTCTGTGTAGGGGTATTTTATGTAAGGCTATTTAATTAATTAATAGTTTAATTAAACAATTAATTAATTAATTAATTCTGGATAGGTAAGGAGTTAACTTATCCAGTTTGGACAGTTTTTTACTTTGATTCTCTAAGCTTTTGTTTTATGGTATTTTCTCTGAATTTTTCTTCCATGAGTTCTAATCCGCACTTGCTCCCTTACTTCTGTGGAAGCCGTTTAAATGTGTGTGTGTATGTATTTGTGAGTTTCACAACTCTAAAAATGATATTTTAAGAGATATGAAGATGCTCTATTCCAGATCACAATTCATCTACAAACACAGTGGAAACTCACATTACATCCCACTCGGCCAAATTTCCTGCATTGAATGTCCCATTTGTTCCACTTTTAGAAACGCAGATTCTGACTAGCTTGCCTGGAACAAACACCAAATTATGTGTGCCTGGTTAGAGTCGAATTTCCTGTCCCATTTTCTTGCTTTTTCACATGTTTCTTTACTTCCATGAGTGAGGGAAATCATATGGTAGATTTCTTTGTGTGACTAACAGGTATAACACAACCCAATGCTCTCTCCCTTTCTGCCACATGTCACAAGGAGCAAAAATGTCTTCTTGCTTAAGGCCCTGTAAGATTCCGCAGTGCATTTGGAAGACAGGGAGATGGTAGAAGTGTCTGGGAGCTCCAGGATTGTCTTCAGCCATCAGCAAAACCAAAAATGACCACATCGAAGGAAACATGGCATAAATGGACCTGAAGCATAGAAATCACACTTCACAGTGAAAGAGAGAAGAAGTCACAGAGACCATGGGAGAAGGGTGTAGACAGGGCTTATGGGAGAATTGGACGGTTTGTGCTTCAGAGGGCAGGGAGCCATGGCCAAAGACAAAGGCCCAGGGGAGAGAAGCACACTTAGACCACACAATTTGAATATTGACCCAAAGTGGTTGGCGGATAAAAGGAGAGTGTCTGAATGACATGAGTTCTTGAAACCCAAGGGTCTTGAGGCCCAAGTATTCAAGCAGCATGCATTGCAGACAGAGACTCCAGAACTGGAGAACACTGTGTATCTCCTGGAGAGGACACCAGCAAACAAGCAGGTGTAGACAGCCAGGAAACCATGATCAGAGACCATACCTGTTGAAACCGTGGTAAGATTATTATTTCTTTGTGTGCATTCGTGATAGGCAGTGTTGGTGGAGATGCCTTGATAGGCGCCAAAGAAATAGGGCACTACGACCACGAGCATCAAGAATGAGAAGTGGCCACTGGCAGTATGGTGAGGACAATAGCTTCCCTGGAATACTGTGGGAACTGCCTTCTTCAGGCCACGTTGTTTAGTCCCAGGAGAACAGAAAATCCTTCAGGGGACTAGAAGAAAGCCCTGCCCACATCCTCTCACCTGGGCACAGAATTCAATAGGCCATAAGTTTGGGGAGTGGGTTGAAAGTCACGTTTCACTGGCATACACCCACGAAGCTTAACCTCCGATATTTGGCCCAGACACCAAACACTCTGAATGGAGTCAAGGAGTGCCTCTGCAGAGGACGAGCCCACAAGAGAGTGGACAGCCACAACTCAACCCCAGAGGGCATTCACACACACCTGAGACTCTCTCAAGTGCCAGCCCTTGGGCACTCCTTGAGCTCTTCTTCCTAAAGAAATTATCTTCAGGGTAGATAACAGAATGCGTGTTTCGAATACAGAGAAGACAGAGACCTTTGGTAGATACACGTTGTATTCCTGAAACTGGCCCGAAAGCCTTTTCCGATGGCTTCACATGGCGATTGGTTCTCTTCCAACATTCTCCGTGCTTGCTCCTGGGAGCTCCAAACAGATGAGTCCGTCCTGGGCCTAAGCTTCTAGGATTTAGGATCTGCCTTTAATTATTGGTCAGCTGGGAAAATTGAGAGGCTTTTATGGCATGATTTCAGGAGATGCAAGAAAAACTCTTGACCTCACTGTTGAAGACTCCAGACATGTCTTTGTTATGGATGCGGGTGTTAACTCTGAGCTTTCCTCAGAGGGCGGGGTGTGCTTTTCCTGGTCAGAGGCATACTGGTTGTGTGTGACGACCATTAATGTGTGTATTGGCGACCATCGAAGCATCTCCACCAACACTGCCCATAATGAATGTACACAAAGAAATAATAGTCTTACCACGGTGTCAATAGGTATTGTCTCTGAACATGATTTCTAGGCTGTCTGCTCATGGTTGTTTGCTGCTATCCTCTCCAGGATATACACAGTGTTCTCTGGAGTCTATGTCTGCAAAGCCTGCTGATCTGGTATCCCCGGGCCTCAAGACCATTGGGTTGCAAGTACTCATGTCATTCAGACACTCTCCTTTTCTCTGCCAACAGCTATGCATCAACATTTAAATTGTGGGTTCTACGTGTGCTCCTCTCCCCTGGGACTTTGTCTTTGGCCATGGCTCCCTGCCCTCTGAAGCACTAACCGTCCAATTCTCACATAGCCCTGTCTACACCCTTCTCCCATAGTCTCTGTGACTTCTTCTCATTTTCGCTGTGGAGTGTGATTTCTAGGATTCAAGTGCATTTATGCCATTTTACATGGATATTGTCAGATTCTGGTTTTGCTGATGGCAGAAGACAGGCGTCGAGTTCCCAGACACTTCTCCCATCTCCCTGTCCTCCAAATGCATTGTGGACTCTTATGGAGCAATAAGCAAGAAGGCATTCTTGCTCCTTGTGACATGTGGTAGAAAGGGAGAGAGCATTAGTCTGTGTCATATCTGTCAGTCACAGAAAGACTACTACCATACGATTTCACTCACTCATGAAAGTAAAGAAACATGTGAAAAAGGAAGAAAAAGGGACAGGCAATGAGACTCTAACCAGGCAAACAAATTTGGTGTTCGTTCCAGGCAGGATAGTCAGAAACTACGTTTCTAAAAGTCGATCAAGTGGGACTTTCAATGCAGGAAATGTGGCCAAACGGGATGTAAAGTGAGTTTCCACTGTGTTTGTAGGTGATTTGTGATCTGGAATTGAGCCGGTTCATATCTCTTAATATATCATTTTTAGCGTTTTCGGAAATACACAACACACACGCACAAACGCACACACACTTAAAAGGGTCCCACAAAAGTTAGGGACCAAGTGAGAAATAGCACTCATGGAAGCAAAATTCAGAGAAAATATCATTTAAAAAAAAAAAAAGCATAGAGAATCAAAGTAAGAAGCCATCCAAACTAGATAGGATAAATCCTTACGTCTCAAGAATTAATTAATTAATTATTAATTAATTAATTAAACATCCTTACCTAAAAGACCCCTCCACACAAGTATGAAAGCAAAACCAATACCGAAAAGAAAAGGAAAAATTCCAAGACCCATACGCACTAACATGACAAGATCATGAGTCATACATATCTGACGTCTCAGGTAATGATGAAAGCCTTTGAGGCAGTCCTCAAACATCTCCCAACACACAGAAATCCACGTTCAAATGAATTCCCTGGTCCACAATTCGAGACATTTAATGGTAATATCGGCTTTTCTCATCAATTCCCAAAATGTAGGAAGAGGGAAGACTCTAATTTACAATGTCCAAAGACCCAATTCAAATAAGAACATTAAAGGAAACAAATTGCATACCATATTAATCATAAGAAAATAAAACTAGAATTCATTTCTCTTTCTTTCTTCAACTCCATGTGAAACGGCCTGTTTTGCTTTCTATTCACTATTTTTTCTTATATTCGGCAAGCCAGCCTTTCATCCATCCTACGTTTTTTGACATAGTGTTGCCTGATTCTTTAATTGCATATACCAAGTGTTCATCCTCATATAATGCCACAACACCTGAATACCTATTAACTAGTTCCCTCTTTATGGCATATCCTCCTGTAACCCTCAGTTTGGTCCCCAAAGTCCTGAGTTTCTCCTGGTGCGTCTCCCTATCAGACATCTTCTTCCGTTTTCCCTTCCTACTAATGGTATTCCTCATGGGCCACATATGAGTGAAGCCATAGGATATTTCCCTTGGTCTGCTTGCACTTTCACTTGGAAATCATCTTCTTTATCATCATCTTCATAATCATCTTTATCCAATAGCCCTTAAAAGGGTATCTCTGCAACTTCCACAGTGATGCTAGAATGGGAATGGCAGTCCATCAATGTTGGCCGTTCATTTTCATCTGAATAAAGAGAGTTGCTTAACGCGGCTCTCCCCATGACTATGTCAGGTAGCATTAACTAATGATGACAAGGAGTGCTGAGCAGGGCTCTTTCTTTAGGGGTAGAGATCATGCAGAATTTCACTCTACATTAATCCTTTGCAACGGTGTTTAAGGTAATGTTAGGTAGACAGAGCTTTCATCCCTTAGGACTGGTGGTTAAGGACACTAGAAGATAAGGACATGGACAGCACAATGCATCCCTGCCCTTGCAATTTTCCCTGGAATTATGAATTTCCTTCCCTTTTTCCTTCCCTCAACTTCCAACCTGACCAAGCACCAAAGGCAGACTTTACAACCGAGAAAACATAGGGAACAGAACCTAAGAATGGAACCTCTCACCCAAGGATATCAAAATTCCCAGAGACCTAATGGTAGTCAACAGGCCTCGTTGTTGATTGAAATCTCTAGAAATTGCAGTGGAAACAGGAACACCTTGCTCTCTCTGGAGAAATGTTGGTCTAAAGAATGGTATACAGAACATCATTTTCTTTTCTCTTTTATAGAAAGTGGAATTTGGAAAGAAAGAGAAAAGACCACATGAGTTCACGATCAGGCTAACAGGGCTCATTCTTGTCCCAGAACTTTCTATTTAAAGCCATAGGACTCAGATGTCATGAGAATGGGATTGCTGCTTCAGTGAAGTCAGCTTCTGTGAAGGCACAAAGCTCTGAGGTCCTAGCAACCAGTCCTCACCAAACCACGCCTCATCACTTCACCTGGTTGGAGTAGTTCTGGGTCAGCTAGGAGTATCAATATCACTTCAAAATGCTGGAGCAGCCTTGGTCTTTAAACAAGACAGTTTGTGAAGTGATTGGGGAATCCCCTTCTCCATGGCTGAATTTGTAGTCTTTGGCCCTGACTGTCACAACCACCCCTCTGGACTCCGGAGAAGGGAAAGATTCACAATTCCATCTTACACAGGTAAGGTCAAGAAAGAGTCAGGAATACAAGCAGCCTCACATGGGGAACTCCATGCCATACGTATTCTCATGGTCCTCACACCCTATCAGGATGCTTCTGTCCAGGAAAAGCACCACCCACTATCCGAGTAATGCTCAGAGTTAACACCCGCATCCATACCAAAGACAAGTCTGGAGTCTTCAACAGTGAGGACAAGATTTCTTCTTGCATCTCCAGAAATCTTGCCATAAATGCCTCGCAATTTCCCCAGCTCACCAAACATTAAAGGCAGACCCTACACCCTAGAAGCTTAGGCCCAGGACGGACTCATCTGGTTGCAGCTCACAGGAGCAAGCATGGAGCATGTTGGAAAAGAACCAAGCCCCATGTGAAGCCGTAAGAAAAGGCTTTCAGGGCTGTTTCAGGATACAACGTATCTACAAAAGGTCTCTGTCTTCTCTGTATTCAAAACGCGCTTTCTGTTATTTACCCTGAATATCATTGCTTTAGGAAGAAGAGCTCATGGAGTGCCCAAGGGCTGGCACTTGAGAGAGTCTCAGAGGTGTGTTACATGCCTTCTGGGGCTGTGTTGTGGCTGAGACTCTCCTGTGGGCTCGTCCTCTACAAGGCTCTACAGAGGCTCTCCTTGCCTTCCATTCAGAGTGTTTAGTGTCTGGGCCAAATATGGTGACGTTAAGCATCGTGGGTGTTTTGTGCCTGTGAAACATGATCTTAAACCCATTCCCCAAAACTTAAAGCCTGCTGAATTCTATAGCCAGGTGAGAAGATGTGGGCAGGGCTTTCTTCTAGTCCCGTGCAGGATTTTCTGTTCTCCTGGGACTAAGCAACGTGGCCTGAAGAAGGCAGTCCCAACAGTGTTCCAGGTTTGGGAATCCATGATTGCAAGGTGGGCAGCTAATGTCCTCACCGTCCTGCCTGTGGTTACTTCTCAGTCTTGATGCTGGTGGTCGTAGAGCCCAAGTATCTTTTGGGCCCATCGAGTTACCTCCACCTACACTGCCCATAAGCAATGCACTCAAAGAAATAATAATCTTACCACGGTGTCAACAGGTATTGTCTCTGATCATGCTTCCAGGCTGTCTGCACCTGCTTGCTTGCTGGTGTCCTCTCCAGGAGATACACAGTGTTCTCTGAAGTACTTCTTGGCCAAGCAGGCTGATCTGGAATCCCCGGGCCTCAAGACCCATGTGTTGCAATAACTCATGTCTTTCAGACCCTCTCCTTTTCTCAGCCAGCAGCTATGGGTCAACATTCAAAATGTGGAATCTAAATGTGCTCCTCTCCCCAGGGCCTTTGTCTTTGGCCATGGCTCCCTGTCCTCTGAATCACCAAAGGCCAATTTTCTCAGAAGCCCTCTCTACACACTTCTCCCATGGTCTCTGTGACTTCTTCTCTCTTTCGCTGTGGAATGTGATTTCTTTGCTTCAGGTCCATTTATGCCATGTTTCCATGGATGTGGTCATCTTCTGGTTGTGCTGATGTCTGAAGAGAAGCCTGGAACTCCCAGAAACTTCTCCCATCTCCCTGTCCTCCAAATGCACTGTGGAATCTTATGGGGCCATAAGCAAGAAGGCATTCTTGCTCCTTGTGACATGTGGCAGAAAGGGAGAGAGCATTGGGCTCTGTCATATCTGTCAGTCACAGAAAGACAATGACCATACGATTCCACTCACTCATGAAAGTAAAGAAACATGTGAAAAAGCAAGAAAAAGGGACAGGCAATGAGACTCTAACTAGGAACATAAAATTTGGTGTTTGTTCCAGGCAGGCTAGTCAGAATCTGCATTTCTAAAAGTAGATCAAATGGGACAATCAATGCAGGAAATGTGGCCGAATGGGATGTAACATTAGTTTCCACTGTGTTTGAAGAGGAATTGTGATCTGGACTAGAGCAGCTTTATATCTCTAAAAATATCATTTTTAGCATTTTGTGAAACACACACACACACACACACACACACACACTTAAAAGAGTCCCACAGAAGTTAGGGAGCAAGTGTGGAATAGCACTTATGGAATCAAGATACAGAGAAAATACCATAAAAAACAAAATCTTAGAGAATCAATGTAACAAATCATCCAAATTGGATAAGCTAACTGCTTTCTATTAAGGATTAATTAATTAATTAATTGGTTGTTTAATTAATTAATTAATTAGTTGACTAATTAATTAAACAACCTTACCTAAAAGACCCCTACACACAAGTTTGCCACCACATCCAATTCCAGAGAGAAAAGGATAAATTCCAATACACATATGCACTACCATGACAAGGACATGTATCATACATATCTGACATCTAAGGTAATGACTTTTGAAGCAGCATTTGAGGATTTTGAACCAGTCCTCAAACATCACCCAACACACAGAAAGCCAGATTCAAATCAATTCCCTGGTCCACAATTCGAGACAGTTAATGGTAATGTTGTCTTTTCTAATCTCTTCCCAACCATACCAAAGACATGTCTGGAGTCTTCAACAGAGAGGAAACGAGTTCTTCTTGCATCTCCAGAAATCGTGCCAAAAATGCCTCCCAATTTTCCCAGCTGGCCAAACATTAAAGGCAGAACCTACACCCTAGAAGCTTAGGCCCAGGATGGACTCATCTGTTTGAAGCTCACAGGCAAGCACGGAGCATGTTGGAAGAGAACCAATTCCCATGTGAAGCCATGGGAAAAGGCTTTTGAGCCAGTTTCAGGAATACAACGTCAATCTACCAAAGGTCTCTGTCTTCTTTGTATTCGAAACGCATGTTCTGTTATCTGCCCTGATGTAATTTCTTTAGGAAGAAGAGCTCAGGGTGCCCAAGGGCTGGCACTTGAGAGAATCTCAGGTGTGTGTGACACGCCCTCTGGGGAGTGGCTGTCCACTCTCCTGCGGGATTGTCCTCTGCAGAGACTCTCCTTGCCTTCCATTCAGAGTGTTTGGTGTCTGGGCCAAGTATGGTGTGCCTGTGAAACGTGACTTTCAACCCACTCTGCAAAACTGAAGGCCAGCTGAATTCTGTGGCCAGGTGAGAGCATGTGGGCATGGCTTTCTTCTAGTCCCCTGCAGGATTTTCTGTTCTCCTGGGACTAAGCAACGTGGCCTGAAGAAGGCAGTCCCAACAGTGTTCCAGGTTTCGGAATCAGTGATTGAAGGTTGGGCAGCTAATGTACTCAGGGTCCAGCCTGTGGCCACTTCTCAGTCTTGATGCTGGCGGTTGTAGAGCCCAAGTATCTTTGGCGCCCATTGAGGCATCTTAACCAACACTGCCTATATTGAATGCACAAAAAGAAATAATAATCTTACCGTTGTGTCAACAGGTATTGTCTCTGGTCATGGTTTCCAGGCTGTCAGCACCTGGTTGCTTGCTGGTGTCTCCTACAGGAGATACACAGTGTTCTCTGGAGTCTATGTCTGCAAAGCATGCTGATAAATAATACCCGGGCCTCAATACTCTTGGATTGCAAGAACTCATTTCCTTCAGACATTCTTCTTTTCTGTGCAAACAAGTATGGTTCAGCATTCAAATTGTGGGTTCTAAGTGTGCTTCTCTCCCCTGGGCCTTTTCTTTGGCCATGGCTCTCTGCCCTCTGAAGCACCCAGCGTCCAATTCTCCCATAAGTGCTGTCTACACCCTTCTCCCATGGTCTCTGTGACTTCTTCTCTCTTTCGCTGTGGAGTGTGATTTCTAGGCTTCAGGTCCATTTATGCCATGTTTACATTAATGTCATCTTCTGGTTGTGCTGATGGCTGAAGACAAGCCTGGAGCTCCCAGACGCTTCTACCATCTCCCTGTCCTCCAAATGCACTGCGGACTCTTATGGATCCATAAGAAAAAAGGCATTCTTGTTACTTGTGACATGTGGCAGAAGGGGAGAGAGCATTGGGCTGTGTCATATCTGTCAGTAAGAGAAAGATAATGACCATACGATTTCACTCATTCATGGAAGTAAAGAAACATGTGAAAAAGCAAGAAAAAGGGACAGGCAATTAGACTCTAACTAGGCACACAAAATTTGGTGTTTGTTCTAGGCAGGCTAGTCAGAATCTCCGTTTCTCAAAGTGCATTAAATGGGACATTCAATGCAGGAAATGGGGCAGAACGGGAGGTAACGTGAGTTTCCACTGTGTTTGAAGGTGAATTGT
Source organism: Meles meles (assembly GCF_922984935.1). NCBI lineage: Eukaryota > Metazoa > Chordata > Mammalia > Carnivora > Mustelidae > Meles > Meles meles. The sequence goes on along the minus strand of NC_060088.1, from coordinate 19,934,210 downwards.
GATCTGGAATAGAGCCGCTTCTTATCTCTTAACATATCATTTTTAGCGTTTTGTGAAACACACACACACACACACTCTTAAAATAGTCCCACAGAAGTTAGGGAGCAAGTGAGGAATAGCACTCATGGAATCAAAATTCAGAGAAAATACCATAAAAAACAAAAGCTTAGAGAATAAAAGTAACAAACCATATAAACTGGAAAAGTTATCTCTTACCTATCAAGAATTAATTAATTAATTAATTAATTAATTAATCTATTAATTAAAACAACCTTATCTAAAATGGCCCTACACGGAAGTGTGCCAGAAAATCCAATACCGGAGAGAAAAGGATAAATTCCAAAACACATAAGCACTACCATGACAAGATCATGAGTCATACATATCTGACGTCTCTGGTAATGACTTTAGAAGTAGCTTTTGAGGCTTTGAATCCATCCTCCTACATATCCAAACAGAAAGCCAGGTTCAAGTCAATTCCCTGGTCCACAATTCGAGACATTTAATGGTAATGTCAGCTTTTCTCATCTATTCCCAAAATGTAGGAAGAGGGAAGCCTCTAATTGACAATGTCCAAGGACCCAATTCACATAAGGACCTTGTAGGAAACTAATTGCATACAATATTGATCAGTATGTTAATAAAACTAGAATTCATTTCTCTTCTCTTTCATTCTTCATCTCCATGTGAAACGACCTGTTTTGCTTTCTATTCATTATATTTTCTTGTATTCCGCAAGCCAGCCTTTCATCCATCCTACGTTTTTTGACATAGAGTTCCCTGATTTTTTAATTGCATATACCACCAAGTGCTCATCCTCATACAATGCAACAATATTTCCATACACAATAACCATTTCCCTCTTTATTGCAGGTCTTACAGTCCTGTAACCCTCTGCTTGGTCCCCAAAGTCCTGAGTCTGTCCTGGTGTGTCTCCCTCTCTGAGTTCTTCTCCTTCCATTTTCCCTTACTACTACTTATGTCCATGGTATTCCTCATGGGCCACATATGAGTGAATCCATAGGATATTTCCCTTGGTCTCCTTGCATTTTCACTTGGAAATCATCTTCTTTATCATCATCTTCATAATCATCATTTCAACTAGCCCATAAAAGGGTATCTCGGGTCCTTCCACGGTTATGCTAGAGTGGGCATGGCAAGCCATAGATGTTGGACATTCATTTTCATCTGAATAAAGAGAGTTACTCAACATGGCTCTCCCCATGAATATGGCATGTAGCATTAGCTAATGATGACAAGGAGTGCTGACCAGGGCTCTTTCTTTGGGGTAGCGATCATTCAGAATTTCACCCTCCATGAAGCACTGGCAAGAGTGTTTAAGGTAATGTCACGTAGACAGAGCCTTCATCCCTTAGGACTGGTGATTCAGGACACTAGCAGATAAGGCCAGGGACAACACAACCCATCCCTGCTTTAGCAATTTTCCTGGAATTGTGTCTTTCCTTCCCTTCTTCCTTCACTCACCTTCCAAGCTGACCGAGACCAAAGGCAGATCTTAACCCCAGAAACAATAGGGAAGAGAAGCTAAGAATGGAAGCTGTTACGAAAGGATATACAACCTCCCAGAGACCTAATGGTAGTCAAGAGGCCTCTCGGGGGATTGAGATCTCTAGAAATTTCAGTGGAAATAGCAACACCTTCTTCTCTCTGGAGAAATGTTGGTCTAAGGAATGGTATAGAGAACATCGTTTTCTTTTCTCTTTGTATAGAATGTGGAAGTGGGAAAGAAACAGAAAACACGACCTGAGTTCATGACAGGCTAACAGGGCTCTTTCTTGTTCCTTCCCATGTCTTTCTACTTAAAGGCATAGGACTCATATGTCATGGGAATGGGATTGCTGCTTCAGTGACGTCAGATTCTGTGATGGCACAAAACTCTGGTGTACTAGCAAGCACTCTTCACCAAATGAGACCTCATAACTTCACCTGGCTGGAGTAGATCTGAATCAGCCAGGAGTATAAAAACCACTCAAAACCGCTGGAGCCCCCTGGTGATTTCCCCCAGAGAGTTTGTGAATCGATTTGGGGTCACCTATTCCATGGCCGAATTTGTAGTCTTTGGCTGTGGCTGTCACCACCAACCCTCTCGACTCCTGAGAAGGGCAAGTATCCACAATTCCATCTTACGCATGTAAGGTCAAGAAAGAGTCAGGAGGACAAGCAGACTCACACGGGGATCTCCACGCCATACACATGTTCATGGTCCTCACACTCTATCAGGATGCTTCTGACCAGGAAAAACATCCCATGCCCTCCAATGGAAGTTCAGAGTTAACACCCGCATCCATAACAAAGACATGTCTGAGTCTCCAACAGTGAGGTCAAGAGTTCTTCTTGCATCTCCAGAAATCATGCCATAAATGCCTCCCAATTTTCGCAGCTGACCAAACATTAAAGGCAGACCCTACACACTAGAAGCTTAGACCCAGGACGGACTCAACTGTTTGGAGATCATAAGAGCAAGCACGGTGCACGTTGGAATACCACAAATCCCCATGTGAAGCCATCAGAAAAGGCTTTCGGTCCATTCAAGAATACAACCTGAATCTACAAAAGTTTTCTCTCTTCTCAGTATTCAAAACGTGCATTCTGTTATCTACCCTGAAAACTGTATCTTTATAAAGGCGAGCTCATGGAGTGCCCAAAGCCTGGCACTTGAGAGAATCTCAGGTATGTGTGACATGCCTACTGGGGTTGTGTTGTGGCTGTCCACTCTCCTGTGGGCTCATCCACAGCAGAGGTTCTCCTTGCCTTCCATTCAGCGTGTTTGGTGTCTGGGCCAAATATCGTGAGTTTAAGCTTTGGGGTCTGGTGTGCCTGTGAAACGTGACTTTCAACCCACTCCACAAAACTTAAGGCCTCCTAAATTCTGTGGCCACGTGAGAGGATATGGGCAGGGCTTTCCCATAGTCCAATGCAGGATTTCCTGTTCTCCTAGGACTAAGCAACATGGCCTGAAGATGGCAGTCCCAACAGTGTTCAAGGACTGGGAATTCGTGATATCAGATAGGGCAGCTAATGTCCTCACTGTCCTGCCTTTGGCCACATCTCAATCTTGATGCTGGCAGTCGTAGAGCCCAAGTATCTTTGGCGCCCATCGAGGCATCTCCACCAACACTGCCCATCACCAATGCACACAAAGAAATAATGATCTTACCACGGTGTCAACAGGTATTGTCTCTGATCATGGTTTCCAGGCTGTCTGCACCTGGTTGCTTGCTGGTGTCCTCTCCAGGAGAAACAAAGTATTCAATGGAGTCTATGACTTCAACGCATGCTGATCTGGATTCCCTAGGCCTCAAGACCCTTGGTTTGCAAGAACTCATGTCCTTCAGATACTCTCCTTCTCTCCGCCAACAGCTCTGGGTCAACATTCAAATTGTGGATTCTAAGTGTGCTTCTCTCCCCTGGGCCCTTGGCTTTGGCCATGGCTCCCTGCCCTCTGAAGCACCAACCATCAAATTCTCCCATAAGACCTGTCTACACACTTCTCCCATGGTCTCTGTGACTTTTTCTCTCTTTCGCTGTGGAGTGTGATTTCTAGAATTCAGGTCCATTTATGCCATGTTTCCATTGCTTTGGTCATCTTCTGGTTGTGTTGATGGTTGAAGACAAGCCAGGAGCTCCCAGATATTTCTAACATCTCCCTATCCTCCAAATGCACTGCGGATTCTTATGGAGCCATAAGCAAGAAGGCATTCTTGCTCCTTGTGACCTGTGGCAGAAAAGGAAATAGAATTGGGCTGTGTCATATCTGTCAGTCAAGAAAGACAATGACCATATGATTTCACTCACTCATGGAAGTAAAGAAACATGTGAAAAAGCAATAAAATGGGACAGGCAATTAGATTCTAACCAGGCACACAAAATTTGGTGTTTTTTCCGGGCAGGCTAGTCAGAATCTGGGTTTCTAAAAGTGGATGAAATGGGACATTCAATGCAGGAAATGTGGCCGAACTGGATGTAACGTGAGTTTCCACTGTGTTTGAAGGTGAATTGTGATCTGGAATAGAGCAGATTCATATCTCTCTAAATATCATTTTAAGCATTTTGTGAAACACACACACACACACACACACACACACTTAAAAGAGTCCCTCAGAAGTAAGGGAGCATGTGAGGAATAGCACTCATGGAAGCAAAATTCAGAGAAAATAGTGTAAAAACAAAAGGTTAGGGAATCAAAGTAACAAACCAGCCAAACTGGATAAGTTAACTCTTTACCGATCAAGGATTAATTAATTAATTAATTAATTAATTAATTAATTAAACAAACTTACCTAAAAGACCCCTCCACACAAGTATGCCAGCAAATCCAATACCGGAGAGAAAAGGATAAATTCCAAGACACATACGAACTACCATGACAAGATCATGAATCAAACATATCTGAAGTTTCAGATAATGACTTTTGAAACAGCATTTGAGGCTTTTGAAGCAGTCCTCAAACATCTCCCAACAAACAGAAAACCAGGTTCAAATCAATTCCCTGGTCAACAATTCGAGACATTTAAAATTAATGTCGGCTTTTCTCATCTATTCCCAAAATATAGGAAGAAGGAAGACTCTAATTTACAAAGTCCAAAGACCCAATTCACATAAGGGCCTTATAGGAAACCAATTGCATAGAATTTTAATCAGTAAGATAATAAAACTAGAATTCATTTCTCTTCTCTTTCTTTCTTCATATCTATGGGAAACGGCCATATTTGCTTTCTATTCACTATTATTTCTTATATTCGGCAAGCCAGCCTTTCATCCATCCTACATTTTTTGACATAGTGTTCCCTGATTCCTTAATTGCATATACCACCAAGTAGTCATCCTCATATAATGCCACACCACCTACCTACCCATTGTCCAGTTCCCTCTTTATGGCTTCTCTTATCTTCCTAAAACACTCAGCTTGGTCCTCAAAGTCCTAAGTCTTTCTTGGTGCGTCTCCCTGTGTGACTTCTTCTCCTTCCGTTTTCCCTTACTTCTACTCATGTCCATGGTGTTCCTCATGAGCCACATATGAGTGAACCCATAGGATGTATCCCTTGTTCTGCTTGCATTTTCATTTGGAAATCATCTTCTTTATTATCATCTTCATAATCATCTTTATCCACTAGCCCTTAAAAGGGTATCTCAGCACCTTCCACAGTGATGGTAGAGTGGGCATGGCATGCCATCAATGTTGTCCCATCATTTTCATCTGAATAAAGAGAGTTGCTAAACATGGCTCTCCCCATGACTATGGCATGTAACATTAACTAATGATGACAAGGAGTGCTGAGCATGGCTCTTTCATTTGGAGTAGAGATCATGCAGATTTTCACTCTCCATGAAGCCTTGGCAACAGTGTTTATGGTAATGTCAGGTAGACAGAGCCTTCACCCCTTAGGACTGGAAATTTGAGGCTTTTGAAGCAGTCCTCAAACATCCCCCAACACACAGAAAACCAGGTTCAAATCAATTCCCTGGTTAACAATTCGAGACATTTAAAGGTAATGTCGGCTTTTCTCATCTATTCCCAAAATATAGGAAAAAGGAAGCTAGTGCTTCAGACACTAGCAGATAAGGACTGGGACAGCACAACGCATCCCAGCCCTGGCAATTTTCCTGTAATTGTGACTTTCCTTCCCTTCTTCCTTCCCTCAACTTCCACACTGACCAAGCACCAAAGGCAAACCTTACACCCGAGAAACCACAGGGAACAGAAGCTAAGAATGGACCCTCTCACCCAAGGATATCCCACCTCCTTGAGACCTAAAGGTACCCAAGAGGCCTCGCTGTTGATGGAGATCTCAAGAAATTGCAGTGCAAATAGGAACACCTTGCTCTCTCTGGAGAAATGTTGGTCTAAAGAATGGTATAGAGAACATCATTTTATTTTCTCTTTGTATGAGAGTGGAAGTGGGAAAGAAACAGAAAAGAACACCTGAGTTCATGATCAGGCTAACAGGGCTCTTTCTTGTTCCTTCCCAGGTCTTTCTACTTAAAGCCATAGGACTCTTATGTCATGAGAATGGGATTGCTGTCAGTGCATTCAGCTTCTGTGATCTCACAGCTTCTGAGGTTCTAGCAACCACTCCTCACCAAACCACGCCTCATCACTTCACCTGGCTGGAGTAGTTCTGGGTCAACCCTGAATATCGAAATCACTCCAAACCGCTGGAGCCACTTGGGCATTTCCACAAGATAGTTTGTGGAGCGATTTGGGGTCACCTTCTCCTTGGCCGAATTTCTAGTCTGTGGCCGTGTCTGTCACCACCACCCATCTGGACTCCTTCGAAGGGCAAGAATACACAATTCCATCTTACCCACATAAGGTCAAGAAAGAGTCAGGAGTACTAGCAGCCTCACACGGGGAAATCCACGCCATACACATGGTCTTGGTCCTCACACCCTATCAAGATGCTTCTCACCAGGATAAGCGTCCAAAGCTCAGAGTTAACACCCGCAACCATACCAAAGTCATATCTGGAGACTTCAACAATGAGGACAAGAGTTCTTCTTGCATGTCCAGAATTCGGCCAAAAATGCCTCCCAATTTTCCCAGCTGACCAAACATTAAATGCAGACGCTACACCATATAACCTGAGGCCCAGGACGGACTCATCTGTTTGGAGCTCACAGAAGCAAGCACGGTACATGTTGGAAGAGAACCAATCCCCATGTGAAGCCATCAGAAAAGGCTTTTGGGCCAGTTTCAGGAATACAACGTGAATCTACAAAATTTCTCTGTCTTCTCTGTATTCAAAACGCACATTCTGTTATCTAACCTGAAGATAACTTCTTTAGGAAGAAGATCTCATGGAGTGGCCAAGGCCTGGCACTTGAGAGTGTCTCAGGTGTGGGTTATATGCCCTCTGGGGTTGTGTTCTGGCTGTCCACTCTTCTGTGGGCTCCTCCTCTCTAGAGGATATCCTTGCCTTCCATTCAGATTTTGTGGTGTCTGGGCCAAACTGGTTGAATTTAAGCTTCGTGGGTCTGGTGTGCCTGTGAAACGTGATTTTTAGCCCACTCCACAAAACTTAAGGCCTGCTGAATTCTGTGGCCAAGTGAGAGGATATGGGTGTGGCATTCTTCTAGTCCCCTGTAGGATTTTCTGTTCTCCTGGGACTAAGCATCGTGGCCTGAAGAAGGCAGTCCCAACAGTGTGCCAGGTTTGGGAATCTGTGATTGTAGGTAGGGCAGCTAATATCTTCGCCGAACTGCCTGTGGCAACTTCTCAGTCTTGATGCTGGCGGTCATAGATTAGAAGTATCTTGGGCTCCCATCGAGGCATCTCCACCAATAATGCCGATCACGAATGCACACAAATTAATAATAAACTTACCATGGTGTCAACAGCTATTGTCTCTGATCATGATTTCCAGGCTGTCTGCTTGCTGGTGTCCTCGCCAGGAGATACACAGTGTTGTCTGGAGTCTATGTCTGCAAAGCATGCTGATCTGGAGTCCCCAGGCCTCAAGATCCTTGTTTTGCAAGAACTCATGTCATTCAGACTCTCTCCTTTTCTCCGCCAACAGCTATGGGTCAACAATCAAATTGTGGATTCTAAGTGGGGCTTCTCTCTCCTGGGCTTTTGTCTTTGTCCATGGCTCCCTGCCCTCTGAATAACCACCCAGCCAATTCTCCAATAAGCCCTGTCTACACCGTTCTCCCATGGTCTCTGTGACTTTTTCTCTCTTTCGCTGTGGAGTGTGATTTCTAGGTTTAACATCCATTTATGCCATGTTTCCTTTGATGTGGTCATCTTCTCATTGTGCTGATGGCTGAAGACAGGCCTGGAGCTCCCAGACACTTCTACCATCTCCCTATCATCCAAATGCACTGCGGACTCTTATAGATCCATAAGAAAGAAGGCATTCTTGCTCCTTGTGACATGTGGTGGAAAGGGAAATAGCATTGGGCTGTTTGTATCTGTCAGTCACAGAAAGACAACTACTTATGATTTCAATCATCCATGGAAGTAAAGAAACATGTGAAAAAGGAAGAAAAAGGGACAGGCAATTAGACTCTAACCCGGCACACAAAACTTGGTGTTTGTTCCAGGCAGGCTATTCAGAATCCTCGTTTCTAAAAGTGGATCAAATGGGACATTCAATGCAGGAAATTTGGCCGAATGGGATGTAATGTAAGTTACCACTGTGTTTGAAGTTGAATTGTGATCAGGAATAGAGCAGTTTCCTATCTCTAAAAATATCATTTGTTACCGTTTTGTGAAAAACACACACACACAAATACACACACACACACACACACACACACACACACACACACACTTAGTTAAATGAGTCCCAGAGAAGTTAGGCAGCAAGTGAGGAATAGCACTCATGGAAGCAAAATTCAGAGAAAATACCATAAAAAACAAAAGCTTAGAGAATCAAAGTAACAAACCGTCCAAACTGGATGAGTTAACTCCTTACCTATCAAGAATTAATTAATTAATCGACCTAACCTAAAAGACCCCTACACACAAATCTGCCAACAAATCCACTTCCGGAGAGAAAAGGATAAATTCCAAGACACATACACACTACCATGACAAGATCATAAGTCATACATATCTGACGTCTCAGGTAATGACTTTTGAAGCAGCTTTTGAGGCTTTTGAAGCAGTCCTCAAACATATCACAACACACAGAAAGCCAGGTTCAAATCAATTCCCTTTTCCACAATTTGAGACATTTAATGATGATGTCGGCTTTTCTCATCTATTCCCAAAATGTAGGAAGACGGAAGACTCTAACTGACAATGTCCAAAGACCCAATTCACATAAGGACCTTATAGGAAAACAATTGCATACAATTTTAATCAGTAAGATAATAAAACTCGAATTCATTTCTCTTCTCTTTCTTTCTTCATCTCCAAGTGAAACGACCTGTTTTGTTTCTATTCATTATTTTTTTCTTGTATTCGGCAAGCCAGCCTTTCACCCATCCTATGTTTTTTGACGTAGTATTCCCTGACTCATTAAATGCATATACCACCAGGTACTCATCCTTATATAATGCCACACCACCTCCATACCCATTAACCAGTTCCCTCTTTATGGCAGGTCTTATCCTCCTGTAACCCTCAGCTTGGTCCCCCAGTCCTGAGTCTCTCCTGGTGCGTTTCCCTGTCTGACTTCTTCTAATTCTGTTTTCCCTTACTATTATTCATGTCCATGGTATTCCTCATGGGCCACATAGGAGTGAGCCCATAGGATATTTCCTTTGGTCTACTTGCATTTTCATTTGGAAATCATCTTCTTTATCATCGTCATCATAATCATATTTTTCCACTCCTTCCCGAGTAATACTAGTGTGGGCATGGAAGGCCATGAATGTTGGCCGTTCATTTTCATCTGAATAAAGAGAGTTGCTTAACATGGCTCTCCCCTTGACTATGGCATGTAGCTTTAAATAATGAGGACAAGGAGTGCTGACCAGGGCTCCTTTTTTAAGGGTAGCGATCATGCAGCTTTCCACTCTCCATGAAGCCTTTGCAACGGTGTCTAAGATAATGTCAGGTAGACAGAGCCTTCATCCCTTAGGACTGGTGATTCAGGACGCTAGCAGATAGGGACATGGACAGCACAACGTATCCCTGCCCTGGCAATTTTCCTGGAATTGTGACTTTCCTTACCTTTTTCCTTCCCTCACCTTCCAAGCTGTGCAAGCACCAAAGGCAGACCTTACACCGGAGAAAGCATGGGGAACTGAAGCTAAGGATGGAAACTCTTCCAAAAGGATATCAAAATTCCCAGAGACCTAATTGTAGCCAAGAGGCCTAGCTGTTGATTGAGACCTCTAGAAGTTGCAGTGGAAATAGGAACACCTTGCTCTCCTGGAGAAGTGTTGGCCTAAAGAATGGTATATAGAACATTGTTTTCATTTCTCTTTGAATAGAACGTGGAAGTGGGAAAGAAACACAAAAGACACCTGAGTTCATGATCAGGCTAACAGCCACTTTTCGGTCTTACCCAGGGCTTCCTACCTAAAGATTTAATTTCTAGTGTTGGGCCAGGACTGTCACCACCACCCCTCTGGACTCCGGAGAAGGGCAAGATTCCACAATTCCATCTTACCCACGTAAGGTCAAGAAAGAGTCAGGAGTACAAGCAGCATCACACAGGGAATTCCACGCCAGATTCTTGGGCTCTACGACCGCCAGCATCAAGACTGAGAAGTGGCCACAGGCAGGACGGTGAGCACATTAGCTTCCCAACCAGCAATCACGGATTCACAAACATGGAACACTGTTGGGACTTCCTTCTTCAGGCCACGTTGCTTAGTCCCAGGAGAACAGGAAATCCTGCAGGGGACTAGAAGAAAGCGCTGCCCACATCCTATCACGTGTCCACAGAATTCAGCAGGCCTTAAGTTTTGGGGAGGGGGTTGAAAGTCAATTTTCACAGGCACACCAGTCCCACGAAGCTTAACCTCACCATTCTTGGCCCAGACACCAAATACTGAATGGAAGACAAGGAGAGACTCTGCAGAGGCCGAGCCCACAGAAGAGTGGACAGCCACAACACCACCCCAGAGGGCATGTCACACACACCTGAGACTCTCTCAAGTATCAGCCCTAGGGCACTCCATGAGCTCTTCTTTCTAAAACAATTATCTTCAGGGTAGATAACAAAAAGCGAGTTTCGAATACAGAGAAGACAGAGACTTTTACAGATTCACGTTGTATTCCTGAAACAGGCCCGATAGCCTTTTCCAATGGCTTCACATGGAGATTGGTTCTCTTCCAACATGCTCCGTGCTTGCTCCTGTTTGCTCCAAACAGATGAGTCCGTCTTGGGCCTAAGCTTCTAGGGTGTAGCATCAGCTTAAATGATTGGTCAGCTGGGAAATTTGGAAGGCAATTATGCAACGATTTCTGGAGATGCGAGAAGAACTCTTATCCTCAATGTTGAAGACCCCAGACATGTCTTTGGGATGGTTGCGGGTGTCAACTCTGAGCTTTCCTCGGAAGGCGGGGGGGGGGGCGCTTTTCCTCGTCAGAAGCATCCTGATAGGGTGTGAGGACCATGCACATGTGTATGGCTTGGAGTTCCTCGTTTGAGGCTGCTTTTACTCCTGACTCTTTCATGACCTTATGTGGGGAAGATGGAAATTTGGATTCTTACCATTTTCAGCACTCAAGAGGTGTTGTGGAGGAACTCATGGCCAAAGACTACAAATTCGGCCATGGAGAAAGTGACCCCAAATCGCTTCACAAACTCTCTTGGCAAAATACCCAGGCGCCTCCAGTGGTTTGGAGTGATTTTGATACTCCTGGCAGACCCAGTACTACTCCAGCCAGGTAATGTGTTGAGGTGTGCTTTGATGAGGACCCTTTTCTAGGACCTCAGAACTTTGTGACGTCAAAGAAGATGACTTCACGGAAGCAGCAAACACATTCTATGACATATGAGTCTTAAGGCTTTAAGTAGAAAGATATGGGAAGGAACATGAAAGAGCCCTGTTAGCCTGATCATGAACTCAAATGTTCTTTTGTTTCCTTCCCACTTCCACGTTTTATACAAAGAGAAAAGAAAATGATACACCGTATACCATTCTTTAGACCAACTTTTGTCCAGAGAGAGCAAGGTGTTCCTATTTTCACTGCAATTTCTGGAGATCTCAATCAACAGCGAGGCCTCTTGGCTACCATTCAGTCTCCGGGAGTTTGGATATCCTTGGGTGAGATGGTCCATTCTTATCTTCTGTTCCCTATGGTTTCATGGGTGTAAGGTCTGCCTTTGTTGCTTGGTCATCTTGGAAGTTGAGGGAAAGAAGAAGTGAAGGAAATTCACAATTCCAGGAAAATTGCCAGGGCAGGGATGCGTTGTGCTGTCCATGTCCTTATCTGCCAGTTACATGAAACACCAGTCCCAAGGGATGAAGGCTGTCTACCTGACATTACATTAAACACCATTGCGAAGGCTTCATGGACAGTGAAACTGCATGATCGCTACCCCAAAAGAAAGAGCCCTGGTCAGCACTCCTTCTCATCATTAGTTAATGCTACATGCCATAGACATGGGGAGAGCCATGTTGAGCAACTCTCTTTATTCAGATGAAAATGAATGGCCAACATCGATGGCCTGCCATGCCCAATCTAGCATCACTGTGGAAGGAGCCGAGATACACTTTTAAGGGCTAGTGGATAAAGATGATTATGAAGATGATAACAAAGAAGATGATATCCAAATGAAAATGCAAGCAGACCAAGGGATATATCCTATGGTTTCACTCCTATGTTTCCCATGATATATACCATGGACATGAGTATTATTAAGGGAAAACGGAAGGAGAAGAAGTCAGATAGGGAGTCGCACCAGGAGAGACTCAGGCCTTTGGGGACCAAGGTGAGGGTTACAGGATGATAAAACATGACATAAAAAGGGAACGGGATAATGGGTATGGAGTTGCTGTGGCATTATATGAGGATGAGTACTAATTGGTATATGCAATTAAAGAATCAGGGAACACCATGTCAAAAAACGTAGGATGGATGAAAGGCTGGCTTGCCGAATATCAGAAAAAAATAGTGAATAGAAAGCAAAACAGGTCGTTTCACACGGAGATGAAGAAAGAAAGAGAAGAGAAATGAATTGTAATTTTATTATCTTACTAATTAAAATGGTATGCCATTGGTTTTCTATAAGTCCTTATGTGAATTGGGTCTTTGGACATTGTAAATTTGAGTTGTCCCTCTTCCTACATTTGGGAATAGATGAGAAAACCCGACATTACCATTAAATGTCTTGAATTGTCGACCAGGGTAGTGATTTAAACCTGGCTTTCTGTGTGTTGGGAGATGTTTGAGGACTGCTTCAAAAGCATCAAATGCTGCTTCAAAAGTCATTACCTGCAATGTCAGATATGTATGATTCATGATCTTGTCATGGTAGTGCGTATGGGTCTTGGAATTTATCCTTTTCTCTCTGATATTGGATTTGCTGGCAGACTTGTGTGTAGGGGTCTTTTAGGTAAGGTTGCATAATTAATTAATTAATTTATTAGTTAATTAATTAATTAATGATAGGTAAGGAGTTAACTTATCCAGTTTGGACGGTTTGTTACATTGAATCTCTAAGCTTTTGTTCTTATGGTACTTTCTCAGTATTTTGCTTCCATGAGTACTATTCCTCACTTCTCCCTAACTTCTGTGGGACACTTTAAAGTGTGTGTGTGTGTGTGTGTGTGTGTGTGTGTGTTTCAGAAAATGCTGAAAATGATATTTTAAGAGATATGCAGCTGCTCTATTCCAGATCACAATTTACCTTCAAACACAGTGGAAACTCACGTTACATCCACTTCAGCCACATTTCCTGCACTGAATGTCCCATTTGGTCCACTTTTAGAAAGGCAGATTCTGACTAGACTGCCTGGAACAAACACCAAATTTTGTGTGCCTCATTAGAGTCTCGTTGCCTGTCCCCTTTTCTTGGTTTTTCACCGGATTCTTTACTTCCATGAGTGAGTGAAATCGTATGATAGTGGTCTTTCTGTGACTAACAGATATGACAAAGGCCAATGCTCTCTCTCTTTCTGCCACGTGTCACAAGGAGCAAGAATGCCTTCTTGCTTATGGCTCCATAGGAGTCCGCAGGGCATCTGGAGGACAGGCAGACTCTAGAAGTGTCTGGGAGATCTAGGCTTGTCTTCAGCCATCAGCACAACCAGAAGATGACCACATCAATGGAAACATGGCATAAATGGACCTGGAGCCCAGAAATCACACTCCAGAGCGAAAGAGAGAAGAAGTCACAGAGACCATGGGAGAATTGTGTAGACAGGGCTTATGGGAGAATTGGACGGTTGGTGCTTCAGAGGACAGGGAGCCAGGGCCAAAGACAAGAAAGCCCAGGGGAGAGGAGCACCTTAGAACCCACAATTTGAATGTTGACCCATAGGTGTTGGCGGAGAAAAGGAGAGTGTCTGAATGACACGAGTTCTTGCAACCTAAGGGTCTTGAGGCCAGGGGATTCCAGATCAGCATGCTTTGCAGACATAGACTCCAGAGAACACTGTGTATCTCCTGGAGAGGACACCAGCAAGCCACCAAGTACAGACAGCCTGAAACGGTGATCAGAGACAATACCTGTTTACACCGTGGTAAGATTATTATTTCTTTGTGTGAATTCGTGATGGGCAGTGTTCGTGGAGATGCCTCGATGGGCGCCAAAGATACTTGGGCTCTACGACCGCCGGCATCAAGACTGAGAAGTGGTCACAGGCAGGACGGTGAGCATATTAGCTGCCAAACCTGCAGTCACGGAATCCCAAACCTGGAACACTCTTGGGACTGCCTTCTTCAGGCCACGTAGCTTAGTCCCAGGAAGACAGAAAATTCTGTAGGGGACTAGAAGAAAGCCCTGCCCACATACTCTCACCTGGCCACAGAGTTTAGCAGGCCTTAAGTTTTGTGGAGTGGGTTTAAGTTCACGTTTCACAGGCACACCGGACCCACGAAGCTTAAACTCATCATATTTGGCCCAGACACCACACACTCTGAATGGAAGGCAAGGAGAGCCTCTGCAGACCACGAGCCCACAGGAGAGTGGACAGCCACAACACAACACGAGAGGGCATGTCACACACACCTGAGACTCTCTCAAGTGCCAGCCCTTGGGCACTCCATGAGCTCTTCTTCCTAAAGAAATTATCTTCAGGGTAGATAACAGAATGCCCATTTCGAATACAGAGAAGACAGAGCTTTTGTTGATTCATGTTGTATTCCTGAAAATGGCCCAAAAGCCTGTTCCGATGGCTTCACGTGGGGAATGGTTCCCTTCCAACATGCTCCGTGCTTGCTCCCGTGAGTTCCAAACAGATGAGTCCGTCCTGGGCCTAAGCTTCTAGGGTGTAGGGTCTGCCTTTAATATTTGGTCAGGTGGGAAATTTGGGAGGCATTTATGGCTCGGTTTCTGGAGATGCAAGAAGAACTCGTGTCCTCACAGTTGAAGACTCCAGAAATGTCTTTGGTAGGGTTGGGGGTGTTAACTCTGATCTTCCCTCTTAGGGTTGGGGGTGCTTTTCCTGGACAGAAGCGTCCTGATAAGGTGTGAGGACCATGAACATGTGTATGGGGTGGAGTTCCCCGTGTGAGGCTGCTTGTACTCCTGACTCTTTCTTGACCTTACGTGGGTAAGATGGAATTGTGGATTCTTGCCCTTCCCCAGAGTCCAGGGGGGTGGTGGTGACAGTCACGTCCAAAGACTACAAATTCGGCCATGGAGAAGCTGACCCCAAATCGCTTCACAAACTGAATTGGTGAAATACCCAGGCAGCTCCAGCGGTTTGGAATGATTTTGATACTCCTGCTGACCCAGAACTACTCCAGCCAGGTGAAGGAATGAGGCGTGGTTTGGTGAGGAGTGGTTGCTAGGACCTCAGAGTTTTGTGACATCACACAAGCTGACTGCACTGAAGCAGCAATCCCATTCCCATGACATATGAGTAATATGGCTTTAAGTAGAAAGACCTGGGATGGAACAAGAAAGAGCCCTGTTAGCCTGATCATGAACTCAAGTGGTCCTTTCTGTTTCTTTCACACTTCCTCTTTCTATACAAAGAGAAAAGAAAACGATGTTCTGTCTTCCATTCTTTAGATCAACATTTCTCCAGAGAGAGCAAGGTGTTCCTATTTGCACTGTAATTTCTAGAGATCTCCATCTACAGCGCAGCCTCTTGGTTACTGTTAGGTCGCTGGGACGTTGGATATCCTTGGGTGAAAGGGTCCATTCTTAGCTTCTGTTCTCTATGGTTTCTCAGGTGTAAAGTATGCCTTTGGTGCTTGGTCAGCTTGGAAAGTGATGGAAAGAAGAAGGCTAGGAAAATCACCATTCCAGGAAAATTGCCAGGGCTGGGATGCATTGTGCTCACCGTGTCCTTATCTGCTATTGTCCTGCAACAGCAGTCCTAAAGGATGAAGTCTTGTCGACCTGTCTTTACCTTAAACAGCATTGCAAAGGCTTCATGGAGAGTGAAATTCTGCATGATCGCTACCCCGAAAGAAAGAGCCCTGGGAAGCACACCTTGTCATCATTAGTTAATGCTACATGCCATAGTCATGGGGAGAGCCATGTTGAGCAACTCTCCTTATTCTGATGGAAATGAACGGCGAACATCCATGGCCTGCCATGCCCACTCTAGCATCACTGTGGAAGGAGCCGAGATACCCATTTAAGGGCTAGTGGATAAAGATGATTATGAAGATGATGATAAAGAGGATGATTTCCAAATGAAAATGAAAGCCGACCAAGGGAAATATCCTATGGCTTCACTCCTATGTGGCCCATGAGCAATATCATGGACATGAGTAGTAGTAAGGGAAAATGGAAGGAGAAGAATTCAGACAGGGAATCACACCAGGAGGGACTCAGATTTTGGGGACCAAGCTGAGGGTTACAGGAGGATAGGTCCTGCCATAAAGAGGGAACTGGTTAATGGTTATGGAGGTGGTGTGGCATTATATGAGGATGAGTACTTGGTGATATATGCATTTAAAGAATCAGGGAACACTATGCCACAAAACGTAGGATGGATGAAAGTCTGGCTTGCCGAATATCAGAAAAAAATAGTGAATAGAAAGCAAAGCAGGCCGTTTCACTTGGAGATGAAGAAAGAAAGAGAAGAGAAATGAATTCTAGTTTTATTATCTTACTGATTAAAATGGTATGCAATTGGTTTCCTATAAGGTCCTTATCTGAATTGGGTCTTTGGGCATTGTCAATTAGAGTCTTTCCTCTTCCTACATTTTGGGAATAGATGAGAAAAGCCGACATTACCATTAAATGTCTCGAATTGTGGACCAGGGAATTGATTTGAACCTGGCTTTCTGTGTGTTGGGAGATGTTTGATTTCTGCTTCAAAAGCTTTCATCAACACCTAAGACGTCAGATATGTATGACTCCTAATCTTGTCATGGTAGTGCGTATGTGTCTTGGAATTTATCCTTTTGTCTCTGGTATTGGATTTTCTGGCAGAGTTGTGTATAGGTGTCTTTAGGTATGGTTTCTTTATGAATGAATGAATTAATTAATTAATTCATTCATTAATTCTTGATAGGTAAGGAGTTAACGTATCAAGATTGCACGCTTCGATACTTTGAGTGTCTCAGTTTTGTTTTTTATGGTACTTTGTCTGAGTTTTGCTTCCATGAGTCCTATTGCTACCTAACTTCTGTGGGACTCTTTTAAGCGTGTGTGTGTGTGTGTGTGTTTCACAAAACGCAAAAAGTGATATTTTAGGAGATATTAAGCTGCTCTATTCCAGATCACATTTCACCTTCAAACACTGTGGAAACTCACGTTGCATCCGTTTGGCCACATTCCCTGCATTGAATGTCCCTTTTGATCCACTTTTAGAAAGGCAGATTCTGACTAGGCTGCCTGGAACAAACACCAAATTTTGTGTGCCTTTTTGGAGTCTAATTGCCTGTCCCTTTTTCTTGCTTTTCCACATGTTTTTTACTCCCATGAGTGAGTAAAACCATATGGTAGTTGTCTTTCTGTGACTGACAGATATGACACAGCCCAATCCTCTCTCCCTTTCCGCTGCATGTCACAAGGAGCAAGAATGCCTTCTTGCTTATGGCTCCATAGGAGTCCACAGTGCTTCTGGAGGACAGGGAGACTCTAGAAGTGTCTGGGAGCTCCAGGCTTGTCTTCAGCCATCAGCACAACCAGAAGATGACCACATCAATGGAAATATGGCATAAATGGACCTGAAGCCTAGAAATCACACTCCAGAGCGAAAAAGAGAAGAAGTCACAGAGACCATGGGAGAATTGTGTAGACAGGGCTTATGGGAGAATTGGACGGTTGGTGCTTCAGAGGGCAGGGAGCCAGGGCCAAAGACAAGAAAGCCCAGGGGAGCGGAGCACCTTAGAACCCACAATTTGAATGTTGACCCATAGGTGATGGCGGAGAAAAGGAAAGTGTCTGAATGACACGAGTTCTTGCAACCTAAGGGTCTTGAGGCCAGGGGATTCCAGATCAGCATGCTTTGCAGACATAGACTCCAGAGAACACTGTGTATCTCCTGGAGAGGACACCAGCAAGCCACCAAGTACAGACAGCCTGAAACGGTGATCAGAGACAATACCTGTTTACACCGTGGTAAGATTATTATTTCATTGTGTGTATTCTTGATGGGCAGTGTTCGTGGAGATGCCTCGATGGGCGCCAAAGATACTTGGGCTCTACGACCGCCAGCATCACGACTGAGATGTGGCCACAGGCAGGACGGTGAGCACATTAGCTGCCCAACCTGCAATCACGGAATCCCAAACCTGGAACACTCTTGGGACTGCCTTCTTCAGGCCATGTTGCTTAGTCCCAGGAGAACAGAAAATTCTGCAGGGGACTAGAAGAAAGCCTTGCCCACATCCTCTCACCTGGCCACAGTGTTCAGCAGGCCTTAAGTTTTGTGGAGTGGGTTTAAGTTCACGTTTCACAGGCACACCAGACCCTCGAAGCTTGAACTAACGATATTTGGCCCAGACACCAAACACTCTGAATGGAAGGCAAGGAGGGCCTCTGCAGAGGACGAGCCCAACGGAGAGTGGACAGTCACAACAGAAGCCCAGAAGGCATGTCACACACACCTGAGACTCTCTCAAGTGCCAGCTCTTGGGCACTCCATGAGCTATTCTTCCTAAAGAAATTATCTTCTGGTTAGATAACAGAATGTGCATTTCAAATACAGAGAAGACAGAGAACTTTTGTAGACTCACGTTGTATTCCTGAATATGGCCCAAATGTCTTTTCCCATGGCTTCACATGGGGATTGGTTCTCTTCCAATATGCTCTGTGATTGCTCCTGTTAGCTCCAAAAGATGAGTCAGTCCTGGGCCTAAGTTTCTTGGTGGTAGGTTCTGCCTTTAATGTTTGTTGAGCTGAGAAAATTCGGAGGTATTTATGGCACTATTCCTGGAGATGTAAGAAGAACTCGTGTCCTCACTGTTGAAGTCTCGAGACATGTGTTTGGTATGGATGCGGGTGTTAACTCTGATCTTTCCTCGGAGGCTGGGGTGTGGTTTTCCTGGTCAGAAGCATCCTAGTTGGGTGTGACAGCCATGAACATGTTTTTGCACCCATCGAGGCATCTCCACCAACACTTCCCATCATGAATGTACACAAAGATATAATAATCTTACCACGGGGTCAATAGGTATTGTCTCTGATCATTTTTTCCAGTCTGCCTGCACATGGTTGCTTGCTGGTGTCCTCTCCAGGAGATACACAGTGTTCTCTGGAGTCTATGTCTGTAAAGCATGCTGATCTGGAATCCCCGGGCCTCAAGACCCTTTCGTTGCAATTACTCATGTCATTCAGACACTCTCCATTTCTCCGCCAACAGCTATGCGTCAACATTTAAATTGTGGGTTCTAAGTGTGCTCCTCTCCCCTGGGCCTTTGTCTTTGACCATGGCTCTCTGCCCTCTGAAGCACAAATCGTCCAATTCTCCCATAAGCTCTCTCTACACCCTTCTCCCATGGTCTCTGTGAGTTCTCTCTTTCGCTCTGGAGTGTGATTTCTAGGCTTCAGGTCCATTTATGCCATGTTTACATTGATGTGGACATCTTCTTGTTGTGCTGTTGGCTGAAGACAAGCCTGGAGCTCCCAGAAATTTCTACCATCTCCCTGAACTCCAAATTCATTGTGGACTTTTATGGAGCCATAAGCAAAAGGCATTTTTGCTCCTTGTGAAATGTCGCAGAAAAGGAGAGGCCATTGGGCTCTGTCATATCTTTCAGTCACAGAAAGGCCATTACCATACGATTTCACTCACTCATGGAAGTAAAGTAACATGTGAAAAAGCAAGAAAAAAGGATAGGCAATGAGAATCTAACGAGGCACACCAAACTTGGAGTTTTTTTTTTGTTTTTTTTTTCCCTTTTTATTAATTTTTTCAGCGTAACAGTATTCATTCTTTTTGCACAACACCCAGTGCTCCATGCAAAACGTGCCCTCCCCATCACCCACCACCTGTTCCCCCAACCTCCCACCCCTGACCCTTCAAAACCCTCAGGTTGTTTTTCAGAGTCCATAGTCTCTTATGGTTCGCCTCCCCTCCCCAATGTCCATAGCCCGCTCCTGGGATTGGGAGGGAGACAAACCATAAATGACTCTTAATCTCACAAAACAAACTGGGGGTTGCTGGGCCAAATTTGGAGTTTTAACCAGGCAGGCTAGTCAGAATCTGCGTTTCTAAAAGCGGATCAAATGGGACATTCAATGTAGCAAATGTGGCCGAATGGGAGGTAACGTGAGTCTCCACTGTGTTTGAAGGTGAATTGTGATCTGGAATAGAGTCGCTTCATATCTCTTAACATATCATTTTTAGCGTTTTGTGAAATACACACACACACACACACACACACACACACACACACACACACACACACACACTTAAAATAGTCCCAAAGAAGTTAGGGAGCAAATGATGAATATCACTCATGGCAGCAAAATTCAGGGAAAATACAATAAAAACCAAAACCCTAGAGAATCAATATAACAAGCCATGAAAACTGGATAAGATAAATCCTTATGTCTCAATAATTAATTACTTAATTATTAGTTAATTAAACAACTTTACCTAAAAGACCCCTCCACACAAGTATGCCAGCAAATCCAATACCGCAAAGAAAAGGAAAAATTCCAAGACCCATACGCACTACCATGACAAGATCATGAGTCATAAATATCTGACGTCTCAGGTAATGATGAAAGATTTTGAAGCAGTCCTCAAACATCTCCCAACACACAGAAATCCAGGTAAAAATCAATTCCCTGCTCCACAATTCGAAACATTTAATGGTAATGTCGGCTTTTCTAATCTATTCCCAAAAGGTAGGAAGAGGGAAGACTCTAATTACCAATGTCCAAAGAAACAATTCAGATAAGGGCCTTATAGGAAACCAATTGCATACCATTTTAATCAATAAGATAATAAAACTTGAATTCATTTCTCTTTTCTTTCTGTCTTCATCTCCATGTGAATCGGTCTGTTTTGCTTTATATTCACTATTTTTTCTTATATTCGGTAAACCAGCCTTTCATCCATCCTACATTTTTTGACATAGTGTTCCCTGTTTCGTTAATTGCATATACCACCAAGTGCTCTACCTCATATAATACCACAACACCTGAATACCCATTAACCAGTTCCCTCTTCATGGCATGACTTATCTTCCTGTAACCCTCAGCTTGGTCCCCAATGTCCTGAGTCTCTCCTGGTGCATCTCCCTCTCTGACTTCTTCTCCTTCCGTTTTCCCTTACTAATACTCATGTCCATGGTATTCCTCATGGGCCACATATCAGGGAAGCCATAGGATATTTCCCTTGGTCTGCTTCCACTTTCATTTGGAAATCATCTTCTTTATCATCATCTTCATAATCATCTTTACCCACTAGCCCTTAAAAGGGTATCTCGGCTCCTTCCACGGTGATGCTAGAGTGGGCATGGCAGGACATCGATGTTGGCCGTTCATATTCCTCTGAATAAAGAGAGTTGCTCAACTAGCCTTTCTCTATTACTATAGCATGTAGCATTAACTAATTAACTAATGATGACAAGGAGTGCTGCCCAGGCCTCTTTCTTTCTGTGAATCACCCGGTTTACACACTTCACAGCACTCATGATAGCACATACCCTCCCCAATGTCCATAGCCCCCCCTTCTCCCAATCCCACCTCCCCCAAGAAACCCCCAGTTTGTTTTGTGAGATTAAGAGTCATTTACCCTTTGTCTCCCTCCCAAACCCATCTTGTTTCATTTATTCTTCTCCTATCCCCCTAACCCCCCATGTTGCTTCTCCATGTCCTCATATCAGGGAGATCATATGATAGTTTTCTTTCTTTGATTGACAAGAGTATCACTAAGCATGATACTCTCTAGTTCCATCCACATCGTCACAAATGGCAAGATTTCATTTCCTTTGATGGCTGCATAGTATTCCATTGTGTATATATACCACATCTTCTTTATCCATGCATCTGTTGATGGACATCTAGGTTCTTTCCATAGTTTGGCTATTGTAGACATTGCTGCTATAAACATTCGGGTACACGTGCCCCTTCGGATCACTATGTTTGTATCTTTAGGGTAAAACCCAGCAGTGCAATTGCTGGGTCATAGGGTAGTTCTATTTTCAACATTTTGAGGAACCTCCATGCTGTTTTCCAGAGTGGTTGCACCAGCTTGTATTCCCACCAAGAGTGGAGAAGTGTTCCCCTTTCTCCACATCCTCGCCAGAATCTGTCATTTCCTGACTTGTTAATTTTAGCCATTCTGACTGGTGTGAGGTGATATCTCATTGTGGTTTTGATTTGAATTTCCCTGATGCCGAGTGACGTGGAGCACTTTTACATGTGCCTGTTGGCCATCTGGATGTCTTCTTTGCAGAAATGTCTGTTCAAGTCCTCTGCCCATTTCTTGATTGGATTGTTTGTTCTTTGGGTGTTGAGTTTGCTAAGTTCCATATAGATTTTGGACACTAGCCCTTTATCTGATATGTCGTTTGCAAATATCTTCTCCCATTCTGTCAGTTGTCTTTTGGTTTTGTGAACTGTTTCCTTTGCTGGGCAAAAGCTTTTGATCTTGATGAAGTCCCAATAGTTCATTTTGCCTTTGCTTCCCTTGCCTTTGCCGTTGTTCCTAGGAAGATGTTGCTATGGCTGAGGTCAAAGAGGTTGCTGCCTGCATTCTCCTCAAGGATTTTGATGGATTACTTTCTCACATTGAGGTCCTTCATCCATTTGGAGTCTATTTTCGTGTGTCGTGTACGGAAGTGGTCCAATTTCATTTTTCTGCATGTGGCTGTCCAATTTTCCCAGCACCAATTATTGAAGAGGCTGTCTTTTTTCCATTGGACATTCTTTCCTGCTTTGTCGAAGATGAGTTGACCATAGAGTTGAGGATCTATTTCTGGGGTGTATTCTGTTCCATTGATCTATATGTCTGTTTTTGTGCCAGTACCAAGCTGTCTTTATGATGAAGGCTTTGTAATAGAGCTTGAAGTCCAGAATTGTGATGCCACCAACTTTGGCTTTCTTTTTCAATATTCCTTTGTCTATTGGAGGTCTTTTCTGGTTCCATATAAATTTGAGGATTATTTGTTCCATTTCTTTGAAAAAAATGGATGGTATTTTGATAGGGATTGCATTAAATGTGTAGAGTGCTTTAGATAGCATAGACATTTTCACAATATTTATTCTTCTAATCCAGGAACATGGAACATTTTTCCATTTTTTTGTGTCTTCCTCAATTTCTTTCATGAGTAATTTATAGTTTCCTGCGTATAGATCCTTAGCCTCTTTGGATAGGTTTATTCCTAGGTATCTTATAGTTTTGGGTACAATTGTAAATGGGATTGACTCCTTAATTTCTCTTTCTTCTGTCTTGTTGTTTGTGTACAGAAATGCAACTGATTTCTGTGCATTGATTTTATATCCTGACACTTTACTGAATTCCTGTACAAGTTTTGGAGTGGAGTCTTCTAGGTTTTCCACATATAGTATCATATCATCTGCGAAGAGTGATAGTTTGACTTCTTCTTTACCAATTTGGATGCCTTTAATTTCTTTTTGTTGTCTGATTGCTGAGGCTAGGACTTCTAGTACTATGTTGAATAGCAGTGGTGATAATGGACATCCCTGCCTTGTTCCTGACCTTAGCGGAAAAGCTTTCAGTTTTTCTCCATTGAGAATGATACTTGCGGTGGGTTTTTCATAGATGACTTTGATATTATTGAGGTATGTGCCCTCTCTCCCTACACTTTGAAGAGTTTTGATCAGGAAGGGATGCTGTACTTTGCCAAATGCTTTTTCAGCATGTATTGAGAGTATCACATGGTTCTTGTTTTTTCTTTTATTAATGTGTTCTATCACATTGATAGATTTGCGGATGTTGAACCAACCCTGCAGCCCTGGAATAAATCCCACTTGGTCGTGGTGAATAATCCTTTAAATGTACTGTTGAATCCTATTGGCTAGTATTTTGGCTAGAATTTTGGCGTCTGTGTTCATCAAGGATATTGGTCTGTAGTTCTCTTTTTTGGTGGGATCCTTGTCTGGTTTTGGGATCAAGGTGATGCTGGCCTCATAAAATGAGTTTGGAAGTTTTCCTTCCATTTCTATTTTTTGGAACAGTTTCAGGAGAATAGGAATTAGTTCTTCTTTAAATGTTTGGTAGAATTCCCCTGGGAAGCCGTCTGGCCCTGGGCTTTTGTTTGTTTGGAGATTTTGGATGACTGTTTCAATCTCCTTACTGGTTATGGGCCTGTTCAGGTTTTCTATTTCTTCCTGGTTCAGTTGTGGTAGTTTATATGTCTCTAGGAATGCATCCATTTCTTCCAGATTGTCCAATTTGTTGGCGTAGAGTTGCTCATAGTATGTTCTTATAATTGTCTGTATTTCTTTGATGTTAGTTGTGATCTCTCTTCTTTCATTCATGATTTTATTGATTTGGGTCCTTTCTCTTTTCTTTTTGATGAGTCTGGCCAGGGGTTTATTGATCTTACTGATTCTTTCAAAGAACGAGCTCCTAGTTTCATTGATTTTTTTTCTATTGTTTTTTTGTTTGTTTGTTTCTATTTCATTGATTTCTGCTCTGATCTTTATGATTTCTCTTCTCCTGCTGGGTTTAGAGTTTCTTTCTTGTTCTTTCGCTAGCTCCTTTACGTGTAGGGTTAGGTTGTGTACTTGAGACCATTTTTGTTCCTTGAGAAAGGCTTGTATCGCTATATATTTTCCTCTCAGGACTGCCTTTGCTGTGTCCCACAGATTTTGAACCGTTGTGTTTTCATTATAATTGAATATTTTCAATTCTTCTTTAATTTCCTGGTTGACCCATTCATTCTATAGAAGGATGCTGTTTAGTCTCCATGTATTTGGGTTCTTTCCAGCTTTCCTCTTGTCATTGAGTTCTAGCTTCAGAGCATTATGGTCTGAAAATATGCAGGGAGTGATCCTAATCTTTTGATACCGGTTGAGACCTGATTTGTGACCCAAGATACGATCTATTCTGGAGAAGGTTCCATGTGCACTAGAGATGAATGTTTATTCTGTTGCTTTGGGATGAAATGTTCTGAATATATCTGTGATGTCCATCTGGTCCAGTGTGTCATTTCAGGCCTTTATTTCCTTGTTGATCTTTGGCTTGGATGATCTGTCCATTTCAGTGAGGGGAGTGTTCAAGTCCCCTACTATTATTGTATTATTATTGATGTGTTTCTTTGATTTTGTTATTAATTGGTTGATATAGTTGGCTGCTCCCACGTTAGGGGCATAGATATATAAAATTGTTAGATCTTCTTGTTGGACAGACCCTTTGAGTAGGATATAGTGTCCTTCCTCATCTCCTATTATAGTCTTTGGCTTAAAATCTAATTGATCTGATAGAAGGATTGCAACCCCAGCTTTCTTCTGATGTCCATTAGCATGGTAAATTGTTTTCTACCCCCTCACTTTAAATCTGGAGGTGTCTTCGTGTCTAAAATGAGTTTCTTGTAGGCAACATACTGATGGGTTTTGTTTTTTTATCCATTCTGATACCCTGTGTCTTTTGATTGGGGCATTGAGCCCATTAACATTCAGGGTAACTATTGAGAGATATGAATTTAGTGCCATTATTAGCCTGTAAGGTGACTGTTACTGTATATTGTCTCTGTACCTTTCTGATCTACTACTTTTAGGCTCTCTCTTGGCTTGCAGGGCCCCTTTCAATATTTTCTGTAGAGCTCGTTTGTTGTTTGCAAATTCTTTCAGTTTTTGTTTGTCCTGAAAGCTTTTTATCTCTCCTTCTATTTTCAATGATAGCCTAGCTGGATAGAATATTCTTGGCTGCATGTTTTTCTCGTTTATTGCTCTGAATATATCATGGCAGCTCTTTCTGGCCTGCCAGGTCTCTGTGGATAAGTCTGCTGCCAATCTAATATTTTTACCCTATTATGTTATAGACTTCTTTTCTCGGGCTGCTTTCAGGATTTTCTCTTTGTCACTAAGACTTGTAAATTTTGCTATTAGGTGATGGGGTGTGGACCTATTCTTGTTGACCTTGAGGGGGGTTTTCTGCATCTCCTGATTTTTTTTAATATTATTTATTTATTTATTTATTTGACAGAGAGTGTTCACAGTAGGCAGAGAGGCAGGCAGAGAGAGAGGGAGAAACAGGCTCTCTACTGAGGTGAGAGCCCAATGCGGGGCTCGATCCCAGGACCTTGAGATCATGACCTGCACTGAAGGCAGAGGCTTAAACCGCTGAGCCACCCAGGCGCCCATCTCCTGGATTTTGATGCTTGTTTGCATTGCCATATTAGGGAATCTCTCCAATAATTCTCTCCAATAGACTTTCTGTCCCCCTCTCTCTTTCTTCTTCTTCTGGAATCCCTATTATTCTAATGTTGTTTCGTCTTATGGTGTCACTTATCTTTCGAATTCTCCCCTCATGTTCCAGTAGCTCTTTGTCCCTCTTTTGCTCGGCTTCTTTATTCTCTGTCATTTGGTCTTCTATATCACTAATTCTTTCTTCTGCCTCATTGATCCTAGCAGTGAGAGCCTCCATTTTTTATTGCACCTCATTAATAGCTTCCTTCATTTCTACTTGGTTAGATTTTAGTTCTTTAATTTCTCCAGAAAGGGCTTTTATATCTCCAGAGAGGGTTTCTCTAATATCTTCCATGAATTTTTCCAGCCCGGCTAGAACGTTGAGAATCGTCATTCTGAACTCTTGATCTGACATATTACCAATGTCTGTGTTGATCTGGTCCCAAGCCTTCGGTACTACCTCTTGTTCTTTTGTTTGGGTGATTTTTTCTGCCTTGTCATTTTGTCCAGATAAGAGGACATGAAGAATTAAATAAAATACTAAAAGGGTGGAAAAGACCCCAGAAAAATGCGCTGTAACCAAATCAGAAGAGACCCCAAATTGTGTCTGTGGGGGAGGAGATAAAAAAAGGTTCATAAAAAAAAGAAAAAAATTTAAAAATAAAACAGGTTGAGGAACCAGGTGGTGGGTAATAGGGAGGGCATGTACTGCATGGAGCACTGGGTGTGATGCAAAAACAATGAACACTGTTATGCTGTAAATAAGCAAATAAAAATAAATAAATTAATTAAAAAATAAAACAAATAATGAAAAAATATAAAATATATATGTATATATATATATATATAGAGAGAGAGAGAGAGAGAGAGAGATAAACTAGTCAAAAAAACTTTAAAAAAGAAAAGGGTAAAAGTTTTAAAAAATTTAGCAGAAGAAGGAAAAAGAAAGAAAAAAAAATGAAAAAAGAAAAAATTGAATTAACCACAAGACTAAAGAATATGGGGGTAAAGCCATGAGTTCCGTGCTTTGCTTTATCCTCCTCTGGATTTCCGCTGCTGTCTTAGGAATTGAACCTGCTTTCCTTGATAGATGAACTTCGGCCTGGGTGGATATTGTGTTGCTCTTCTGGGGGAGGGGCCTTTTGTAGTGACTCTCAAGTGTCTTTGCCTGAGTGGGATTGCACCGCCCTTACCGTGGGTCCGACTAAATAATCGGCTCAGGTTCGCTTTTGGGAGCTTCTGTTCCCTGAACGCTTTCCGTAGAGTTCTGGAGGACGGGAATGAAAATACCGGCCTCCCAGTCTCCGGGAGACTCCTGAGAAGGGCAAGAATCCACAATTCCATCTTACCCACATAAGGTCAAGAACGAGTCAGGAGTACAAGAAGCCTCACATGGGTAACTCCACGCCATACACATGTTCATGGTCCTCACACCTTCTCAGGATGCTTCTGACCAGGAAATTCGCCCCCGCCCTCCAAGGAATGCTCAGAGTTGATGCCTGCAACAGTACCAAGACAAGTCTGAGGTCTTCAACAGTGAGGACAAGATTTCTTCTTGCATCTCCAGAAATCGTGCCATAAATGCCTCCCAATTGTCGCAGCTGACCAAAAATTAAATACAGACCTACACTCTAGAAGCTTAGGCCCAGGACGGACTCATCTGTTTGGGGCTCACAGGAGCAAGCACAGAGAATGTTCGAAAAGAACCGATCCCCATGTGAAGCCATCAGAAAAGGTTTTCGGGCCAGATTCAGGAAAAAAACGTGTATCTACAAAAGGTCTGTGTCTTCTCTGTATTCGAAATGCACATTCTGTTATCTGCCATGAAGATAATTTCTTTAGAAATTTAGAAGAAGAGCTCATGGTGTGCCCAAGGGATGGCACTTGAGGGAGTCTCAGGTGTGTGTGACATGCCCTCTCATGTTGTGTTCTGGCTGTCCACTCTCCTGTGGGCTCATCCTCTGCAGAGGCTCTCCTTGCCTTCCATTCAGAGTGTGTGGTGTCTCGGCCAATTATGGTGAGATTAAGCTTCATGGGTCTGGTGTGCCTGTGAAATGTGTCTTTCAAACCACTCCATAAAACTTAAGGTCTGCTGAATTCTGTGGCCATGTGAGAAGATGTGGGCAGGGCTTTCTTCTAGTCCCTGGAAGATTTTCTGTTCTCCTTGGGACTAAGCAACGTGGCCTGAAGAAGGCAGTCCCAACAGTGTTCCAGGTTTGGGAATCCGTGATTGCAAGTTGGGCAGCTAATGTCCTTACCGACCTGCCTGTGGCCACTTCTCAGTCTTGATGCTGGAGGTCGTAAAGCCCAAGTATCTTTTGTGCCCATCCAGGCATCTCGACCAACACTGCGCATCACGAATGCACACATAGATAAACTTATCGTACCATGGTGTCAACAGGTATTGTCTCTGATCATGGTTTCCAGGCTGTCTGCACCTGGTTGCTTGCTGGTGTCCTCTCCAGGAGATACACAGTGTTCTCTGAAGTCTATGTCTACAAAGCAAGCTGATATGGAATCCCTGGTCCTCAAGACCCTTGGGTTGCAAGAACTCATGTCCTTCAGATATTCTCCTTTTCTCTGCCAACAGCTATGGCTCAACATTCAAATTGTGGGTTTAAGTATGCTCCTCTCCCCTGCGCCTTTGTCTTTGGCCATGGCTCCCTGCCCTCTGAAGCACAAACGGTCCAATTCTCCCCTAAGCCCTGTCTACACCCTTCTCCCAGGATCCCTGTTTCTTCTTCTCTCTTTCACTGTGGAGTGTGATTTCTAAGCTTCAGGTCCATTTGTGCCATGTTTATACTGATGTGGTCATCTTCTGGTTGTGCTGATTGCTGAAGACAAGCCTGGAGCTTCCAGACACTTGTAACATCTCCCTTACCTCCAAATGCAATGCGGACCCTTATGAAGCCATAAGAAAGAAGGCCTTCTTGCTCATGTGACATGTGGCAGAAAGGGAGAGAGCATTGGGCTGTGTCATATCTGTGAGTCACAGAACGACAAATACCTTACAATTTCACTAGGTCATGGAAGCAAAGAAACATTTTAAACATCAAGAAAAAGGGACAGGCAATGAGATTCTAAATAGGCACACAAAATTTGGTGTTTGTTACAGGCAGTGTAGTCCGACTCTGTGTTTCTAAAAGTGGATCAAATTGGACATCCAATGCAGGAAATGTGGCCAAAAGTGATGTAACGTGAGTTTCCACTATGTTTGAAGGTGAATTGTGATCTGGAATAGAGCAGCTTCATATCACTTGAAATATCATTTTAGCGTTTTGTGAAACACACACACACATACACACACACATACACACACACACAAACACACACACAAACACACACACACACACACACACACACACACACACACACACACACACACTTAAAAGGATCTCACATAAGTTAGGGAGCCAGAGAGGAATAGCACACATAGAAGCAAAATTCAGAGAAAGTACCATAAACAAAAGCATAGAGAATCAAAATAACAAACCGTCCAAACTGGATAATTCCCTATCAAGAATTAATTAATTAATTAAGTAAGTAAGTAAGTAAGTAATTGACAACCTTACCTAAAATACCCCTCCACATATGTATGCTAGCAAATACAATACTAGAGAGAAATGGATAAATTCCAAGACACATACGCACTACCATGAGAAGATCATGAGTCATACATATCTGACGTCTGTGGTAATGACTTTTGAAGCAGCATTTGAGTCTTTTGAAGCAGTCCACAAACATCTCCCAACACCAAGAAAGCCAGGTTCAAATCAATTCCCTGGTCCACAATTCGAGACATTTAATGGTAATGTCAGCTTTTCTCATCTATTCCCAAAATGTAGGAAGAGGGAAGACTCTAATTTACAATGTCCAAAAACCCAATTCTCATAAAGACCTTATAGGATACCAATTGCATACCATTTTAATCAGTAAGATAATAAAACTAGAACTCATTACTCTTCTCTTTCTTTCTTCATCTCCATGTGAAACAGCCTGTTTTGCTTTCTATTCACTATTTTTTCTTATATTCGGCAAGCCAGCCTTTCATCTATCCTACATTTTTTGACATAGTGTCCCCTGATTCTTTAATTGCATATACCACCAAGTGCTCATCCTCATATAATGGAACACCACCTCCCTACCCATTATCCAGTTCCCTCTTTATGGCATGTCTTATCCACCTGTAACCCTCAGCTTGGTCCACAAAGTCCTAAGTCTTTCCTAGTGCATCTCCCTTTCTCACTTCTTCTCCTTCCGTTTTCCGTTACTACAACTGATGTCCATGGTATTCCTCATGGGCCACATATGAGTGAAGTCATAGGATATTTATCTTGGTCTGCTTCATATTCATTTGATAATCATCTTCATTATCATCCTCTTCATAATCATCTTTATCCACTAGCCCTTAAATGTGTATCTCGGCACCTTCCACAGTGATGCTATAATGGGAATGGCAGGACATCGATGTTGGCCGTTCATTTTCATCTGAATAAAGAGCGTTGCTCAGCATGGCTCTCCCCATGACTATGTCAGGTAGCATTAACTAATGATGACAAGGAGTTCTGACCAGGGCTCTTTCTTTAGGGGTAACGATCATGCAGAATGTCACTTTCCATGAAGCCTTTGCAACAGTGTTTAAGGAAATGTCAGGTAGACAGAGACTTCATATCTTAGGACTGGTGTTTCAGGACACTAGCTGATAAGGACATGGACAGCACAACGCATCCCTGCCCTGTCAATTTTCATGAAATTCTGACTTTCCTTCCCTTCATCCTTACCTCATCTTCCAAGCTGACCAAACACCAAAGGCAGACCATAAACCGAGAAACCATAGGGAACAGAATATAAGAATAGACCCTCTCACCCAAGGATATCCAACCTCCCAGAGTCCTAATGGTAGCCAAGAGGCCTCGCTGTTGATTGGGATCTCTCGAAATTGCAGTGGAAATAAGAACACCTCACTCTCTCTGGAGAAATGTTGGTCTAAAGAATGGTATTCAGAGCATCGTTTTCTTCTTTCTTTGTATAGAAAGTTGAAGTGGGAAGGAATCAGAAAATACCACCTTAGTGCATGATCAGGCTAACAGAGCTCTTTCTGGTTCCCTCCCAGGACTTTCTACTTAAAGCCATAGAACTTATATATCATGAGAATGGGATTGCTGCTTCAGTGAAGTCAGCTTCTGTGACGTCACAAAGCTCTGAGGTCCTAGCAACCACTCCTCACCAAACCATGCCTCATCACTTCACCTGGCTGGAGTAGTTCTGGGTCAGCCAGGAGTATAAAAATCACTCCAAACCGCTGGAGTCTCCTGGGTATTTCCCCAGACAGTTTGTGAAGCAATTTGTGGTTACCTTCTCTATGACCATATTTGTAGTCTTTGTCCATGACTGTCACCACCACCGCTCTGGTCTCGGAGAAGGGCCAGAATCCACAATTCCATCTTCCCAATTAAGGTCAAGAAAGAGTCAAGAGTACAAGCAACCTCACACGGGGAACTCCACTCCATAAACATGTTCATGGTCCTCACATCCTTTCAGGATGCTTCTGACCCAGAAAAGCGTCCCACGCCCTCGAAGGAAACCTCAGAATTAACACCAGCAACCATCCCAAAGACATGTCTGGAGTCTTCAACAGTCAGGACACGAGTTCTTCTTGCATCTCCAGAAATCGTGCCTTAAATGCCTCCCAATTTTTCCAGCTCACCAAACATTAAGGCAGACCCTACACACTAGAAACTTAAGCCCAGGACGGTGTCATCTGTTTGTAGCCAACAGGAGAAAGCACGGAGCATGTTGGAAGAGAACCAATCCCCATGTGAAGCCATCTGAAAAGGCTTTCGGGCCACTTTCAGGAATACAGCGTGAATATGCAAAAGGTCTCTGTCTTCTCTGTATTCCAAGTCACATTCTGTTATCCACCCTTAAGGTAATTTCTTTAGGAAGAACAGCTCATGGAGTGCCCAAGTGATTGCACTTGGGAGAATCAGGTGTGTGTGACATGCCCTCTGGGTTTGTGTTGTGCTTGTCCACTCTCCTGAGTACTCGTCCTCTGCAGAGGCTCTCCTTGCCTTCCACTCAGAGTGTTTGGTGTCTGGGCCAAATATGGTGAGGTTAAGCTTCGTGGGTCTGGTGTGCCTGTGAAACGTGTTTTTCAACCCACTCCACAAAACTTAAGGCCTGCTGAATTCTGTGGCCAGGTGAGAGGATGTGGGCAGGGCTTTAGCCTTGTCCAGTGCAGGATTTTCTGTTCTCCTGGGACTAAGCAACTTGGAAGGAAGAAGACAGTCCCAACAGTGTTCCAGGTTTGGGAATCCGTGATGGCATGTTGGGCAGCTAATGTCCTCACCGACCTGCCTGTGGCCACTTCTCAGTTTTGATGCGGCGGTTGTAGAGCCCAAGTATCTTTGGCGCCCATCCAGGAATCTCCACCAACACGGCCCATCATGAATGCAGACATAGAAATAATAATCTTACCATGGTGTCAACAGGTACTGTCTCTGATCATGGTTTCCAGGCTGTCTGCACCTGGTTGCTTGCTGGTGTCCTCTCCAGGAGATAAACAATGTTGTCTGGAGTCTATGTCTGCCAAGCACGCTGATCTGGAATCCACGGGCCTCAAGATCTTTTGGTTGTAAGAACTCATGTCTTTCGGAGACTGTCCTTTTCTCTGCCAACAGGTATGGTAAATATTCAAATTGTGGGTTCTAAATGTTCTCCTCTCCCCTGGGCCTTTGTCTTTGGCCATATCTCCCTGCCCTCTGAAGCACCAACCGGCCAGTTCTCCCATAAGCCCTGTCTACACCCTTCCCCCATGGTCTCTGTGACTTCTTCTCTCTTTCGCTGTGGAGTGTGATTTCTAGGCTTCAGGTCCATTTATTGCCACGTTTACATTGAGGTGGTCAGGTTCTCGTGGTTTTGATGGCTGAAGATAAGCTTGGAGTTCTGAGAAACTTCTACCATCTTGAAAGGCACTGCGGACTCTTATGGAGCCAAAGCAAGAAGGCACTCTTGTTCCTCGTGACATGTGGCAGACAGGGAGAGAGCATTGGGCTGTGTCATATCTGTCAGTCACAGAACGACAACTACCATACAATTTCACTCACTCATGGAAGCAAAGAAACATGTAAAAAAGCAAGAAAATGGGACAGGCAATTAGAATCTAACCAGGCACACAAAATTTGGTGTTTGTCCAGGAAGGCTAGTTAGAATCTCCATTTCTAAATGTGGATCAATGGGACATTCAATGCAGGAAATGTGGCCAAACGGGATGTAATGTGTTTCCACTGTGTTAGGTGGTGAATTGTGTCTGGAAAAGAGCAGTTTCATATCTCTTAAAATATCATTTTTAGCATTTTGTGAAACACACACTCAAACACACACACACACACACACACACACACACACACACACAAACAGTAAAATAGTCACACAGAAGTTAGGGACCAATTGAGGAATAGCACTCATGGAAGCAAAATTCAGAGAAAATAACTTATAATACAAAAGCTTAGAGACTCAAAGTAACAAACCTTCCAAACTGGATAAGTTAACTACTTACCTATCTAGAATTAATTAATTTATTACTTCATTAATTAAACAACCT
This sequence comes from Meles meles, assembly GCF_922984935.1. Lineage (NCBI taxonomy): Eukaryota > Metazoa > Chordata > Mammalia > Carnivora > Mustelidae > Meles > Meles meles. The sequence goes on along the minus strand of NC_060088.1, from coordinate 19,900,277 downwards.
AACCTAAAATACTGCTACACAGAAGTATGCCAGCAAATCCAATACCGGAGAGAAAACTATAAATTCCAAGGCCCATATCCACTACCATGACAAGATCAAGAGTCATACATATCTGACGTCTTAGGTAATGACGAAAGCTTTTGAAGCAGTCCTCATACATCTCCCAACACACAGAAAGCCAACTTCAAATCAATTCCTTGGTCCACAATTCGAGACATTTAATGGTAATGCTGGCTTTTCTCAACTATTCCCAAAATGTAGGAAGAGGAGAGACTCTAATTTACAATGTCCAAAGACCCAAATCAGATAAGGACCTTAGAGGAAACAAATTGCATACAATTTGTATCAGTAAGATAATAAAACTCGAATTCATTTCTCTTCTCTTTCATTCTTTATCTCCATGTGAAACAACCTGTTTTGATTTCTATTCATTATTTTTACTTCTTTTCGGCCAGCGAGACTTTCATCCACCCTACGCTTTTTGACATAATGTTCCCTGATTCGTTAATTGCATATACCACCAAGTGCTCATCCTCATATAATGCCACACCACCTCCATACCCATCAAACAGTTCCCTCTTTATGGCATGTCTTATCTTCCTGTAACACTCTGCTTGGTCCCCAAAGTCCTGAGTCTCTCCTGGTGCTTCTTCCTGTCCTACATCTACTCCTTCCGTTTTCCCTTTCTATTACTCATGTCCATGGTATTCCTCATGGGTCACATAAAAGTGAAGCCATAGGATATATCCCTTGGCCTGCTTGCATTTTCATTTGGAAATCATTTTCTTTATCATCTTCTTCATAATCATCTTTATTCACTGGCCCTTAAAAGGGTATAATGGCTCCTTCCAGAGTGATGCTAGAATGGGCATGGCAAGCCATCGATGTTGTCAGTTAATTTTAATTTGACTAAAGAGCGTTGCTCTACATGGTTCTCCCCATGACTATGGCAAGTACCACTAACTAACGATGACAAGGAGTGCTGAAGAGGGCTCTTTCTTTAGGGGTAGCGATCATGCAGAGTTTCACTCTACATGAAGCATTTGCAACGGTCTTTAAGGTAATGCCAGGTAGATAGAACCTTCATCCCTTGGGAGTGGTGTTTCAGGACACTAACAGATAAGGAAAAAGACAGCACAATGCAAACCTGCCCTGGCAATTTTCCTGGAATTGTGACTTTCCTTCCCTTCTTCCTTCCCTCATCTTCCAAGCTGACCAAGCACCAAAAGTAGACCTTACACCCGAGAAACCATAAGGAATAGAAACAAAGAATGGACCCTCTCACCCAAGGATATCAAAACTCCCAGAGACCTAATGGTAGGGAAGAGTTCTTGCTGTTGATTGAGATCTCTAGAAATTGCAGTGGAAATAGGAAGACCTTGCTCTCTCTGGAAAAATATTGGTCTAAAGAATGGTACACAGGAATAGGTCCACACCCCATCACCTAATAGTAAAATTTACAAGTCTTAGTGACAAAGAGAAAATCCTGAAAGCAGCCCGAGAAAACAAGTCTGTAACATACAATGATAAAAATATTAGATTGGCGGCAGACTTATCCACAGAGACCTGGCAGGCCAGAAAGAGCTGCCATGATATATTCAGAGCAATAAACGAGAAAAACATGCAGCCAAGAATACTCTATCCAGCTAGGCTATCATTGAAAATAGAAGGAGAGATCAAAAGCTTCCAGGACAAACAAAAACTGAAAGAATTTGCAAACACCAAACCAGCTCTACAGGAAATATTGAAAGGGGTCCTCTAAGCAAAGAGAGAGCCTAAAAGTAGTAGATCAGAAAGGTACAGAGACAATATACAGTAACAGTCACCTTACAGGCTAATAATGGCACTAAATTCATATCTCTCAATAGTTACCCTGAATGTTAATGGACTAAATGCCCCAATCAAAAGACACAGGGTATCAGAATGGATAAAAAACAAAACCCATCAGTATGTTGCCTACAAGAAACTCATTTTAGACGCGAAGACACCTCCAGATTTTAAGTGAGGGGGTGGAAAACAATTTACCATGCTAATGGGCATCAGAAGAAAGCTGGGGTGGCAATCCTTATATCAGATCAATTAGATTTTAAGCCAAAGACTATAATAAGAGATGAGGAAGGACACTATATCCTACTCAAAGGGTCTGTCCAACAAGAAGATCTAACAATTTTAAATATCTATGCCCCTAACGTGGGAGCAGCCAACTATATCAACCAATTAATAACAAAATCAAAGAAACACATCAATAATAATACAATAATAGTAGGGGACTTGAACACTCTCCTCACTGAAATGGACAGATCATTCAAGCCAAAGATCAACAAGGAAATAAAGGCCTTAAATGACACACTGGACCACATGGACATCACAGATATATTCAGAACATTTCATCCCAAAGCAACAGAATACACATTCTTCTCTAGTGCACATGGAACCTTCTCCAGAGTAGATCACATCCTGGGTCACAAATCAGGTCTCAACCGGTATCAAAAGATTAGGATTATTCCCTGCATATTTTCAGACCACAATGCTCTGAAGCTAGAACTCAATGACAAGAGGAAAGCTGGAAAGAACCCAAATACATGGAGACTAAACAGCATCCTTCTAAAGAATGAATGGGTTAACCAGGAAATTAAAGAAGAACTGAAAAAATTCATGGAAACAAATGATAATGAAAACACAACAGTTCAAAATCTGTGGGACACAGCAAAGGCAGTCCTGAGAGGAAAATATATAGCGGTACAAGCCTTACTCAAGAAACAAGAAAGGTCTCAAGTACACAACCTAACCCTACACGTAAAGGAGCTGGAGAAAGAACAAGAAAGAAACCCTAAACCCAGCAGGAGAAGAGAAATCATAAAGATCAGAGCAGAAATCAATGAAATAGAAACCAAAAAAACAATAGAAAAAATCAATGAAACTAGGAGCTGGTTCTTTGAAAGAATCAATAAGATTGATAACCCCCTGCCCAGACTCATCCAAAAGAAAAGAGAAAGGACCCAAATCAATAAAATCATGAATGAAAGAGGAGAGATCACAACTAACACCAAAGAAATACAGACAATTATAAGAACATACTATGAGCAACTCTACGCCAACAAATTGGACAATCTGGAAGAAATGGATGCATTCCTAGAGACATATAAACTACCACAACTGAACCAGGAAGAAATAGAAAACCTGAACAGGCCCATAACCAGTAAGGAGATTGAAACAAACATCCAAACTCTCCAAACAAACAAAAGCCCAGGGCCAGACAGCTTCCCAGGGGAATTCTACCAAACATTTAAAGAAGAACTAATTCCTATTCTCCTGAAACTGTTCCAAAAAATAGAAATGGAAGGAAAACTTCCAAACTCATTTTATGAGGCCAGCATCACCTTGATCCCAAAACCAGACAATGATCCCACCAAAAAAGAGAACTACAGACCAATATCCTTGATGAACACAGATGCAAAAATTCTCGCCAAAATACTAGCCAATAGGATTCAACAGTACATTAAAAGGATTATTCACCACGATCAAGTGGTATTTATTCCAGGGCTGCAGGGTTGGTTCAACATCCGCAAATCAATCAATGTGATAGAACACATTAATAAAAGAAAGAACAAGAACCATATGATACTCTCAATAGATGCTGAAAAAGCATTTGACAAAGTACAGCATCCTTCCTGATCAAAACTCTTCAAAGTGTGGGGATAGAGGGCACATACCTCAATATTATCAAAGCCATCTATGAAAAACCCACCGCAAATATCATTCTCAATGGAGAAAAACTGAAAGCTTTTCCGCTAAGGTCAGGAACAAGGCAGGGATGTCCATTATCACCACTGCTATTCAACAGAGTACTAGAAGTCCTAGCCTCAGCAATCAGACAACAAAAAGAAATCAAAGGCATCCAAATTGGTAAAGAAGAAGTCAAACTATCACTCTTCGCAGATGATATGATACTATATGTGGAAAACCCAAAAGACTCCACTCCAAAACTGCTAGAACTTGTACAGGAATTCAGTAAAGTGTCAGGATATAAAATCAATGCACAGAAATCAGTTGCATTTCTGTACACCAACAACAAGACTGAAGAAAGAGAAATTAAGGAGTCAATCCCATTTACAATTGCACCCAAAACTATAAGATACCTAGGAATAAACCTAACCAAAGAGACTAAGAATCTATACACAGAAAATTATAAATTACTCATGAAAGAAATTGAGGAAGACACAAAAAAATGGAAAAATGTTCCATGCTCCTGGATTAGAAGAATAAATATTGTGAAAATGTCTATGCTACCTAAAGCAATCTACACATTTAATGCAATCCCTATCAAAATACCATCCATTTTTTTCAAAGAAATGGAACAAATAATCCTCAAATTTATATGGAACCGGAAAAGACCTCTAATAGCTAAAGGAATATTGAAGAACAAAGCCAAAGTTGGTGGCATCACAATTCCGGACTTCAAGCTCTATTACAAAGCTGTCATCATCAAGACAGCATGGTACTGGCACAAAAACAGACCACATAGATCAGTGGAACAGAATAGAGAGCCCAGAAATCGACCCTCAACTCTATGGTCAACTCATCTTCGACAAAGCAGGAAAGAATGTCCAATGGAAAAAAGACAGCCTCTGCAAAAAATGGTGCTGGGAAAATTGGACAGCCACATGCAGAAAAATGAAATTGGACCACTTCCTTACACCACACACGAAAATAGACTCCAAATGGATGAAGGACCTCAATGTGAGAAAGGAATCCATCAAAATCCTTGAGGAGAATGCAGGCAGCAACCTCTTCGACCTCAGCCGTAGCAACATCTTCCTAGGAACAACGGCAAAGGCAAGGGAAGCAAGGGCAAAAATGAACTATTGGGATTTCATCAAGATCAAAAGCTTTTGCACAGCCAAGGAAACAGTTCACAAAACCAAAAGACAACTGACAGAATGGGAGAAGATATTTGCAAACGACATATCAGATAAAGGGCTAGTATCCAAAATCTATAAGGAACTTAGCAAACTCAACACCCAAAGAACAAACAATCCAATCAAGAAATGGGCAGAGGACTTGAACAGACATTTCTGCAAAGAAGACATCCAGATGGCCAACAGACACATGAAAAAGTGCTCCACATCACTCGGCATCAGGGAAATACAAATCAAAACCACAATGAGATATCACCTCACACCAGTCAGAATGGCTAAAATTAACAAGTCAGGAAATGACAGATGCTGGCGAGGATGTGGAGAAAGGGGAACCCTCCTCCACTGCTGGTGGGAATGCAAGCTGGTGCAACCACTCTGGAAAACAGCATGGAGGTTCCTCAAAATGTTGAAAATAGAACTACCCTATGACCCAGCAATTGCACTGCTGGGTATTTACCCTAAAGATACAAACATAGTGATCCGAAGGGGCACGTGTATCCGAATGTTTATAGCAGCAATGTCTACAATAGCCAGACTATGGAAAGAACCTAGATGTCCATCAACAGATGAATGGATAAAGAAGATGTGGTATATATACACAATGGAATACTATGCAGCCATCAAAAGAAATGAAATCATGCCATTTGCGACGACGTGGATGGAACTAGAGCGTATCATGCTTAGTGAAATAAGTCAATCGGAGAAAGACAACTATCATATGATCTCCCTGATATGAGGACATGGAGAAGCAAAATGGGGGGTTAGGAGGATAGGAGAGGAGTAAATGAAACAAGATGGGATTGGGAGGGAGACCAAACATAAATGACTCTTAATCTCACAAAACAAACTGGGGGTTGCTGGGGGGAGGTGGGATTGGGAGAGGGGGAGCGGGCTATGGACATTGGGGAGGGGAGGCGAACCATAAGAGACTATGTACTCTGAAAAACCACCTGAGGGTTTTGAAGGGTCAGGGGTGGGAGGTTGGGGCAACCTTTGGGTTTTGAAGGGTCAGGGGTGGGAGGTTGGGGGAACAGGTGGTGGGTAATGGGGAGGGCACGTTTTGCATGGAGCACTGGGTGTTGTGCAAAAAGAATGAATACTGTTACACTGAAAAAATAAATAAAATGAAAAAAAAAGAATGGTACACAGAACATCATTTTCGTTTCTCTTTGTATAGAAAGTGGAAGTGGGAAAGAAACAGAAAAAAACCCTGAGTTCAAGATCAGGCTAACTGGGCTCTTTTTGTTCCTTCCCAGATCTTTCTACTTAAAGCCATAGGACTCGTATGTCATGAGAATGGAATTGCTGCTTCAGTGAAGTCAGCATCTGTGATGTCACAAAGCTCTGAGGTCCTAGCAACCCCTCCTCACCAAACTATGCCTCATCACTTCACCTGGCTGGAGTAGTTCTGGGTCAGAGAGGAGTATCAAAATCACTTCAAACCGCTGGAGCCGCCTGGCTCTTTGCCCAAGACAGTTTGTGAAGGGATTTGGGGCCACCTTCTCCATGGCCGAATTTCTAGTCTTTGGCCGTGACTGTCACTACCACCCCTCTGGACTCCTGAGAAGGGCAAGAATCCATAATTCCATCTTACCCACGTAAGGTCAAGAAAGAGTCAGGAGTACAAGCAGCCTCACACGTGGAACTCCACACCATACACATGTTCATGGTCCTCACACCCTTTCAGGATGCTTCTGACCAGGAAAAGCGCCCCCTCCCCTCACCTCCGAGGTAAGCTCAGAGTTAACGCCCACAACCATCCCAAAGATATGTCTGGAGTCTTCAACAGTGAGGACACGAGTTTTTTTTGCATCTCCAGAAATCGTGCCATGAATGCCTCCCAGTTTTCCCAGCTGACCAAACATTAAAGGCAGACCCTACACCCTAGAAACTTAGGCCCAGGACAGACTCATCTGTTTGGAGTTCACAGGAGGAAGCACAGAGCATGTTCGACGAGAACCATTCCCCATGTGAAGGCATCAGAAAAGGCTATCTGGCCAGTCAGGAATAAAACGTGAATCTACAAAAGGTCTCTATCTTCTCTGTATGCGAAACACGCTTTTTGTTATCTACCCTGAAGATCATTGCTTTAGGAAAAGAGCTCATGGTGTGCCCAAGGTCTGGCATGAGAGAGTTTCAGGTATGTGTGACATGCCTTCTGTGGTTGTGTTGTGGCTGTGCACTCTCCTGTGGGCTCGTCCTCTGCAGAGTATCTCCTTGCCTACCATTCAAATTTTATGGTGTCTGGGCCAAGAATGGTGAGGTTAAGCTTCATGGGTCTGGTGGGCCTGGGAATCGTGACTTTCAACCCACTCCACAAAAATTAAAGCCTGCTGAATTCTGGGGCCAGGTGAGAGGATGTGGGCAGGGCTTTCTTCTAGACCCCAGCAGGATTTTCTGTTCTCCTGGGACTACACAACTTGGCCTGAAGAAGGTAGTCCCAAGATTGTCGAGGTTTGGGAATCCGTGATTGCAGGTTGGGCAGCTTATGTCCTCACCATCCTGCCTGTGGCCACTTCTCAGTCTTGATGCTGGCGGTCATAGAGCCCAAGAATCTGGCATGGAGTTCCCTGTGTGATGCTGCTTGTACTCCTGACTCTTTATTAACCTTAGGCGGGTAAGATGGAATTGTGGATTCTTGCCCTTCTCAGGAGTCTGGAGGGGTGTTGGTGACAGTCCCGGCCCAACACTAGAAATTTGGCCATGGATAAGGTGACCCCAATTCACTCCACAAACTGTCTTGGGGGAAATACCCAAGTGGCTCCAATGGTTTGGAGTGATTGTGATATTACTTGTTGACCCAGAACTGCTCAAGCCAGGTGAAGTGATGAGGCTTGGTTTGTGAGGAGTGGTTGCTAGGACCTCAGAGCTTTGTGACGTCACAGAAGCTGACTTCACTGAAGCAGCAATCCCATTCTCATGACATATGAGTCCTATGGCTTTAAGTAGAAAGCCCTGGGAAGGAACAAGAAAGAGCCCTGTTCGCCTGATCATGAACTCATGTGGTCTTTTCTGTTTATTTCCCACTTCCAAGTTCTATAAAAAGAGAAAAGAAAACTATGTTCTGTATACCATTCTTCAGACCAACACTTCTCCAGGAGAGCAAGGTGTTCCTATTTCCACTGCAATTTCTAGAGACCTCAATCAACAGCGAGGCCTCTTGGCTACCATTAAGTCTCTGGGAGTTTTGATATCCTTGGGAAGTGTTTCCATCCTTACCTTCAGTTCCATATGGTTTCTCAGGTGTAACGTCTGCCTTTGGTGCTTGGTCAGCTTGGAAGGTGAGTGAAGTAAGAAGGTAAGGAAAGTCACAATTCCAGGAAAATTGCCAGGGTAGGGGTGCTTTTTGCTGTCTGTGTCCTCATCTGCTAGTGTCCTGAAATACCAGTCCCAATGGATGAAGGCTCTGTTTACGTGACATTACCTTAAACCTCGTTGCAAAGTCTTGATGGAGAATGAAATGCTGCATGATCGATACCCTTAAAAAAGGAGCCCTGGTCAGCAATCCTTGTCATCATTAGTTAATGCCACATGCCATAGTCATGGGAGAACCATGTTGAACAACTCTCTTTATTCAAATGAAAATGAACGGCCAACATCCATGGCCTGCCATGCCCACTCTAACATTACTCTGGAAGGAGTGGAAAAATGATGATGATGATAAAGAAAATGATTTCCAAATGAAAATGCAAGCAAACCAAGGGAAATATCCTATGGCTCACTCATATGTGGTCCATGAGGAATATCACGGACATTAGTAGTGGTAAGGGAAAACGGAAGGAGAAGAAGTCAGACAGGGAGACGCACCTGGAGAGACTCATGACTTTGGGGACATATCTGAGGGTTACAGGAGATTAAGACCTGACATATATTGGGAACTGGTTAGTGGGTATGGAGGTGGAGTGGCATTATATGAGGATGAGCACCTGGTGGTATATGCAATTAAAGAATCAGGGAACACTATGTCAAAAAACATAGGATGGTAGAAAGGCTGGCTTGCTGAATATAAGGAAAAAAAATAACGAATAGAATGTAAAACAGGCCGTTTCACATGGAGATGAAGAAAGAAAGAGAAGAGAAATGAATTCTAGTTTTATTAACTTACTGACTAAAATTGTATGCAATTCGTTTCCTATAAGGTCCTTATCTGAATTGGGTCTTTGGACATTGTAAATTAGAGTCTTCCCTCTTCCTACATTTTGGGAATAGTTGAGAAAAGACGACATTATTATAAATATCACGAATTGTGTACCAGGGAATTGATTTGAACCTGGCTTTCTGGGTATTGGGAGATGTTGGAGGATGGCTTCAAAAGCCTTAAAAGCTGCTTCAAAAGTCGTTACCAGAGACGTCAGAGATGTATGACTCATGAAATTGTCATGGTAGTGCATATGTGTCTTGGAATTTATCCTTTTCTCTGCGGTAGTGGATTTGCTGGCAGACTTGTGTGTATGGGTCTTTTAGTTTAGGTAGTTTAATTAATTGATAGGTAAGCAGTTAACTAATCCGGTTTGGATGGTTGTTACTTTCTCTAAGTTTTTTGTTTTGTTTTGTTTTGTTTTGATTTGTTTTTTAATGGTATTTTCTGTGAATTTTGCTTCCATAAATGCTATTCCTCACTTGCTCCCTAACTTCTGTGGGACTCTTTTAAGAGTGTGTGTGTTGTGTGTGTGTGTGTGTGTGTGTGTGTGTGTGTGTGTGTGTGCTTGTGCATGTTTCACAAAATGCTAAAAATGATATTTTAGGAGATATAAAGCTGCTCTACTCTAGGTAACAATTCACCTTCAAACACAGTGGAAACTCACTTTACCTCCCATTTGGCCACGTTTCCTGCATTGAATGTCCCATTTGATACACTTTTAGAAACGAGGATTCTGAATAGCCTGACTGGAACAAACACCAAATTTTGTGTGCCTGGTTAGATTAGAATTGCCTGTCCCTTTTTCTTGCATTTTCACGTTTCTTTGCTTCCATGAGTGAGTGAAATCGTATGGTAGTTGTCTTTCTGTGACTGACAGATACGACACAGCCCAATGCTATGTCCCTTTCCGTCACATGTCACAAGGAGCAAGAATGCCTTCTTTCTTATGGATTCAAATGCACTGGATTTGGAGGACAGGGAGATGGTAGAAGTGTCTGTGAGCTCCAGGCCTGTCTTCAGCCATCAGCACAACCAGAAGATGACCACATCAAAGGAAACATGTCATAAATGGACCTTAAACCTAGAAATCACACTCCACAGCAAAAGAGAGAAGAAGTCACAGAGACCATGGGAGAAGGGTGTAGAAAGGGCTTATGGGAGAATTGGCAGCTTGGTAATTCAGAGAGCAATGAGCCATGGCCAAAGACAAATGCCCAGGGGAGAGAAGCACACTTAGAACCACAATTTGAATGTTGACCCATAGCTTTTGGAGGAGAAAAGGAGAGTGTCTGAATGATATGAGTTGTTGCAACCCAAGGGTCCTGTGTCCCGGGAATTCCACATCAGCATGCTATGCAGACATACTCCAGACAGCACTGTGTATCTCCTGGAGAGGACACCAGCAAGCAACCATTTTCAGACAGCCTGGAAAACGTGATCAGAGACAATAGCTTTTGACACCATGTTAAGATTATTATTTGTGTGCATTCGTGATGGGCAGTATTGGTGGAGATGCCTTGATGGGAGCCCAAGATTCTTGGGCCCTATGACGGTCATCATCAAGACTGAGATGTGGCCACAGGCAGGTCAACGAAAACATTAGCTGCCCAACCTGCAATCACAGATTCCCAAACCTGGCACACAGTTGGTACTGCCTTCTTCAGGCCAAGATGCTTAGTTCCAGGAGAACAGAAAATCCTACTGGGGACTAGAAGAATGCCCTGCCCACATACTCTCACTTGGCCACAGAATTCAGCAGGCCTTAAAATTTTTAGAGTGGGTTGAATGTCACGTTTCACAGGCACAGCAGAATCACGAATCTTAACGTCAACCTACTTGGATCAGACACCACACAATCTGAATGGAAGGCAAGGAGATCCGCTGGAGAGGAGGACCCACAGGAGAGTGGACAGCCACAACACAACACCAGAGGGCATGTCACAAACATCTGAGACTCTCTAAAGTGCCCGCACTTGGGCACTCCATGAGCTCTTCTTCCTAAAGAAATTATCTTCAGGGTAGATAACAGAATATGTGTTTCGAATATAGAGAAGACAGAGACATTATGTAGATTCATGTTTTATTCCTGAAACAGGCCCAAAGCCTTTTGAGATGGCTTCACATGAGGATTGGTTCCCTTCCAACATGCTCCGTGCTTGCTCCTGTGAGCTCTGAACAGATGAGTCTGTCCTGGGCCTAAGTTTCTAGGGTGTAGGGTCTGCCTTTAATATTTGGTCAGGTGGGAAATTTGTGAGGCATTTATGGAACGGTTTCTGGAGATGCAAGAAGAACTCGTGTCCTCACAGTTGAAGACTCCAGAAATGTCTTTGGTATGGTTGGGTGTGTTAACTTTGAGCATTCCTGGGAGGGCGGGGGGTGCTTTTCCTGGTCAGAAGCATTTTGATAGGGTGTGAGGACCATGAACACGTGTATGGCGTGGTGTTCCCGTGTGAGGCTGCTTGTACTCCTGACTCTTGACCTTACGTGGGTAAGATGGAATTGTGGATTTTTGCCGTTCTCATGAGTCCAGAGGGGTGGTGGTGATAGTCACGGCCAAAGACTATAAATTCGCCATGGAGTAGGTGACCCCCAATCGTGTCACAAACTGTCTTGGGGAAGAACATGAGTTCTTGCAACCCAAGGGTCTTGATGCCCAGAGATTCCATATCAGCTTGCTTTGTAGACATAGACTTCAGAGAACACTGTGTATCTCTGTGTATCTCCTGGAGAGGACACCAGCAAGCAACCAGGTGCAGACAGCCTGGAAACCATGATCAGAGACAATACCTGTTGACACCATGGTAAGATAAGTTTATCTATGTGTGCATTCATGATGCGCAGTGTTGGTCGAGATGCCTGGATGGGCACAAAAGATACTTGGGCTTTACGACCGCCAGCATCAAGACTGAGAAGCGGCCACAGGCAGGTCGGTGAGGACATTAGCTGCCCAACTTGCAATCACAGATTCCCAAACCTGGAACACTGTTGGGACTGCCTTCTTCAGGCCACGTTGCTTAGTCCCAAGGAGAACAGAAAATCCTCCAGGGGACTAGAAGAAAGCCCTGCCCACATCCTCTCACCTGGCCACAGAGTTCAGCAGACCTTAAGTTTTATGGAATGGTTTGAAAGACACGTTTCACAGGCACACCAGACCCATGAAGCTTAATCTCACCATAATTGGCCGAGACACCACACACTCTGAATGGAAGGCAAGGAGAGCCTCTGCAGAGGATGAGCCCACAGGAGAGTGGACAGCCAGAACACAACACGAGAGGGCATGTCACACACACTTGAGACTCCCTCAAGTGCCATCCCTTGGGCACACCATGAGCTCTTCTTCCTAAAGAAATTATCTTCATGGCAGATAACAGAATGTGCATTTCGAATACAGAGAAGACACAGACCTTTTGTAGATACACGTTTTTTTTTTTTCCTGAATCTGGCCCGAAAACCTTTTCTGATGGTTTCACATGGGGATTGGTTCTTTTCCAACATTCTCTGTGCTTGCTCCTGTGAGCCCCAAACAGATGAGTCCGTCCTGGGCCTAAGCTTCTAGAGTGTAGGTCTGTATTTAATTTTTGGTCAGCTGCGACAATTGGGAGGCATTTATGGCACGATTTCTGGAGATGCAAGAAGAAATCTTGTCCTCACTGTTGAAGACCTCAGACTTGTCTTGGTACTGTTGCAGGCATCAACTCTGAGCATTCCTTGGAGGGCGGGGGCGAATTTCCTGGTCAGAAGCATCCTGAGAAGGTGTGAGGACCATGAACATGTGTATGGCGTGGCGTTACCCATGTGAGGCTTCTTGTACTCCTGACTCTTTCTTGACCTTATGTGGGTAAGATGGAATTGTGGATTCTTGCCCTTCTCAGGAGTCTCCCGGAGACTGGGAGGCCGGTATTTTCATTCCCATCCTCCAGAACTCTACGGAAAGCGTTCAGGGAACAGAAGCTCCCAAAATCGAACCTGAGCCGATTATTTAGTCGGACCCACGGTAAGGGCGGTGCAATCCCACTCAGGCAAAGACACTTGAGAGTCACTACAAAAGGCCCCTCCCCCAGAAGAGCAACACAATATCCACCCAGGCCGAAGTTCATCTATCAAGGAAAGCAGGTTCAATTCCTAAGACAGCAGGGGAAATCCAGAGGAGGATAAAGCAAAGCATGGAACTCATGGCTTTACCCCCATATTCTTTAGTCTTGTGGTTAATTCAATTTTTTCTTTTTTCAATTTTTTTTCTTTCTTTTTCCTTCTTCTGCTAAATTTTTTAAAACTTTTACCCTTTTCTTTTTTAAAGTTTTTTTACTAGTTTATCTCTATCTCTCTCTCTCTCTCTCTGTATATATATATATATATTTTCATTATTTGTTTTATTTTTAAAATTTTTTCTGTTTTTATGAACCTTTTTTTATCCCCTCCCCCACAGACACAATTTGGGGTCTCTTCTGATTTGGTTACAGCGCATTTTTCTGGGGTCTTTTCCACCCTTTTAGTATTTTATTTAATCCTTCATATCCTCTTATCTGGACAAAATGACAAGGCAGAAAAAATCACCACAAACAAAAGAACAAGAGGTAGTACCAAAGGCTTGGGACCTGATCAACACAGACATTGGTAATATGTCAGATCAAGAGTTCAGAATGATGATTCTGAACGTTCTAGCCAGGCTGGAAAAATTCATGGAAGATATTAGAGAAACCCTCTCTGGAGATATAAAAGCCCTTTCTGGAGAAATTAAAGAACTAAAATCTAACCAAGTAGAAATGAAAGAAGCTATTAATGAGGTGCAATAAAAAATGGAGGCTCTCACTGCTAGGATCAATGAGGGAGAAGAAAGAATTAGTGATATAGAAGACCAAATGACAGAGAATAAAGAAGCAGAGCAAAAGAGGGACAAAGAGCTACTGGAACATGAGGGGAGAATTCGAAAGATAAGTGACACCATAAGATGAAACAACATTAGAATAATAGGGATTCCAGAAGAAGAAGAAAGAGAGAGGGGGACAGAAAGTCTATTGGAGAGAATTATTGGAGAGATTCCCTAATATGGCAATGCAAACAAGCATCAAAATCCAGGAGACGGGCGCCTGGGTGGCTCAGCGGTTTAAGCCACTGCCTTCAGCGCAGGTCATGATCTCAAGGTCCTGGGATCAAGCCCCACATTGGGCTCTCATCTCAGAAGAGAGCCTGTTTCTCCCTCTCTCTCTGCCTGCCTCTCTGCCTACTGTGAACGCTCACTGTCAAATAAATAAATAAATAAATAAATAAATAATATTTAAAAAATCAGGAGATGCAGAAAACCCCCCTCAAAGTCAACAAGAATAGGTCCACACCCCGTCACCTAATAGCAAAATTTACAAGTCTTAGTGACAAAGAGAAAATCCTGAAAGCAGCCCGAGAAAAGAAGTCTATAACATAATAGGGTAAAAATATTAGATTGGCAGCAGACTTATCCACAGAGACCTGGCAGGCCAGAAAGAGCTGCCATGATATATTCAGAGCAATAAACGAGAAAAACATGCAGCCAAGAATACTCTATCCAGCTAGGCTATCATTGAAAATAGAAGGAGAGATAAAAAGCTTCCAGGACAAACAAAAACTGAAAGAATTTGCAAACAACAAACGAGCTCTACAGAAAATATTGAAAGGGGCCCTGCAAGCCAAGAGAGAGCCTAAAAGTAGTAGATCAGAAAGGTACAGAGACAATATACAGTAACAGTCACCTTACAGGCTAATAATGACACTAAATTCATATCTCTCAATAGTTACCCTGAATTCTAATGGGCTAAATGCCCCAATCAAAAGACACAGGGTATCAGAATGGATAAAAAAAAAACAAACCCATCAGTATTTTGCCTACAAGAAATTCATTTTAGACACGAAGACACCTCCAGATTTAAAGTGAGGGGGTGGAAAACAATTTACCATGCTAATGGACATCAGAAGAAAGCTGGGGTGGCAATCCTTCTATCAGATCAATTAGATTTTAAGCCAAAGACTATAATAGGAGATAAGGAAGGACTCTATATCCTACTCAAAGGGTCTGTCCAACAAGAAGATCTAACAATTTTAAATATCTATGCCCCTAACGTGGGAGCAGCCAATATATCAACCAATTAATAACAAAATCAAAGAAACATAACAATAATAATACAATAATAGTAGGGGACTTGAACACTCCCCTCACTGAAATGGACAGATCATCCAAGCAAAAGATCAACAAGGAAACAAAGGCCTGAAATGACACACTGGACCAGATGGACATCACAGATATATTCAGAACATTTCATCCCAAAGCAACAGAATAAACATTCTTCTTTAGTGCATTTGGGTCACAAATCAGGTCTCAACCGGTATCAAAAGATTAGGATCACTCCCTGCATATTTTCAGACCATAATGCTCTGAAGCTAGAACTCAATGACAAGAGGAAAGCTGGAAAGAACCCAAATACATGGAGACTAAACAGCATCCTTCTATAGAATGAATGGGTCAACCAGGAAATTAAAGAATTGAAAATATTCAATTATAATGAAAACAGAACAGTTCAAAATCTGTGGGACACAGCAAAGGCAGTCCTGAGAGGAAAATATATAGCGATACAAGCCTTTCTCAAGGAACAAAAATGGTCTCAAGTACACAACCTAACCCTACACGTAAAGGAGCTAGCGAAAGAACAAGAAAGAAACTCTAAACCCAGCAGGAGAAGAGAAATCATAAAGATCAGAGCAGAAATCAGTGAAATAGACACCAAAAAAAAAAAAAAAGAAAAAAATCAAAGAAACTAGGAGCTTGTTCTTTGAAAGAATCAATAAGATCAATAAACCCCTGGCCAGACTCATCAAAAAGAAAAGAGAAAGGACCCAAATCCATAAAATCATGAATGAAAGAGGAGAGATCACAACTAACACCAAAGAAATACAGACAATTATAAGAACATACTATGAGCAACTCTACGCCAACAAATTTGACAATCTGGAAGAAATGGATGCATTCCTAGAGACATATAAACTACCACAACTGAACCAGGAAGAAATAGAAAACCCGAACAGGTCCATAACCAGTAAGGAGATTGAAACAGTCATCCAAACTCTCCAAACAAACAAAAGCCCAGGGCCAGACGGCTTCCCAGGGGAATTCTACCAAACATTTAAAGAAGAACTGATTCCTATTCTCCTGAAACTGTTCCAAAAAATAGAAATGGAAGGAAAACTTCCAAACTCATTTTATGAGGCCAGCATCACCTTGATCCCAAAACCAGACAAGGATCCCACCAAAAAAGAGAACTACAGACCAATATCCTTGATGAACACAGACGCAAAAATTCTCGCCAAAATACTAGCCAATAGGATTCAACAGTACATTTAAAGGATTATTCACCACGACCAAGTGGGATTTATTCCAGGGCTGCAGGGTTGGTTCAACATCCGCAAATCTATCAATGTGATAGAACACATTAATAAAAGAAAAAACAAGAACCATGTGATACTCTCAATACATGCTGAAAAAGCATTTGGCAAAGTACAGCATCCCTTCCTGATCAAAACTCTTCAAAGTGTAGGGAGAGAGGGCACAAACCTCAATATTATCAAAGCCATCTATGAAAAACCCACCGCAAGTATCATTCTCAATGGAGAAAAACTGAAAGCTTTTCCTCTAAGGTCAGGAACATGGCAGGGATGTCCATTATCACCACTGCTATTCAACAGAGTACTAGAAGTCCTAGCCTCAGCAATCAGACAACAAAAAGAAATTAAAGGCATCCAAATTGGTAAAGAAGAAGTCAAACTATCACTCTTCCCAGATGATATAATACTATATGTGAAAAACCTAGAAGACTCCACTACAAAACTGCTAGAACTTGTACAGGAATTCAGTCCAGTATCAGGATATAAAATCAATGCACAGAAATCAGTTGCATTTCTGTACACAAACAACAAGACAGAAGAAAGAGAAATTAGGGAGTCAATCCCATTTACAATTGTACCCAAAACTATAAGATACCTAGGAATAAACCTAACCAAAGAGGCTAAGGATCTATATGCAGGAAACTATAAAGTACTCATGAAAGAAATTGAGGAAGAAACAAAGACATGGAAAAATGTTCCATGCTCCTGGATTGGAAGAATAAATATTGTGAAAATGTCCATGCTACCTTAAGCAATCTACACATTTAATGCAAACCCTATCAAAATACCATCCATTTTTTCAAAGATTGAACAAATAATCCTAAAATTTATATGGGACCAGAAAAGACCTCGAATAGCCAAGGGAATATTGAAAAAGAAAGCCAAAGTTGGTGGCATCACAATTCTGGACTTCAAGCTCTATTACAAAGCCGTCATCATCAAGACAGCATGGTACTGGCACAAAAACAGACACATAGATCAGTGGAACAGAATAGACCCCAGAAATAGATCCTCAACTCTATGCTCAACTCATCTTCGACAAAGCAGGAAAGAATGTCCAATGGAAAAAAGACAGCCTCTTCAATAAATGGTGCTGGGAAAATTGGACAGCCACATGAAGAAAAATTAAATTGGACCACATCCTTACAAAACACATGAAAATAGACTCAAAATGGATGAAGGACCTCAATATGAGAACGGAATCCATCAAAATCCTTGAGGAGAACACAGGCAGCAACCTCTTCAACCTCAGCCACAGCACCATCTACCTAGGAGCATCGGCAAAGGCAAGGGAAGCAAGGGCCAAAATGAACTATTGGGATTTCATCAAGATCAAAAGCTTTTGCACAGCAAAGGAAACAGTTAACAAAAAGAAAAGACAACTGACAGAATGGGAGAAGATATTTGCAAACGACATATCCGATAAAGGGCTAGTGTCCAAAATCTATAAGGAACTTAGCAAACTCAACACCCAAAGAACAAACAATCCAATCAAGAAATTTGCAGAGGACATGAACAGACATTTCTACAAAGAAGACATCCAGATGGCCAACAGACACATGAAAAAGTAGTCCACGTCACTCGTCATCAGGGAAATACAAATCAAAACCACAATGAGATATCACCTCACACCAGTCAGAATGGCTAAAATTAACAAGTCAGGAATTGACAGATGCTGGCGAGGATGCGGAGAAAGGGAACCCTCCTCCACTGTTGGTGGGAATACAAGCTGGTGCAACCACTCTGGAAAACAGCATGGAGGTTCCTCAAAATGTTGAAAATAGAACTACCCTATGACCCAGCAATTGCACTGCTGGGTATTTACCCTAAAGATACAAACATAGTGATCCGAAGGGGCACGTGTACCCGAATGTTTATAGCAGCAATGTCTACAATAGCCAAACTATGGAAAGAACCTAGATGTCCATCAACAGATGCATGTATAAAGAAGATGTGGTATATATACACAATGGAATACTATGCAGTCATCAAAGGAAATGAAATCTTGCCATTTGTGATGATGTGGATGGAACTAGAGCGTATCATGCTTAGTGAAATAAGTCAATCAGAGAAAGACAACTATCATATGATCTCCCTGATACAAGGACATGTAGAAGCAACATGGGGGGTTAGGGGGATAGGAGAAGAATAAATGAAACAAGATGGGATTGGGAGGGAGACAAACCATAAATGACTCTTAATCTCACAAAACAAACTGGGGGTTGCTGGGGGGAGGTGGGATTGGGAGAGGGGGAGGGGCTATAGACATTGGGGAGGGTATGTGCTATGGTGAGTGCTGTGAAGTGTGTAAACCTGGCGATTCACAGACCTGTATTCCTGGGGAAAAAAAATATGTTATATGTTTATAAAAAAAAAAATTTGGAAGGGGAGGCGAACCATAAGAGACTATGGACTCTGAAAAACAACCTGAGGGTTTTGAAGGGTCAGGGGTAGGAGGTTGGGGGATCAGGTCGTGGGTAATAGGGAGGGCACGTATTGCATGGAGCACTGGGTGTTGTGCAAAAACAATGAATACTGTTACGCTGAAAAAATTAATAAAATGGAAAAAATAATCTTACCACGTGTCAACAGGTATTGTCTCTGATCATGGTTTCCAGGCTGTCTGCACCTGGTTGCTTGCTGGTGTCCTCTCCAGGAGATACACATTGTTCTCTGGAGTCTATGTCTGCAAAGCTGCTGATCTGGAATCCCCGGGCCTCAAGACCCTTGGGATGCAACTAATCATGTCCTTCAGACACTCTTCTTTTCTCCACCAACAGCTATGGGTCAACATTCAAATTGTGTGTTCTATGTGTGCTCCACTCCCCTGGGCCTTTGTCTTTGGCCATGGCTCCCTGCCCTCTGAAGCACCAATGGTCCAATTCTCCCATAAGCCCTGTCTACACCCTTCTCCCATGGTCTCTGTGACTTCTTCTCTCTTTTGCTGTGGAGTGTGATTTCTAGGCTTCAGGACCATTTAGCCATCTTTTCATTGATGTGGTAATTTCTGTATGTGCTGATGGCTGAAAACAGCCCTGGAGCATCCAAACACTTCTATCATCTCCCTGTCCTCCAGAAGCACTGCGGATTATTATGGAGCCATAAGCACGAAGGCATTCTTGCTCCTTGTGACAGGAGGCAGAAAGGGAGAGAGAATTGGGCTGTGTCATATCTGTCAGTCCCAGAAAGACAACTACCATATGGTTCCACTCACTCATGGAAGTAAAGAAACATGTGAAAAAGCAAGAAAATGGGACAGGCAATAGACTCTAACCAGGCACACAAAATTTGGTGTTTGTTCCAGGCAGGCTAGTCAGAATCTGCATTTCTAAATGTGGATAAAATGGGACATTCAATGCAGGAAATGTGCCCGAATGTGATGTAACGTGAGTTTCCACGGTATTTGAAGTTGAATTTTGATCTGGAATAGAGCAGCTTCACATCTCTTAAAATATCATTTTTTGCGTTTTGTGAAACACACACACACACACACACACACACTTAAAAGTGTCCCACAGAAATTAGGGAGCCAGTGAGGAATAGCAATTATGGAATCCAAGTTCAGAGAAAATATCATAAAAACAAAAACTTAGAGTATATAAGTAACACACCGTCCAAACTGGATAAGTTAAACACTGACCTTTCAAGAATTAATTAATTACTTAATTAATTAATTAAACACCTTACCTACAAGATCCCTTCAAACAAGTATGTCAGCAAATCTAATACTGGAGTGGAAAGGATAAATTCCAAGGCACATACGCACTACCATTACAAGATCATGAGTCATGCATATCTGAAGTCTCAGGGAATGACTTTTGAAGCAGATTTTGAGGCTTTTGAAGCAGTCCTCAAACATCTCCCAACACACAGATAGCCATGTTCAAACCACTTCCCTTGTTCACAATTCGAGACATTTAATGATAATGTCGGCTTTTCTCATCTATTCCCATAATGTAGGAAGAGGGAAGACTCTAATTACCAATGTCCCAAGACCCAGTTCAGATAAGGACCTTATAGGAAACCAATTGCATACCATTTTAATCAATAAGATAATAAAACTTGAATTCATTTCTCTTTTCTTTCTTTCTTCATCTCCATGTGAAATGGCCTGTTTTGCTTTCTATTCACTATTTTTTCTTATATTTGGCAAGCTACCCTTTCATCCATCCTACGTTTTTTGACATAGTGTTCCCTGTTTCGTTAATTGCATATACCACAAGTTCTCATCCTCATAAAATGGCACACCAAGTCCATAACCATTAACCAGATTCCTCTTAATGGCAGGTCTTATCCTCCTGTAACCCTCAGCTTGGTCCCCAAAGTCCTGAGTCTCTCCTGGTGCGTCTCCCTCTCTGACTTCTTCTCCTTCCGTTTTCCCTTACCACTACTCATGTCCATGGTATTCCTCATGGGCCACAAATTAGTGAAGCCATAGGATATTTCCCTTGGTCTGCTTGCATTTTCATTTGGAAATCATCTTCTTTATCATCATCTTCATAATCATCTTTATCCACTAACGCTTAAAAGGGTATCTCGGCTCCTTCGACACTGATGCTAGAGTGGGCATAGCAGGACATCGATGTTGGCCATTCATATTCCTCTGAATAAAGAGAGTTGCTCAACTAGTCTTTCTCCATTACTATAGCATGTAGCATTAACTAATTAACTAATGATGACAAGGAGTGCTGCCCAGGTCTCTTTCTTTCTGAGAATCACCCGGTTTACACACTTCACAGCACTCATGATAGCACATACCCTCCCCCAAGTCCATAACCCACTCCCCCTCTCACTACCCCACCTCACCCAAGAAACCCACAGTTTGTTTTGTGAGATTAAGAGTCATTTATGGTTTGTCTCACTCCCAATCCCATCTTGTTTCATTTATTTTTCTCCTTTCCCTCTAACCCCCATGTTTCATCTCCATTTCCTCATATCAGGGAGATCATATGATAGTTGTCTTTCTCCGATTGATTTATTTCACTAAGCATGATACGCTCTAGTTCCATCCACGTCGTCGCAAATGGCAAGATTTCATTTCTTTTGATGGCTGTGTAGTATTCCATTGTGTATATATACCACATCTTCTTTATACATGCATCTGTTGATGGACATCTAGGTTCTTTCCATAGTTTGGCTATTGTAGACATTGCTGCTATAAACATTCGGGTACACGTGCCCCTTCGGATCACTATGTTTGTATCTTTAGGGTAAAACCCAGCAGTGCAATTGCTGGGTCATAGGGTAGTTCTATTTTCAACATTTTGAGGAACCTCCATGCTGTTTTCCAGAGTGGTTGCACCAGCTTGTAT
Organism: Meles meles; assembly: GCF_922984935.1. Lineage (NCBI taxonomy): Eukaryota > Metazoa > Chordata > Mammalia > Carnivora > Mustelidae > Meles > Meles meles. Next base: position 19,878,498 of record NC_060088.1, on the reverse strand, counting down.
TCCCACTAACAGTGGAGGAGTGTTCCCCTTTCTCTGCATCCTCGCCAGTATCTGTCAATTCCTGACTTGTTAATTTTAGCCATTCTGACTGGTGTGAGGTGATATCTCATTGTGGTTTTGATTTGTATTTCCCTGATGACGAGTGACGTGGAGCACTTTTTCATGTGTCTGTTGGCCATCTGGATCTTTGCAGAAATGTCTGTTCATGTCCTCTGCCCATTTCTTGATTGGATTGTTTGTTCTTTGGGTGTTGAGTTTGCTAAGTTCCTTATAGATTTTGGACACTAGCCCTTTATCGGATATGTCGTTTGCAAATATATTCTCCCATTCTGTCAGTTGTCTTTTGGTTTTACTGTTTCCTTTGCTGTGCAAAAGCTTTTGATCTTGATGAAATCCCAATAGTTCATTTTTGCCCTTGCTTCCCTTGCCTTTGCCGATGATCCTAGGTAGATGGTGCTGTGGCTGAGGTCGAAGAGGTTGCTGCCTGTGTTCTCCTCAAGGATTTTGATGGATTCCGTTCTCATATTGAGGTCCTTCATCCATTTTGAGTCTATTTTCATGTGTTTTGTAAGGAAGTGGTCCAATTTAATTTTTCTTCATGTGGCTGTCCAGTTTTCCCAGCACCATTTATTGAAGAGGCTGTCTTTTTTCCATTGGACATTCCTTCCTGCTTTGTCAAAGATTAGTTGATCATAGAGTTGAGGGTCTATTTCTGGGCTCTCTATTCTGTTCCATTGATCTATGTGTCTGTTTTTGTGCCAGTACCATGCTGTCTTATGATGAAAGCTTTGTAATAGAGCTTGAAGTCCGGAATTGTGATGCCACCAACTTTGGCTTTCTTTTTCAATATTCCCTTGGCTATTCGAGGTCTTTTCTGGTTCCGTATAAATTTTAGGATTATTTGTTCCATTTCTTTGAAAAAAATGGATGGTATTTTGATAGGGATTGCATTAAATGTGTAGAGTGCTTTAGATAGCATAGACATTTTCACAATATTTATTCTTCCAATCCAGGAGCATGGAACATTTTTCCATGTCTTTGTGTCTTCCTCAATATCTTTCATGAGTACTTTATAGTTTCCTGCATATAGATCCTTAGCCTCTTTGGTTAGGTTTATTCCTAGGTATCTTATAGTTTTGGGTACAATTGTAAATGGGATTGACTCCCTAATTTCTCTTTCTTCTGTCTTGTTGTTTGTGTACAGAAATGCAACTGATTTGTGTGCATTGATTTTATATCCTGACATTTTACTGAATTCCTGTACAAGTTTTGGAGTGGAGTCTTTTGAGTTTTCCACATGTAGTATCATATCATCTGCGAAGAGTGATAATTTGACTTCTTCTTTGCTGATTTGGATGCCTTTAATTTCTTTTTGTTGTCTGATTGCTGAGGCTAGGACTTCTAGTACTCTGTTGAATAGCAGTGGTGATAATGGACATCCCTGCCATGTTCCTGACCTTAGCGGAAAAGCTTTCAGTTTTTCTCCATTGAGAATGATACTTGCGGTGGGTTTTTCATAGATGGCTTTGATAATATTGAGGTATGTGCCCTCTATCCCTACACTTTGAAGAGTTTTGATCAGGAAGGGATGCTGTACTTTGCCAAATGCTTTTCAGCGTCTATTGAGAGTATCACATGGTTCTTTTTCTTTCTTTTATTAATGTGTTCTATCACATTGATAGATTTGCGGATGTTGAACCAACCCTGCAGCCCTGGAATAAATCCCACTTGATCGTGGTGAATAATCCTTTAAATGTACTGTTGAATCCTATTGGCTAGTATTTTGGCGAGAATTTTTGCATCTGTGTTCATCAAGGATATTGGTCTGTAGTTCTCTTTTTTTTAATCTTTACTTTTTATCTCTCCTTCTATTTTCAATGATAGCCAAGCTGGATAGAGTATTCTTGACTGCATGTTTTTCTCGTTTAGTGCTCTGTATATATCATGCCAGCTCTTCCTGGCCTGCCAGGTCTCTGTGGATAAGTCTGCTGCCAATCTAATATTTTTACCATAGTATGTTACAGACTACTTTTCTCGGGCTGCTTTCAGGATTTTCTCTTTGTCACTAAGACTTGTAAATTTTACTATTAGGTGACGGGGTGTGGACCTCTTCTTGTTGACTTTGAGGGGGGTTCTCTGCATCTCCTGGATTTTGATGTTTGTTTCCTTTGCCATATTAGGGAAATTCTCTCCAATAATTCTCTCCAATAGACCTTCTGCTCCCCTCTCTCTTTCTTCTTCTTCTGGAATCCCAATTATTCTAATGTTGTTTCATCTTATGGTGTCACTTATCTCTCGAATTCTCCCCTCATGGTCCAGAAGCTGTTTACCCCTCTTTTGTTCAGCTTCTTTATTCTCTGTCATTTGGTCTTCTATATCACTAATTCTTTCTTCTGCCTCATTTATCCTGGCAGTGAGAACCTCCATTTTGGATTGCACCTCATTAATAGCTTTTTTGATTTCAACTTGGTTAGATTTTAGTTCTTTAATTTCTCCAGAAAGGGCTTTAATATCTCCAGAGAGGGTTTCTCTAATATCTTCTATGCCTTTTTTGAGCCCGGCTAGAACATTCAGAATCCTCATTCTGAACTCTTGATCTGACATATTACCAATGTCTGTGTTGATTAAGTCCCTAGCCTTTGGTACTGTCTCTTGTTCTTTTGTTTGTGGTGATTTTTTCCTCGTCATTTTTTCCAGATAAGAAGATATGAAGGAGCAAATAAAATACTAAAAGGGTGGCAAAGACCCCAGAAAAATGCACTGCAACCAAATGAGAGGAGACCCCCAAATTGTAGAGGGGAAAAAGGGGATAAAAATAGGTTTAGAAAAAATTAAAAAAATAAAACAAATAAAGAAAAAATATAAAAAAGAAAGGAAATATATATATATATATATTTAGATAAACTAGTCAAAAACGTTAAAAAAAGAAAAGGGTAAAAGTTTTAAAAAATTTAGCAGACGAAGAAAAAAGAAAAAAGAAAAAAAATTGAAAAAAGAAAAAAAAAATTGAAGTAGCCGCAAGACTAAAGAATCATGGGGAGAAAGCCATGAGTTCCCTGCTTTGCTTTCTCCTCCTCTGGGTTACTGCTACTGACTTAGAAATTGAGCCTACTTTCCTTGATAGATGAACTTCATCCTGGCTGGGTATTTTGTTGATCTTCTGGTGGAGGGGCCTGTTGTAGTGACTCTCTACAAAGTGTCTTTGCCCGAGGTGGGATTGCACCGCCCTTACCGGTGGCCAGACTAAGTAACAGGCTCAGGTTCGCTTTTGGAAGCTTCTGTTCCCTGAACGCTTTCCGTAGAGTTCTGGAGGACGGGAATGAAAATGGCGGCCTCCTAATCTCCAGCCCGGAGGAGCTGAGAGTCTGGGGCCCCACTCCTCAGTGCACCCCCAGAGGACAACACCCAATCACTAACATATCCCCATGTTGTCATTGATGTGGTCATCTTCTGGTTGTGCTGATGGCTGAAGAAAAGCCTGGAGCTCCCAGCCACTTCTCCCATCTCCCTCTCCTCCAAAAGCACTGCGAACTACTATGGAGCCATAGGGAAGAAAGCATTCTTGCTCCTTGTGACATGTGGCAGAAACGGAGAGAGCATTGGGTTGGTCATATCTGTCAGTCACAGAAAGACAACGACCATATGATTTCACTCACTCATGGAAGTAAAGAACATGTGAAAAAGGGACAGGCAATTAGACTCTAACCAGGCACACAAAATTTGGCGTTTGTTCCAGGCAGGCTAGTCAGAATCTTCCTTAATGAAAGTGGATCAAATGTGACATTCAATGCAAGAAATGTGGCCAAAAGGGATGTAACGAGAATTTCCACCGTGTTTTGTGGTGAATTGTGATCTGGAATAGAGCAGCCTCATATGTCTTACAATATCATTTTTAGCGTTTTGTGAAACACACACACACACACACACACACACTTAAAAGAATCCCACATAAGTTAGGGACCAATTGAGGAATAGCACTCATGGAAGGAAAATTCAGAGAAAGTACCATAAAAACGAATCTTAGAGAATCAAAGTAACAAACCGTCCAAACTGGATAAGATAACTCATTGCCTATCAAGAATTAATTAATTAATTAATTAATTAATTAAACAACCTTTCCGAAAAGACCCCCTAGACACAAGTCTGCCAGCAAATCCAATACCGGAGGGAACAGGAAAACCTCCAAGACACATACACACTACCGTGACAAGATCATGAATCATACGTATCTGACATCTCAGGTAATGACTTTTGAAGCAGCATTTGAGGCTTTTGAAGCAGTCCTCAAATATCTCCCAACATACAGAAAGCCAGTTTCAAATCACTTCCCTTGTCCACAACTCAAGATATTTAACGGTAATGTCGGTTTTTCTCATCTATTCCCAAAATGTAGGAAGAGGGAAGACTCTAATTGACAATGTCTAAAGACCCAATTCACATAAGGACCTTATAGGAATCCAATGGAATACAATTTTAATCAGTAAGATAATAAAACTAGAATTCATTTCTCTTCTCCTTCTGTCTTCATCTCCATGTGAAACAGACTCTTTTGCTTTCTATTCACTATTTTTTCTTAATTTCGGCTAGCCAGCTTTTCATCCATCCTACATTTTTTGACAGTGTTCCCTGATTCTTTAATTGCATATACCAACAAGTGCTCATTTTCAAATAATGACACACCAATTCCATACCCATAAACCAGTTCCCTCTTTATGGCATGTCTTATACTCCTGTAACTGTCAGCTTGGTACCCAAAGTCCTGAGTCTCTCCTGGTGGGTCTCACTGTCTGACTTCATCTCATTCCGTTTTCCCTTACTACTACTCATGTCCATGGTATTCCTCATGTGCCATATATGAGTGAAGCCATCGGATTTTTCCATTGGTCCGCTTGCATTTTCATTTGGAAATCATCTTTATCATCATCTTCATAATCATCTTTATCCACTAGCCTTTAAAAGGTATCTTGGCTCCTTCCACGGTGATGCTAGTGTGGGCTTGGCAGGCCATCGATGTTGGCCATTCATTTTCATCTGAATAAAGAGAGTTGCTCCACATGGCTCTCCCCATGACTATAGCATGTAGCATTAACTAATGATGACAAGGAGTGCTCACCAGGGCTCTTTCTTTCGGGGTAGCGATCATGCAGAGTTTCACTCTCCAGGAAGGCTTTGAAACGGTGTTTTAGGTTATGTCATGTAGATAGAGCTTTCATCCCTTAGGACTAGTGTTTTAGGACACTACCAGATAAGGACACGGACAGCACAATGCATCCATCCCTTGGAAATTTTCCTGGAATTGTGACTTTCCTTCCCTTCTTCCTTCCCTCACCTTCCAAGCTGACCAAGCACCAAAAACAAACCTTACACCCAAGAAACCAAGGGAACAGAAGCTAGGAATGGACCCTCTCACCCAGGTTATCAAAATTCCCAGAGACCTAATGGTAGTCAACAGGCCTCGCTGTTGATTGAGATCTCTAGAATTTGCAGTGGAAATAGGAACACCTTGCTCTCTCTGGAGAAATATTGGTCTAAAGAATGGTATATAGAACATCATTTTCATCTCTCTTTGTATATATAGGGGAAGTGGGAAAGAAACAGAAAAGACCATCTGAGTTCATGATCAGGCTAAAATGGCTCTTTCTTGCTCATTCCCAGGTCTTTCTACATAAAGCCATAGGACACATATGTCATGAGAATGGGATTGCTGCTTCAGTGAAGTCACCTTCTGTGACGTCACAAAGCTCTGAGGTCCTAGCAACCACTCCTCACCAAACCACACCTCATCACTTCACCTGGCTGGAGTAGTTCTGCTTAAGCCAGGAGTATCAAAATCACTCCAAACCACTGGAGTCGCCTGGGTCCTTCACCAAGACAGTTTGGGAAGCGATTTGGGGTCTTTACCCATGAGCAAGCAAAGAGCATGATGGAAGAGAACCATTCCACATGTGAAGCCATCGGAAAAGGCTTTCAGGCCAGTATCATGAATACAATGTGAATGTGCAAAAGGTCTCTGTGTTCTCTGCATTCAAAACGGGCATTCTGTTATCTTCCCTGAAGGTAAATTCTTTAAGAAGAAGAGGTCATGGTGTGCCCAAGGGCTCGCAATTGAGAAAGTCTCAGGTGTGTGTGACATGCCCACTGGTGTTGTGTTGTACCTGTCCACTCTCCTGTGGGCTCATACTCTGCAGAGGCTCTCGTTGCCTTCCATTCAGAGTGTGTGGTGTCTGGGCCAATTATGGTGAGGTTAAGTTTCTTGGGTCTGGTGTGCCTGTGAAAGGTGACTTTCAACCCACTCCACAAAACTTAAGGCCTGCTCTATTCTGTGGCCAGTTGAGAGGATGTGGGCAGGGCTTTCTTCTAGTCACTTGCAGGATTTTCTGTTCTCATGGGACTAAGCAATGTGGCCTGAAGAAGGCAGTCCCAAAAGTGTTCCAGGTTTGGGAATCCGTGATTGCAGGTTGGGCAGCTAATGTCCTCAAAGTCCTGCCTGTGGCCACATGTCAGTCTTGATGCTGGCGGTCATAGAGCCCAAGTATCTTTGGCGACCATTGAGGCATGTCCACAAACACTGCCCATCACGAATGCACCCAAATAATTAATAATCTAATGACGTTGTCAACAGGTATTGTCTCTGATCATGGTTTCCAGGCTGTCTGCAACTGGTTGTTTGCTCTTGTCCTCTCCAGGAGATACACAGTGTTGTCTGGAGTCTATGTCTGCAAAGCTTGCTGATCTGGAATCCCCGGTTCAAGACCGTTGGGTTGCAAGAACTCGTGTCCTTCAGATACTCTCCTTTTCTCCCCAACAGCAATGATCAACATTCAAATTGTAGGTTCTAAGTGTACTCCTGAGAAGGGCAAAAATCCAAAATTCCATCTTACCCACATAATTACAAGAAAGTGTCAGGAGTACAAGCAGCCTCACACAGGGAACTCCACGCCAGATACTTGGGCTCTATGGCCACCAGCATCAAGACTGAGAAGTGGCCACAGGCAGGATGGTGAGGACATTAGATGCCCAATCTGCAATCATGTATACCCAAAACTGGAACACTGTTGGGACTGCCTTCTTAACACCACGTTTCTTAGTCCCAGGATAACAGATAATCCTGCAGGGGACTAGAAGAAAGCCCTGCCCACATCCTCTCACCTGGTCACAGGATTCAGCAGGCCTTAAGTTCTGTGGAGTGGGTTGAAAGTTACGTTTCACAGGCACAACAGACCCATGAAGCTTAACCTCACCACACTAGGCCCAGACACACACAACCTGAGTGGTTGGCAAGGAGAGACTCTGCAGAGGGCAAGCCTGTAGGAGAGTGGACAGCCACAACACAACCCAAGAGGGCATGTCACACATACCTGAGACTCTCTCAAGTGCCAGTCCTTGGGCACTGGATGAGCTCTTCTTCCTAAAGCAATGAGCTTCAGGGTAGATAACAGAATGCGTGTTTTGAATACAGAGGAGACAGAGATCTTTTGTAGATTCACGTTGTATTCCTGAAACTGGCTCGAAAGCCTTTTCTGATGGCTTCACATGGGGATTGGTTCTCTTCCAAAATGCTCCGTGCTTGCTCCTGTGAGCTCAAGAGAGATGAGTCTGTCTTCGGCCTAAGCTTCTAGGGTGTAGGGTCTGCCTTTAATATTTGGTCAGCTGGGAAATTTGGGAGGCATTTATGGCACGATTTCTGGAGATGCAAGAAGAACTCGTGTCCTCACTGTTGAAGACTCCAGACATAACTTTGGGATGGTTGCGGGTGTTAACTTTGAGCTTTCCTCTGAGGGCGGGGAGCGCTTTTCCTGGTCAGAAAAATCCTGATAGTGTGTGAGGACCATGAACATGTGTATGGCATGGAGTTTCCCGTGTGAGGCTGCTTGTACTCTGGTTCTTTCTTGACCTTCCGTGGGTAAGATAGAATTGTGGATTCCTGCCCTTCTCAGGAGTCCAGAGTTGGTGTGGTGACAGTCACGGCCAAAGACTACAAATTCGGCCATGGAGAAACTGACCCCAAATTGCTTCAAAAACTGACTTGGGGAAATTCCCAGGAGGCTCCAGCTAGTTGGAGTGATTTTGATACTCCTGGCTGACCCAGGACTACAGCAGCCAGGTGAAGTAATGAGGCATGTTTTGGTGAGGTGTGGTTTTTAACACTTCAGAGATTTGTGACATCACAGAAGCGGACCTCACTGAAGCAGCAATCCCAATCTCATGACATATGAGTCCAATGGCTTTAAGTAGAAAGACCTGGGAAGGAATAAGAAAGAGCCCTGTTTGCCTGATCATGAACTCAGGTGGTCTTTTCTGTTTCTTTGCCATTTCCACAATCTACACAAAGTGAATAGAAAACTATGATCTGTATACCATTCTTTAGACAAACATTTCTCCAGATAGAGCAATGTGTTCCTGTTTCCATTGCAATTTCTAGAGATCTCAAACAACAGTGAGGCCTCTTGGCTACCACTAGGTCTCTGGGTGATTTGATATCCTTTGGTGAGAGGGTCCATTCTTAGCTTCTGTTTCCTATGGTTTCTCGGGTGTAAGGTTTTCCTTTGGTGCTTGGTCAGCTTCTAACGTGAGGGAAGGAAGAAATTAAGGAAAGTCAAAATTCCAGGAAAATTGCCAGGGCAGGGATGCATTTTGGTGTCTGTTTCCTTATCTGCTAGTGTCCTGAAACACCAGTCCCAAGGTATGAATGCTCTGTCTACTTGACATTACCTTAAACACCATTGCAAAGGCTTCATGGAGATTGAAAATCTGCATGATCGTTACCGGTAAAGAAAGAGCCATTCTCAGCACTCCTTGTCATCATTGGTTAATGCTACATGCCATAGTCATCGGGAGAGCCATGATGAAGGACTCTCTTTATTCAGATGAAAATGAATGGCCAACATCGATGGCCTGCCATGCCCACATTAGCATCACTGTGGAAGGAGCCAAGATTCCTTTTGTGGGCTAGTGGATAAAGATGATTATGAAGAAGATGATAAAGAATGTGATTTCCAATTGAAAGTGGAAGCAGTCCAGGGAAATATCCTATGGCTTCACTCATATGTGGCCCATGAGGAATACCATGGACATGAGTAGTAGTAAGGGAAAATGGAAGGAGAAAAAGTCAGAGAGGGAGATGCACTAGGAGAGACTCAAGACATTAGGCACCAAGCTGAGGGTTACAGGAAAATAGGACATTCCATAAAGAGGGAACTGTTTAATGGGTATGGAGGTGGTGTAACATTATATGAGGATGAGCCCTTGGTGATATACGCAATAAAAGAGTCAAGGAACACTATGTCAAAAAACGTATAATGGATGAAAGGCTGGCTTGCCGAATAAAAGAAAAAAATAATGAATATAAAGCAAAACAGTCCGTTTCACATGGAGATGAAGGAAGAAAGAGAAGAGAAATGAATTCTAGTTTTATTATCTTACTGATACAAATTGTATGCAATTGGATTCCTATAAGGTTCTTATGTGAATTGTGTATTTGGACATTGTAAATTAGAGTCTTCCCTCTTCTTACACTTTGGGAATAGATGAGAAAAGCCGACATTGCCACTAAATATCTCGAATTGTGGACCAGGGAATTATTCTGAACCTGCCTTTCAGTGTGAAGGGAGATGGTGGATGACTGCTTCAAAGGCCTCAAAAGCTGCTTCAAAAGTCATTACCTGAGACCTCAGATATGTATGACTCATGATCTTGTCATGGTAGTGCGTATGTGTTTGGAAATCATCCTTATCTCTCAGGAATTGGTTTTGCTAGCAGACTTGTGTGGAGGGGTTTTTTAGGTAAGGTTGTATAATTAATGAATTATTAATTAATTCTTGACAGGAAAGGAGTTAACTTATCCAGTTTGGACGGATTTGAAACATTGATTTTTCTAAGATTTTGTTTTTCAAGTTATTTTCTCTGAATTTTGCTTACATCATTTTTATTCCTCACTTGCACCCTAACTTCTGTGAGACCCTTTTAAGTGTGTCTTTGTGTGTGTGTGTGTGTGTGTGTGTGTGTGTGTTGTGTATGTTTCACAAAACGCTAAAAATGATATGTTAAGAGATATGAAGCTGTTCTGTTCCAGATCACAATTCACCTTCAAACACATTGGAGACTCATGTTACATCCCGTTCAGCCACATTTCCTGCATTGAATGTCCCATTTGATCCACTTTTAGAAACAAGATTCTGACTAGCCTGCCAGGAACAAACACCAAATTTTGTGTGCCTGGTTAGGGTTTAATTGCCTGCCCCATTGTCTTGCTTTTTCACATGTTTCATTATTCCATGTGTGAGTGAAATCGTATGGGGTTGTCTTCTGTGACTGGCAGATATGACACAGTTTATGTTCTCTCCCTTTCTGCCACATGTCACAAGGAGCAAGAATGCCTTCTTCCTTATGGCTCCATAAGAGTACACAGTGCATCTGGAAGATAGGGAGACAATAGAAGTGTATGCGAGCTCAGATTTGTGTTCCGCCATCAGCATAAAGAGACGATGACCACATCCATGTAAACATGGCATAAATGGACCTGAAGCCTAGAAATCACACTCCACAGAGAAAGAGAGAAGAAGTCACAGAGACCATGGGAGAAGGGTGTAGACAGCGCTTATGGGAGTATTGGACGCTTAGTGCTTCAGAGGGCAAGGAGCCATGGCCAAAGATAAAAAGGCCCAGGGGAGAGGAGCACCTTAGAACCCACAATTTGAATGTTGACCCCTAGGTGTTGGCGGAGAAAAAGAGAGTGTCTGAAGGAGATGAGTTCTTGCTACCCAAGGGTCTTGAGGCCAGGGGATTCCAGATCAGCAGGCTTTGCAGACATAGACTCAAGACAACACTGTGTATCTCCTGGAGAGGACAACAGCAAGCAACCAGTTGCAGACAGCCTGGAAACCATGATCAGAGACAATACCTGTTGACACCGTGGTAAGATTATTATTTCTTTGTGTGCATTCGTGATGGGCAGTGTTGGTGGACATGCCTCCAAGTGGGCCAAAGATACTTGGGCTCGAAAACCGCCAGCATCAAGACTGAGAAGTCACCACAGGCAGGACGGGAAGGACATTAGCTGCCCAACATGCAATCACAGATTCCCAAACCTGGAACACTGTTGGGACTGCCTTCTTCAGGCCACGTTGCTTAGTTCCAGGAGAACAGAAAATCCTGCAGGGGACCAGAAGACCCTTGTCAGAGAATTCAGCAGGCCTTAAGTTTGTGGAGTGGGTTGAAAGAAACCTTTCACAGGCACACCATACTTTGTCCAGACACCATAAACTCTGATTGGAAGGCAAGGAGAGCCTCTGCAGGGGACGAGCAAACAGGAGAGTGGACAGCCAAAACACAACCACATAGGGCATGTCACACACACTTGAGACTCTCTAAAGTGCCAGTCCTTGGGCACTCCATGAGCTCTTCTTCCTAAAGAAATTATCTTCAGCGTAGATAACAGAATGCGTGTTTCGAATACAGAGATGTCAGAGACCTTTTGTAGATTCACATTGTATTCCTAAAACTGGCCCAGAAGCCTTTGCTATGGCTTCACATGGGGATTGGTTCTCTTGAAACATGCTCTGTGCTTGCTCTTGTGAGCTCCAAACAGATGAGTCCATCCTGGGCCTAAGCTTCTAGGGTGTATGATCTGCCTTTAATGTTTCATCAGCTGGGAATATTGGGAGGCATTTATGGCACGATTTCTGGAGATGCAAAAAGAACTCGTGTCCTCACTGGTGAAGACTCCAGACATGTCTTTGGTATGGTTGCGGGTGTTAACTCTGAGCTTCCTCGGGGGGGGGGGGCTTTTCCTGGTCTGAAGCATCCTGATATTGTGTGAGGAACATGAACATGTGTATGGCGTGAAGTTCCCCGAGTGAGGCTGTTTGTACTCCTGACTGTTTCTTGACCTTACGTGGGTAAGATGGAATTGTGGATTCTTGCCCTTCTCAGGAGTCCAGAGGGGTGGTGGTGACAGCCCCGGCCAAAGACTAGAAATTCGGCCATGGAGAAGGTGACCCCAAATCGCTTAACAAACTGTCTTGGGGAAATACCCAGGTGGCTCCAGCAGTTTTGAGTGATTTTGATACTCCTGGCTGACCCAGAACTACTCCAGCCAGGTGAAGTGATGAGGCATGGTTTGGTGAGGAGTGGTTGCTAGGACCTCAAAGCTTTGTAACGTCACAGTAGCTGACTCACAGAAGCAGCAATCCCATTCTCATGACATATGAGTCCTATGGCTTTAGGTAGAAAGACCTGGGAAGGAACAAGAAAGAGCGCTGTTAACCTGATCATGAACTCAGGTGGTCTTTTCTGTTTCTTTCCCACCTCCACTTTTTATACAAAGAGAACAGAAAACGATGTTCTGTATACCATTCTTTAGACCATCATTTCTCCAGAGAGAGCAAGGTGTTCCTATTTCCACTGCAATTTCTAGAGATCTCAATCAACAGCGAGGACTCTTGGCTACCATTAAGTCTCTGGGAAGATTGATATCCTTGGGTTAGAGGGTCCTTTCTCAGCTTCTGTTCCCTATGGTTTCTCAGGTGTAAGGTCTGCCTTTGATGCTTGGTCAGCTTGGAAGGTGAGGGAAGGAAGAAGGGAAGGAAAGTCACAATTCCAGGAAATTTGCCAGGGCGTGGATGCGTTGTGCTGTCCGTGTCCTTATCTGTTAGTGTCCTGAAACACCAGTCCTAAGGGATGAAGGCTCTGTCTACCTGGCACTAACTTAAACCCCATTACCAATGCTTTATGGATAGTGAAACTCTGTATGATCGCTACTCCTAAAGAAAGAACCATGGTCAGCACTCCTTGTCATCATAAGTTACTGCTGCATGCCATAATCATGGGGAGAGCCATGTTGAGCAATGCTCTTTATTCAGATGAAAATGAATGGCCAACATCGATGGCCTGCCTTGCCCACTTGAGCATAACTGTGGAAGGAGCCAAGGTACCCTTTTAAGATCTAGTGCATAAAGATGATTATGAAGATGATGATAAAGGAGATGATGTCCAAATGAAAATGTAAGCAGACCAAGGGAAATAGCCTAAGGCTTCACTCATATGTGGCCAATGAGGAATAACATGGACATGAGTATTAGGTAGGGAAAATGAAAGGAGAAGAAGTCAGACAGGGAGACACACCAGGAGATACTCAGGCTCTGGGGACCAAGCTGAGGGTTACAGGAGGATAGGACATGCCACAAAGAGGGAATTGGTTAATGGGTATGGAGGTGGTGTGGCATTACATGAGGAAGAGCACTTGGTGGTGTTAGGGTTCATGGTCAAAGGAACAAGACTGACACAAAGCGAAAATCAAGCAAAGCTTTATTTCACGCCATGCATCAGAAACCAACCTGTATCAGAAACTAAAATGCATCAGAAACCAAACAGCATCAGAAACCAAACTGAGCGGTAGGTGCCCGAGTCTTGCTGGGACCACCGCCTCCCAGTCGCTGGGGTCCCTCCTGGAGGCTCCCTGCCTCACCCTCACCGTACCGCAGACCACTTCCGGTGTAGCTACAGCGTTGGCTCCTGAGAGGCTGCTCCTGATGGCGGCACTGCCCGAGGCGTTGTGGCTGCTTGCGGCATCAGTGCTGCTGATACTCTGTCTCAAGGTGCTATCGCTCGCAGCAGCACCGCTGCCACTGCTGCTCTGTTCAGTGCTGCTTGCAGTGGCGCCACTGCCTGCTGCTGCTATGGGCGGTGCACAGGGCAGCGCTTCTTGAGGCAGCGCTGCTGTCGTTGCTGCTCTGGGTGGTGCACGGGGCGCCATGGTCCTGTTACAGCTCGAGGAGTCGCCACTGCCGCTGCTGCTCTGGTGCATGGGATGGTGCTTCTGGCGGTGGCGCCACTGCTGCTGCCTTGCTAAAAAACAAACAAACAAACAAACAAAAAAAAAAACAACAAAAAAACATTCCACTCCAGACTCACAGAACATCTTTTATAGTTGTGGTTGAGCCCCGCCCACACACAGGTGGCCAATCGGATTTCAACCTACTACAGTTAATATATCCACGCCCCTCTGACTGAATATGGCTATCTGGCCTTGCCCGCCCCTATATCCGGGGTTTTCAAGTAACTTCTTTTTGCTAACCAGGCCACTACAGTGGTATATGCAATTAAAGAATCAGGGAACACTATGTCAAAAAACGTAGGATGGATGAAAGGCTGGCTTGCCGAATATAAGAAAAATACTGAATAGAAAGCAAAACAGGTCGTTTCACGTGGCGAAGAAGAAAGAAAGACAAGAGAAATGAATTCCAGTTTTACTATCGTAATGAGTAAAATTGTATGCAGTTTGTTTCCTATAAGGTCCTTATATGAATTGGGTCTTTGGACATTGTAAATTAGAGTCTTCTCTCTTCCTACATTTTGGGAATAGATGAGAAAAGCCGACATTACAATTAAATGTCTCGAATTGTGGATGAGGGAATTGATTTGACCCTGGTTTCTGTGTGTTGGGAGATGTTTGATTACTGCTTCAAAAGCCTCAAAACTTGCTTCAAAAGTCATTCCCTGAGAGGTCAGATATGTATGACTCATGATCTTCGCATGGTAGTACTCATGTGTCTTGGAATTTATCCTTTTCTATCCGGTACTGGATTTGCTGGCATCCCTGTGTGGAGGGGTTTTTTAGGTAAGGTTGTTAATTAATTATTAATTAATTCTTGATAGGTAAGCAGTTACCTTATCCAGTTTGGACGGTTTGTTACTTTGATTCTCGAAGCTTTTGTTTTTTATGGTACTTTCTCTGAATTTTGCTTCCATGAGGGCAATTCCTCACATGCTCCCTAACTTCTGTGGGACTCTTTTAAGAGAGAGAGAGAGAGAGAGAGAGAGTGTGTGTGTGTGTGTGTGTGTCATTCACAAAATGCTAAAAATGATATTTTAAGAGATATGAAGCTGCTCTATTCCAAATCATAATTCACCTTCAAACACAGTGGTAACTCATGTTACATCCTGATTGGCCACAATTCCTGCATTGAATGTCCCATTTGATCCACTTTTAGAAACGCATATTCTGACTAGCCCGCATGGGACAAATACCAAATTTTGTGTGCCTGCTTTGATTCTAATTGCCTGTCCCTTTTTCTTGCTTTTTCAGATGTTTCTTTACTTCCATGAGTGAGTGAAATCGTATGGTAGTTGTCTTCCTGTGACTGACAGATACAACACAGCCCAATGCTTTCTCCCTTTTTGCCACATGTCACAAGGAGCAAGAATGCCTTCTTGCTTGTGGCTCCATAAGAGTCCGCAGTGAATTTGGAGGACAGGGAGATGGTAGAAGTGTCTGGGAGCTCCAGGCTTGTCCTCAGCCTTCAGCACAACCAGAAGATGACCACCTCAATCTAAACGTGGCATAAATGGACCTGAAGCCTAGAAATCACAGTCCACAGAGAAAGAGAGAAGAAGTCACAGAGACCATCGGAGAAGGGTGTAGACAGGGCTTATGGGAGAATTGGACGGTTGGTGCTTCAGAGGGCAGGGAGCCATGGTCAAAGACAAAGGCCCAGTGGAGAGGATCACACTTAGAACTCACAATTTGAATATTGAGCCATAGCTCTTGGTCGAGAAATGGAGAGAGTCTGAATGACACGAATTTTTGCAACTCAAGGGTCTTCAGGCCTGGGGATTCGAGATCAGCATGTTTTGCAGACGTAGACTCCAGAGGACACTGTGTATCTCCTGGAGAGGACACCAGCAAGCAACCAGGTGCAGACAGCCTGGAAACCATGATCAGAGACAATACCTGTTGACACCGTGGTAAGATTATTTCTTTGTGTGCATTCGTGATGCGCAGTGTTGGTGGAGATGCCTCCAAGGGGGCCAAAGATACTTGGGCTCTACAACCACCAGCATCAAGACTGAGAAGTGGCCACAGGCAGGACGGTGAGGACATTAGCTGCCCAACCTGCAATCACGGATTCCCAAACCTGAGAACACTGTTGGGACTGCCTTCTTCAGGCCAGGTTGCTTAGTCCCAGGAGAACAGAAAATCCTGCAGGGGACTAGAAGAAAGACCTGCACACATCCTCTCACCTGGCCACAGAATTCAGCAGGCCTTAAATTTTGGGTAGTGTGTTGAAAGTCAACTTTCACAGGCAAACCCTATTTGGCCCAGACACCACACACTATGATTGGAAGGCAAGAAGAACCTCTGCAGAAGACGAGCCCACAGGAGAGTGGACAGCCACTACACAACCATAGAGAGCATTTCACACATACCTGAGACTCTCTCAAGTGCCAGCCCTTGGACACACCATGAGCTCTTCTTCCAAAAGAATTTATCTTCAGGGTAGATAACAGAATGCACGTTTCGAATACAGAGAAGACAGAGAATTTTGTAGATTCAAGTTGTATTCCTGAACTGGCCTGAAAGTCTCTTCTGATGGCTTCACATTGGGATTGGTTCTCTTCCAATATGCTCCGTACTAGCTCATGTGAGATCCAAACCAATGAGTCCTCCCTTGGCCTAAACTTCTAGGGTGTAGGGTCTGCCTTTAATGTTTGGTCATCTGGGAAAATTGAGAGGCATGGATGGCATGATTTCTGAAGATGCAAGAAGGACTCGTGTCCTCACTGTTGAAGACACCAGACATGTCTTTGGTATCATTGCGGGTGTTAACTCTGAGCATCCTTCGGAGGATTGGAACTCTTTTCCTGGTCAGAAGCATCCTGGTAGCGTGTCAGGATCATGAACATGTGTATGGCGTGGAGTTCCCCGTGTGAGGCTGCTTGTAATCCTGACTCTTTCTTGACCTTACGTGGGTAAGATGGAATTGTGGATTATTGCCCTTCTCAGGAGTCCAGAGGGGTGGTGGTGACAGTCACGGGCATAGCCTACAAATTCTGCCATGGTGAAGGTGACCCAAATCGCTTCACAAACTGTCTTGTTGAAATCCCAAAGAGGCTCCAGCATTTTGGATTGATTTTGTTACTCCTCCCTGACCCATAACCACTCCAGCCAGGTGAAGTGATGAGGCGTGGTTTGGGGAGGAGTGGTTGCTAGGACCTCAGAGCTTTGTGACGTCACACAAGCTTACTGAACTGAAGCATCACTCCCTTTCTCATGGCATATGAGTCCTATTCTTTAGGTAGAAAGACCTGGGAAGGAACAAGAAAGAGCCCTGTTTTCCTGATCATGAACTCATGTGGTCTTTTCTGTTTCTTTCCCACTTCCACTTTCTATACAAAGAGAAAAGAAAATGATGTTCTGTATACCATTCGTTAGACCAACATTTCTCCAGAGAGAGCAAGGAGTTCCTATTACCCCTGCAATTTCTAGAGATCTCAATCAACAGCGAGGCCTCTTGGCTACCATTAGGTCTCTGGGAGGTTTGATATCCTTGGTGAGAGGGTCCATTCTTAGCTTCTGTTCCCTATCGTTTCTCATGTGTAAGGTCTACCTTTCGTTCTTCATCATCTTGGAAGATTAGGGAAGGAAAAAGGGAAGGAAAGTCACATTTCCATGAAAATTGCCAGGGCAGGGATGTGGTGTGCTATCTGAGCCCTTATCTGCTAGTGTCCTGAAACACCAGTCTTAAGGGATGAAGTCTCTATCTACCTGACATTAACATAAACACCATTGCAAAGACTTTATGGAGAGTGAAATTCTGCATGATCCCTACCCCGAAAGAAAGAGCCCCGGTGAACACTCCAGGTCATCATTTGTTAATGCTACATGCCATAGTCATGGGGAGAGCAATGTTGAGCAACTCTCTTTATTCAGATGAAAATGAACGGCCAACATCAATGGTTTCCCTTGACCACTCTAGCATCCCTGTGGAAAGAGCCAAGATACACTTTTAATAGCTAGTGGATAAGATGATTATGAAGATGATGATAAAGAAGATGATTTCCAAGTGAAAATGCAAGCAGACCAAAGGAAATATCCTATGGCTTCACTCATATGTGGCCCATGAGGAATACCATGGACATGAGTTATAGTAAGGGAAAATGGAATGAAAAGAAGTCAGACAGCGAGACACACCAGGAGAAACTCAGGAATTTGGGGACTAAGCTGAGGGTTAGAGGAGGATAAGACCTACCATAAAGAGGGAACTTGTTAATGAGTATAGAGGTCATGTGGCATTATATGAGGATAAGCTCTTGGTGGTATATGCAATTAAAGAATCTGGGAACACTATGTCAAAGAACGTAGGAAGGATGACAATCTCACTTGCCGGATATAGAAAAAATAGTGAATAGAAACAAAACAGGCCATTTCACATGGCGATGAAGAAAGAAAGAGAAGAGAAATGAATTCTAGTTTTATTATCTTACTGATTAAAATCGTATGCAATTGGTTTCGTATAAGGTCCTTATGTCATTTGGGTCTTTGGACATTGTAATTTAGAGTCTTCCCTCTTCGTATATTTTAGGAATAGATGAGAAAAGCCGACATTACCATTAAATGTCTAGAATGGTGGACCAGGGAATTGATTTGAACCTGGATTTCTGTGTATTGGGAGACGTTTGAATGCTTCAAGAGCCTCAAAAGCTGCTTCAAATGTCATGATCTGAGACATCAGATATATATGTCTCATTATCTTGTCATGGCAGTGCATATGTGATTAGGAATTTATCCTTTTCTCTCCTGTATTGGATTTGCGGAGAGACAACTGTGTAGGAGTCTTCAAGATAATTTTAATTATCTTGATAGGTAAGGAGTTAACATATGCAGTTTGGATGGTTTGTTACTTTGATTCTCTAACCTTTTGTTTTTTATGGTAATTTGTCTGAATTTTGGTTCCATGACTGCTATTCCTCACTTGATCCCTAACTTCTTTGGAACACTCTGAAGTGTGTGTATGTGTTTGTGTGTGTGTGCGTGTGTGTCTTTGTGTGTGTGTGTTTCACAAAACACTAAAAATGATATTTTAAGAGATATGAAGCTGCTCTATACCAGATCACAATTCACCTTCAAACACAATGGAAACTCACATTACACCCCATTTGGCCACATTTCCTGTATTGAGTTTCCCATTTGATCCACTTTTAGAAAGGCAGTTTCTGACTAGCCTGCTTGGAACAAACACTAAACTTTGTGTGCCTTGTTAGAGTCTAATTGCCTGTCCCTTCTTTTTTTTCTTTTTGCTTTTTCACATGTTTCTTTACTTCCATGAGTGAGTGAAATCCTATGTTGTCTTTCTGTGACTGACAAATATGATACAGCCCAATTCTCTCTACCATTCTGACACATGTCACAAGGAACAAGAATGACTTCTTCTTATGGCTCCATAAGTGTCTGCAGTGCTTTTGGAGGACACAGAGATCGTAGAAGTGTCTGGAGCTCCAGGCATGTCTTCAGACATCAGCACAACGAGAAAATGACCAGATCAATGTAATCATGGCAAAAATGGACCTGAAGCCTAGAAATCACACTCCACTGCAAAACAGAGAAGGTGTCAGAGAGACTGTGGGAGAAGGGTGTAGACAGGACTTATGGGAGAATTGGACGGTTGTTGTTTCAGGTAGCAGGGAGCCATGGCCAACGACAAAGACCCAGGGGAGTGGAGCACACTTAAAACCCACAATTTCAGTGTCACCCCTAGCTGTTGATGGAGAAAAGAAGAGTGTCTGAATGACATGAGTTCTTGCAGCCCAAGGGTCTAGAGGCCCAATGATTGCAGATAAGCATGCTTTGCAGACATAGACCCCAGAGAACCCTGTGTATCTCCTGGAGAGGACACCAGCAAGCAACCAGTTGCAGACAGCCTGGAAACCATGATCAGAGACAATACCTGTTGACACCATGGTAAGATTATTATTTCTTTGTGTGCATTCGTGATGGGCAGTGTTGGTGGAGATGCCTCGAAGGGCGCCAAAGATACTTGGGCTCTACCACCGCCATCACCCAGACTGGGAAGTGTCCCCAGGCAGGATGGTGATGAAATTAGCTGCCCAACCTGCAATCACGGATTCCCAAACCTGGAACACTGTTGTGTACTTCTTCAGGCCACATTGCATAGTCCCAGGAGAAAAGGAAATCCTGCACGACTAGAAGAAAGCCCTGCCGACATCTTCTCATCTGGCGACAGAATTCAGCAGGTCTTATGTTTTGTGGAGTGGGTTGAAAGTCACATTTCACAGGCACACCATACCCACGAAGCTTAACCTCATCATATTTGGCCCAGAAACCACACACTCTGAATGAAAGGCAAGGAGAGCCTCTGCTAGGACGAGCCCACAGAAGAGTGGACAGCCACAAAACAACCCCATAGGGCATGTTACACACACATGAGGCTCTCTCAAGGGCCAGTCCTTGGGCACTCCATGAGCTCTTCTTCTGAAAGAAATTATCTTCAGGGTAGATAACAGAATGCGTGTTTGGAATACAGAGAAGACAGAGACCTTTTGTAGATTCACGTTGTATTCCTGAGACTAGCAAGGAAGCCTTTTAAGATGGCTTCCCATGGGGATTGGTGCTCTTCCAAAATGCTTCGTGCTTGCGCCTATGAGCTCCAATCAGATGAGTCCGTCCTGGGCCTAAGCTTCTAGGGTGTAGGGTCTGCCTTTAATGTTTGGTCAGCTGGGAAATTTGGGAGGCATTTATGGCATGATTTCTGGAGATGCAAGAAGAACTCGTGTCCTCACTGTTGAAGACTCCAGGCATGTCCTTGGTATGTTTGCAGGTGTTAACTCTGAGCTTTCCTGTGAGGGCGGGGGGTGCTTTTCCTGGTCTGAAGCATCCTGATAGGGTGTGAGGACCATGAACATGTGTATGGCGTGGAGTTCCCCATGTGAGGCTGCTTGTGCTCCTGAATCTTTCTTGACCTTACGTGGGTAAGATGGAATTGTGGATTCTTGCCCTTATCATGAGTCCAGAGGGGTGGTTTTGACATCACGTCCAAAGACTACAAATGGCCTTGGAGAAGGTGACATGAAAAGGCTTCACAATCTGTCTTGGGGAAATACCCAGGCGGCCCCAGCGGTTTGGAGAGATTTTGATACTCCTGAATGACCCAGAACTACTCCAGCTAGGTGAAGTGATGAGGGATGGTTTGATGAGAAGTGGTTACTAGGACCTCAGAGCTTTGTGACATCACAGAAGCTGACTTCACTGAAGCAGCAATACCATTCCCATGACATATGAGTCCTATGGCTTTAAGTCTTAAGACCTAGGAAGGAACAAGAAAGAGCCCTTTTAGCCTGATCATGAACTCAGGTGGTCTTTTCTGTTTCTTTCCCACTTTCACTTTCTATACAAAGAGAAAAGAATACTATGTTCTTTACATAATTCTTTAGAACAAAATTTCTCCAGAGAGAGCAAGGTGTTCCTATTTCCACTGCCATTTCTAGAGATCTCAATTAACAGCAAGGCCTCTTGGCTATCACTAGGTCTCTGGTATGTTTGATATCCTTGGGTAAGAGGGCCCATTCATAGCTTCTGTTCCCTATGGTTTCTCGGGTTTAAGGTCTGCCTTTGGTGCTTGGTCCACTTGAAAGTTTAGGAAAGGAAGGTACAATTCCAGGGAAAATTGTCTGCGCTGGGATGCGTTTGCTGTCCGTGTCCTTATCTGCTAGAATACTGAAACACCAGTCCTAAGGGATGAAAGCTCTGTCTTTCTGACATTTCCTTAAAAACCATTGCAAAGGCTTCATGGAGAGTGAAACTCTGCATGATCGCTACCCCTAAAGAAAGAGCCTTGGTCAGCACTCCTTGTCAACATTAGTTAATGCTACATGCCATAGTCATGGGGAGAGCCATGTTGAGCAACTCTATCAGATGAAAATGAATGACCAAGATCAATGGCCTTCCATGCCCAATCTAGCATTACTGTGAAAGGAGCCGAGATACCCTTTTAAGGGCTAGTGGATTAATGATTATGAAGATGATGATAAAGAAGATGATTTCCAAATGTAAATGCAAGCAGACCAAAGGAAATATCCTATGGCTTCACTCATATGTGGCCCATGAGGGATCCCATGTACATGAGTAGTAGTCAGGAAAAATGGAAGGAGAAGAAATCAGACAGGGAGACGCACCATGAGAGACTCAGGACTTTGGGGACCAAGCTGAGGGTTACAGGAGCATAAAACCTGCCAAAAAAAGAGAGCTGGTTAATGGGTATGAAGGTGGTGTGGCATTATATGAGGATGAGCACTTGGTGATATATGCAATTAAAGAATCAGGGAACACTATGTCCAATAACGTAGGACAGATGAAATGCTGGCTTGCCGTATATAAGTAAAAATTGTGAATAGTAAGCAAAACAGGCCGATTCACGTGGAGACGAAGAAAGAAAGAGAAAAGAAATGAATTCTAGTTTTATTATCTCACTGTTTCAAATTGTATGCAATTGGTTTCCTATAAGGTCCTTATGTGAATTGGGTCTTTGGACATTGTAAATTAGAGTCTTCCCTCTTCCTACATTTTGGGAATAGATGAGAAAAGCCAACATTACCATTAAGTGTCTCGAATTGTGGCCCAGGGAATTGATTTGAACCTGGATTTCTGTGTGTTGGGAGATGTTTGGGGACTGCTTCAAAAGCCTCAAATCTCTTCAAAAGTCATTACCTGAGACGTCAGATATGTATGACTCATGATCCTGTCATGGTGGTGCGTATGTGTCTTGGAATTTATCCTTTTCGCTGTGGTATTTTATTTGCTGGAATACTTGTGTGTAAGGGTCTTTTGGTAAGGTTGTTTAATAAATTTATTTATTAAATAATTAATTTATTAATTAATTAAGTCTTGGTAGATAAGGAGTTAACTTATCCAGTTGGAAGGTTTGTTACTTTGATTCTCTATGCTTTGTTTTTTTTTATGGTATTTTCTCTGAATTTTGCTTCCATTAGTGCTATCACTCACCTGTTCCAAAACTTCTGTGGGGCTCTTTTAAGTGTGTGTGTGTGTGTGTGTGTGTGTGTGTGTGTGTTTCAGAAAATGCTAAAAATGATATTTTAAGAGATATGAAGCTGCTATATTCCAGATCACAATTCACCTTCAAACACATGGAAACTCACGTTACATCCCTTTTGGCCATATTTCCTGCATTGAATGTCCCTTTGATCCACTTTTAGAAAGGCAGATTCTGACTAGCCTGCCTGGAACAAACATCTATTTTTGTGTGCCAGCTTAGTGTCTAATTGCCTGTCCCTTTTTCTTACTTTTTCACATGTTTCTTTACTCCCAGGAGTGAGTAAAATCGTATGGTAGTTGTCTTTCTGTGACTGACAGATATGACACAGCCCAATGCTCTCTCCATTTCTGCCACATGTCAAAAGGAGCAAGAATGCCTTCTTGCATATGGCTCCATAAGATTCCGCAGTGCATTTGGAGGACAAGGAGATGGGAGAAGTGTCTGGGAACTCCAGGCTTGTCTTCAGCCATCATCACAACCACAAGATGACCAGATCAATGGTAACATGTCATATATGGACCTGAAGCCTAGAAATCACACTCCACAGTGAAAGAGAGAAGAAGTCACTGAGACAATTGGAGAAGGGTGTAGACAGGGCTTAGGGGAAAATTGGATGGTTGGTGCTTCAGAGAGAAGGGAGCCATGGCTAAAGACAAAGGCCCAGGGGAGAAGAGCACACTTAGAACCCACAATTTGAATGTTGTAGCATAGCTGTTGACGGAGAAAAGGAGTATATCTGAAGGACACTAGTTCTTGCATCCCAAGGGTCTTGAGGCACGGGGACTCCAGATCAGCATGCTTTGCATACATAGCCTCCAGAGAACACTGTGTATCTCCTGGAGAGGACACCAGCAAACAACCGGGTACAGCGAGCCTGGATTCCACGATCAAAGACAATACCTCTTGACACTGTGGTTAGATTATTATTTCTTTGTGTGCATTCTTGATGGGCAGTGTTGGTGGAGATGCCTCGATGGGCGCCAAATATTCTGGGTCTGTATGACCAACAGCATAAACACTGAGAAGTGGCCACTTGCTGAAGAGTGAGGACAGTAGCTGCCCAACCTGCAATCACGGATTCCCAAACCTGGAAAATTGTTGGGACTGCCTGTTCAAGGCTGGTTGCTTAGTCTCAGGGGAACAGCTGTTGGCAGAGAAAAGAAGAGTGTCTGAATGACACGGGTTCTTGCAACCCAAGGGTCTTGAGGCCCGGGGATTCCAGATCAGCATGCCTTGCAGTCATCGACTCCAGACAACCCTGTGTACCTCCTGGAGAGGTCACTAGCAAGCAACCAGTTGCAGACAGCCTGGAAAGCATGATCAGAGACAATACCTGTTGACACGGTGATTAGATTATTATTTCTTTGTGTGCATTCATGATGGGTAGTGTTGGTGGAGATGTCTCAATTGGCGCCAAAGATACTTGGTCTCTATGACCGCCAGCATCAAGACTGAGAAGTGGCCACAGGGAGGACGGTGAGGACATTAGCTGCCCAACCTGCAATCACGGATTCCCAAACCTGGAACACTGTTGGTACTGCCTTCTTCAGGCCAGGTTGCTTAGACCCAGGAGAAAAGGAAATCCTGCAGCAGACTAGCAGACCACATTTTCCTTATCCATTCATCCGTTGAAGGGCATCTTGGTTCTTTCCACAGTTTGGCGACTGTAGCCATTGCTGCAATAAACATTGGGGTACAGATGGCAATTCTTTTTACTACATCTGTATCTTTCTGGTAAATACCCAGCAGTGCAATATCAGGGTCACAGGGAAGCTCTATTCTTAATTTCTTCAGGAATCTCCACACTGTTCTCCAAAGTGGCTGCAGTAACTTGCATTCCCACCAACAGTGGAAGAGGGTTTCCCTTTCTCCACATCCTTTCCAACACTCGTTTTTTCTGTCTTGCTACTTTTGGCATTCTAACTGGTGTCAGGTGGTATCTCAATGTAGTTTTAATTTGAATCTCCGTGATGGCTAGTCGTGAGGAACTTTTTTTCATGTGTCTGATAGCCATTTGTATGTATTCATTGGAGGAGTGTCTGTTCATATCTTCTGCCCATTTTTTGATATTATTATATGTTTTGTGTGTGTTGAGTTTGAGGAGTTCTTTATAGATCCTGGATATCAACTTTTTGTCTGTACTGTCATTTGCAAATATCTTCTCCCATTCTGTGGGTTGCCTTTTTGTTTTGTTGACTGTTTCCTTTGCTGTGCAGAAGCTTTTGATCTTGAACAACTCCCAAAACTTCATTTCCACTTTTGTTTACTTGGCCTTTGGAGACATATCTTGAAAGAAGTTGCTGTGGCTGATATCGAAGAGGTTACTGCCTATGTTCTCCTCTAGGATTCTAATAGATTCCTGTCTCACATGGAGATCTTTTATCCATTTCGAGTTTATCTTTGTGTATGGTGTAAGAGAATGATTGAGTTTCATTCTTCTACATATCGCTGTCCAGATTTCCCAGCACCATTTATTGAAGAGACTGTCTTTTTTCCATTCAATATTTTTTCCTGTTTTTTCGAAGATTATTTCACCATAGAGTTGAGGGTCCATATCTGGGCTCTCCACTCTGTTCCACTGGTCTATGTGTCTGTTTTTATGCCAGTACCACGCTGTCTTGGTGATCACAGCTTTGTAGTAAAGCTTGAAATCGGGTAACATGATGCCGCCAGTTTTGTTTTTGTTTTTCAACATTTCCTTAGCAATTTGGGGTCTCTTCTGATTCCATACAAATTTTAGGATTATTTGCTCCAGCTCTTTGAAAAATACCGGTGGAATTTCGATCAGAATGGCATTAAAAGTATAGATTTCTCTAGGCAGTATAGACATTTTAACAATATTTATTCTTCCAATCCAAGAGCATGGAACAGTCTTCAATATTTTTGTGTCTTATTCAATTCCTTTCATGAGTGTTCTGTAGTTCCTCGAGTACATGTCCTTTATCTCTTTGGTTAGGTTTATTCCCAGGTATCTTATGGTTCTTGGTGCTATAGTAAATGGAATCGATTCTCTAATTTCCCTTTCTGTATTTTCATTGTTAGTGTATAAGAAATCCACTGATTTCTGTACATTGACTTTGTATCCTGCCACGTTACTGAATTGCTGTATGAGTTCTAGTAGTTTGGGGGTAGAGTCTTTGGGGTGTTCCATATAAAGAATCATGTCATCTGCGAAGAGAGAGAGTTTGACTTCTTTGTTGCCATTCTGGATACTTTTCATTTCTCTTTGTTGTCTGATTGCCATTACTAGAACTCTAATACTATATTGAACAAGAGTGGTGAGAGTGGGCATTTTGTCGTATTCCTGATCTCAACGGGAAGGCTGCAAGCTTCTACCCATTGAGGATGATATTTGCTGTGGGTCTTTCATAGATAGATTTTATGAAGTTCAGGAATGTTCCCTGCATCCCTATACTTTGAACCTTTTTCATCAGGAATGGGTGCTGGATTTTGTCAACTGGTTTTCTGCATCAATTGAGAGGACCATGTGGTTCTTCTCTCTTCTCTTATTGATGTGTTCTATCACACTGATTGATTTGCTAATGTTGAACCAACTTTGCAACCCAGGGATGAATCCCACCTGGTCATGGTGGATAATCTTTTAAATGTGCTGCTGGATCCTGTTTGCTAGGATCTTGTTGAGAATCTTTGCATCCATATTCATCAGTGATATTGGTCTGAAATTCTCCTTTTTGGTAGGGTCTTTGCCTGATTTGGGCATCAGGGTAATGCTGGCTTCATAAAAAGAGTCTGGAAGTTTTCCTTCTGCTTCAATTTTTTGGAACAGCTTCAGGAGAATTGGTGTTATTTCTTCTTTGAAAGTTTGGTAGAATTCCCCAGGGAATCCGTCAGGGCCTGGGTTCTTGTTTTTTGGGAGGTTTTTGATCAATGCTTCAATCTTGTTACTAGATATCGGTCTATTCAGGTTGTAAAGTTCTTCCTGGTTCAATTTTGGGGAGTTTGTAGTTTTCCAGGAAAGCATCCATTTCATCTAGGTTGCTTAGCTTATTGGCATATAACTGTTGGTAATAATTTCTGATGATTGTTTCTATTTCCTTGGTGTTAGCTGTGATCTCTCCCTTTTCATTCAAAATTGTATTAATTTAGGCTTTCTCTGTTTTCTTTTGGATTAGTATGGGCAATGGTTTATTGATCTTATTGATTCTTTCAAAGAACCAGCTTCTAGTTTCATTGATACGTTCTTCTGTATCTCTGGTTTCTACCTCATTGATCTCTGCTGTAATCTTGATTATTTCTCTTCTTGCATGTGGAGTTGGTTTGATTTTTTTGTTGATTCTCCAGTTCTTTAAGGTGTAGAGACAGGTGGTGTAATCTGGATTTTTCAATTTTTTTGAGGGAGGCTTGGATGGCTATGTATTTCCCCCTTAGAACCGCCTTTGCTCTATCCCTTAGGTTTTGGACCGAAGTGTCTACCCTGGCCTTCTTTTGAGGCCCATTAGCATGAAAGATGCTTCTCCATCCCTTCACTTTCAGTCTGGGTGTATCCTTAGGTTCAAAATGGGTCTCTTGTAGACAACATTTGGATGGGCCCTGTCGTTTTATGCAATCTGCAACCCTGTGTCATTTTATGGGCGCATTTAGGACATTCACATTGAGAGTGATTATTGCGAGGTTGGTTTTTATTGACATCGTGTTGCCTTTGAAGTCTTTCTGTCTGTAGATTGTTTCTATATTTCTGTTCAATGATATTCTTAGGATTTTTTCTCTTTTATAGGACCCCCCTTAATATTTCCTGCAGTGTCAGCTTGGTGGTTGCATAGTCTTTTAAGCCTCGCTGGTCTTGGAAACTCTTTATCTCTCCATCCATTTTAAATGTCAGTCTTGCTGGATAGAGTATTCTTGATTGCATGTTCTTCTCCTTTAGTACTCTGAATACATTTTGCCAGCCCTTCCTGGCTTGCCAGGTCTCTGTGGAAAGGTCTGACGTTATTCTAATGGGCTTTCCTCTGTATGTAAGGAGCTACTTTGTCCTAGCTGCTTTTAAGAGGGTCTGCCGTGTAACATAATTCCTCATTTTAACTATAAGGTGTCGTGAGGACTTTTGAGAATCTAAAATCTTGAGGGGAAATCTCTCTGCCTCTACTGCATGAACGTTGTTTCCATTGGTGAGATTGGGAAAATTTTCATAGACAACTTCTTCCACTATATCTTCTAGACTTCTTTCTTTTTCCTCCCCTTCAGGGATTCCAATAATTCTGACGTTGCAACATTAAATGACATCATTTATTTCCCTGATTCTGTTTTCGTGGCTTCTGAGCTGTTTGTTCCAGGCTTCCTCCTGATCCTTTCTCTCTATCTGTTTGTCCTCCAGATCACTAATTCTATCTTCTATCTCAGTTACCCTAGCTTTTAGAGAATTTAGATTAGATTGGAACACATTGAGAGCATTTTGAACATCATCCCTGGTGGCTTTCAGTTCTGCCCTAATCAATTCTGTTTGGTCATCCATGGCTTTCTCCAACCTAGCTATTGCCTGGATAATTGTTAGTCTGAATTCCTTTTCTGTCATATTGTTTATGTCAATACCCATTAGCTCTGTTGCAGAAGGCCCATCCTCTGTATTTTTCTACTGTTGGGTATTCCTCCTCCCAGTCATTTTGGTAAGAGACGACTGAATAGATGAAGCTGGACTTATCGATTGTAGTGCAGTCAATATGCACCCTTGAACGCTTCTGTGCAATCAGGATTCCCCACCCAAATGAGAGAAAAAGGAAAAGAAAAAGAAATAGAGAAGAAGAAAAAAAAGGGAAAAGAAAAAAGGAAAAAAAGAGAGAGAGAGAGAAAGATAGGAAAAAAAGGAAAATAAAAGAGAAGGCTCAGCCCAAATGGGCCCCAAGGTAAGATTTGTGAAGTATACAAACAAAAACAGACAAACAAAAAGACTGATAAATATATATGACAAGAGAAAAAATATATATATAAGCAAAAAGAAGGGAAGAACCTCATCAGAAAGAACCCCATGTATAAGATTTATATATTATCAGGACAAACACAAATTCACAGAAACCCTGACAGAAGGAAAAATTGGGAGAATGGTTATAAATTCTCAGTGTGGGTGAGGTAGGTTATTTTGATTCTTCCTGAATATACCTTGATGTTTTTGTTAAGGGACTCAACTTTCCTAAGTTACAGGGGGATTAGAAACTGGTTTGCCTATAGGGGTAGCATTGATTGGGGAAAGGGGAGTTTAACTCTATATGTATAGTAGAAAATAAAAATTAAAAAAGAATAAACTAGACTAAACTAAGTTAAAATTTAAAAAGAATTAAAAAAATAGAAAAGTGAAAGGAAAACATGGGCGTATGTACAATAAAGTTCAGGTTAGAAGGTTATTAAAGAATTTGATGTACTGGACATCTCAGTGTAGTGGTAAATAGGTTAAAAAATTATCTGTATGTATAAAAAAAAAAGAACCAGAATATTGGTAAAGAGTTAAAAATAAAAGTTGTATTTATGAAGTAGTGGTGGTTGTTCTTTTGTAGTCTTTTTTTTTTTTCTTCCTTCCTGGTTGGTTTCCTGGGGGAGGGGCCTGCCACGTGGGTTTTCAGACAATGATATTCCCTGAGTTAGGTCCTCTGGCTCCCCTCAAGGTGGTGGGCTCTGAGGAAACTGTTTTTTTCAGGCTTTTGTTCTCAGGGGGTTTTTATGTTCTTTCTTCTGCTTTCTATCGCCTTGACAGCTTTTGATGGTTTTTGGAGGTTTAGAGGAGAGCAAACTGCACCTGGACCTCCCTCTCAGAGAGAAGCCTCAAATTGTTTTGCAAGAGCTGCTGGCAGAGTCGGTTCTGAGTCACTGTCCCTGGGGATGCAGGAGCTCCTCCTTGTCCCTAAAACCAGGGAAGTGGTGGCTGTATGGGCAGCTCCAGATCGCCAGAGAGTTTCTGAGCAGAGTTTGCACACTGAGATTTTCCCGCTGTCCAGGGCTGGGAATGTCTATTTTTTTCCAGATGCTAGAGCTCCAGGCTAGCCCCTATGAGCACCTCTCCCAAGGGAGGGTGTGGGATGGGCGTGTTTCAGGATTGCCATCTGGCCAGGCTCCCAGCCCCTCACAGGAGCCAGACCCCACTCCTTCTCTGGCGTGCTGGCATTCAGGTGCACTGGTAGCTCAGGGACTAAGACCCGCCGCACTCTCTCTGGCTCAGCACCAGGGGAGGCTTTCCTGGGTCTGGGGAATTAGGTCCCTGACCCTAACCGCCCAGGTTCCCACTATTACCCACCGTGATCCTTTGCTCTTTTTTTTTTTTTTTTTTGAGTGCTTTAAACTGGACTCCAAGTTAATGCTGGTCCCCAGATGCAGGGCACTCTCGTATTGGGGTATTGCTTTCCAATCGGTCACCTCTGGTTGCTCCCTCCCCCTTTTGTTTATCTTCCAAATCAATCTGATGCTCCCAGTCTGCTTTACCTGCCACTGACGTCTTCTGCTCCTGTAGAGATCCAGACGTGCATAATTAGGATCTCAGGCTGATTTCATGGGTGGGCGGAGTTCTTTGGTTGGTAATCAGTTCACTTTAGGGTACAGGTTGAAATGGTGCCTATTCCTACTTCCCGGCCATCTTGACTACACCCCTGTGGGAATCTTTTAAGTGTGTGTGTGTGTGTGTGTGTGTGTGTGTGTGTGTGTTTCACAAAACGCTAAAAATGATATTTTAAGAGACATGAAGCTTCTGTATTCCAGATAAAAATTCACCTTCAAACACAGTGGAAACTCACGTTACATCCCGTTTGGTCAAATTTCCTGCATGGAATGTCTGATTTGATCCAATTTTAGAAATGCTGTTTCTGACTAGCCTGCCTGGAACAAACAACAAATTTTGTGTGCCTGGTTAGAGTCTCATTGCCTGTCCCTTTTCCTTGCTTTTTCACATCTTTCTTTACTTTCATGAATGAGTGAAATCGTATGGTAATTGTCTTTCTGTGACAGATAGAAAGGACGAGCCCAATGCTTTCTCCCTTTCCACCACATGTCAAAAGGAGCAAGAATACCTTCTTGCTGATGGCTCCATAAGAGTCTGCAGTGCATTTTGAGGACAGGGAGATGGGAGAAGTGTCTGGGAGATCCAGGCCTGTCTTCAGCCATCAGCACAACCAGAAGATGACCATATCAATGTAAACATGGCATAAATGGACCTGAAGCCTAGAAAATCACAACCTGCAGTGAAAGAGAGAAGAAGTTACAGAGACCATGGGAGAAGTGTGTAGATAGGGTTGATGGGAGAATTGACGGTTGGTGCTTCAGAGGGCAGGGAGCCATGGACAATTACAAAGGCCTAGGGTAGAGGAGCACACTTAGAACCCACAATTTGAACGTTGACCCTTAGCTGTTGGCGGAGAAAAGGAGAGTGTCTGAATGACACGGGTTCTTGCAACCCAAGGGTGTTGAGACCCGGGGATTCCGGATCAGCATACTTTGCATACATACACTCCAGAACTGCAGAACACTGTGCATCTCCTGGAGAGGACACCAGCAAGCAACCAGGTGCAGACAGCCTGGAAACCATGATCAGAGACAGTACCTGTTGAAACAGGAGTAAGATTATTACTTCTTCCTGCATTCGTGATGGGCAGTGTTGGTGGAGATGCCTCGATGGGTGCCAAAGATCCTTGGGCTCTACGACCGCCAGCATCAAGACTGAGAAGTGGCCACAGGCAGGACGGTGAGGACATTAGCTTCCCAACCTGCAATCATGGATTCCCAAACCTGGAACACTGTTGAGACTGCCTTCTTCAGACCAAGTCGCTTAGTCCCAGGAGAACAGGAAATCTTGCAGGGACGAGAAGAAAGCACTGCCCACACCCTCTCAGCTGGCCACAGAATTCAGCAGGCCTTAAGTTTTGTGGAGTGGGTTTAAGTTCACGTTTCACAGGCACACCAGACCCAAGAAGCTTAATCTCACCATATTTGGCCCATACACGACACACTCTGAATGGAAGGCAAGGAGAGGCTCTGCAGAGGACGAGCCCGCAGTAGAGTGGGCAGCCACAACACAAGCCAATAGGGCATGTCACACACACCTGAGATTCTCTCAAGTGCCAGCCCTTGGGCACTCCATGAGCTCTTCTTCTTAAAGAAATTATCTTCAGGGTAGATAACAGAATGCACATTTTGAATACGGAGAAGACAGAGACCATTTGTAGATTCACGTTGTATTCCTGAAACTGGCCCGAAGGCCTTTTTAGATGGCTTCACATAGGGATTGGTTCTATTTCAACATGCTCCGTGCTTGCTCCTGTGAGCTCCAAAAAGATGAATTTGTCTGGGCCTAAGCTCTAGGGTGTAGAGCCTACCTTTAATGTTTGCTCAGCTGGGAAAACTGGGAGGCACTTATGGCACGATTTCTGGAGATGCAAGAAGAACTTGTGTCCTCACTGTTTAATACTCCAGACAGGTCTTTGGTATAGTTGCGGGTATGGACTCTGAGCTTTCCTTGGAGGGCAAGGGGAGCTTTTTCTAGTCAGAAGCATCCCGATAGGGTTGAGCATCATGAACATGTGTATGGCGTGGAGTTACCCATGTGAGGCTGCTTGTATTCCTGACTCTTACTTGGCCTTACGTTGGTAAGATGGAATTGTGGATTCTTGCCTTCTCACGAGTCCAGAGGGGTGGTGTTGACAGTCACGGCCAAAGACTACAACTTCGGCAATGGAGAAGGTGACCCCAAATCGATTCACAAACTGTCTTGGGGAAATACCCAGGGGGATCCAGTGGTTTGGAGTGATTTTAATACTCCTGGTTGACCCAGAACTACTCCAGCCAGGTGCAGTGATGAGGCATGGTTTGGTGAGGAGTGGTTGCTAGGAACTCAGAGAATTGTGAAGTCACAGAAGCTGACTTCACTGAAGCCGCAATCCCATTCTCATGACTTAGAGTCCTATGGCTTTAAGTAGAAAGACCTGGGAAGGAACAAGGAAGAGCCCTCTTAGCCTGATCATGAACTCAGGTGGTCTTTTCGGTTTCTTTCCCACTTCCACATTCTATACAAAGAGAAAAGAAAATGATGTTCTGTATACCATTCTTTAGACAAATATTAATCCAGAGAGAGCAAGGTGTTCCTATTTCCACTGCAATTTCTAGGGATCTCAATCAACAGGGAGACCTCTTGTCTACCATTAGGTCTCTGGGAGTTTGGATATCCTTGGGTGAGAGGGTCCATTCTTAGCTTCTGTTCCCTATGGTTTTTCAGGTGTAACATCTGCCTTTGGTGCTTGGTCAGCTTGGAAGTTGAGGAAGGAAGAAGGGTAGGAAAGTCACAATTGAAGAAAAATTGCCAGGACAGGGATGCGTTGTACTGTCCGTGTCCTTATCTACTAGTGTCCTGAAACACCAGTTCTAAGGGATGAAATCTCTGTCTACCTGACATTACCTTAAACTCCGTTGCAAAGGCTTCATGGAGAATGAAACGCTGCAAGATAACTACCCCTAAAGACAGAGCCCTGGTCAGCCCTCCTTGTCATCATTAGTTAATGCTACATGCCATAGTCATGGGGAGAGCCATGTTGAGCAACTCTCTTTGTTCAGATGAAAATGAACGGCCAACATCGATGGCCTGCCATGCCACTCTAGCATCACTGTGGAAGGAACCGAGATACCCTTTTATAGGCTAGTGCATAAAGATGATTATTAAGATGATGATAAAGAAGATGATTTACAAATGAAAATGCAAGCAGACCAAGGGAAATATCCTATGGCTTCACTTATATGTGGCCCTTGAGGAATTCCATGGACATTCGTAGTTGTAAAGGAAACGGAAGGAGAAGTCAGACAGGGAGACGCACCAGGAGAGACTCAGGACTTTGGGAACCAAGTTGAGGGTAACAGGAGTATAAGTCATGCCATAAAGAGGGAATTGGTTAATGGTTCTCAAGGTGGTGTGGCATTATATGAGGATGAGCACTTGGTGGTATATGCAATTAAAGAATCAGGGAACAGTATGTCAAAAAACGTAGGATGGATGAAAAGCTGGCTTGCCGAAATTAAGAAAAAATAATGAATAGAAAGCAAAACAGGCCATGTCACATGGAGTTGTAGAAAGAAAGAGAAGAGAAATGAATTCTAGTTTTATTATCTAACTGATTAAAATTGTATGCTATTATTTTCCTATAAGGTCCTTATATGAATTAGGTTTTGGACATTGTAAATTATAGTCTTCCCTCTTCCTATATATTGGGAATCGTTGAGAAAAGCCGACATTACAATTAAATATCTCGAATTGTGGACCAGGGGATTGATTTGAACCTGGCCTTCTGTGTGTTGGGAGATGTTTGGGGACTGCTTCAAAAGTTAGCCATTACCTCAGATGTCAGATATGTATGACTCATGATTGTGTCATGGTAGTACGTATGTGTCTTGGAATTTATCTTTTTCTCTCTGTATTGGATTTGCAGGCATACTTGTTTGTAAGGGTATTTTTGGTAAGGTCTTTTAATTAATTAATTCATTATTAAATTGATTAATTCTTGATAGGTAAGGAGTCAACTTATCTAGTTTGGATCATTTGTGACATTGATTCTCTAAGATTTTGTTTTTTAAGGTATTTTCTCTGAATTTTGCTCCCATGAATGATATTCTTCACTTGCTCCCTAACTTCAGTGGGACTCTTTTAAGGGTGTATGTCTGTGTGTTTGTGTCTGTGTGTGTGTTGTATTTCACAAAACGCTAAAAATTAAATTTATGAGATATGAAGCTACTCTATTCCAGATCACAATTCACCTTCAAACACAGGGGAAACTCACGTTACATCCCGTTTGGCCACTTTTCCTGTACTGAATTTCCCATTTGATCCACTTTTAGAAAGGCAGATTCTGACTAGCCTGCCTGGAAGAAACACCAAATTTTGTATTCCTGGTTAGAGTCTAATTGCCTGTTGATTTTTCTTGCTTTTTCGCATATTTCTTTACTTCCATGAGTGAGTGAAATCGTATTGGAGTTGTCTTTCTGGAACTCACAGATATGACACAGCACAATGCTTTCTCCTTTTCTGCCACATGTCAGAAGGAGCAAGAATGCCTTCTTGCTTATGACTCCATAGGAGTCCACAGTGCATTTGGAGGACAGGGAGATGGGAGAAGTGTCTCGGAGCTCAAGGCCAATCTTCAGCCATCAGCACAACCAGAAGATGTCCATATCAATGTAAACATGCCATAAATGGACCTGAGGCCTAGAAGTCACTCTCCACTGCGAAAGAAAGAATAAGTCACAGAGACCATGGGAGAAGGGCATAGACAGGGCTTATTGGAGAATTGGATGGTTGGTGCTTCAGAGGGCTGGGAGCCATGACCAAAGACAAAGGCCCAGGTAGAGGAGCACACTTAGAATCCAGAATTTGAATGTTGACCCAGAGCTGTTGGCGGAGAAAAGGAGAGTGTCTGAATGACATGAGTTCTTGCAACATAATGGTCTTGAGGCCTGGGGATTCCAGATCAACATGTTTGCAGACATAGACTCCAGACAACACTGCATATGTCCCAGAGAGGACACCAGCAAGCAACCAGGTGCAGAAAGCCTGGAAACCATGATCAGAGATAATACCTGTTGACACAGCGGTAAGATTATAATTTCTTTGTGTACATTGGTGATGGGCAATGTTGGTGGAGATGCCTCTATGGGCGCCAAAGATACTTGGGCTCTACGACCGCCATTATCAAGACTGAGAAGTGGCCACAGGCAGGACGGTGAGAACATTAGCTGCCCAACCTGAAATCACGGATTCCCAAACCTGGAACACTGTTGGGACTGCCTTCTTCAGGCCACCTTGCTTAGTCCCAGGAGCACACAGAATCCTGCAGGGGACTAGAAAAAAGCCCTGCCCACATCCTCTCACCTGGCCACAGAATTCAGCAGGCCTTAAGTTTTGTGGAGTGGGTTGAAAGTCATGTTTCACAGACAATCCAGACCCACGAAGCTTAACATCACATATTTGTTCCAGACACCACACACTCTGAATGGAGGGCAAGGAGAGCTTCTGCAGAGGACGAGCCCACAGGAGAGTGGACAGCCACAAAACAACCCCAGAGGGCATGTCACAGACACCTGAGACTCTCTCACGTGCCAGCCCTTGGGCACTCCATGAGCTCTTCTTCCTAAAGAAATTATATTCAGGGTAGATAACAGAATACGTGTTTCTAATACAGAGAAGAGAGAGACCTTTTGTAGATTCACTTTGCCTTCCTGAAACTGGCCCAAAAGCCTTTTTCGATGGCTTCACATTTGGATTGGTTCCCTTCCAACATGCTCCGTGCTTGCTCCTGGGAGCTGCAAACAGATGAGTCTGTCCTTGGCCTAAGCTTCTAGGGTGTAGGGTCTGCCTTTAATGTTTGCTCAGCTGGGAAAATTGGGAGGCATTTATGGCACGATTTCTGGACATGTGAGAAGAACTCGTGTCCTCCCTGTTGAAGACTCTAGACATGTCTTTGGTATGGTTATGGGTGTTAACTCTGAGCTTTCCTCTGAAGGCGGGGAGCACTTTTCCTTGTCAGAAGCATCCTGATAGGGTGTGAGGACCATGAACATGTGTATGGAATTGAATTCCCCGTGTGAGGCTGCTTGTACTCCTTGTAGGCGCCTGATTAGCCAGAGGAACTGTAAACCCCCCTTATAGGGGCGGGCCCGGTCAGATAGCCGTATCCAATTTGTGGGGTGCGCATATATTAACTGTGGTAAGTTGAAATCTCATTGGCCACCTGTGTGAGTACCTGGCTCACCCTCCTCTATAAAGTTTAGTCTGTGATGCTGGGTGGGGGGAGAAGTAGGAGGAGTTAGAATAGCCATTGGACAAGTAGGAGGAGTTAGAATAGTGGTTGGAGAAGTAGGAGGAATTATAATAGCTGTTGGAGAATTAGGAGGAGTTAGTATGGCAGTTAGAATAGCAGTTAGGATAGCCTTTGGGAGCCATTAGGGTAGTCATAAGAGTGATAGCATCGGGGACATCATGAGCAGTGCCACCCCAAGCCCCGGCCCCGCCTCCAGTGGCCTAACCACCCCCGGCTGCAGCCCCGCAGCCAAGAACCTCGCCGCCATGAGCTGCAGCCCCACCGCGACAGCCTCGCCGCCTCCAGCAGCCTTGCTGCTCCCAGCTGCAGCCCCACTGCCAGCGGCCTCGCTGCTCCAAGCCTCGACCAGTGCTGGAGTGTCCTTGTCCGGAGCGGCCTCACCAGAGTGGCGTCTTTCCAGGGAGTGGCCTCGTTGGCATGCGGCCCCGTCCTTGAGTGGCCTCGTCCAGATTGGCCTCTTCATGGTCGGAAGCGGCCTTGTCCAGTGTGTGGCTTCTTCCAGTGAGTGGCATCAAGGGGAGCAGAGTCTGTGTCGTTGGGGTTGTCTTCCTTGTCATTCTCGCCCAGAGCAGCAGCGGAATCGTCGCCACCTCAAGCTGTAACACGAGAGGCGGCGCCCCATGCACCGCCTGGAGCAACAGCGGCAGTGGCGCCACCTCAAGCAGCATTGCCCTGTGCAATGCCCAGTGCAGCAACAGACAGCAGCGCCACCACAAGCAGCACAGCTCAGACCAGCAGCAGCAGCGGAGCTACCACTAGCGATGCCACCCTGAGCCACAGTATCATCAGCAGCGCCCCCAGAAGCAGCCACGCTGCCTCGGGCAGTGCCGCCTTCAGGAGCAGCCTCTCAGGAGCCAACGGTGCAGCCACGCTGGGAGAGGGTCTGTGGTACGGTGATGGTGAGGCAGGGAGCCTCCAGGAAGGACCCCAGTGACTGGGAAGCAGTGGTCCCCAGCAAGACTTGGGCACCTAATGGTCAGTTTGGTTTCTAATGCAGTTTGGTTTCTAATGGAATTTGGTTTCTGATGCAGTTTGGTTTCTGATACAGTTTGGTATCTGATGCATGGCGTGAAATATAACTTTGCTTGGTTTTCATTCTGTGTCAGTCTCGTTCCTTTGATCACAGACCCTAACACTGGGGGCTCTTCCAGGATCAAACAACGAGAACAGAGCCAGCATCGGAACTTATGGCAAAAGCCTCCAGAGGTGTTAGGATTTTATCTGTCTGTCTGGTTGGAGCTCCAGGGTATGGCCCACCAGGGAGAAGCTCGACGCAGCCATGCTCCCCAGGGCTGGAGTGGATGCGGGGAGGCTCCATCCCTCTGCTGGTAGATCGACAGGGGGTTTGAGTCCCCCTGGGCAGTCGGGGGATTTGAGTCCCCTAGATGGTCAGGGGGTTCGAGTCCCCCTGAATGGTCACCAGGGGGTTTGAGTCTCCCTGGATGATCAGGGGGTTTGAGTCCCCCTAGGCAGTCATCAGGGGTTCGAGTCCCCCGAGGTGGTCATCGGGAGTTCGAGTCCCCTTAGGCGGTCATGGGGTTTGAGTCCCCCTAGGAAGTCACCACTTGTAGCAGGACCGCTGGGCCTGTGGTTGTCTTTGTCTTGTCTTTTTGTTGTCTGCTGTGTTGTTTGTTATGTTTGAAGGAATGGGGCAAGCAAAGAGTAAGGGGACTCTGACTTTCATCCCTCTGTTCCTCATAATAGATGTGGGGCTTCTTCCTCACTCATTTTGTGTGTTAAGGGATATCACTGGAGCCAACTGGGGTTAGTCTAACTCAGGACAGAGACTTTAAAGAATATTCCCAAGCAGCTGCCAAAACTCCCTTTGTTTCCGGGAATTCCTTGCCTTCTCTGGCCAGATGTGGACTGCCTAGCCCCTCCCCCTTGCTTGCGGGAAACATGGCGTCTGAAGTGGATTGGGCCCAGATGGAACATGAAATCTGTTAGCAAAGATATGACTGAACTGATGGCTAATTGTCTGTCTCAGGGTTTTAATGGGTAATTGTTAAAGTAGCTTTCAGAGTCTTTGGCAACCTGAAGCTTTGAAGTTTAGCTTGGATGACAAATGGGATGAAGTGCTAGGGTGCTGGTTGCTGGAACTGGGTTTATGCTTTTGAAATCTGTTAGTAAACAAGTTTTGTGCTTAACGGCTGTTATAACAGTTCACAAGTGGCTAAAATCCTAATGGTTTCTCTTTGCCCACCTAGAATTGTAAATGAGATCTCTTTGACTCATAAGGCTTTTCCCTGATGTGCTAAGTTACTCAGAAATTGCTGCTAAATCAATGATAAACCTTGGGTTACATTTGGGTAAATGCTGTAACAACTCCAGAGGTTCTATACATTTCCTAAAGCTTTAATGTTTTGATAAGAGTCATCATTTGATATTTAACCATAACTATTCTGAGTTTTTTGGTCATTTGTAATTGTTTTAATTCTCTTGTAAGATGAATTCCGCCTTAAAAGAAATTCATATGGGAGACTTTCAGAACAAATACAGGTCTTTGATATGTTGAAATCCTGGAACTGAATTTTCAGAAGTAAAAGTTGCACTCAGACTAAACCATCAGACTAAACCAGAATTAGTACAGTGACTTAAGGTAAGAATGAGTCTCCAGGAGCTTTCCTAGAAAGGCTTATTAAAGCCTATAAAATGTATAGCCTGATCGACCCTGAGGAACCCGAAAATCAGGGGGCAGTGAATCTTGATTTTGCCAGTCAGTCAATCCCAGATACAAGGAGGAAACTTCAGGAAATTGAAGGATTTGAAGGGAAGAATCTGATTGAGTTACTGGGAATAGGAGAAAGGATGTTTAACAACAGGGATGCACAGGAGGATGAAAAACAGACAAAAAGCTGGTTAAGGTTTTGGCATTACATGAGATAGGTAGGGGATAGTAAATGGAAGGAAAAGCCTAAGCACAGAGAAGGCAGGTGGGAAGACTTAGGTTCAGATCAGTGTGCTTACTGTAAGGAAAACGGACACTAGGACAGGGAGTGCCCCAAAAGGAAGACGGCAATGCTGGCCCCCAGAGTAAAAACTGAAGTGGAGGGGAAATCAATTGATTTTTTTGGTGGACACGGGAGCTCAGTTTTCATCATTACTTGAACCTATGGGAAAACTATCTGGAGAGGAAGTTTTGGTACAAGGAGCAAATGGCACAGAGAGACATAAATGGATAACAGAAAGGACTTTAAATTTGGCCCCAGGAGGAGTTAAACATCGATTTTTGGTCCTCCCTAATGCCCCATATAACTTGATGGGAAGAGATCTACTCCAAAAGTTATGAGCTGGCACCCAGTTCTCGGAAGGAAACATGACTGTAACCTTGAGACAATCCACTGTACAGGTGCTTATGGAAGCAGTAGATGAATACCTCCTTTAAGAGCCAGTCTCAAAACCAGAGGAGACAAAGGAGGGTAGCCTTCTCCAAATCCTAGAGGTCAAGCTTCCCGAGGTCTGTGCAGAAGGGAAGACCCCTCGCTTGGTCAGGGGACAACCTCCAGTGATGGTACAATTAAAGGCGATGGCTATGGCTGTTCACAATCAGCAGCACCCCCTTCCCCAGGAAGCAAAGGAAGGAATCAGAAAACACATTAACCACCTCCGAGGAGAAGGGATCCTAGTTCCTTGCAAATCTCCATGGAACACACCTTTGCTGCCCATCAAAAAGGCCAAGACTGGGGAGTATGGACCCTTCAGGACTTGTGGGAAGTTAATAAACAGGTTGAAGATAACTATCTGATGGTGCCTAAACCCTATACCCTACTCTTCCTCCTGGTCTCGCAAAGAACTGTGTATACTGTCTTAGATCTTGAGGATGAATTTTTCTGCATATCTTTAGCAAGGAATCTCAACTCCTTTTTGCTTTTGAGTGGTCCGACCCACAGGAAGGATTCCAAGGCCAGCTCACCTGGTCAAGACTTCCTCAAGGATTCAATAATTCACCCACCATTATTATTATTATTTTTTTGACGAGGCCCTACGTAAGGATTTGCGTGAGTACAGAACCTCCAACCCAGGAGTCACTCTGCTACAGTATGTTGATGACTTGCTAGTAGCCGCTGAGGACTATGAGTCAAGTTTGTGGCATACAAGTGCTCTTTTACAGACTCTGAAGGAAAAAGGGTATTGGGTGTCAACAAAGAAAGCACAGCTCTGTCAGAGCCATGCCATTTATCTAGGCTTTGATCTTCATGAGGGAGTGCATTCACTGTCTGAGTACAGGAAACAGGTGATCACCGGATACCCCCGCCCCATCACGTCCCGATATCTGAGGGAGTTTCTTGGATGGTGGGTTACTGTAGGCTCTGGATACTGCAGTTTGCGGAGATTGACCAACCTCTATACGGACTGGCAAAATGGGGGCTCACTATGATAGAGTAGACAGCTGAGGCAGAAGGAGCATTTGGGGAATTACAAACAGTTGAACTGAGTGCCCCAGCATTGGCCATCCCACATGTTACCAAGCTCTTCCACTTGTATGTGGATGAAAAAGCAGGGGTGGCCAAAGGAGTTTTGACTCAGACTCTGGGGCCTTGGCAAAGGCCAGTAGCCTATCTTAGAAAAAACCTAGATCCAGTAGCGGCTGGGTTCCCCTCTTGCCTCTGCATAATTGCTGCCATGGCCCTCCTGGTCAAGGATGCAAGTAAATTGACTTTAGGTCAAAATCTCATTTTGACCACCACACATGCCATCGAGGGCCTTCTCCATACTCCACCAGACCAATGGATGACAAACGCCTGACTGATGGGGTATCAGGCCCTCCTCTTCAAGAAACCAAGAGTAAACATCTGGCCCCTGGCAGTGCTAAATCAAGCCACGCTGCTGCCAGAGGAGCTGGCTGACCATTCACATGACTGTGGGTATGTCCTAACCCAAGTTGCAGGAATAAGGCCGGATCTCAGAGATATTCCCCTCCCGAGGTGACTCTGTTCACAGATGGGAGTAGCTACATGGTCAATGGAAAGAGGTATGTGGGGGCTGCGGTAGTTTCTCCTGGGCAGAGACTCTGGACAGCAGCCCGGCCACATGGAACTTCAGCACCAAAAGCAGAGCTGATTGCACTCACTAAGGCACTGCAGATAGCCAAAGGTAAAACCGCCAAAATCTATACGGACAACAGGTACGCCTTTCCTACTCTTCATATACATGTGGCTATTTATAAAGAAAGGGGCCTATTAACAGCAGACGGAAAAGGAATTAAAAACAGAGGAGAAATATTGGCTCTCCTCCAGGCTATTACGGACCCAAAAGAGGTGGCCATTATGCATTGCCCGGGACACCAAAAGGGGACTGATCTGATGTCAAAAGGAAACCAATTAGCAGATCAAGCCACAAAGCAAGCAGCCCGAGAAACAGAGCAAGAACTGGTTACACTCCCAGCTCCAGCCCTACCAGAAAAACCGAACTCTTCAGAAGAAGATTTAAAGTATTTACAGAAATGGGTTAAATTGAACTATGAAGGGGACTGGGCTAAGACTGAAGCAGGAAAAAAAAAAATTCTTCCTCGAAGACTAGATAAGATGTTAGTAGACCAGATACATCAGGGTACTCATTTGGGGATACACAAACTCAAGGAGCTTATAGGCAAGCAGTTCCAGGTTTCTAAATTAGGGCGTATGGTACAAGGTGTAGTCGATAGATGTGCTCAATGCCAGACAGTTAATGTGGGAAGAACGAAAATGGGAAGAGGGAAAAGAGAAAGAGGTAAGGAACCAGGAATTTATTGGGAAATAGATTTTACAGAAATGAAACCTGGAAAATATGGGCACAAGTACATGTTAGTTTTTGTAGATACATTTTCATGTTAGTTCTTGTAGATACATTTTCAGGATGGATAGAGGCTTTTCCCGCCAAACATGAGATGGCAGGAGTGGTTGCCAAAAAGCTACTAGAAGAAATAATTCCTAGGTTTGGGCTGCCTCTTGCAATTGGGTCAGACAATGGCCCTGCATTTGTGAGTTCAGTCTCACAGGCATTGGCCAAGGCCATGGGCACTAATTGGAAATTACATTGTGCCTACCAGCCTCAGAGTTCTGGGCAAGTAGAGAGAATGAACCAGACTCTTAAAGAGACCTTGACAAAACTAATTCTGGAGACTAGCAGTGGATGGGTGGATTTTCTTCCTTTCGCCCTCCTCAGGGTACAATGTACACCCTATTTAAGCAAGGTGACCCCATTTGAAATAATGTTTGGGAGTTTTCCCCCTCTCTGTCCTTGACTACTAGAGGTTGACCTAGCAGAAATGATTGATCAGTCTGTACTCTAGTCACTGCAGGCATTAGACTTTACAAAAGCTTTTTGTAAGCTTTTGTAAAGTCAGGGATCCTGACTGCCCACACTGGGATGGAGACGCACGTGGAACCACATCCTTAGCAACCTGTGGACTAGGTTTGGATATGTTGCTATCAAGAGGGAAACTTGGAGCCTCGCTGGAAGGGACCCTTTACTGTTATCCTGACCACCCCCATTGCAGTAAAAGTAGAAGGCGTCAGGGCCTGGATTCACAGGGTTCACGTCAAACGAGCCAAGGATAAGGACGCCACCTAGACATGGAAGCTGAAGTCGACAGACTCCTCTGACCACGGACTAAAGCTAAAACTAAAAAAACTGTGAGTTTATTGTTGCTCCTATTTTACCTGTTTATGTAAAGTATACATGGGAAATTAGATGAATGGAATTAGAAAAAAAATGGAAAAGGTTATACAAAGCATTGAATGGCTAACTCATCAGCCGACTGTGCACTACTGTTACCTTTGACCCCTGTATTATAAACACCCTAATGTCATTTGTACCAAAGAAAATTGGAGCGATAAAAATGTTAGTCTTACATGCTCAATATAACCACCATACAACAGGAGAACATATAACTGGCTGAAAAGTCAAGGATTTGACTGATTTCCAAAGAAAAAGGGGGAATGTAGGGGCCTGATTAGCCAGAGGAACTGTAAACCCCAGATATGGGGGCAGGCCAGGCCAGATAGCTGACTCCAATCAGTGGGGTGCGCATATATTAACTGTGGTGAGTTGAAATCTCAATGGCCACCTGTGTGAGGGCCAGGCTCAACCACCTCTGTAAAGGTTAGTCTGTGAAGCTGGGTGGGGGTAGGAGTTAGAATAGCCATTGGATAAGTAGAAGGAGTTAGAATAGCTGTTGGAGAAGTAGGAAGAGTCAGAATGGCAGTTAGAATAGCAGTTAGAATAGCCATTAGGATAGCCTTTGGGAGCCATTATGGTAGTCATAGGAGTGATAGCATCGGGGTCATCATGAGCAGTGCCCCTCCAAGCCGCTGCCCCACCGCCGGAGGCCTCGCCGCCCCCGGCTGCAGCCCCGCCGCCAGGAACCTCGCCGCCCTGAGCTGCAGCCCCACCGCGACCAGCCTCGCCACCTCCAGCAGCCTTGCCACCCCCAGCTGTGGCCCCACTGTCAGCCACTGCACCGCTCCAGGCTGCTCCCAAGGCTGGAGTGGCCTGGTCCAGAGTGGCCTCGCCAGAGCGGCGTCATTCCAGGGAGCGGCCTCATTGGCATGCAGCCCCATCCTTGAGCGGCCTCGTCCAGAGTGGCCTCTTATCATCAGAAGCGGCCTTGTCCAGTGTGTGGCCTCGCCCGGGGAGTGGCCTTGTTGGAGTGGCATCATGGGGAGCAGAGTCTGTGTCATCGGGGTTGTCGTCTTTGTCATCCTCGCCCAGAGCAGCAGCGAAACCAGCACCGCCTCGAGCTGTAACATGAGCTGCGCTGCCCTGTGCACTGCCCAGAGCAGCACCATCAGCAGCACCGCCCCAGGCACCAGAGCAGCAGCAGAAGTGTCGCCGCCTCGAGCTGTAACACAAGTGGAGCCACCCCGTGCACTGCCCAGAGCAGCAGCAGCAGCGCCAATGCCGCAAGCAGCACCACCCAGAGCAACAGTGGCAGCGGCGCTACCTCAAGCGTCATCACCCTGTGCACCGCCCAGAGCAGCAGCGGGGGCAGCACCACTGCCAGCAGCACCGCCCCGTGCACCAGAGCAGCAGTGGTGCCGCCTCGAGCCGTAACATGAGCAGCGCCGCCCCGTGT
Organism: Meles meles; assembly: GCF_922984935.1. Taxonomy (NCBI): domain Eukaryota; kingdom Metazoa; phylum Chordata; class Mammalia; order Carnivora; family Mustelidae; genus Meles; species Meles meles. Next base: position 19,833,808 of record NC_060088.1, on the reverse strand, counting down.
ATCGCCCAGAGCAGCAGTGGCAGGGGCGCCAATTCGAGTGGCATCGCCCCGTGCACTACCCAGAGCAGCAGCGGCAGCGGCGCCGCCGTGAGCAGCAGCGCCCAGAGCAGCAGCAGGCAGTGGCGCCACCCCAAGCATCACCGCCCAGAGCAACAGTGGCAGCGGCACTGCCACGAGAAATGCCCCTCTGAGCCAGAGTATCAGCAGCAGTGCCACCACAAGCAGCCACGCCAACTCGGGCTGTGCCACCATCAGGAGCAGCCTCGCAGGATCCAATGGTGCAGCCACGCTGGGAGAGGGTCTGTGGTACAGTGACAGTGAGGAAGGGAACCTCCAGGAGGGACCCCAGCGACTGGGAGGTGGTGGTCCCCAGCAAGACTCAGGCACCTACCGGTCAGTTTGGTTCCTAATGCAGTTTGGTTCCTAATGCATTTTGGTTTCTAATGCAGTTTGGTTTCTGATGCAGTTTGGTTTCTGATGCAGTTTGGTTTCTGATGCATGGCGTGAAATAAACCTTTGCTTGATTTTCGCTTTGTGTCAGTCTCATTCCTTTGATCAAGGAACCTAATACCACGAAGCTTAAATTTACCATAATTGGCCCAGACACCACACACTCTGAATGGAAGGCAAGGAGAGCCTCTGCAGAGGAAGATTCCACAGGAGAGTGGACAGCCACAACACAACATCAGAGGGCATGTCACACACACCTGAGTCTCTCTCAAGGGCCAGCCCTTGGGCACTCCATGAGCTCCTCTTCCTAAATAATTGATCTTCAGGATAGATAACAAAATTCGCGATTTGAATACCAAGAATAGAGAGACCATTTGTGGACTCACGTTGTATTCCTGTAACTGTCCGAAAGCCTTTGTATATGGCTTCACATAGTGATTGGTTCTATTCCAATATGCTCCCTGCTTAGACCTGTGAGCTCCAAACAGATGAGTCCGTCCTGGGTCAAAGCTTCTAGGGTGTAGGGTCTGCCTTTAATGTTTGGTCAGAAGGGAAAATTGGGAGGCATTTATGGCACGATTTCTGGAGATGCAAGAAGAACTCGTGTCCTCACTGTTGAAGACTCCAGACATGTCTTTGGTATAGTTGCGGGTGTTATCTCTGAGCTCTCCTCGGAAGCGGGGGGGGCGCTTTTCCTGATCAGAAGCATTCTGATAGGGTGTGAGGACCATGAACATGTGTATGGCGTGGAGTTCTCCGTGTGAGGCTGCTTGTACTCCTGACTCATTCTTGAAATTACGTAGGTAAGATGGAATTGTGGATTCTAGCCCTTCTCAGGAGTCCAGAGGGGTGGTGGGGAGAGTCACGGCCAAAGACTAGAAATTCGGCAATGGAGAAGGTGACCCCAAATCGCTTCACAAACTGTTTTGGGGAAATAACCAGGAGGCTGCAGCAGTTTGGAGTGATTTTGATACTCCTGGCTGACCCAGAACTATTCCAGCCAGGTGAAGTGATGAGGCGGGGATTGGTGAGGAGGTGTTGCTAGGGCCTCAGAGCATTGTGACGTCACAGAAGCTGACTTCACTAAAGCAGCAATCCCATTCTCATGACATATGAGTCCTATGGCTTTAAGTAGAAAGACCTGGGAAGGAACAAGAAAGAGCCCTGTTAGCCTGGTCATGAACTCAGGTGGTCTTTTCTGTTTCTTCCGCTCTTCCACATTCTATACAAAGAGAAAAGAAAATGATGTTCTCTATACCATTTTTTGGACCAACATTTCTCCGGAGAGAGCAAGGTGTTCCTATTTCCACTGCAATTTCTAGAGATCTCAATCAACAGCGAGGCCTCTTGGCCACCATTCAGTGTCTGGGAGGTTGGATATCCTTGGGTGAGAGGATCCATTCTTAGCTTCTGTTCATTATGGTTTCTCAGGTGTAAGGTCTGCCTTTGGTGCTTGGTCAGCTTGGAAGGCAAGGAAAGGAAGAAGGGAAGGAAAGTCACAATTCCAGGAAAATTGCAGGGCAGGGATGCGTTGTGCTGTGTGAGCCCTTATCTACTAGTGTCCAGAAACACTATCCGAAGGGATGAAGGCTCTGTCTACCCGACATTACCTTAAACAAGATTGCAAAGGCTCATGGAGGGTGAAAATCTGCATGATATCTACCCCTAAAGAAAGACCCCTGGTCAGCACTCCTTGTCATCATTAGTTAATGCTACATGACATAGTCAAGGGGAGAGCCATGTTGAGCGACTCTCTTTATTCAAATGAAAATGAACGGTCAACATCGATGGCGTGCCATGCCCAATCTAGCATCACTGTGGAAGGAGCCAAGAGACTCTTTTAAGTGCTAGTGTATAAAGATGATTATGAAGATGGTGATAAAGAAGATGATTTCCAAATGAAAATGGAAGCAGACCAAGGGAAATATCCTATGTTTTCACTCATATGTAGCCCAAGAGGAATATGATGGACATGAGTAGTAGTAAGGGAAAATGGAAGGAGAAGGAGTCAGACAGGGAGGCACAGCAGGAGAGAATCAGGCTCTGGGGACCAAGCTGAGGGTTACAGGAGGATAAGACATGCCATAAACAGGGAACAGGTTAATGGCTATGGAGGTGGTGAGGCATTATATGCGGATGAGCACTTGGTGGTATATGCAATTAAAGAATCAGGGAACACTATGTCAAAAAACGTAGGATGGATAAAAGGCTGGCTTGCCCAATATAAGAATAATAGTGAATGGAGAGCAAAACAGGCCGTTTCACATGGAGATGAAGAAAGAAAGAGAAGAGAAATGAATTCTAGTTTTACTATCTTACTGATTAAAATTGTATGCAATTTGTTTCCTATAAGGTCCTTAACTGAACTGGGTCTTTGGACATTGTAAATTAGTCTTCCCTCTTTCTACATTTTGGGAATAGATGAGAAAATCCAACATTACCATTGCATGTCTCGAATGGTGGACCAGGGAATTGATTTGAACATGGCTTTCTGTGTGTTGGGAGATGTTTGAGGACTGCTTCAAAAGCCTCAAAAGCTCATTCAAAAGTCATTACCTGAGACGTCAGATATGTATGACTCTTGATCTTGTCATGGATGTTAGTGGGTACGTGTCTTGGAATTTACCCTTTTCTCTCCTGTATTGGATTTGCTGGCATACTTGCGTGGAGTGGTCTTTTAGGTAAGGTTGTTTAATTAATTAATTATTAATTAATTAATGCTTTCTTTAAAGATTTTATTTACTTCTTAGACAGAGAGAGAGAACACAAGTAAGCAGAGAGGCAGGCAGAGAGAGAGAGAAGGAAGCAGGTTCCCTGTGGAGCATAGAGCCCGATGTGGGTCTCGATCACAGGACTTTGGATTATGACCTGAGCTGAGGCTGCTACTTAATCCACTGAGCCACCCAGGGGCCCCATAATTAATTAATTCTTGATAGGTAAGGAGTTAACTTATCCATTATGGGTGATTTCTTACTTTGATTCTCTAAGCTTCTGTTTTTTATGGTATTTTTCTCTGAATTTTGCTTCCATGAGTGCTATTCCTCACTTGCACCCTAACTTCTCTGGGACTGTGTGTGTGTGTGTGTGTGTGTGTGTGTGTGTGTGTGTGTTTCACAAAATGCTAAATATCTTATTTTAAGCGATATGATGCTGCTCTATTCCAGTTCACAATTCACCTTCAAACACAGTTAAAACTCACATTACATCCCGTTCAGCTACCCACGAAGCTTAACCTCACCATATTTGGCCCAGACACCAAACACTCTGAATGGAAGGCAAGGAGAGCCACTGCATAAGACGAGCCCACAGGAGAGTGGACAGCCACAACACAACCCCAGAGGGCATGTCACACACAACTGAGTCTCTCTCAAGAACCAGCCCTTGGACACTCCATGAGCACTTCTTCATAAAGAAATTATCTTCAGGGTAGATAACAGAATGTGCGATTCGAATACAGAGAAGGCAGAGACCTTTTGTAGATTCACGTTGTATTCCTGAAACTGGCCCGAAAGCCTTTTCAGATGGCTGCACGTGGGGATTGGTTCTCTTCCAACATGCTCTGTGATGGTCCTGTGAACTCCAAACAGATGAGTCCGTCTTGGGCCTAAGCTTCCTGGGTGAAGGGTCTGCCTATACTGTATGGTCAGCTGGGAAAATTGGGAGGCATTTTTGGCACGATTTCTGGAGATGAAAGAAGAACTCGTGTCCTCACTGTTGAAGACTCCAGACATGTCTTTGGGATGGTTGTGGTTGTTAACTCTGAGCTTTCCTTGGAGGGTGAGGGGCGCATTTCCAGGTCAGAAGCATCCTGATAGGGGGTGAGGACCATGAATATGTATATGGTGTGGAGTTCCCCGTGTGAGGCTGCTTGTACTCATGACTCTTTCTTGACCTTAGGTGGGTAAGATGGAATTGTGGATTCTTGCCCTACTCAGGAGTAAAGAGGGGTGGTGGTGACAGTCACGGCCAAAGACTACAAATTCGGTCATGGAGAAGGTGACCCCAAATCACTTCACAAGTTGTTTTGGTGAAATACCCAGGCGGCTCCAGCGATTGGGAGTGATTTTGATACTCCTGGCTGACCCAGAACTACTCCAGCCAGGTGAAGGGATGAGGCATGGTTTGGAGAGGAGTGATTGCTAGGAACTCAGAGCTCTGTGATGTCACAGAAGCTGACTTCACTGAAGCAGCAATCCCATTCTCATGACATATGAGTCCTATGGCTTTTTTTTTTTTTTTTGCAATTTTTTTTCCATTTTATTTATTTTTTCAGCGTAACAGTATTCATTCTTTTTGCACAACACCCAGTGATCCATGCAAAACGTGCCTTCCCCATTACCCACCACCTGTTCCCCCAACCTCCCACCCCTGACCCTTCAAAACCCTCAGGTTGCCCCAACCTCCCACCCCTGACCCTTCAAAACCCTCAGGTTTTTTTTCAGAGTCCATAGTCTCTTATGGTTCGCCTCCCCTCCCCAATGTCCATAGCCCGCTCCCCCTCTCCCAATCCCACCTCCGCCGAGCAACCCCCAGTTTGTTTTGTGAGATTAAGAGTCATTTATGGTTTGTCTCCCTCCCAATCCCATCTTGTTTCATTTATTCTTCTCCTATCCCCCTAACCCCCCATGTTGCTTCTCCATGTCCTCATATCAGGGAGATCATATGATAGTTGTCTTTCTCCAATTGACTTATTTCACTAAGCAGGATACGCTCTAGTTCGATCCACATCATCGCAAATGGCAAGATTTCATTTCTTTTGATGGCTGCATAGTATTCCATTGTGTATATATACCACATCTTCTTTATCCATTCATCTGTTGATGGACATCTAGGTTCTTTCCATAGTTGGCTATTGTAGACATTACTGCTATAAACATTCGGGTACACGTGCCCCTTCGGATCACTATGTTTGTATCTTTAGGGTAAATACCCAGTAGTGCAATTGCTGGGTCATAGGGTAGTTCTATTTTCAACATTTTGAGGAACCTCCATGCTGTTTTCCAGAGTGGTTGCACCAGTTTGCATTCCCACCAACAGTGGAGAAGGGTTCCCCTTTCTCCACATCCTCTCCAGCATCTGTCATGTCCTGACTTGTTAATTTTAGCCATTCTGACTGGTGTGAGGTGATATCTCATTGTGGTTTTGATTTGTATTTCCCTGATGCCGAGTGACGTGGAGCACTTTTTCATATGTCTGTTGGCCATCTGGATGTCTTCTTTGCAGAAATGTCTGTTCATGTCCTCTGCCCATTTCTTGATTGGATTGTTTGTTCTTTGGGTGTTGAGTTTGCTAAGTTCCTTATAGATTTTGGATACTAGCCCTTTATCTGATATGTCGTTTGCAAATATCTTCTCCCATTCTGTCAGTTGTCTTTTGGTTTTGTGAACTGTTTCCTTTGCTGTGCAAAAGCTTTTGATCTTGATGAAATCCCAACAGTTCATTTTTGCCCTTGCTTCCCTTGCCTTTGCCGTTGTTCCTAGGAAGATGTTGCTACGGCTGAGGTCAAAGAGGTTGCTGCCTGCATTCTCCTCAAGGATTTTGATGGATTCCTTTCTCACATTGAGGTCCTTCATCCATTTGGAGTCTATTTTCGTGTGTGGTGTAAGGAAGTGGTCCAATTTCATTTTTCTGCATGTGGCTGTCCAATTTTCCCAGCACCATTTATTGCAGAGGCTGTCTTTTTTCCATTGGACATTCTTTCCTGCTTTGTCGAAGATGAGTTGACCATAGAGTTGAGGGTCGATTTCTGGGCTCTCTATTCTGTTCCACTGATCTATGTGTCTGTTTTTGTGCCAGTACCATGCTGTCTTGATGATGACAGCTTTGTAATAGAGCTTGAAGTCCGGAATTGTGATGCCACCCACTTTGGCTTTCTTTTTCAATATTCCTTTGGACATTCGAGGTCTTTTCTGGTTCCATATAAATTTGAGGATTATTTGTTCCATTTCTTTGAAAAAAATGGATGGTATTTTGATAGGGATTGCATTAAATGTGTAGATTGCTTTAGATAGCATGGACATTTTCACAATATTTATTCTTCCAATCCAGGAGCATGGAACATTTTTCCATTTTTTTGTGTCTTCCTCAATTTCTTTCATGATTACTTTATAATTTTCTGTGTATAGTTTCTTAGTCTCTTTGGTTAGGTTTATTCCTAGGTATCTTATAGTTTTGGGTACAATTGTAAATGGGATTGACTCCTTAATTTCTCTTTCTTCAGTCTTGTTGTTGGTGTACAGAAATGCAACTGATTTCTGTGCATTGATTTTATATCCTGACACTTTACTGAATTCCTGGACAAGTTCTAGCAGTTTTGGAGTGGAGTCTTTTGAGTTCTCCACATATAGTATCATATCATCTGCAAAGAGTGATAGATTGACTTCTTCTTTGCTGATCTGGATGTCTTTGATTTCTTTTTGTTGTCTGATTGCTGAGGCTAGGACTTCTAGTACTATGTTGGATAGCAGTGGTGATAATGGACATCCCTGCCGTGTTCCTGACCTTAGCGGAAAAGCTTTCAGTTTTTCTCCATTGAGAATGATATTTGTGGTGGGTTTTTCATAGATGGCTTTGATTTGATAATATTGAGGTATGTGCCCTCTATCCCTACACTTTGAAGAGTTTTGATCAGGAAGGGATGCTGTACTTTGTCAAATGCTTTTTCAGCATCTATTGAGAGTATCATATGGTTCGTGTTCTTTCTTTTATTAATGTGTTCTATCACATTGATTGATTTGTGGATGTTGAACCAACGCTGCAGCCCTTAAATAAATCCCACTTGGTCGTGGTGAATAATCCTTTTAATGTACTGTTGAATCCTATTGGCTAGTATTTTGGCGAGAATTTTTGCGTCTGTGTTCATCAAGGATATTGGTTTGTAGTTCTCTTTTTTGGTGGATTATTTGTCTGGTTTTGGGATCAAGGTGATGCTGGCCTCATAAAATGAGTTTGGAAGTTTTCCTTCCATTTCTATTTTTTGGAACAGTTTCAGGAGAATAGGAATTAGTTCTTCTTTAAATGTTTGGTAGAATTCCCCTGGGAAGCCGTCTGGAACTGGGCTTTTGTTTGTTTGGAGATTTTTGATGACTGTTTCAATCTCCTTAATCGTTAAGGGCCTGTTCAGGTTTTCTATTTCTTCCTGGTTCAGTTGTGGTAGTTTATATGCCTCTAGGAATGCATCCATTTCTTCCAGATTGTCAAATTTGTTGGCGTAGAGTTGCTCATAGTATGTTCTTATAATTGTCTGTACTTCTTTGGTGTTAGTTGTGATCTCTCCTCTTTCATTCATGATTTTATTGATTTGGGTCCTTTCTCTTTTCTTTTGGATGAGTCTGGCCAGGGGTTTATCAATCTTATTGATTCTTTCAAAGAACCAGCTCCTAGTTTCATTGATTTTTTCTATTTTTTTTTTTTTTTTGGTTACTATTTCATTGATTTCTGCTCTGATCTTTATGATTTCTCTTCTCCTGCTGGTTTTAGGGTTTCTTTCTTGTTCTTTCTCCAGCTCCTTTACGTGTAGGGTTAGGTTGTGTACTTGAGACCTTTCTTGTTTCTTGAGAAAGGCTTGTACCGCTATATATTTTCCTCTCAGGACTGCCTTTGCTGTGTCCCACAGATTTTGTACTGTTGTGTTTTCATTATCATTTGTTTCCATGAATTTTTTCAATTCCTCTTTAATTTCCTGGTTAACCCATTCATTTTTAGAAGGATGCTGTTTAGTCTCCATGTATTTGGGTTCTTTCCAGCTTTCCTCTTGTGATTGAGTTCTAGCTTCAGAGCATTGTGGTCTGAAAATATGCAGGGAATAATCCTAATCTTTTGATACCGGTTGAGACCTGATTTGTGACCCAGGATGTGATCTACTCTGGAGAAGGTTCCATGTGCACTAGAGAAGAATGTGTATTCTGTTGCTTTGGGATGAAATGTTCTGAATATATCTGTGATGTCCATGTGGTCCAGTGTGTCATTTAAGGCCTTTATTTCCTTGTTGATCTTTTGCTTGGATGATCTGTCCATTTCAGTGAGGGGAGTGTTCAAGTCCCCCACTATTATTGTATTATTATTGATGTGTTTCTTTGATTTTGTTATTAATTGGTTGACATAGTTGGCTGCTCCCACGTTAGGGGCATAGATATATAAAATGGCTAGATCTTCTTGTTGGACAGACGTTTTGAGTAGGATATAGTGTCCTTCCTCATGTCTTATTATAGTCTTTGGCTTGAAATCTAATTGATCTGATATAAGGATTGCCACCCCAGCTTTCTTCTGATGCCCATTGGCATGGTAAATTGTTTTCCACCCCCTCACTTTAAATCTGGAGGTGTCTTCGCGTCTAAAATGAGTTTCTTGTAGGCAACATACTGACGGGTTTTGTTTTTTTATCCATTCTGATACCATGTGTCTTTTGATTGGGGCATTTACCCCTGTAACATTCAGGGTAACTATTGAGAGATATAAATTTAGTGCCATTATTAGCCTTTAAGGTGACTGTTACTGTATATTTTCTCTGTACCTCTCTGATCTACTACTTTTAGGCTCTCTCTTTGCTTAGAGGACCCCTTTCAATATTTCCTGTAGAGCTGGTTTGGTGTTTGCAAATTCTTTCAGTTTTTGTTTGTCCTGGAAGCTTTTTTCTCTCCTTCTATTTTCAATGATAGCCTAGCTGGATAGAATATTCTTGGCTGCATGTTTTTCTCGTTTAGTGCTCTGAATATATCATGCCAGCTCTTTCTGGCCTGCCAGGTCTCTGTGGATAAATCTGCCACCAATCTAATATTTTTACCATTGTATGTTACAGACTTCTTTTCTCAGGTTGCTTTCAGGATTTTCTCTTTGTCACTAAGACTTGTAAATTTTACTATTAGGTGACGGGGTGTGGACCTCTTCTTGTTGACTTTGAGGGGGGTTCTCTGCATCTCCTGGATTTTGATGCTTGTTCCCTTTGCCATATTAGGGAGATTCTCTCCAATGATTCTCTCCAATAGACCTTCTGCTCCCCTCTCTGTTTCTTCTTCTTCTGGAATCCCAATTATTCTAATGTTGTTTCGTCTTATGGTGTCACTTATCTCTCGAATTCTCCCCTCATGGTCCAGTAGCTGTTTGTCCCTCTTTTGCTCGGCTTCCTTATTCTCTGTCATTTGGTCTTCTATATCACTAATTCTTTCTTCTGCCTCATTTATCCTAGCAGTGAGAGCCTCCATTTCTTATTGCACCTCATTAATCGCTTTTTTGATTTCAACTTGGTTAGATTTTAGTTCTTTAATTTCTCCAGAAAGGGCTTTAATATCTCCTGAAAGGGTTTCTCTAATATCTTCCATGCCTTTTTCGAGCCCAGCTAAAATGTTCAGAATCATCATTCTGAACTCTTGATCTGACATATTACCAATGTCTGTGTTGATTAGGTCCCTAGCCTTTGGTACTGTCTCTTGTTCTTTTGTTTGTGGTGATTTTTCCGCCTTGTCATTTTGTACAGATAAGAGGATATGAAGGAGCAAATAAACTACTAAAAGGATGGCAAAGACCCCAGAAAAATGGGCTGTAACCAAATCAGAAGAGACCCCTAATTGTGGGGAGGAGAAAGAAGATAAAAACAGGTTCTTAATAAAAAAAAGAAAGAAAAGAAAAGGGGAAAAAAAAGAAAAAAAATTAAAAAATAAAACAAATAAAAAAAATATAAAAAAGAAAGAAAAAATATATATATTTAGATGAACTAGTCAAAAAACGTTAAAAAAGAAAAGGGTAAAAGTTTTAAAAATATAGCAGAGGAAGAAAAAAGAAAAAAGAAAAAAAATTGAAAAAAGAAAAAAAAAATTGAAGTAGCCGCAAGACTAAAGAATCATGGGGAGAAAGCCATGAGTTCCATGCTTTGCTCTCTCCTCCTCTGGAATTGCTCTGCTGTCTTAGGAAATGAACCTGCTTTCTCCTTGATAGATGAACTTCGTCCTGGCTGGATATTTTGTTGATCTTCTGGGGGAGGGGCCTGTTGTAGTGACTCTCAAGCGTCTTTGCCCGAGGCGGGATTGCACCGCCCTTACCGGCAGCCAGACTAAGTAAACAGCTCAGGTCCGCTTTTAGGAGCTTCTGTTCCCTGAACGCATTCCGTAGATTTCCAGAGGACGGGAATGAAAATGGCGGCCTCCTAGTCTCCGACCCGGAGGAGCTGAGAGCCTGGGGCCCCACTCCTCAATGCGCCCCCAGAGGACAGCACCCAATCACTCCCGTATCCCCAGCCTCTAGCCGCGCTCCGAGCTCACCCAGCCCGCGACCAGTTCAAGGTAACCCCGAGCTGAGAGTTCAGTCCTCAGCTCTGTCTCTGCAGCCGGCTTCTCCGTTCTAATACCTGCGAGCTCTCCGACACTCTGACACCCCCGATCCTTCTGTGACCCTGCGGGGCCTGGAGCCACGCTGACCCCGCATGGGCTTCACCCTGGTTTAGCCTCTGGAGCAATGTCCCTCAGTGGAACAGACTTTTAAAAGTCCCGCTTGCCAGGAGCCGGCCCCTCCCCCTGCGGTCTATCTTCCCTTTGTGTTAGATTCACTTCTCCTCCAGTCCTACCTTTCAGAAAGTGGTTGATTTTCTGTTTCTAGAGTTGCTGTTCTTCTTCTCTTCTCTCTCCCATTGGATTTGTAGGTGTTTGCAATGTTTAGATAAGCTATCAAGCTGATCTCCTGCTACCTGATGTAGTCTCAGGCTGCTACTTCTCCGCCATCTTGACTCCTCCTCCGAGTCCTATGGCTTTAAGTAGAAAGACTTGGGAAGGAACAAGAAAGAGCCCTGTTAGCCTGATCATGAACTCAGGTGGACTTTTCTGTTTTTTTTTCCCACTTCCACTTTCTATTCAAAGAGAAAAGAAAGCGATATTCTCTATATCATTCTTTAGACCAACATTTCTCCAGAGAGAGCAAGCTTTTCCTATTTCCTTGCAAGCTCTAGAGATCTCAATCCACAGAGAGGCCTCTTAGCTACCATTAGGTCTCTTGGAGGTTTGATATCCTTGGGTGAGAGGGTCCATTCTTAGCTTATGTTCATTATGGTTTCTCGGGTGTAATGTGTGCCTTTGGTGCTTGGTCAAATTGGAAGGTGAGGGAAGGAAGAAGGGAAGGAGAGTCACAATGCCAGGAAAATTGCCAGGGCAAGGATGCGTTGTGCTGTCCGTTTCCTTATATGTTAGTGTCCTGAAACACCAGTCCCAAGGGATGAAGGCTCTGTCTACCTGACATTACCATAAACACCATTGCAAATGCTTCAGGGAGAGTTAGATTCCACATAATCACTACACCTAAAGAAAGAGCCCTGGTCAGCACTCCTTGTCATCATTAGTTAATGCTACATGCCATAGTCATGGGGAGAGCAATGATGAGCTACTCTCTTTATTCTGATGGAAATGAACGGCCAACATCGATGGCCTGCCATGCCCCCTATAGCATCACTGTGGAAGGAGCCGAGATACCCTTTTAAGGGTTAGTGAATAAAGATGATTATGATGATGATGATAAAGAAGATGATTTCCAAATGAAAATGCAAGCAGACCAAGGGAAATATCCTATGGGTTCACTCATATGTGGCCCATGAGGAATACCATGGACATTAGTAGTAGTAAGGGAAAACGGAAGAAGTATTCAGAGAGTGAGATGCACCAGGATAGATTGAGGAATATGGGGACCAAGCTGAGGGTTACAGGAGGATAAGACATGCCATAAAGAGGAACTGGCTAATGGGTTGGAGGTGGTGTGGCAATATATAAGGATGAGCACTTGCTGGTACATGCAATTAAAGAATCAGGGAACATTATGTCAAAAAAAGTAGGATGGATGAAATGCTGGCTTGTCGAATATAAGAAAATATAGTGAATAGAAAGCAAAACAGGCATCTTTTTATTTTTATTTGTTTATTTACAGTATAACAGTGTTCATTGTTTTGACATCACACCCAGTGCTCCATGCAGTACGTGCCCTCCCTATTACCCACCACCTGGTTCCTCAACCTCCTACCCCACCCCCCACCACCCCCCGCCACATCTTCCTTATCCATTCATCCTTTGAAGGTCATCTTGGTTTTTTCCACAGTTTGGTGACCGTAGCCATTGCTGCAATAACATTGGGGTACAAATGGCCCTTCTTTTCACTGCATCTGTATCTTTGGGGTAAATACCCAGCAGTGCAATTGCAGGATCATAGGGAAGCTCTATTTTTAATTTCTTCAGGAATATCCACACTGTTCTCCAAATTGGCTGCACTAACTTGCATTTCCACCAACAGTGTAAGAGGGTTCCCCTTTCTCCACATCCTTTCCAACACACGTTGTTTCCTGTCTTGCTAATTTTGGCCATTCTAACTGCTGTTAGGTGGTATCTCAATGTTGTTTTAATTTTAATCTCCCTGATGGCTAGTGATGATGAACTTTTTTTTCATGTGTCTGATAGCCATTTGTATGTCTTCGTTGGAGAAGTGTCTGTTCATATCTTCTGCCCATTTTTGGATATGATTATCTGTTTTGTGTGTGTTGAGTTTGAGAAGTTCTTTATAGATCCTGGATATCAACCTTTTGTCTGTACTGTCATTTGCAAATATCTTCTCCCATTCCGTGGGTTGCCTCTTTGTTTTGTGGACTGTTTCCTTTGCTGTGCAGAAGCTTTTGATCTTGATGAAGTCCCAAAAGTTCATTTTTGCTTTTGTTTCCTTGGCCTTTTGAGACATATCTTGAAAGAAGTTGCTGTGGCTGATATCGAAGAGGTTACTACCTATGTTCTCCTCTAGGATTCTGATAGATTCCTGTCTCACATTGAGGTCTTTTATCCATTTCGAGTTTATCTTTGTGTACGGTGTAAAAGAATGGTCGAGTTTCATTCTTCTACATATCACTGTCCAGTTTTCCCAGCACCATTTATTGAAGAGACTGTCTTTTTTCCATTGAATATTTTTTCCTGTTTTGTTGAAGATTATTTGACCATAGAGTTGAGGGTCCATATCTGGGCTCTCCACTCTGTTCCACTGGTCTATGTGTCTGTTTTTATGCCTGTACCACGCTGTCTTGGTGATCACAGCTTTGTAGTAAAGCTTGAAATCGGGTAACGTGATGCCACCAGTTTTGTTTTTGTTTTTCAACATTTCCTTAGCAATTCGGGGTCTCTTCTGACTCCATGCAAATTTTAGGATTATTTGCTCCAGCTCTTTGAAAAATATCGGTGGAATTTTGATCGGAATGTCATTAAAAGTATAGATTGCTCTAGGCAGTATAGACATTTTAACAATGTTTATTCTTCCAATCCAAGAACATGGAACAGTCTTCAATATTTTTGTGTCTTCTTCAATTTCTTTCATGAGTTTTCTGTAGTTCCTCGAGTACAGGTCCTTTACCTCTTTGGTTAGGTTTATTCCCAGGTATCTTATGGTTCTTGGTGCTATAGTAAATGGAATCGATTCTCTAATTTCCCTTTCTGTATTTTCATTGTTAGTGTATAAGAAAGCCACTGATTTCTGTACATTGACTTTGTATCCTGCCTCGTTACTGAATTGCTGTATGAGTTCTAGTAGTTTGGGGGTGGAGTTTTTGGGGTTTTCCATATAAAGAATCATGTCATCTACGAAGAGAGAGAGTTTGACTTCTTCCTTGCCAATTTGGATACCTTTTATTTCTTTGTTGTCTGATTGCCGTTGCTAGAACTTCTAATACTATGTTGAACAAGAGTGGTGAGAGTGGGCATCCTTGTCGTGTTCCTGATCTCAACGGGAAGGCTGCAAGCTTTTTCCCATTGAGGATGATATTTGCTGTGGGTCTTTAATAGATAGATTTTATGAAGTTCAGGAATGTTCCCTCTATCCCTATACTGTGAAGCGTTTTCATCAGGAACAGATGCTGGATTTTGTCAAATGATTTTTCTGCATCAATTGAGAGGACGGTGTGGTTCTTCTCTCTTCTCTTATTGATGTGTTCTATCACATTGACTGATTTGCTAATGTTGAACCAACCTTGCAACCCAGGGATGAATCCCACCTGGTCATGGTGGATAATCTTTTTAATGTGCTGCTGGATCCTGTTTGCTAGGATCTTGTTGAGAATATTTGCATCCATATTCATCAGAGATATTGGTCTGAAATTCTCCTTTTTGGTAGGGTCTTTGCCTGGTTTGTGGATCAGGGTAATGCTGGCTTCATAAAAAGAGTCTGGAAGTTTTCCTTCTGCTTCAATTTTTTGGAACAGCTTCAGGAGAATTGGTGTTATTTCTTCTTTGAAAGTTTGGTAGAATTCCCCAGGGAATCCATCAGGTCCTGGGCTCTTGTTTTTCAGGAGGTTTTTGATCACTGCTTCAATCTTGTTACTAGATATCCGTCTATTCAAGTTGTCAATTTCTTCCTGGTTCAATTTTGGTACTTTTTAGCTTTCCAGGAATTCAACCATTTCATCTAGGTTGCATAGCCTATTGGCATATAACTGTTGTTAATAATTTCTGATGATTGTTTCTATTTCCTTGGTGTTAGTTGTGATGTCTCCCTTTTCATTCATAATTTTATTAATTTGGGCTTTCTCTCTTTTCTTTTGGATTAGTGTGGCCAATGGTTTATCGATCTTATTGATTCTTTCAAAAAACCAGTTTCTAGTTTCATTGATACATTCTACTGTACAGGCATTTTTCACGTGGAGTAGAAAAAAGAAAGAGAAGAGAAATGAATTCTAGTTTTATTATCTTGCTGATTATAATTGTATGCAATTGGTTTCCTATAAGGTCTTTATGTAAATTGGGTCATTGGACATTGTAAATTAGAGTCTTCCCACTTCCTACATTTAGGGAATAGATGAGAAAACCGGACATTACCAATAAATGTCTGGAATGGTGGACCAGGGAATTGATTTGAACCTGGTTTCTCTGTGTTTGGAGATGTTTGGGGACCACAACTAAAGCCTGAAGGTGCTTCAAAAGTCATAACCTGAGACGTTAGATATGTATGACTCATGATCTTGTCATGGTAGTGCATATGTGCTTTGGAATTTATATTTTTCTCTCCGGTATTGGATTTGCTTTCATACTTGGGTGGAGGGGTCTTTTAGGTAAGGTTGCTTAATTAATTAATTAATTCTTGATAGGTAAGGACTTAACTTATTCAGTTTGGACGTTTTGTTACTTTGATACTTTAAGCTTTTTTTTTAATGGTATTTTTCCTGAGTTTTGCTTCCATGAGTGCTATTTCTCAATTGCCTCCTACCTTCTGTGTGACTCTTTTTAGTGTGTGTGTGTATGTGTGTGTGTGTGTGTGTGTGTGTGTGTATTTCAGAAAACGCTAAAAATGATATTTTAAGAGATATGAAGCTGCTCTATTCCAGATCACAATTCACCTTCAAACGGAGTGGAAACTCACGTTACATCCCGTTCGGCCACATTTCCTGCAGTGAATGTCCCATTTGATCCAATATTGAAATGCAGATTCTGACTAGCCTACCCGGAACAAACACCAAATTTTGTGTGCCTGGTTAGAGTCTCATTGCCTGTCCATTTTTCTTGCATTTTTCACATGTTTCTTTACTTCCATGATGAGTGAAATCGTATGGAAATTGTCTAGCTGTGACTGACAGAAACGACACAGTGCAAATCTCTCCCTTTCTGCCACATGTCCCAAGGAGGAAAAATGCCTTCTTGCTTATGGCTCCATAAGAGTCCGCAGTGCATTTGGAGGACAGGGAGACTCTAGAAGTGTCTGGGAGCTCCAGGCTTGTCTTCATCCATCAGCACATCCAGAAGATAACCCCATCAATGTAAACATGGCATAAATGGACCTGAAGCCTTGAAATCACACTCCAGAGCAAAAGAGAGAAGAAGTCACAGAGACCATGTGAGAATGGTGTAGAAAGGGCTTATGGGAGAATTGGACGGTTGGTTCTTCAGAGGGCAGGGAGCCATGGCCAAAGACAAAGGCCCAGGGGAGAGGAGCACACTTAGAACACACAATTTGAATGTGGACCCATAGCTGTTGGCGGAGTAAAGGATAGTGACATGCCCTCAGGTGTTGGGTTGTGGCTGTCCACTCTCCTGTGTGCTCGACCTCTGCAGAGGCACTCCTTGCCTTCCATTCAGAGTGTTTGTTCTCTGGGCCACATATGGTGAGGTTAAGCTTCTTGGGTCAGCTGTTCCTGTGAAACTTGACTTTCAACCCACTCCACAAAACTTAAGGTCTGCTGAATTCTGTGGCCAGGTGAGAGGATGTGGGCAGGGCTTTCTTCTAGTCCCCTGCAGGATTTTCTGTTCTCCTGGGACTAAGCAACTTGGCCTGAAGAAGGCAGTCACAACAGTGTTCCAGGATTGGGAATCTGTGATTGCAGGTTAGGCAGCTAATATCCTCACCGTCCTGCCTCTTGTCACTTCTCAGTCTTGATGCTGGCGTACGTAGAGACCCAGTCTTTGGTGCCCATTGACGCATCACCACCAACACTGCCCATCACCAATGCACACAAAGAAATAATAATCTTACCATGGTGTCAACAGGTACTGTCTCTGATCATGGTTTCCAGGCTGTCTGCACCTGGTTGCTTGCTGGTGTCCTCTACAGGACATACACAGTGATCTGCAGTTCTGGAGTCTATGTCTGCAAAGCACGGTAATGTGGAATCCCCGGGCCTCAAGACCCGTAAGTTGGAAGAATGCGTGTCATTTAGGCACTCTCCTGTTCTCCGCCAAGAGCTATGGGTCAACTATCAAGTTGTGGGTTCTAAGTGTGCTCCTCTCCCCTGTGCCTTTGTCTTTTGTCATGGCTCCCTGCCCTCTGAAGAACAAACCGTCCAATTCTCCCATAAGCCCTGTCTACACCATTCTCACATGGTCTCTGTGTCTTCTTCTCTCTTTCCCTGTGGAGTGTGATTTCTAGGCTTCAGGTCCATTTATGCCATGTTTACATTGATATGTTTATCTTCTGGTTGTGCTGATGGCTGAAGACAAGCCTGGAGCTACCAGACACTTCTAGAGTCTCCCTGTCCTCCAAATGCACTGCGGACTCTTATGGATTTATAAGAAAGAAGTCATTCTAGCTCCTTATGACACATGGCGGAAAGGGAGGGAGCATTGGACTGTGTCATTTCTCTCAGTCACAGAAAGACAACTCCCATACGATTTCACTCACTCATGGAAGTAAAGAAACATGTGAAAAAGCAAGAAAAGGACAGGCAATTAGACTCTAACTAGGCACACAAAATTTGGTGTTTGTTCCGGGTAAGCTAGTCAGAATCTGCCTTTCTAAAAGTGGGTCAAATGGGACATTCAATGCAGGAAATGAGACTGAAAGGGATGTAAAGTGAGTTTCCACTGTGTGGGAAGGTGAATGGTGATATGTAATAGAGCAGCTTCATATCTCTTAAAATATCATTTTTAGCAATTTGTTAAACACACACACACATACACACACACTAAAAGAGTCCCAAAGAAGTTAGGGAGCATGCTAGGAACAGAACTCATGGAAGAAAAATTCAGAGAAAATACCATACAAAACAAAAGCTTAGAGAATCAACGTAACAAAAGATTCAAACTGGATAAGTTAACTCCTTACCTATAATTAATTAATTAATTAAACAACCTTACCTAAAAGACTCTTCCACACAAGTATGCCAACAAATCCAATACTGGGGAGAAAAGGATAAATTCCAAGACACATACGCACTACCATGACATGATTATGAGTCATACAATCAGATGTCTCAGGTAATGATTTTGAAGCAGGTTTTGTGGCTTTTGAAGTAGTCCTCCAATATTTCACAACACAGAGAAAGCCAGGTTCAAATCAATACCCTGGTCCACAATTCGAGACTCTTAATGGTAATGTCAGCTTTTCTCATCTCTTCCCAAAATGTAGGAAGAGGGAATACCCTAATTTACAATGTCCAAACGCAATTCACGTAAGGACCTTATAGGAAACCAATTGCAAACAATTTTAATCAGAAGATAATAAAACTAGAATTCATTTATCTTCTCATTCTTTCTTAATCTCCATGTGAAACGCCTGTTTTCCTTTCTTTTCAATATTTTTTCTTATATTCTGCAAGCCAGCCTTTCATCCTTCCTATGTTTTTTGTCATAGTGTTCCCTGATTCTTTAATGGCATATATAAGCAATTTCATCCTCATATAATGCCACACCACCTCCATACCCATTAACCAGTTCTCTCTTTATGGCATGTCTTATCCTCCTGTAACCAAGCTTGGTCCCCAAACTCCTGAGTCTCTCCTGGTGCGTCTCCCTGTCTGACTTCTTCTCCTTCCATTTTCCCTTTCTACTACCCATGTCCATGGTATTCCTCGTGGGCCACATAGGAGTGAATCCATAGGATATTTCCCTTGATTGCTTGCATTTTCATTGGGAAATCATCTTCTTTATCATCATCTTCATAATCATCTTTATCCACTAAACCTTAAAGGGGTATCTCAGCTTCTTCCAATGTAATGCTAGACTGTGCATGGCAGGCCATTGATGTGGGATGTTCATTTTCATCTGAATAAAGAGAGATGCTCAACATGGCTCTCCCCATGACTATGGCATGCAGCATTAACTAATGATGACAAGGAGTGCTGAACAAGGCCCTTTCTTTAGGGGTAGCGATCAGGCAGAATTTCACTCTCCATGAGTCCTTTGCAACATTGTTTAAGGTAAAGTCAGGTAGACAGAGCATTTATCCCTTAGAACTGCTGTTTCAGGACACTAGCAGTTAAGGTCATGGAAAGCTCAACTCATCCCTTCCCCTGCCAATATTACTGGAATTGTGACTTTCCTTCCATTCTTCCTTCCCTCGACTTCCAAGTTGACCAAGCACCAAAGGCAGACCTTACACCCGAGAAACCACTGGGAACAGAGCTTAGAATTGACCTTCTCACCCAAGGATATCAAATTTCCCAGAGACCTAATGGTATCCAAGAGGCCTCGCTGTTGATTGAGATCTCTAGAAATTGCAGTGGAAATAGGAACACCTTGCTCTCTCTGGAGAAATGTTGGTCTAAAGTATGCTATACGGAACATCGTTTTCTTTTCTCTTTGTATAGAATGTGGAAGTGGGAAAGAAATATAAAAGACCACCTGAGTTCATGATCAGGCTAACAGGACTCTTTCTTGTTCCTTCCCAGGGCTTTCTACTTAAAGCCATAGGACACATATGTCATGAGAATGGGATTGCTGCTTCAGTGAAGTCAGCTTCTGTGACGTCACAAAGCTCTGAGGTCCTAGCAAACACTCCTCACCACTTCACCTGGCTGGTGTACTTCTGGGTCAGCCAGGAGTTTCAACATCACTCCAAACCGCTGGAGCTACCTTGGGATTTCCACAAGAAAGTTTGTGGATCATTTTGGGGTAACCTTCACCATGGCCGAATTTCTAGTCTTTGGCTGTGACTGTCACCACCACACCTCTGGACTCCTGAGATGGGCAAGAATCCACAATTCCATCTTACCCACGTAAGGTCAAGAAAGAGTCAGGAGTACAAGCAGCCTCACAAGGGGAACTCTACGCCATACACATGCTCATGGTCCTTACAACCTGTCAGGATGCATCTGACCAGGAAAAGTGCCCGCGCCCTCCGAGGAATGCTCTGAGTTAACACCTGCAACCATAACAAAGACATGTCTGGAATCTTCAAATGTGAGGACTTGAGTTCTTCTTGCATCTCCAGAAATCGTGCCATAAATGCCTCCCAATTTTCCCAGCCAACCAAACATTAAAGGCAGACCCTACATCATAGAAGCTTAGGCCTAGGACAGACTCATCTGTTTGGAGCTCACAGGAGCAAGCATGGAGCATGTTGGAAGAGAACCAGTCCCCATGTGAAGCCATCTGAAAAGCCTTTTGGGACAGTTTCAGAAATACAACGTGAATCTACAAAGGGTATCTGCCTTTTCTGTATTCAAAAAGTGCATTCTGTTATCTACCCTGAAGATAATTTCGTTAGGAAGAAGAGCTCAGGGAGTGCCCAAGGGCTGGCACTTGAGAAAGTCTCAGGTGTGTGTGACATGCCCTCTGGGGTTGTGTTGTGGCTGTCCACTCTCCTGTGGGCTCATCCTCTGCAGAAGCTCTTCTTGCCTTCCATTCAGAGTGTTAGGTGGCTGGTCCAAATATGGTGTGCCTGTGAAACGTGACTTTCAACCCACTCCACAAAACTTAAGGCCTGCTGAATTCTGTGGCCGGATGAAAAGTTGTGAGCAGGGCTTTCTTCTAGTCCTCTGCCGGATGTTCTTTTCTCCTGGGACTAAGCAACCTGACCTGAAGAAGGCAGTCTCAACAGTGTTCCAGGTTTGGGAATCTGTGATTGCAAACTGGGCAGCTAATATCCTCACCGTCCTGCCTGTGGCCACTTCTCAGTCTTGATGCTTGTGGTCGTAGAGACCAAGTATCTTTGGCGCTCATTGAGGCATCTTCACCATCACTGCCCATCACGACTGCACCCAATGAAATAATCTTACCACAGTGTCAACAGGTATTGTCTCTGATCATGGTTTCCAGGATGTCTAAACCTGGTTGCTTGCTGGTGTCTGCTCCAGGCGATACACTCCTAGACTCTCTGGAGTCTAGGTCTGTACAGCATGTTGATCTTGTGTCCCCAGGCCTCAAGACCCTTGGGTTGCAAGTACTCATGTCATTCAGACACTCTTCTTTTCTCCGCCAACAGCTATGTGTTATCATTCAAATTGTGGCTTATAAGTGTGCTTCTCTCCCCTGGGCCTTTGTTTTTGGCCATGGCTCCCTGTCCTCTGAAGCACCAACCGTCCAATGCTCCCAGAAACCCTGTCTACATGGTCTCCCATGGTCTCTATGACTTCTTCTCTCTTTCGCTGTGGAGTGTGATTTCTAGGCTTCACTTCCACTTTTACCATGTTTTCATTGATGTGGTTATCTTCTGGTTGTGCTGATGGCTGAAAAGAAGCCTGGAGCCCCCAGACACTTCTACCATCTCCCTGTCCTCCAAATGCACTGCGGCCTCTTATGGAGCCATTAGCAAGAAGGCATTCTTGCTCCTTGTGACATGTGGTGGAAAGGGAGAGAGCATTGGGCTGTGTCATATCCGTCAGTCACAGAAAGACATCTCCCATACAATTTCACTCACTCTTGGAAGGAAAGAAACATGTGAAAAGGCAAGAAAAAGCGACAGCAATTACTCTAACCAGTCACACAAAATTTGGTGTTTGTTCCAGGCAGGGTAGTCAGAATCTGCATTTCTAAAAGTGGATCAAATGGAACATTCAATGCAGGAAATGTGCCCGAACGGGATGTAACTTGAGTTTCCACTGTGTTTGAAGGTGAATTGTGATCTGGAATAGAGCAGCTTCATATCTCTTAGAATATAATTTTTAGAGTTTTGTGAAACAAAAACACAACACACACACACACACACACACACACACACACACACACACACACACACACTTCAAAGAGTCCCACAGAACTTAGGGAGAAAGAGAGGAATAGCACTCATGGAAGAATAATTCAGAAAAAAAAAACAAACATAAAAAAAAGCTTAGAGAATCAAAGTAACAAACCATCCAAACTGGATAAGTTAACTAATTACTATCAATAATTAATTAATTATTTAGTAAAAGTCTTACATAAAAGACCCCTCCACACAAGTATGCCAGGAAATCCTAGACCAGAGAAAAAAGATAAATTCCAAGACACATACACACTAACATGTCAAGATCAAGGGTCATACATATCTGACATCACAGGTAATGACGAAAGCATTTGAAGCAGTCCTCAAACACTTCTAACATCTACCTGTCCTCCAAATGCAGTGCGGACTCTTATGGAGCCATAAGCAAGAGGCATTCTTGTTCCTTGTGACATGTGGCAGAAAGGAAGAGAGCATTGCTGTGTCATATGTCAGTCAAGAAAGACAACGGCCATATGATTTTACTCACTCATGGGACTAAATAAACGTGAAAAAGCAAGAAAAAGGGACAGGCAATGAGATACTAACCAGGCACACAAAATTTGGTGTTTGTTCCAGGCAGGCTAGTCAGAATCTGAGTTTCTAAAAGTGGATCAAATGGGACATTCACTGCAGGAAATGTGGCTGAATGGGATATAACGTGAGTTTCCACTGGGTTTGAAGGTGAATTGTGATCTGGAATAGAATAGCTTCATATCACTTAAAATATCATATTTAGGGTTTTGTGAAACACACACACACACACACACACACACGCATGCACGCACTTCAAAGTGTCAGACAGAAGTTAGGGATCAAGTGAGGAATAGCACTGATGGAAGCAAAATTCAAAGAAAATACCATTAAAAAAAAAAAGCTTAGAAAATCAAAGTAACAAACCATCCGAACTGGATAAGTTAATGCTTTACCTATCAAGAATTAATTAATGGATTATTTAATTAATTTATTAATTAAAGAACCTTTCTAACAGACCCCTCCACACAAGTAGGCCATCAAATCCAATACTGGAGAGAAAAGGATAAATTCCAAGACACATACGCACTACCATGACAAGATCATGAGTCATACATATCTGACATCTCAGGTAACGACTTTTGAAGCAGATTTTGAGGTTTTGAAGCAGTCGTCAAACATCTCCCAACACACTGAAAGCCAGGTTCTAATCAATTCCCTTGTCCACATTTTGATCCATTTAATTGTAATGTCAGCTTTTATCATCTATTCAAAAAATGTAGGAAGAGGGAAAACTATAATTCACAATGTCCAAAGACCCAATTCGCATAAGGACCTTATAGCAAACCAATTGGATACAATTATAATCAGTAAGATGATAAAGCCAGAATTCATTTCTCTTCTATTTCTTTCTTCATCTTCATGTGAAACAGCCTGTTTTGCTTACTATTCATTATTTTTCTTATATACGGCAAGCCAGACTTTTATCCATCCTACGATTTTTGACATAGTGTTCCCTGATTCTTTAATTGCATATACCACCAAGTGCTCATCCTCATACAATGCCACACAGCTCCATACACATTAACCAGTTCCCTCGTTATGGCAATTCATATCCTCCTGTAAGCCTAAGCTTGGCCCCAAAGTCCTGAATCTCTCCTGGTGCATCTCCCTGTCAGATTCTTCTCCTTTCGTTTTCCCTTCCTACTACGCATGTCCAAGGTATTCCCCAAGGACCACATATGAGTGAAGCCATAGGATATTTCTCTTGGTCGGCTTGCATTTTCATTTGGAAATCATCTTCTTTATCATCATCTTCAAAATCATCTTTATCCACTAGCCACTAAAAGGGTCTCTTGGCTCCTTCCAAAGTGATGCTAGAGTGGGCATGGAAGGCCATCCATGATTGCAGTTCATTTTCAGCTGAATAAACAGGGTTGATGAACATTGCTCTCACCATGACTATGGCATGTAGCATTAAGTAATGATGACAAGGGTGCTGACCAGGGCTCTTTCTTTAGGGGTAGCGATCATATAGAGTTTCACTCTCCATGAAACCATGCAAAACGGTGTTTAAGGTAATGTCTGGTAGACAGAGTTTTCATCCCTTAGGACTGGTGTTTCCGGACACTAGCAGATAAGGACACAGACAGGACAACACATCCCTGCCCTGGCAATTTTCCTGGAATTGTGACTTTCCTTCATTTCTTCCTTCCCTCACCTTCCAAGCTGACAAAGCACCAAAGGCAGACCTTACACCGGAGAAACCATAGGGAACAGAAGCTAAGAATGGACCCACTCACCCAAGGATATCCAACCTCCAAGAGACCTAATGGTAGCCAATAGGCCTCTCTGTTGATTGAGATCTCTAGAAATTGCTGTGGAAATGGGAACACCTTGCTCTCTCTGGAGAAATGTTGGTCTAAAGAATGGTATACAGAACATCGTTTTCTTTTCTCTTTGTATAGAGAGTGGAAGTGGGAAAGAAACTGAAAAGACCACCGAGTTCATGATCAGGCAAACAGGGCTGTTTCTTGTTCCTTCCCAGGTATTTCTACTTAAAGCCAGAGGACTCATATGTCATGAGAATTGGATTGCTGCTTCAGTGAAGTCAGCTTCTGTGACGTCACAAAGCTCTGAGGTCCTAGCAACAACTCCTCACCAAACCATGCCTCATCACTTCACCTGGCTGGAGTAGTTCTGGTCAGCCAGGAGTATCAAAATCACTCCAAACCACTGGAGCTGACTGATTTTTTTCCCCTAGATAGTTTGTGGAGCGATTTGGGGTCACTTTATCCATGGCAGAACTTTTAGTCTTTGGCTGTGACTGTCACCACCACTCCTCTGGGCTCTTGAGAAGGGCAAGAATCCACATTTCCATCTTACCCACGTAATGTAAAGAATGAGTCAGGATTACAAGCAGCCTCACACGGGGAACTCCATGCCATACACATGTTCATGGTCCTCACACCCTATCAGGATGCTTCTGACCAGGAATAGCGCCCCCCCCACTCTGAGGAAAGCTCAGAGTTAACACCCGCAACCATACCAAAGACATGTCTGGAGTCTTCAACAGTGAGGACACGAGTTCTTCTTGCATCTCCAGATATTGTGCCATAAATGTCTCCCAATTTTCCCAGCTGACCAAACATTAAATGCAGACGCTACACCCTAGACGCTTAGGCCCAGGATGGACTAATCTGTTTGGAGCTCACAAAAGCAAGCATGGAACATGTTGGACTAGAACCAATCCCCATGTGAAGCCATCGGAAAAGGATTTTGGGCCAGTTTCAGGAATACATCATGAATCTACAAAACTTCTCTGTCTTCTCTGTACTCGAAACGCATATTATGTTATCTACCCTGAAGATAATTTCTTTAGGAAGGAGAGCTCATGGAGTGCCCAAGGGCCGGCACTTGAGAGAGTTTCAGTTGTGTGTGTGACATGCCTCTGGGGTTGTGCTTTGGTTGTCCACTCTCCTCTGGGCTCGTCCTCTGCAGAGGCTTTCCTTGCCTTCCATTCAATTTTTGGTGTCTGGGACAAATATGTTGAGCTTAAGGTTTCTGGGTGTGTTGTGCCTGCGTAACGTGACTTTCAACCCACACCACAAAACTTAAGGCCTGCTGAATTCTGTGTCCAGGCGAGAGGATGTGGGCAGGGCTTTCTTCTAGTCACCAGTAGGATTTTCTGTTCTCCTGGGACTAAGCAACGTGTCCTGAAGAAGGCAGTTCCAACAGTGTTCCAGGTTTGGGAATCCGTGATCTAAGGTTGGGAAGCTAGTGTCCTCACCGTCCTGCCTGTGGCCACTTCTCAGTCTTGATGCTGGCGGTCGTAGAGCCCAAGTATCTTTTGGGACGAATGAGCGATCTCCACCAACACTGCCCATCATGAATGCACAAATGAAATAATCTTAACATGGTGTCAACAAGTATTGTCTCTGATCATGGTTTCCAGGTTGTCCACAATGGTTGCTTGCTGGTGTCTTCTCCAGGAGATACACAGTGTTCTCTGGAGTCTATATCTGCAAAGCAAGCTGATGTGGAATCCCGGCCTCAAGACCCTTGGGTTGCAAGAACTCATGTCATTCAGACACTCTCCTTTATTCTGCCAACATGTATGGGTCAACATTCAAATTGTGGGTTCTAAGTGTGCTCCTCTCCCCTGGGCTTTTCTCTTTGGTCATGGCTCCCTGTCTTTTGAATCACCAACCAGCCAATTTCCCAGAAGACCTGTCTACATGCTTCTCCCATGGTCTCTGTGATTTTTTCTCTCATTCGCTGTGGAGTGTGATTTCTAGGCTTCAGGTCCATTTATGCCATGTTTACATTGATGGGGTCATCCTCTGTTTGTGCTGAGGGCTTAAGGCAAGCCTGGAGCTCCCAGACACTTCTTCCATCTCCCTGTCCTCCAAATGCACTGCGGACTCTTATGGAGCCATAAGCAAGAAGGCATTCTTGCTCCTTTTGACATGTGGCAGAAAGGGAGAGAGCATTGGGCTGTGTCATATCCATCAGTCACCAAAAGACAACTACCATACGATTTTACTCACTCATGGAAATAACGAAACAGGTGAAAAAGCAAGAAAAAGACAGGCAATGAGACTCTCACCAGGCACACAGAATTCTGTGTTTTTTCTAGCAGGCTAGTCAGAATCTTTGTTTCTACAAGTGGATTAAATGGGACATTCAATGCAGGAAATGTGGCCGAACAGGATGTAACGTGAGTTTCCACAGTGTTTGAAGGTGAATTGTGATCTGGAATAGAGCAGCTTCATATCTCTTAAAATATCATTTTAGCGTTTTGTGAAACACACACACACACACACACACACACACACACACACACACACACTCTCACTCACTTAAATGAGTCCCACAGAAGTTAGGGAGCAAGTGAGTAATAGCACTCATGGAAGCAAAATTCAGAGGAAATACCATAAAAAACAAAATCTTAGAGAATCAAAGTAACAAACCGTCCAAACTGGATAAGTTAACTCCTTACCTAGCAATTAATTTTAAACATCCTTACCTAAAAGACCCCTACACACAAGTATGCCATCAAATCGACTACCGGATAGAAAAGGATAAATTCAAAGACACATACGCACTACCATGTCAAGATCATGAGTCATACATATCTGACGTCTCAGGTAATGACTTTTGAAGCATCTTTTGAGGCTTTTGAAGCAGTCGTCAAACATCTCCCAACACACCGAAAGCCAGGTTCTAATAAATTCCCTGGTCCACAATTTGAGATATTTTTCTTTTGACTTTTTAAAATTTATTTATTCAGCGTAAGAGTATTCATTGTTTTTGCATGACACCCAGTGCTCCATGCAAAACCTGCCCTCCCTATTACCCACCACCTGTTCCCCCAAACTCCCACCCTTGACCCTTCAATACTATGAGGTTGTTTTTCAAAGTCCGTAGTCTCTTATGGTTCGCCTCCCCTTCCAATTTTTTTTTATAAACATATAATTTATTTTTATCCCCAGGGGTACAGGTCTGTGAATCGCCACGTTTACACACTCCACAGCACTCACAATAGCACATACCTTCCCCAATGTCCATAACCCCCTCTCCCTCTCCCAACCCCACCTCCCCACAGCCACTCCCAGTTTGTTTTGTGAGATTAAGAGTCATTTATGGTTTGTCTCCCTCCCAATCCCGTCTTGTTTCATTTACTCCTGTCCTATCCCCCTAACCCACCATGTTGTTTCTCCATGTCCTCATATCAGGGAGATCATATGATAGTTGTCTTTCTCCAATTGACTTAATTCACTAAGCATGATACCCTCTAGTTCCATTCACGTCGTCGCAAATGGCAAGATTTCATTTCTTTTGATGGCTGCCTAGTATTCCATTGTGTATATATACCACTTCTTTTTATCCATTCATCTGTTGATGGACATCTAGGTTCTTTCCATAGTTTGGATATTGTAGACATTGCTGCTATAAACATTCGGGTACACGTGCCCCTTCGGATCACTATGTTTGTATCTTTAGGGTAAATACCCAGTAGTGCAATGGCTGGGTCATAGGGTAGTTCTATTTTCAACATTTTGAGGAACCTCCATGCTGTTTTCCAGAGTGGTTGAACCAGCTTCCATTCCCACCAACAGTGGAGGAGGGTTCCCCTTTTTCCGCATCCTCGCCAGCATCTGTCATTTCCTGACTTGTTAATTTTAGCCATTCTGACAGGTGTGAGGTGATATCTCATTGTGGTTTTGATTTGTATTTCCCTGATGCCGAGTGACGTGGAGCACTTTTTCATGTGTCTGTTGGCCATCTGGATGTCTTCTTTGCAGAAATGTCTGTTCATGTCCTCTGCCCATTTCTTGATTGGATTGTTTGTTCTTTCAGTGTTGAGTTTGTTAAGTTCCTTATAGATTTTGGATACTAGACTTTTATCTGATGTGTCGTTTGCAAATATCTTCTCCTATTCTCTCAGTTGTCTTTTGGTTTTATTAACTGTTTCTTTTGCTGTGCAAAAACTTTTGATCTTGATGAAATCCCAATAGTTCATTTTTGCCCTTGCTTCCCTTGCCTTTGCCAATGTTCCTAGGAAGATGTTGTTGCAGCTGAGGTCAAAGAGGTTGCTGCCTGTGTTTTCCTCAAGGATTTTGATGGATTCCTATCTCACATTGAATCCTTCATCCATTTGGAGTCTATTTTCGTGTGTGATGTAAGGAAGTGGTCCAATTTCATTTTTCTGCATGTGGCTGTCCAATTTTCCCAGCACCATTTATTGAAGAGGCTGTCTTTTTTCCATTGGACATTCTTTCCTGCTTTGTCGAAGATGAGTTGACCATAGAGTTGAGGGTCGATACTGGGCTCTCTATTCTGTTCCACTGATCTATGTGTCTGTTTTTGTGCCAGTACCATGCTGTCTTGATGATGACAGCTTTGTAATAGAGCTTGAAGTCCGGAATTGTGATGCCACCCACTTTGGCTTTCTTTTTCAATATTCCTTTGGCTATTCGAGGTCTTTTCTGGTTCCATATAAATTTTAGGATTATTTGTTCCATTTCTTTGAAAAAAATGGATAGTATTTTGATAGGGATTGCATTAAATGTGTAGATTGCTTTAGGTAGCATAGACATTTTCACAATATTTATTCTTCTAATCCAGGAGCATGGAACATTTTTCCATTTTTTTGTGTCTTCCTCAATTTCTTTCATGAGTACTGTATAATTTTCTGTGTATAGATTCTTAGTCTCTTTGGTTAGGTTTATTCCTAGGTATCTTATAGTTTTGGGTACAATTGTAAATGGGATTGACTCCTTAATTTCTCTTTCTTCAGTCTTGTTGTTGGTGTACAGAAATGCAACTGATTTCTGTGCATTGATTTTATATCCTGACACTTTACTGAATTCCTGGACAAGTTCTAGCAGTTTTGGAGTGGAGTCTTTTGAGTTCTCCACATATAGTATCATATCATCTGCAAAGAGTGATAGATTGACTTCTTCTTTGCTGATCTGGATGTCTTTGATTTCTTTTTGTTGTCTGATTGCTGAGGCTAGGACTTCTAGTACTATGTTGGATAGCAGTGGTGATAATGGACATCCCTGCCGTGTTCCTGACCTTAGCGGAAAAGCTTTCAGTTTTTCTCCATTGAGAATGATATTTGTGGTGGGTTTTTCATAGATGGCTTTGATTTGATAATATTGAGGTATGTGCCCTCTATCCCTACACTTTGAAGAGTTTTGTTCAGGAAGGGATGCTGTACTTTGTCAAATGCTTTTTCAGCATCTATTGAGAGTATCATATGGTTCGTGTTCTTTCTTTTATTAATGTGTTCTATCACATTGATTGATTTGTGGATGTTGAACCAACGCTGCAGCCCTGAAATAAATCCCACTTGGTCGTGGTGAATAATCCTTTTAATGTACTGTTGAATCCTATTGGCTAGTATTTTGGCGAGAATTTTTGCGTCTGTGTTCATCAAGGATATTGTTCTGTAGTTCTCTTTTTTTGGTGGATTATTTGTCTGGTTTTGGGATCAAGGTGATGCTGGCCTCATAAAATGAGTTTGGAAGTTTTCCTTCCATTTCTATTTTTTGGAACAGTTTCAGGAGAATAGGAATTAGTTCTTCTTTAAATGTTTGGTAGAATTCCCCTGGGAAGCCGTCTGGCCCTGGGCTTTTGTTTGTTTGGAGATTTTTGATGACTGTTTCAATCTCCTTAATCGTTAAGGGCCTGTTCAGGTTTTCTATTTCTTCCTGGTTCAGTTGTGGTAGTTTATATGTCTCTAGGAATGCATCCATTTCTTCCAGATTGTCAAATTTGTTGGCGTAGGGTTGCTCATAGTATGTTCTTATAATTGTCTGTACTTCTTTGGTGTTAGTTGTGATCTCTCCTCTTTCATTCATGATTTTATTGATTTGGGTCCTTTCTCTTTTCTTTTTGATGAGTCTGGCCAGCGGTTTATCAATCTTATTGATTGTTTCAAAGAACAAGCTCCTAGTTTCATTGATTTTTTTCTATTGTTTTTTTTTTTGGTTTCTATTTCATTGATTTCTGCTCTGATCTTTATGATTACTCTTCTCCTGCTGGGTTTAGGGTTTCTTTCTTGTCCTTTCTCCAGCTCCTTTACGTGTAGGGTTAGGCTGTGTACTTGAGACCTTTCTTGTTTCTTGAGAAAGGCTTGTATCGCTATATATTTTCCTCTCAGGACTGCCTTTGCTGTGTCCCACAGATTTAGAACCATTGTGTTTTCATTATATTTGATTTTTTTTCAATTCTTCTTTAATTTCCTGGTTGACCCATTCATTCTTTAGAAGGATGCTGCTTAGTCTCCATGTATTTGGGTTCTTTCCAGGTTTCCTCTTGTCATTGAGTTCTAGCTTCAGAGCATTATGGTCTGAAAATATGCAGGGAATGATCCTAATCTTTTAATACCGGTTGAGACCTGATTTGTGACCCAGGATGGGATCTATTCTGGAGAAGGTTCCATGTGCAGAATGTGTATTCTGTTGCTTTGGGGTGAAATGTTCTGAATATATATGTGATGTCCATCTGGTCCAGTGTGTCATTTAAGGCCTTTATTTCCTTGTTGATCTTTTGCTTGGGTGATCTGTCCATTTCAGTGAGGGGAGTGTTCAAGTCCCCTACGATTATTGTATTATTATTGATGTGTTTCTTTGATTTTGTTATTAATTGGCTTATATAGTTGGGTGCTCCCACGTTAGGGGCATAGATATTTAAAATTGTTAGATCTTCTTGTTGGACAGACCCTTTGAGTAGGATATAGTGTCCTTCCTCATCTCTTATTATAGTCTTTGGCTTAAAATCTAATTGATCTGATATAAGGATTGCCACCCCAGCTTTCTTCTGAGGCCCTTTAGCATGGTAAGTTGTTTTCCACCGACTCACTTAAAATCTGGAGGTGTCTTCGTGTCTAAAATGAGTTTCTTGTAGGCAAAGTACTGAGGTTTTTTTTTTTTTTATCCATTCTGATACCCTGTGTCTTTTGATTGGGGCATTTAGCCCATTAGCATTCAGGATAACTATTGAGAGACTTGAATTTAGTGTCATTATATTGCCTGTAAGGTGACTGTTACTGTATTGTCTCTGTACCTTTCTGATCTACTACTTTTAGGCTCTCTCTTTGCTTAGAGGACCCCTTTCAATATTTCCTATAGAGCTGGTTTGGTGTTTGCAAATTCTTTCAGTTTTTGTTTGTCCTGGAAGCTTTTTATCTCTCCTTCTATTTTCAATGATAGCCTAGCTGGATAGAGTATTCTTGGCTGCATGTTTTTCTCGTTTATTGCTCTGAATATATCATGGCAGCTCTTTCTGGCCTGCCAGGTCTCTGTGGATAAGTCTGCTGCCAATCTAATATTTTTACCCTATTATGTTATAGACTTCTTTTCTCGGGCTGCTTTCAGGATTTTCTCTTTGTCACTAAGACTTGTAAACTTTACTATTAGGTGACGGTGTGTGGACCTATTCTTGTTGACTTTGAGGGGGGTTCTCTGCATCTCCTGGATTTTTATGCTTGTTCCCTTTGCCATATTAGGGAGATTCTCTCCAATAATTCTCTCCAATAGACCTTCTGCTCCCATCTCTCTTTCTTCTTCTTCTGGAATTCCAATTATTGTAATGTTGTTTCGTCTTATGGTGTCACTTATCTCTCGAATTCTCCCCTCGTGGTCTAGTAGGTGTTTGTCCCTCTTTTGCTCGGCTTCTTTATTCTCTGTCATTTGGTCTTCTATATCACTAACTCTTTCTTCTGCCTCATTGATCCTAGCAGTGAGAGCCTCCATTTTTTATTGCACCTCACTAATAGCTTTTTTTTTATTTCAAATTGTTTAGATTTTAGTTCTTTAATTTCTCCAGAAAGGACTTTTATATCTCCAGAGTGTTTCTCTAATATCTTCCATGCCTTTTTCAAGCCTGCCTAGAATGTTCAGAATCGTCATTCTGAACTCTTGATCTGACATATTACCAATATCAGTGTTGATTAAGTCCCGAGCCTTTGGTACTGTCTCTTGTTCTTTTGTTTGTGGTGATATTTTCTGCCTTGTCATTTTGTCCAGATAAGAGGATATGAAGGATCAAATAAAATACTAAAACGGTGGGAAAGAACCCAGAAAAAATGCGCTGTAACCAAATCAGAAGAGACACCAAACTGTGGGGTGGAGAGAGGGGGTAAAAAGAGGTTCTGAAAAAAAAATAAAGAAAAAATATAAAAAGAAAGAAAAAATATATATATTTAGATAAACTGGTCAAAAAACGTTAAAAAAGATAAGGGTAAAAGTTTTAAAAAAATTTAGCAGAGGAAGAAAAAAGAAAAAAAGAAAAAAATAGAAAAAAGAAAAAAAATTGAAGTAGCCACAAGACTAAATAATCCTGGGGAGAAAGCCATGAGTTCCGTGCTTTGCTTTTTCCTCCTCTGGAATTGCGCTGGTGTCTTAGGGATTGAACCTACTTTCCTTGATAGATGAACTTCGTCCTGGCTGGATATTTTGTTTATCTTCTGGGGGAGGGGCCTGTTGTAGTGACTCTCAAGCGTCTTTTCCCGAGGGCGGATTGCACCGCCCTTACTGGGGGCCAGACTAAGTAATCGGCTCGGGTTCGCTTTTGGGAGCTTCTGTTCCCTGAACCCTTTCCGTAGAGTTCTGGAGGATGGGAAAGAAAATGGAGGCCTCCTAGTCTCTGGCCCAGAGGAGCCGAGAGCCTGGGGCCCCACTCCTCAGTGTGCCCCCAGAGGACAGCACCCAATCACTCCCATATCCCCAGCCTCTAGCCATGCTCCAAGCTCACCCAGCCCGCGACCAGTTCAAGGTAACCACAAGCTGAGAGTTCAGTTCTCTGCCCTGTCTCTGTAGCCAGATTCACTGTTCTAATACCTGGGAGCTCTGGAACACTCTGACACCCCAATCCTTCTGTGACCCTGTGGGACCTGGGGCCACGCTGACCCTGCGTGGGCTTCACCCTGGTTTAGCCTCGGGAGCAATGTCCCTCAGTGGAACAGACTTTTAAAAGTCCTGATTTTGTGCTCAGTTCCTCCGCCGCTTGCTGGGAGCCGGCTCCTCCCCCCACAGTCTATCTTCCCGTCGTTTTAGATTCACTTCTCCTCCAGTCCTACATTTCAGAAAAAAGTTGATTTTCTGTTTCTAGAATTCCTGTTCTTCTTCTCTTCAATCTCCCATTGGATTTGTACATGTTTGCAATGTTTAGATAAGCTATCGAGCTGATCTCTTGCTACCTAATGTAGTCTCAGCCTGCTACTTCTCTGCCATCCTGACTCCTCCCACAATTTGAGACATTTAATCTTAATGCCAACTTTTCTCTTTCATTCCCTAATGTAGGAAGAGGGAAGACTCTAATTTACCTTGCCTAAAGACCGAATTCAGATAAAGACCTTATAGGAAACATATTGCATACAATTTTAATCAGTAAGATAATAAAACAAGAATTCATTTCTCTTCAATTTCTTTCTTCATCTCCACGTGAAACGACCTCTTTTGCTTTCTATACTTTCTTATATTCGGCCAGCCAGCCTTTCATCCATCCTACGTTTTTTGATATAGTGTTCCCTGAATCTTTAATTGCATATACCACCAAGTGCTCATCCTCATATAATGCCACACCACCTCCATACCCATTATCCAGTTCCCTCTTTATGGCATGGCTTATCATCTTGTAACCCTCAGCTTGGTCTCCAAAGTCCTGAGTCTCTCCTGGTGCGTCTCCCTGTCTGAGTTCTTCTCCTTCTGATTTCTACTTACTACTACACATGTCCATGGTATTCCTCATGGGCCACAAAGGAGTGAAGCCATAGGATATTTCCCTTGGTCTGCTTGCATTTTCATTTGGAAATCATCTTTTTTATCATCATCTCATAATCATCTTTACCAACTAGCCCTTAAAAGGGTATCTCGGCTCCTCTCACAGTGATGCAAGAGTGGGCATGGCAGGCCATTGATGTTGGCCATTCATTTTCATTTGAATAAGGAGATTTTCTCAACATGGGTCTCCCCAAGACTATGGAATGTAGCACTAACAAATGATAACAAGGAGGGCTGACCCGGGCTCTTTCTTTAGGGGTAGCGATCATGCAGAATTTCACTCTTCATGAAGTTTTGCCACGGTGTTTAAGGTAATGTCAGGTAGACAGAGATTTCATGCCTTGGGACTGGTGTTTCAGTACACTAGCAGATAAGGACATGGGCAGCACAATGAATTGCTGCCCTGGAAAATTTCTGGATTTGTGAATTTCCTTCCCATCTTCTTTCCCTCACCTTCCAAGCTGACCAAGCACCAAAGGCAGAACTTACAACCGAGAAACCATTGGGAACAGAAGGTAAGAATGGACCCTCTCATCCAAGGTATCCAACCTCCCAGAGACCTAATGGTAGCCAAGAGGCCTCGCTGTTGATTGAGATCTCTAGAAATTGCAGTGGAAATAGGATCACCTTGCTCTCACTGGATAATTGTTAGTCTAAAGAATGGTAGACAGAACATCGTTTTCTTTTCTTTGTATAGAAAGTGGAAGTGGGAAAGAAACAGAAAGGACCACCTGAGTTCATGACCAGGCTAACAGGGCTCTTTCTTTTTCCTTCCCAGGTCTTTCTACTTAAAGTCATAGGAACCATATGTCATGATAACGGGATTG
Organism: Meles meles; assembly: GCF_922984935.1. Taxonomy (NCBI): domain Eukaryota; kingdom Metazoa; phylum Chordata; class Mammalia; order Carnivora; family Mustelidae; genus Meles; species Meles meles. Next base: position 19,798,878 of record NC_060088.1, on the reverse strand, counting down.
CTGCTTCAGTGAAGTCAACGTCTCTGATGGCACAAAGCTCTGAGGTCCTAGCAACCACTCCTCACCAAACCATGCCTCATCACTTCACCAGGCTGGAGTAGTTCTGGGTCAGCCAGGAGGATCAAAATCACACCAAACCGCTGGAGTCGCCTGGGGATTACCCAAAGACAGTTTTGAACCTATTTGGGGTCCTCGTCTCCATGGTTGAATTAGTAGTCTTTGGCCCTGACTGTCACCACCACCCCTCTGGACTCCGGAAAAGGGCAAGATCCACAATTCCACCTTACCAATGTATGGTCAAGAAAGAGACAGGAGTACAAGCAGCCTCACACGGGGAACTCCAAGCCATACATATGTTCATTGTCCTCACACCCTATCAGGATGCCTCTGACCAGGAAAAGCGCCCCTCGCCCTCGGAGGAAAGCTCAGAGTTAACACCCAAAACCATACCAAAGACATGTTTGGAGTCCTCAACAGTGAGGACACTAGTTATTCGTGCATCTCCAGAAAACGTGCCATAAATACCTCCCAATTTTCCCAGCTGACCAAACATTCAAGGCAGATCCTACACCCTAGAAGCTTAGGCCCAGGACAGACTCATCGGTTTCTAGCTCACAGGAGCAAGCACGGAGCATGTTGCAAGAGAACCAATCCCCATGTGAAACCATCGGAAAAGTCTTTCGGGCCAGTTTCAGGAATACAAGGTGAATCTACAGAAGGTCTCTGTCTTCTCTGTATTCGAAATGCACATTCTGTTAACTACCCTGAAGATAATTTCTTTTGGAAGAAGAGCTCATGGTGTACCCAAGGGCTGGCACTTGAGAGAGTCTCAGGTGTGTGTGACATGCCCTCTGGGGTTGTGTTGTGGCTGTCCACTCTCCTGTGGGCTCGTCCTCTGCAGAGCTTCTCCTTTCCTTCCATTCACAGTGTTTGGTGTCTGGGCTCAATATGGTGTGCCTGTGAAACGTGACTTTCAACCCACTCCACAAAACTTAAGGCCTGCTGAATTCTGTGGCCAGGTGAGAGGATGTTGGCAGGGCTTTCTCTAGTCCTCTGCAGGATTTTCTGCTCTCCTGGGACTAAGCAACGTGACGTGAAGAAGGCAGTCCCAACAGTGTTCCAGGTTTGGGAATCCATGTTTGGAGGTTGGGCAGCTGATGTCCTCACCGTCCTGCTTGTGGCCACTTCTCAGTCTTGATGCTGTCGGTCGTAAAGCTCAAGTATCTTTGGCGACCATCGAGGCATCTGTACCAACACTGTCCATCAGGAGTGCACCAAAAGTAATAATAATCTTAGCACGTTGTCAACAGATATTGTCTCTGATCATGGTTTCCAGACTGTCTGAACCTGGTTGCTTGTTGGTGTTCTCTCCAGGAGAAACACAGTGTACACTGGATTCTAAGTCCGCAACGCATGCTGATCTGGAATCCGCGGGACTCAAGACCCTTGGTTTGCAAGTACACATGTCATTCAGACACTCTCCTTTTCTCTGCCAAAAGCTATGGGTCAACATTCAAATTGTGGGTCTTTGTGTGCTTCTCTCCCCTGGGCCTTTGTCTTTGGCCATTGCTCCCTACCCTATGAAGCACCAACCGTCCAATTCTCCCAGAATCCCTGTCTACACCCTTCTCCCATGGTCTCTGTGAGTTCTTCTCTCTTTCGCTGTGGAGTGTGATTTCTAGGCTTCAGGTCCATTTATGCCATGTTTCCATTGATGAGGTCATCTTCTGGTTGTGCTAATGGCTGAAGACAAGCCTGAAATCGCAGACACATCTACCATCTCCCTGTCTTCCAGATGTACTGCGTACTGTTATGGAGCCATAAGCAAGAAGGCATTCCTGTTCCTTGTGACGTGTGGCAGAAATGCAGAGAGCATTGGGCTGTGTTATATCTGTCAGTCACAGAAAGACAACTACCATACAATTTCACTCACTCATGGAAATAAAGAAACATGTGAAAAAGCAAGAAAAAGGTACAGGCAATTAGAATCTAACCAGGCACACAAAAGTTGGTGTTTGTTCCAGGCAGGCTAGTCAGAATCTGTGTTTCTAAAAGTGGATTAAGTGAGACATTCACTGCAGGAAATGTGGCCAAACGGGATGTAACGTGTGTTTCCACTTGGTTTGAAGGTGAATTTTGATCAAGAATAGAGCAGCTTCTTTCTATTAAAATATCATTTTTACCGCTTTGTGAAACACACACACACACACACACACACACACACACACACACACACACACACACACTTAAAAGAGTCCCAAAGAAGTTAGGGAGCAAGTGAGGAATAGCACTCATGGAAGCAAAATTCAGAGAAAATACCATAAAATAAAAAAGCTTAGAGAATCAAAGTAACAAACCATCCAAACTGGTTAAGTTAACTCCTTACCTATCAAGAATTAATTAATAAAAGGCCCCTTCAAAGAGTCTGCAAGCAATTCCAATACTGGAGTGAAAAGGATAAATTCCAAGACACATACGCACTACCATGACAAGATCATGAGTCGTACATATCTGACTTCTCAGGTAAGGACTTTCAAAGCAGCATTTGACGCTTTTGATGCAGTCCTCAAACATCTCCCAACACAAAGAAAGCCAGGTTCAAATCAATTCCCTGGTCCACAATTCGAGACATTTAGTGGTAATGTCAGCTTATCTCAACTATGCACAAAAATAGGAAGAGGGAAGACTCTAATTTACAATGTCCAAAGAACCAATTCTGATAAGGACCTTATAGGAAACCAATTGCATACCATTTTAATCAGTAAGAAAATAAAACTAGAATTCATTTCTCTTCTCTTTCTTTCTTCATCTCCATGTGTAACGGCCTGTTAGCATTCTATTCACTATTCCTTTCTTCTATTTGGCAAGCCAGCCTTTCATCCATCCTACCTTTTTTGACATAGTGTTCCCTGATTCTTTAATTGCATATACCACCAAGTGCTCATACTGATATAATGCCACACCATCTCCATACCCAATAACCTGTTCCCTCTTTATGGCATGTCTTATCCTCCTGTAACCCTCAGCTTGGTCCCTAAAGTCCTGAGTATCTCCTGGTGCGTCTCCCTGTCTGACTTCTTCTATTTCTGCTTTCCCTTACTATTACTCATGGCCATGGTATTCGTCATGGGCCACGTATGAGTGAAGCCATAGGATTTTTTCCTTGGTCTGCTTGCATTTTAATTTGGAAATCATCTTCTTTATCATCATCTTCATAATCATCTTTATCCTAGCCCTTAAAAGGATATCTTGGCTCCTTCCACAGTGATGCTAGAGTGGGCATGGCAGGCCATCGATGTTGGTCGTTCATTTTCATTTGAATAAAGAGAGTTGCTCAACATGGCTCTCCCCATGACTATGGCATGGAGCATTAACTAATGATGACAAGGAGTGATGACCGGGCTCTTTCATTCGGGGTAGCGATCACGCAGAGTTTCATTCTCCATGAAGCCTTTCCAATGTTGTTTAAGGTAATGTCAGGTAGAGAGAGCATTCATCCCTTAGGACTGGTGTTTCAGGACATTAGCAGATAAGGACACGGGCAGCACAACATATCCCTGCCCTGGCTATTTTCCTGGAATTGTGACTTTCCTTCCCAACTTCGTTCCCTCACCTTCCAAGCTGACCAAGCACCAAAGGCAGGCCTTACACCCAGGAAACCATAGGGAACAGAAGCTAAAAATGGACCCACACTTCCAAGGATATCCAACCTCCCAGACACCTAGTGGTAGCCAAGAGGCCTCGCTGTGGATTGAGATCTCTAGAAATTGCAGTGGAAATAGGAACACCTTGCTCTCTCTGGAGAAACGTTGGTCTACAGAATGGTATACAGACATCGTTTTCTTTTTTCTTTGTATAGAAAGTGGAAGTGGGAAAGAAACAGAAAAGATAACCTGAGTTCAAGATCAGGCTAACAGGGCTCTATCTTGTTCCTTCCCAGGTCTTTCTGCTTAAAGCCATAGGACTCATATGTCATGAGAATAGGATTGCTGCTTTAGTGAAGTCAGCTTCTGTGATGTCACAAAGCTCTGAGGTCCTAGAAACCTCTCCTCACCAAGCCAGGCCTCATCCCTTCACCTGGCTGGAGAAGTTCTGGGTCATCCAGGAGTATCTAAATCACTCCAAACCGCTGGAGCCGCCTGGGTATTTCTCCAAGACAGTTTGTGAAGGGACTTGTGGTCACCTTCTCCATGGCTGCATTTCTACTCTTTGGCCGTGACTGTTACCACCACCCCTCTGGTCTCCCAAGAAGGGCAAGAATACACAATTCCATCTTACCGACCTATGGTCAAGAAAGTGTCAGGAGTACAAGCAGCCGCACACGTGAAACTCCACGCCATACACATGTTCATGGTCCTCACACCCTATCAGGATGCTTCTGACCAGGAAATGCACCCTCGCTCTCCGAGGAAAGCTCTGAGTTAACATCTGCAACCATACCAAAGACATATCTGGAGTTTTCAACTGTGAGGACACAAGTTATTCGTGCATCTCCAGAAATCGTGCTAAAAAATGCCTCCCAATTTTCCCAGCTGAACAAGCATTAAAGACAGACCCTACCCCCTAGAAGCTTAGGCCCAGGACGGAGTCATCTGTTTGGAGCTCACAAGAGCAAGCATGGAGCATGTTGGAAGAGAACCAATCCCCATGTGAAGCCATTGGAAAAGGCTTTCAGGCCAGTTTCAGGAATACAACGTCAATCTACAAAAAGGCTCTGCCTTCTCTGTATTTGAAACGTGCATTCTGTTATCTACCCTGAAAATAATTTCTTTAGGAAGAAGAGCTCATGGTGTGCCCAAGGGCTGGCACTTGAGAGAATCTCAGGTGTGTGGGACATGCCCTCTGAAGTTGTGTTGTGGCTGTCCACTCTCCTGTGGGCTCGTCCTCTGCAGAGGCTCTCCTTGCCTTCCATTCAGAGTTTATGGTGTCTGGGCCAAATATGGTGAAGTTAAGCTTCGTGGGTCTGGTGTGCCTGTGAAACGTGACTTTCAAAGGACTCCACAAAACTTAAGGCACGCTGAATTCTGTGGCAAGGTGAGAGGATGTGGGCAAGGCTTTCTTCTAGTTCCCTGCAGGATTTACTGTTCTCCTGGGACTAAGCATCTTGTCCTGAAGAAAAGCAGTGTTCCAGGTTTGGGAATCCGTGAATTCTGGTTGGGCAGCTGATGTCCTCACCGTCCTGCCTGTGGACACTTCTCAGTCTTGATGCTGGAGGTCGTAGAGCCAAAGTATCTTTGTCGCCCATCAAGCGATCTCCACCAACTATGCCCATCACGAATGCACACAAAGAAATAATACACTTACCACGGTGTCAACATGTATTGTCTCTGATCATGGTTTCTGGGCTGTCTGAACCTGGTTGCTTCCTGGTGTCCTCTCCAGAAGATACACAGTATTGTCTGGAGTCTATGTCTACAAAGCATGCTGATATGGAATCCCCGTGTCTCAAGACCCTTGGGTTGCAAGAACTCATGTCATTCAGACACTCTCCTTTTCTCCGCCAACAGCTATGAGTCAACATTCAAATTGTGGATTCTATGTGTGCTCCTCTCTGCTGGGCCTTTGTCTTTGGCCATGGCTCCCTGTCCTCTGAATTACCAACCGACCAATTCTCCCAGAAGACCTGTCTACACCCTTCTACCATTGTCTCTGTGTCTTCTCTTTTTCTCTGTGGAGTGTGATTTCTAGGATTCAGGTCCATTTATACCATGTTTATATTGATGGGGTTATCTTTTGGTTGTGCTGAAGGCTGAAGACAAGCCTGGATCCCCAGACACTTCTACCATCTCCCAGTCCTCCAAATGCACTGGAGCCATAAGCAAGAAATCATTCTTGCTCCTTGTGACATATGGCAGAAAGGGAGAGAGCAATGGGCTGTGTCATATCTGTCTGTCACAGAAAGACAACTACCATTCGATTTCACTCACTCATGGAAGTAAAGAAACATGTGAAAAAGCAAGAAAATGGGACAGGCAATTGGACTCTACCCAGGCACCCAAAATTTGGTGTTTGTTCCTGGCTGGCTAGTCAGAATCTGCATTTCTAAAAGTGGATCAAATGGGACATTCAATGCAGGAAATGTGACTGAACGGGATGTAACGTGAGTTTCCACTGTGTTTGAAGTTGAATTGTGATCTGGAATAGAGCAGCTTCATATCTCTTAAATTATCATTTTTACCGCTTTGTGAAACACACACACACACATACACACACACACACACACACACACTTCAAAGAGTCCCGCAAATGTTAGGAGCATGTGAGGAATAGTACTCATGGAAGCAAAATTCAAGGAAAATACCATAAAATACAAAAGATTAGAGAATCAAAGTAACACCATCCAAACTGGATAAGTTAACTCCATACTTATCAAGAATTCATTCATTCATACATTCATTCATTCATTAAACAACCTTACCTAAAAACCCCTACACAGAAGTCTGAGAGCAAATCCAACACCGGAGGGAAAAGATTAAATTCCAAGACATATACGCACTACCATGACAAGATCATGAGTCATACATATCTGACGTCTCAGGAAATGACTTTTGAAGCAGCATTTGAGGCTATTGAAGCAGTACTCAAACATCTCCCAACACACAGAAAACCAGGTTCAAATCAATTCCCTGGTCCACAATTCGAGACATTTAATGGTAATGTCAGCTTATCTCATCTATGCCCAAAATGTAAGAAGAGGGAAGACTCTAATTTTCAGTTTCCATGGACCCAATTCAGATAAGGACCTTATAGGAAACCAATTGCATACCATTTTAATCAGTAAGAAAATAAAACTAGAATTCATGTCTCTTATCTACCTTTTTAAAACTCCATGTGAAATGGCCTGTTTGCTTTCTATTCACTATTTTTTCTTATATTCAGCAAGCCAGCCTTTCATCCATCCTACGTTTATTGACATAGTGTTCCCTGATTTTTTAATTGCATATACCACCAAGTTCTCATTATCATATAATGCCACACCAACTCCTTACCCAATAACTAGTTCCCTCTTTATGGCATGTCTTATCCTCTTGTAACCCTCAGATTGGTCCCCAAAGTACTGAGTATCTCCTGGTGCACCTCCCTGTCTGACTTCTTCTCTTTCTGTTTTCCCTTACTACTACTCATGTCCATGGTATTCGTCATGGGCCACGGATGAGTGAAGCCTTAGGATATTTTCCTTGGTCTGCTTGCATTTTCATTTGTAAATCATCTTCTTTATCATCATCTTTATCCTAGCCCTTACAAGGGTATCTCGGCTCCTTCCACAGTGATGCTAGAGTGGGCATGGCAGGCCATCGATGTTGGTCGTTCATTTTCATTTGAATAAAGAGAGTTGCTCAACATGGCTCTCCCCATGACTATGGCATGTAGCATTAACTAATGATGACAAGGAGTGATGACCGGGCTTTTTTTTTCGGGGTAGCGATCACGCAGAGTTTCATTCTCCATGAAGCCTTTGCAACGTTGTTTAAGGTAATGTCAGGTAGAAGGAGCCTTCATCCCTTAGGACTGGTGTTTCAGGACACAGGCAGATAAGGACACAGGCAGCACAACGCATCCATGCCCTGGCAATTTTCCTGGAATTGTGACTTTCCTTCCCTTCTTCCTTCCCTCAACTTCCAAGCTGACCAAGCACCAAAGGCAGACCTTACACCCGAGAAACCATAGGGAACAGAAGCTAAGAATGGACCCACTCACCCAAGGATACCAACCTCCCAGAGACCTAGTGGTAGCCAAGAGTCCTTGCTGTGGATTGAGATCTCTAGAAATTGCAGTGGAAATAGGAACACCTTGCTCTCTCTGGAGAAATGTTGGTTTAAAGAACGGTATACAGAACGTCATTTTCTTTTCTCTTTGTATAGAAAGTGGAAGTGGGAAAGAAACAGAAAAGACCACCTGAGCTCATGATCAGGCTAACATGGCTCTTTCTTGTTCCTTCCCAGGTCTTTCTACTTAAAGCCATAGGACTCATATGTCATGAGAATGTGATTGCTGCTTCACTGAAGTCAGCTTCTGTGACGTCACAAAGCTCTGAGGTCCTAGCAGCCACTCCTCACCAAGCTAGGCCTCTTGACTTCACCTGGCTGGAGTAGTTCTGGGTCATCCAGGAGTATCAAAATCACTGCATACCGCTGGAGCCACCTGGGTATTTCTCCAAGACTGTTTGTGAAGGATTTTGGGGTCTCCTTCTCCATGGCTATATTTCTAGTCTTTGGCCGTGACTGTCCCACCACACCTCTGGACTCCTGAGATGGGCAAGAATCCACAATTCCATCTATCTGACCTAAGGTCAAGAAAGAGTCAGGAGTACAAGCAGCCTCACACGTGAAACTCCATGCCATACGCATGTTCATTGTCCTCACACCCTATCAGGATGCTTCTGACCAGGAAAAGCGCCCTCGCTCTCCGAGGAAAGCTCTGAGTTAACACCCGCAACCATACCAAAGACATGTCTGGAGTCTTCAACAGTGAGGACACGAGTTCTTGCATCACCAGAAATCGTGCCATAAGGCCTCCCAAATTTCCCAGCTGACTGAATATTAAAGGCAGACCCTACCCCCTAGAAGCTTAGGCCCAGGACGGAATCATCTCTTTGGAGCTCACAAGAGCAAGCACGGAGCATGTTGGAAGAGAACCAATCCCCATGTGAAGCCATCAGAAAAGGCTTTTGGGCCAGTTTCAGGAATACAATGTCAATCTACAAAAGGTCTCTGTCTTCTCGGTATTCAAATCGTGCATTCTGTTATCTACCCTGATAACAGAATGTAGAGATCAGATAACAGATTCAGTCTGACAACAGAAGGTACATAACCTACATACCTTTCTTTGGGAAGAAGAGCTCATGGAGTGCCCAAGGGCTGGCACTTGAGAGAGTCTCAGGTGTGTGGGACATGCCCTCTGAGGTTGTGTTGTGACTGTCCACTCTCCTGTGGGCTCGTCCTCTGCTGAGGCTCTCTTTGCCTTCCATTCAGAATGTTTGGTGTCTGGGCCAAGTATGGTCTGCCTGTGAAATGGGTCTTTGAACCCACTCCCCAAAACTTAAGGCCTGCTGAATTCCCTGGCCTGGTGATAGGATGTGGGCAAGGCTTTCTTCTAGTAGCCTGCAGGATTTTCTGTTCTCCTGGGAGTAAGCATCTTGGCCTGAGGAAAGCAGTCCGAACAGTGTTCCAGGTTTGGGAATCTGTGATTGCACGTTGGGCAGCTAATGTCCTCACTGTCCAGCCTGTGGCCACTTCTCGGTCTTGATCCTGCCAGTCGTAGAACCCAAGTATCTATGGCGCTCATCGAGGCATCTCCACCAACACTGCCCATCACGAATGCACACAAAGAAATAATAATCTTAATATGGTGTCAACAGGTATTGTCTCTGAACATGGTTTCCAGGCTGTCTGCAACCGGTTGCTTGCTGTTGACTTCTCCAGGAGATATACAGTGTTCTCTGGCATCTATGTCTGCAAAGCATGATGACCTGGAATCCCCGTGCCTCAAGACGCTTGGGTTGCAAGAAATCGTGTCCTTCAGACACTCTCCTTTTGTCCGTAAACAGCTGTGGTCCAACATTCAAATTGTGGGTTCTAAGTGTGCTCCTCTCCCTTGCGCTTTTGTCTCAGGTGATGGTTCCCTGCCCTCTGAAGCACAAACCGTCCAATTCTTCAATAAGCCCTGTCTACACCCTTATCCCATGATCTCTGTGACTTCTTCTCACTTCCGCTGTGGAGTGTGATTTCTAGCCTTCAGGTCCATTTATACCATGATTACATTGATGTGGTCATCTTCTCGTTTTGCTGAGAGCTGAAGACAAACCTGGAGCTCCCAGATACTTCTACCATCTCCCTGTCCTCCAAAGGCACTGCGGACTCTTATGGATCCATAAGCAAGAAGGCATTCTTGATCCTTGTGACATGTGACAGAAAGAGAGAGAGCATTGGTCTGTGTCATATGTGTTAGTCACAGAAAGACAACTGCCATACGATTTCACTCACTCATGGAAGTAAAGAAACAGTTAAAAAAGCAAGAAAAAGGGACAGGCAATTAGACTCTAACCAGGCACACAAAATTTGGTGTTTGTTCCAGGAAGACTATTCAGAATCTGCCTTTCCAAAAGTGGATCAAATGGGACATTCAATGCAGGAAATATAGCTGAACTGGTTGTAACGTGAGTTTCTACTGTGTTTGAATGTAAATTGTGATCTGGAATAGAGCAGCTTCATATAACTTAAAATATCATTTTTTAGCGTTTTGTGAAACACACACACACACACAGACACACACAACACTCTTAAAAGTGTCACACAAACGTTACGGAGCAAGTGAGGAATAGCACTCATGGAAGCAAAATTCAGAGAAAATACCATAAAAAACAAAAGATTAGGGAATCAAAGTAACAAACCATTAAAACTGGATAAGTTAACTTCTTACCTATCAAGAATTAATTAATTAATTAATTAAACAACCTTACCTAAAAGACCCCTACATAGTTGTCTGCCAGCAAATCCACTACCAGAGAGGAAAGGATAAATTCCAGGACACATACGAACTACCATGTCAAGATCATGTGTCATACATATCTGACGTGTCAGGTAATGACTTTTCAAGCAGCTTTTGAGGCTTTTGAAGCAGTCCTCAAACATCTCCCAACACACAGAAAGCAGGTTCAAATCAATTCCCTGGTCCAAAATTTGAGATATTTAATGGTAATGTAGGCTTTGCTCATCTATTTCCAAAATGTAGGAAGAGGGAAGACTCTAATTTAAAATGTCTAAAGACCCAATACACATAAGGACCTTATAGGAAAGCAATTGCATACAATTTCAATCAGAAAGATAATAAAAATAGAATTCATTTCTCTTACCTTTCTTTCTTCATCTCGACATAAAACGACCTGTTTGCCTTACTATTCACTATATTATCTTATATTCAGCAAGCCAGCCTTTCAACCATCCTACCTTTTTTGACATAGTGTTCTCTGATTCTTTAATTGCATATACCACCAAGTGCTCATCCTCATATAATGCCACACCACCTCCATACACATTAACCAGTTCCCTCTTTATGGCATGTCTTATTCTCCTGTAACCCTCACCTTGGTCCCCAAAGTACTGAGTCTCTACTGATGCATCTCCCTGCCTGACTTCTTCTCCTTCCGTTTTCCCTACTACTCATGTCCATGGTATTCCTCAAGGGCCACATATGAGTGAAGCCATAGGATATTTCCCTTGGTCTGCTTGCATTTTCATTTGGAAATCGTCTTCTTTATCATCATCTTCATAATCATCTTTATCCACTAGCCCTTAAAAGTGTATCTAGGCTCCTTCCACAGTGATGTTAGAGTGGGCATGGCAGGCCATCAATGTTGACGGTTCATTTTCATCTGAATAAAAAAGTTGCTCAACATGGCTCTCCCCATCACTGTGGCATGTAATATTAACTAATGATGACAAGGAGTGCTGAGCAGGGCTCTTTCTTTAGGGATAGCTTCAAGCAAAGTTTCACTCTCCATGAAGACTTTGCAACGGTCTTTAAGGTAATGTCAGGTAGACAGAGCCTTCATGCCTTGAGAATATTGTTCCAGGACACTAGCAGATAAGGACATGAACAGCACAACGCATCCCTGCCCTGGCAATTTTCCTGGAATTGTGACTTTCCTTCCCTTCTTCGTTCCCTCACCTTCCAAGCTGACCAAGCACCGAAGGCAGACCTTACACCTGAGAAACCATAGGGAACAGAAGCTAAGAATGGACCCTCTCACCCAAGGATATCAAACCTCCCAGAGAGCCAAGAGTCCTTGCTGTGGATTGAGTTCTCTAGAAATTGCAGTGGAAATAGGAACAACTTGCTCTCTCTGGAGAAATGTTGGTTTAAAGAATGGTATACAGAACATCATTTTCTGTTCTCTTTGTATAGAAAGTGGAAGTGGGAAAGGAACAGAAAAGACCACCTGAGTTCATGATCATGCTAACAGGGCTCTTTCTTGTTCCTTCCCAAGTGTTTCTTCTTAAAGCCATAGGACTCTTATGACATGAGAATGGGATTGCTGCTTCAGTGAAGTCAGCTTCTGTGACGTCACAAAGCTCTGAGGTCCTAGAAACCACTCCTCACCAAACAGCGCCTCATCACTTCACCTGGCTGGAGTATGTCTGGGTCAGCCAGGAGTTTCAAAATTTCTCCAAACCTCTGGAGCCGCCTGGGTATTTCACCAAGACAGTTTATGAAGCGATTTGGTGTCACCTTCTCCATGGCCAAATTTATAGTCTTTGGCCGGGACTGTCACCACCACCATTCTGGATTCCTGAGAAGGGCAAAAATCCACAATTACATCTTACCCACATAAGGTCAAGAAAGGGTCAGGAGTACAAGCAGCCTCACATGGGGAACTCCACGCCATACACATGTTCATGGTCCTCACACCCTATCAGGATGCTCTGACCAGGAAAAGCGTCCCAACCCTCGGAAGAAACATCAGAGTTAACACCTGGTCTTAGGCCCAGGACAGACTCATCTGTTGGGAGCTCACAGGAGCAAGCATGGAGCATGTTGGAAGAGAACCAATCCCCACGTGAAGCCATTGGAAAAGGCTTTTGGACCATTTTCGGGAATACAACGTGAATCTACAAAAGGACTCTGTCTTCTCTGTATTCTAAACGCACATTCTGTTATCTAACCTGAAGATAATTTCTTTAGGAAGAAGAACTCATGGAGTGCCCAAGGGCTGGCACTTGAGAGAGCCTCAGGTGTGTGTGACATGCCATCTGTGGTTGTGTTGTGGCTGTCCTCTCTCCTGTTGTCTCATCCTCTGCAGAGGCTCTCATTGCCTTCCATTCAGAGTGTTTGGTGTCTGGGCCAAATATGGTGAGGTTAAGCTTCGTGGCCATGGTGTGCCTGTGAAAACTGACTTTCAACCAACTCCACAAAACCTAAGGCCTAATGAATTCTGTGGCCATGTGTGAGGATTGAGCAGGGCTTTCTTCTAGTCCACTGCACGATTCTGTGTTCTCGTTGGACTAAGCAATGTGGCTGAAGAAGGCAGTCTCAACAGTGTTCCAGGTTTGGGAATCCGTGATTGCAGGTTGAAGAGCTAATGTCTTCACCATCCTGCCTGTGGCCACTTCTCAGTCTGGATGCTGGCGGTCGTAGGGCCCAAGTATCTTTGGTGCCCATTGAGGCATCTCCACCAACACTGCCCATCACGAATGCATGCAAATCTGTGCTTCAGCATTCAAATGTGGGTTCTAAGTGTGCTACTCTCCCCTGGGCTTTTGCCTTTGGACATGGCTCCCTGCCTTCTAAAGAACGAACCGTCCAATTCTCCCATAAGCTCTGTCTACACCCTTCTCCCATGTTCTCTGTGACTTCTTCCCTCTTTCCTTGTGCAGTGTGATTTGTAGATTTCAGGTCCATTTATGCCTTGTTTACATTGATGTAGTCATCTTCTGGTTGTGCTGATGGCTGAATACAGGCCTGGAGCTCCCAGGCACTTCTTCCATCTCCCTGTCCTCCAAATGCACTGTGGACTCTTATGGATCCATAAGCATGAAAACATTTTTGCTCCTTGTGACATGTGGCATTAAGGTAGAGTGCATTGAGCTGTGTCATAACTGTCAGTCACAGAAAGACAAATCCACAGAAAGACAAGTCACTCGTGGAAGTAAAGAGACATGTGAAAAAGCAAGAAAAGGGACAGGAAATTAGACTCTAACCAGGCACACAAAATTTGGTGTTTCGTCCAGGCAGGCTAGTCAGAATCTGCGTTTCTAAAAGTGGATCAAATGGAGAATCAATGCAGGAAATGTGGCCGAACGAGATGTAATGTGAGATTCCAATGTGTTTGAAGGTGAATTCTGATCTGGAATAGAGCAGATTCATATCTTTTAAAATATCATTTTTAGGGTTTTGTGAAACACACACACACGCACTCACACACACACACACTCTTAAGAGAGTCCCACAGAAGTTAGGGAGCAAGTGAGGAATAGCACTCATGGAAGCAAAATTCAGAGAAAATAGCATAAAAAACAAAAGCTTAGAGAATCAAAGTAAGAAACCGTCGAAATTGGATAAGTTAACTCCTTACCTATCAAGAATTAATTAATTAAATTAATTAATTAATTAATTAATTAATTAATTAAACTACCTTCCCTAAAAGACACACAACTCCAACACACAACTCTGACTGCATATCCAATCCCCGAGAGAAAAGGATAAATTCCAAGACACATATGCACTACCATGACAAGATCATGAGTCATACATATCTGATCTCTCAGGTAATGCCTTTTGAAGCAGCTTTTGAGGATTTTGAAGCAGTCCTCAAACATCTCCCAACACAAAGGAAGCCAGGTTCAAATCAATTCCCTGATCCACGATTCGAGACATTTAATGGTAATGTCGGCTTGACTCATCTATTCCCAAAATATTGGACGAGGGGAGTCTCTAATATACAAGGTCCAAAGACCCAATTCACATAAAGACCTTATAGGAAACCAATTGCATACAATTTTAATCAGTAAGATAATAAAACTAGAATTTATTTCTCTTCTCTTTCTTTCTTCATCTCCTTGTGAAACGGCCTGTTTGTTTTCTATTCATTATTTTTTCTAATATTCGGCAAACCAGCGTTACATCCAACCTACGTTTTTTGATATAGTTTTATATGATTCTTTAATTGCATGTACCAACAAGTGCTCATCCTCATATAATGCAACACCACCTCCATACCCAATAAACAATTCCCTCTTTATGGCAGGTCTTATCCTCCTGTAACCCTCACCTTGGTCCTCAAATTACTCAGTCTCTCCTGGTGCGTCTCCCTGTCTCACTTCTTCTCCTTCCGTTTTCCCTTACTATTACTCATGTCCATGGTATTCCTCATGGGCCACTTAAGACTAAAGCCATAGGATATTTCCCTTGGTCAGCTTTCATTTTCATTTGAAAATCACCTTTTTAATCTTCATCTTCATAATTATCTTTATCCACTAGCCCTTAAAAGGGTATCTCGTCTCCTTCCACAGTTATGCTAGAGTGGGCATGGCAAGCCATCGATGTTATCAGTTCATTTTCATCTGAATAAAAGTTGATAAACATGGCTCTCCCCATGAGTATGGCATGTAGCATTAACTAATGATGACAAGGAGTGCTGACCAGGGCTCCTCTTTAGGGGTAGCGATCATGCTGAGTTTCACTCACCAAGAAGACTTTGCAAAATTTTTTAAGGTAAAGTCAGGTAGAGAGAGCCTTCATCCCTTAGGACTGGTGTTTCAGGACACTAGCAGATAAGGACACGGAAAGCATAACGCATCCATGCCCTCCCTCAACTTCCAAGCTGACCAAGCACCAAAGGCAGAACTTATACCCGAGAAACGATAGGGAACAGAAGCTGTGATAGGAGCCTCTCACTCAAGGATATCAAACTTCCCAGAGACTTAATGGCAGCCAAGAGGCCTCGCTGTTGTTTGAGATCTCTAGAAATTGAAGTGGAAATAGGAACACCTTGCTCTCTTTGGAGAAATGTCGGTCTAAAGAATGGTATAGAGAACATCATTTTCTTTTCTCTTTGTATAGAATGTGGAAGTGAGGAAGAAACAGAAAAGACCACCTGAGTTCATGATCAGGCTAACAGGGCTCTTTCTTGTTCCTTCCCAGGTCTTTCTACTTAAAGCCATAGGACTCATATGTCATGAGAATGGGATTGCTGCTCCAGTGAAGTCAGCTTCAGTGACGTCACAAAGCTCTGAGGTCCTAGCAACCACTCCTCACCAAACCACGCCTCATCCCTTCACCTGGCTGGAGTAGTTCTGGGTCAGCCAGGAGCTCCAAACAGTTGGAGCCACCTGGGTATTTCCCCAAGACAGTGTGTGAAGCGTTTTGGGGTCAACTTCGCCATGGTCGAATTTGTAGTCTTTGGCCGTGGTTATCACTACCACCTTTCTGGACTCCTGAGAAGGGCAAGAATCCACAATTCCATCTTACCCACGTAAGGTCAAGAAAGAGTCAGGAGTACAAGCAGCCTCACACGGGGAACTCCACGCCATAGACATGTTCATGGACCTCACACCCTCTCAGGACACTTCTGATCAGGAAAAGCGCCCCCTGCCCTCTGAGGAAAGCTCAGAGTTAACACCCGCAACCATACCAAAGACATGTCTGGAGTCTTCAACAGTGAGGACACTAGTTCTTCTTGCATCTCAGACATCGTGCCATAAATGCCTCCCAATTTTCCCAGCTGACCAAACATTAAAGTCAGACCCTACACCCTAGAAGTTTAGGCCATGACGGACTCATCTGTTGGGAGCTCACAGTAGCAAGCTCGGAGCATCTTGGAAGAGAACCAATCCCCACGTGAAGCCATCTGGAAAGGCTTTTGGACCAACTTCAGGAATACAACGTGAATCTACAAAAGGTCTCTGTCTTCCGGTATTCGAAATGTGCATTCTGTTATCTACCCTGAAGATAAATCCTTTAGGAAGAAGAGTTCAGGAAGTACCCAAGGGCTGGCACTTGAGATAGTCTCAGGTGTGTGTGACATGCCATCTAGGGTTGTGTTTTGGCTGTCCACTCTCCTGTGGGCTCGTCCCCTGAAGAGGCTCTCCTTGCCTTCCATTCAGCGTGTTTGGTGTCTGGGGCAAATATGGTGAGGTTAAGCTTCGTGGGTCTGTTGTCCCTGTGAAACTGACTTTCAACCCACTACACAAAGCCTAAGGCCTACTGAATTCTGTGGCCATGTGAGAGGATTGAGCAGGGCTTACTTCTAGTCCGCTGCAGGATTTTCTGTTTCCTGGGACTAGGCAATGTGGCCTGAAGAAGGCTGTTAAAAGGGTTTTCCATTATTGGAAATCTATGATTACAGGTTGGGCAGCTAATATCCTCACTGTCCTCCCTTTGGCCACTTCTCAGTCTTGATGCTCGCAGTCGTATAGCCCAGTATCTTGTGTGGAGTTCCCTGTGCGAGGCTGCTTGTACTCCTGACTCTTTCTTGACCTTAGGTCAGTAAGATGGAATTGTGGATTCTTGCCCTTCTCAGGAGTCCAGAGGTGTGGTGGTGACATTCACGGACAAAGACTACAAATCCGGCAATGGAGAAGGTGACCCCAAATCACTTCACTAACACTCTTGGGGAAATAACCAGGTGGCTCCAGCGATTTGGAGTGATTTTGATACTCTTGGCTGACCCAGAACGACTCCAGCCAGGTGAAGTGATGAGACGCTGTTTGGTGAGGAGTGGTTTCTAGGACCTCAGAGCTTTGTGACGTCGCAGAAGCTGACTTCACTGAAGCAGCAATCCCATTCTCATGACATATGAGTCCTATGGCTTTATGTTGAAAGACCTGGGAAGGAACAAGAAAGAGCCTTGTAAGCCTGATCATGAACTCAGGTGGTCTTTTCTGTTTCTTTCCCACTTCCACATTCTATACAAAGAGAAAAGAAAATGATGTTCTCTATACCATTATTTAGACCAACATTTCTCCAGAGAGAGCAAGGTGTTCCTATTTCCACTGCAATTTCTAGACATCTCAATCAACAGAGAGGCCTCTTAGCTACCATTAGGTCTCTGGGAGGTTTGATATCCTTGGGTGAGAGGGTCCATTCTTACCTTCTGTTCCCTGTGGTTTCTCAGGTGTAAGGTCTGCCTTTGAAGCCTGGTCAGCTTGGAAGGCAAGGGAAGGAAGAAGGGAAGGAAAGTCACAATTCCAGGAAAATTGCCAGGGCAGGGATGCGTTGTGCTGTCCGTGTCCTTATCTGCTAGTGTCCTGAAACACCAGTCCTAAGGAATGAAGGCTCTGTCTACCTGACTTTACCTTATAAAACATTGCAAAGGCTTCTTGGAGAGTGAAACTCTGAATTATCGCTACCCCTAAAGAAAGAGCCCTGGTCAGCAATCCTTGTTATCATTAGTTAATGCTACAAGCCATAGTCATGGGAAGAACCATGTTGATCAACTCTCTTTATTCAACTGAAAATTAACAGCCAACATCGATGGCCTGCCATTCCCACTCTAGCATCACTGTGGAATGAGCTGAGATTCCCTTATAACGGCTAGTGGATAAAGATAATTATGAAGATGATGATAAAGATGATGTTTTCCAAATGAAAATGGAAGCCGACCAAGGGAAATATCCAGTGGCTACTTTCATAGGTGGCCCATGAGGAATACCATGGCCATGAGTAATAGTAAGGGAAAATGGAAGGAGAAGCAGTCAGACAGTGAGTTGCACCTGGAGAGACAGGACTTTGGGGACCAAGCTGAGGGTTACAGGAGCATAAGACCTGCCATAAAGAGGGAACTGGTTAATGTGTATGGATGTGGTGTTGCATTATATGAGGATGAGCACTTTGTGGTATACACAACTAAAGAACCAGGGAACACTATGTCAAAAAACGTAGGATGGATGAAAGGCTGGCTTGCCCTATATAAGAAAAAATAGTGAATATAAAGCAAATCAGGCCGTTTTACATGGAGATGAAGAAAGAAAGAGAAGAGAAATGAATTCTAGTTTTATTATCTTACTGATTAAAATTGTATGCCATTGGTTACCTATAAGGTCCTTATCTGAATTGGGTCTTTGGACATTTTAAATTAGAGTCTTCTCTCTTCCTACATTTTGGGAATATATGAGAAAAGCTGACATTACCATTAAATGTCTCGAACTGGGGACCAAAGAATTGATTTGAACCTGGCTTTCTCTGTGTTTGTAGATGTTTGAGAACTATTCCAAAGCCTCAAAACCTGCTTCAAAATTCATTACCAGAAACGTCAGATATGTATGACTCATGATCTTTTCATGGTAGTGCGTATGTGTCTTGGAATTTATCCTTTTCTCTCCGGTATTGGATTTGCTGGCATACTTGTGTGGAGGGGTCTTTTATGTAAGGTTGTTTAATTAATCAATCCATCAATTAATTAAGTAATTAATCCTGATAGGTAAGGAGTTATCTTATCCAATTTGGATGATTTGTTATTTTGATTCTCTAAGCTTTTATTTTTTTATGGTATTTTCTCTGAATTTTACTTCCATAAGTGCTATTCCTCACTTGCTCCCTTCTTCTGTGGGACTCTTTTAAGAGTAAGTGAGTGTGTGTGTGTGTGTGTGTGTGTGTGTGTGTGTTTCACAAAATGCTAAAAATGGTATTTTAAGAGATATGAAGCTGCTCTATTCCAGATCACAATTCACCTTCAAACACATTGGAAACTTACGTTACATCCCGTTCCGCCACATTTCCTGCATTGAATGTCCCATTTGATCCACTTTTAGAAAGGCTGATTCTGACTAGACTGCCTGAAAGAAACACCAAATTTTGTGTGCCTGGTTAGAGTCTAATTGCCTGTCCCTTTTTCTTGCTTTTTCACATGATTATTTACTTGCACGAGTGAGTGAACTCATTTGGTAGTTGTCTTTCTGTGACTGACAGATATGACACAGCTCATTGCTCTCTCCCTTTCTGCCACATGTCACCAGGAGCAAGAATGCCTTCTTGCTTATGGCTCCATAAGAGTCCCCAGTGCATTTGGAAGACAGGGAGAGGGTAGAAGTGTCTGGGAGCTCGAGGCCTGTCTTCAGCCATCAGCACACCAGAAGATGACCACATCAATGGAAATATGGCATAAATCTAATAGAAGCCTAGAAATCACACTCCACAGCCAAAGAGAGAAGAAGTCACAGAGACCATGGGAGAAGGGTGTAGACAGGGCTTGTGGGAGAATTGGACGTTTGGTGCTTCAGAGGGCAGGGAGCTATGGCCAAAGACAAAGGCCCAGTGGAGAGGAGCACACTTAGAACCCACAATTTGAATGTTAAGCCATAGCTGTTGGTGGAGAACAGGGGAATGTCTGAATGACATGAGATCTTGTAACCAAAGGGTCTTGAGGCCCGGTAATTCCATGTCAGCATGCTTTGCAGACATATACTCCAGAGAACACTGTGTATCTCCTGGAGAGGACACCAGCAAGCAACCGGGTGCAGACAGCCTGGAAACCATGACCAGAGACATACCTGGTGACACCATGGTAAGATTATTATTTCTTTGTGTGCAGTCGTGATGGGCAGTGTTGGTGGAAATGCCTCGATGGGTGCCAAAGATACTTGGGCTCTACGACCTACAGCATCAAGACTGAGAAGTGGCCACAGGCAGGATGGTGAGGACATTAGTTGCCCAACCTGCAATCAGGGATTCCCAAACCTGGAACACTGTTGGGGCTGCCTTCTTCACGCCACGTTGCTTAGTCCCAGGAGAAAAGAAAATCCTGCAGGGGACTTGAATAAAGCCCTGCCCACAGCCTCTCATCTGGCCACAGAATTCAGCAGGCCTTAAATTTTGTGGAGTGGGTTGAAGGTCACGTTTCACAGGCACACCAGACCCACGAAGCTTAACCTCACCATATTTGGCCCAGACACCAAACACTCTGAATGAATGGAAGGAGATTTTCGGCAGAGGAGGAGCCCACAGGAGAGTGGACAGCCACAACACAACCCCAGAGGGCATGTCACACACACCTGAGACTCTCTCAAGGAACAGCCCTTGGGCACTCCATGATCTCTTCTTCCTAAAGAAATTATCTTCAGGGTAGATAACAGAATGCACGTTTCTAATACAGAGAAGATATGGACCTTTTGTAGATTCACATTGTATTCCTGAAAGTGGCCTGAAAGCCTTGTCAGATGGCTTCAAATGGGGATTGATTCTCTTCCAACATGCTCCGTGCTTGCTCCTGTGATCTCCAAACAGATGAGTCCGTCTTGGGCCTAAGCTTCTAGGGTGAAGGGTCTGCCTATACTGTATGGTCAGCTGGAAAAATTGGGAGGCATTTATGGCACGATTTCTGGAGAGGCAAGGTGATCTCGTGTCCTCACTGTTGAAGCCTCCAGACATGTATTTGGTATGGTTGTGGGTGTTAACGCTGAGCTTTCCTCAGAGGGCGTGGGGCTCTTTTCCTGTTCAGAAGCATCCTGATAGGGTGCGAGGACCATGAACAGGTGTATGGCGTGGAAGTCCCCATGTGAGGCTGCTTGTAGTCCTGACTCCTTTTTGACCTTACGTGGGTAAGATGGAATTGTGGATTCTTGCCCTTGTCAGGAGTTCAGAGGGTTGGTGGTGACAGTCCCGCCCAAAGACTACAAATCTGACCATGGAGAAGGGAACCCAATTCGCTTCACACACTGTCTTGGGGAAATACCCAGGCGGTTCCAGTGGTCTGGAGTGATTTTTATACTCCTGCTGACCCAGAACTACTCCAGCCAGGTGAAGTGATGAGGCGTGGTTTAGTG
The DNA here is from genome assembly GCF_922984935.1 of Meles meles. Taxonomy (NCBI): domain Eukaryota; kingdom Metazoa; phylum Chordata; class Mammalia; order Carnivora; family Mustelidae; genus Meles; species Meles meles. The sequence continues at coordinate 19,777,621 of NC_060088.1, read as the reverse complement.
ATGAGTGGTTGCTAGGACCTCAGAACGTTGTAATGTCATAGAAGCTGACTTCAATGAATCAGCAGTCCTATTCTCATGATATATGAGTCTATGCCTTTAAGTAGAAAGACGTGGCAAGGACCGAGAAAGAGCCCTGTTAGCCTGATATGATCTCAGGGGGGCTTTTCTGTTTCTTTCCCACTTCCAATTTCAATACAAAGAGAAAAGAAAATGATGATCTGTATACCATTCTTTAGACCAACATTTCTCCAGAGAGAGCAAGGTGTTCCTCTTTCCACTGCAATTTCAAGAGATCTCAAACAACAGCGAGCCCTCTTGGCTACCATTAGGGCTCTGGGAGCTTTAATATCCTTGGGTGAGAGGGATAATTCTTAGCTTCTGTACCTATGGTTTCTCGAGTGTAATGTCTGCCTTTGGTGCTTGGTCAGCTTGGAAGGTGAAGAAAGGAAGAAGGGAAGGAAAGTCACCATTTCAAGAAAATTGCCATGGCAGGGATGCGTTGTGCTGTCCGTGTCCTTATCTGCTAGTGTCCTGAAACACCAGTCCTAAGGGATAAGGGCCCTGTCTACCTGACATTACCTTAAACACCGTGCAAACTCTTCATGAAGAGTGAAATTCTGCATGATCTCCACCCCTAAAAAAAGAGCCTTGGTCAGCACTCCTTGTCTACATTAGTTAATGCTACATGCCAGAGTCATGGGGAGAGCCATGTGGAGCAACTCTCTTTATTCAGATGAAAATGAATGGCCAACATTGATGGCCTGCCATGCACACTCTAGCATCACTGTGGAAGGAGCCGAGATATACTTTTAAGGGGTAGTGAAAAAAGATGATTATGAAGATGATGATAAAGAAGATGATTTCCAAATGAAAATGCATGCAACCAAGAGAATTGTCCTATGGCTTCACTCATATGTGGCCCATGAGGAATACCATGATCATGAGTAGTAATAAGGGAAAATCAAAGGAGAAGAAGCCAGACAGGAAGAGGCACCAGGAGAGACTAAGTACTTTGGGGACCAAGCTGAGGGTTACAGGAGGAAAACACATGCCATACATAGGGAACTGGTTAATGGGTATGGAGGTGTTGTGGCATTATATGAGGATGAGCACTTGGTGGTATATGCAATTAAAGAATCAGGGAACACTGTCAAAAAATGTGGGATAGATGAAAGGCTGGCTTGCCGAATATAAGAAAAAATAGTGAATAGAAAGCAAAACAGGCCGTTTCACATGTAGTCGAAGAAAGAAAGAGAAAAATGAATTTTAGTTTTATTATCTTATTTTTAAAATTGTATGCAATTGGTTTCCTATCAGGTCCTTATCTGAATTGGGATTTTGGACATTGTAAATTAGAGTCTTCCCTCTTCCTACATTTTGGGCATAGATGAGAAAAGCCGACATTACCATAAATGTCTCGAATTGTGGACCAGGGAATTGATTTGAACCTGGATTTCTGTGTGTAGGGAGATGTTATAGGACTGCTTCAAAAGCCACAAAAGCTGCATCAAAAGTGATTACCTGAGACGTCAGATATGTATGACTCATGATCTTGTCATGGTAGTGCGTATGTCTCTTGGAATTTAACCTTTTCTCTCTGGTATTGGATTTGCTGGGGGATTTGTGTGTAGGGGTCTTTTAGTAAAGGATGTTTAATTAATTAATTAATTATTGATAATTAAGGAGTTAACTTATCCAATTTGGACGGTTTGTTATGTTGATTATCTAATATTTTGTTTTTTATGGTATTTTCTCTGAATTTTGCTTCCATGAGTGCTATTCTCACTTTCTCCCTAACTTCTGTGGGACTCTTTTAACTATGTGTGTGCATGTGTGTGTGTGTTTCACAAAACGTTAAAAATGATATTTTAAGAGATAATAAGCGGCTCTATTCCAGATCACAATTCACCTTCCAATACATTGGAAACTCATGTTACACCCCATTCAGACATATTTCCTGCATTGAATGCCCCTTATATCCACTTTTGGAAACGCAGATTCTGACTAGCCTGCCTGAACAAACAGCAAATTTTGTTTGCCTGGTTAGAGTCTCATTGCCTGTCCTATTTTCCTGCTTTCTCAAATGTTTCTTTACTTCCATGCGTGAGTGAATTTTTATCGTACTTGTCTCTCTGTGACTGACAGATATGACACAGCCTAATACTCTCTCCTTTTCTGCCACATGACACAAGGAGCAAGAATGCCTTCTTGCTTATGGCTCCATAATGTCCACAGTGCATTTGGAGGACAGGGAGATGGTAGAAGTGTCTGGGAGCTCCAGGCTTGTCTTCAGCCACCAGCACAACCAGAAGATAACCAAATCAATGTAGACATGGCATAAATGGACCTGAAGCCTAGAATTCACACTCCAGAGCCAAAGAGAGAAGAAGTCACAAACACCATGGGAGAAGGGTGTAGACAAGGCTTATGGGAGAATTGGACGGAATATGCTTCAGAGAGCAGGGAGTCATGTCCAAAGACAAAGGCACAGGGGAGAACAGCACACATAGAACCCACAATTTGAATGTTGACCCATAGCTGTTGGTGGAGAACAGGAGAATATCTGAAGGACACGAGTTCTTACAACCCAAGGATTTGGGGCCCGGGGTTCCAGAACAGCATGCTTTGCAAAAATAGACGCCAGAGAACACTGTATCTCCTGGAGAGAATACCAGCAAGCAACCAGGTGCACACAGCCTGGAAACCATGATCAGAGAATATACCTGTTGACACCGTGGTAAGATTATTATTCCTTTGTGTGCATTCGTGATGGGCAGTGTTGGTGGAGATGCCTCGATGGCCGCCATAGATACTTGGGCTCTATGGCTGCTAGCATCAAGACTGAGAAGTGGCCACATGCAGGATGGTGAGGACATTAGTTGCCCAACCTGCAATCACGGATTCCCAAACCTGGAACACTGTTGGGACTGCCTTCTTCAGTACACGTTGTTTAGACCCAGGAGAAGACAGAATCCTGCAGGGGACTAGAAGAAAGCCCTGCCCACATCCTCTCACCTCGCCAAGAATTCAGCATTTAATTAAGTTTTGTGGAGTGGGTTGAAAATAACACTTCACAGGCACACCAGACCCACTATGCTTAACCTCACCATATTTGGCCCAGACACCAAAAACTCTGAATGGACGGCAAGGAGACCCTCTACAGAGGACGAGCCCACAGGAGAGTGGACAGCCACAACACAACCCCAGAGGGCATGACACACACTCCTGAGACTCTCTCAAGTGCCAGCCCTTGGGAACTCCATGAGCTCTCCTTCCTAAAGAAATTATGTTCAGGGTAGATAACAGAATGCATGTTTCGAATAGAGAGAAGACAGAGACCTTTTGTAGATTCACGTTGTAATCCTGAGATTGGCCCGAAAGCCTTTTCTGATGGCTTCACATGGGGATTGGTTCTCTTCCAACATGATCCGTGCCTACTCTTGTGAGATCCAAACAAATGAGTCCGTCCTGGGCCTAGGCTTCTAGGGTGTAGGTTCTGCCTTTAATGTTTGGTCAGCTGGGAAAATTGGGAGGCATTTATGGCACGATTTCGGGATATGCAAGAAGAACTCGTGTCCTCACTTTTGAAGACTCCAGACATGTCATTCGTATGGTTGCGGGTGTTAACACGGAGCTTTCCTTGGAAGGCAGGGGCGCTTTTCCTGGACAGAAGCATCCTGATAGGGTGTGATGACCATGAACATGTGTATGGCATGAAGTTCCCCATGTGAGGCTGCTTATACTCCGTGTTCTTTCTTGACCTTTCATGGGTAAGATGTAATTGTGGATTCTTGCCCTCTCCGGAGTCCAGAAGGGTGTTGGTGACTGTCACGGCCAAAGACTATAAATTCGGCCATGGAGAAGGTGACTCCAAATTGCTTCACAAACTGTCTTGGGGAAATCCCCAGGCGGCTCCAGAGGATTGGAGTTATTTTGATACTCCTGGCTGACATAGAACTACTCCAGCTGGGTGAAGTGATGAGGCATGCTTTGGTTAGGAGTGGTTGATAGGACCTCAGAGCTTTGTGTCATCACAGAAGCTGACTTCACAGAAGCAGCAATCCCATTCTCATAACATATGAGTCCTATGGCTTTAAGTAGAAAGACCTTGGAAGGAACAAGAAAGAGCGCTGTTCGCCTGATCATGAACTCACGTGGTCTTTTCTGTTTCTTTCCCACTTCCACTTTCTATACAAAGAGTAAAGAAAACGATGTTCTGTATACCATTCTTTAGACCAACATTTCTCCAGAGAGAGCAAGGTGTTCCTATTTCCTCTGCAATTTCTAGAGATCTCAATCAACAGCGAGGCCTCTTGGCTACCATTAGGTCTCTGGAAGGTGTGATATCCTTGGGCGAGAGGGTCCATTCTTTGCCTCTGTTCCCTGGGGTTTATAGGGTGTAAGGTCTGCCTTTTGTGCTTGGTCAGCCTGGAAGGTGAATGAAGGCAGAAGGGAAGAAAAGTCACCATTCCAGGAAAATTTCCATGGTATGGATGCATTGTGCTGTCTGTGTCCTTATCTGCTAGTGTCCTGAAACACCAGTCCTAAAGGATAAAGGCCCTGTCTACCTGACATTACCTTAAACACTGTTGCAAAGGCTTCATTGAGAGTGAAACTATGCATGATCGCTACCCCTAAAGAAAGAGCCCTGGTCAGCACTCCTTGTCATCATTAGTTAATGCTACATACCATAGTCATGGGGAGAGCCATGTGGAGCAACTCTCTTTATTCAGATGAAAATGAACGGCCAATATTGATGGCTTGCCAGGCCCACTCTAGGATAACTGTGGAAGGAGCTGAGATACACTTTTAAGGGCTAGTGGATAAAGATGATTATGAAGATGATGATAAAGAAGATGATTTCCAAATGAAAATGCAAGCAGACCAAAGGAAATATGCTAAGGCTTCACTCATATGTGACCCATGAGGAATGCCATGGACATGAGTAGTAGTAAGGGAAAATGGAATGAGAAGAAGTCAGACAGGGAGATGCACCTGGAGAAACTCAGGACTTTGGGGACCAAGCTGAGGGTTACAGGAGGATAAGACCTGCCATAAAGAGTGAGCTGGTTAGTGGGTATGGAGGTGGTGTGGCATTATATGAGGATGAGCACTTGGTGGTATACGCAATTAAGAGTCAGGGAAAACTCTGTCAAAAAACGTAGGATGGATGAAAGGCTGTCTTGCCAAATGTAAGAAAAAATAGTGAATAGAAAGCAAAACAGGCCATTTCACATGGAGATGAAGAAAGAAAGAGAAGAGAAATGAATTCTAGTTTTACTATCTTACTGATCAAAAATCTATGCAATTGGTTTCCTGTAAGGTCCTTATCTGAATTGGGTCTTTGGACATTGTAAATTAGATTCTTCCCTCTTCCTACATTTTGTGAATAGATGACAAAAGCCGATATTACCTTTAATTGTCTCGAATTGTGGACCAGGGAATTGATTTGAACCTGGCTTTCTATATGTAGTGAGATATTTGAGGACTGCTTCAAAAGCCTGAAAATATGCTTCAAAAGTCATTACCTGATAAGTCAGATATGTATGACTCATGATCTGTCATGGTAGTGCGTATGTGTCTCGGAATTTATCCTTTTCCCTCCGGTATTGGATTTGCTGGCATACTTGTGTGGAGGGGTCTTATAGGTAAGGTTGTTTAATTAATTAATTAATTCTTGATAAGTAAGGAGTTAACTTATCCAGTTTGGACGGTTTGTTACGTTGAGTCTCTAAGATTTTGTTTTTTATGTTATTTTCTCTGAATTTTGCTTCCCTGAGTGCTATCCATCATTTGCTCCCTAACTTCTGTGGGACTCTTTTAAATGTGTGTGTTTGTGATTGTGTTTTTCACAAGACACTAAAAATGATATTTTAAGAGATAGGAAGCTGCTCTATTCCGGATCACAATTCAACTTCAAACACAGTGGAAACTCACGTTACATCTCGTTCGGCCACATTTCCTGCATTGAATGTCCCATTTGATCCAATTTTAGAAACGCCGATTCTGACTAGCCTGCCAGGAACAAACACCAAATTTTCTGTGCCTGGTTAGATTGTAATTTCCTGTCCCTTTTTTCTTGCTTTTTCACATGTTTCTTTACATCCACGTGTCAGTGAAATCGTATGGTAGTTGTTTTTCTGTGACTGACAGATAGGATAGAGCCCCATGCTCTATCCCTTACTGCCACATGTCACAAGGAGCAAGAATGCCTTCTTGCTTATCTATCCATAAGAGTCCGCAGTGCTTCTGGAGGACAGGGAGATGGTAGAAGTTTCTGAGAGCTCCAGGCTTCTCTTCAGCCATCAGCACAACCAGAAGATGACCATATTAATGAAAACACGGCATAAATGGATCTGACGCCTAGAAATCACACTCCACAGCGAAAGAGAGAAGTCACAGACACCATTGGAGAAGGATGTAGAAAGGGCTTATTGGAGAATTGGCCAGTTGGTGCTTCAGGCAGCAGGGAGCCATGGCCAAAGACAAAGACCCAGGGGAGAGGACCACACTTAGAACCTACAATTTGAATGTTGACCCATATCTTTTGGCGGAGAAAAGGAGAGTGTCTGAAGGACATGAGTCTTGCAACCCAAGCGTCTTGAGTCCCGCGGATTCCAGATCAGCATGCGTTGCCAACATAGAATCCAGTGTACACTGTTTTTCTCCTGGAGAGGACACCAACAAGCAACCAGTTGCAGACAGTCTGGAAACCATGATCAGAGACAATATCAGTTGACAACGTGGTAAGATTATTATTTCTTTGGGTGCACTCGTGATGGACAGTGTTGGTGGAGATGCCTTGATGAGCGCAAAGATACTTGGGCTCTACGGCCGCCAGCATCAGGACTGAGAAGTGGCCACAGGCAGGACGGTGAGGACATTAGTTGCCCAACCTGCAATCACGGATTCCCAAACCTGGAACACAGTTGGGACTGCCTTCTTCAGGCCACGTTGCTTATACCTAGGAGAACAGAAAATCCTGCAGAGGACTAGAAGAAAGCCCTGCCCACATTCTCTCACCTGGCCACAGATTCAACAAGCCTTAAGTTTTGTGGAGTGGTTTGAAAGTCACGTTTCAGAGGCACACCAGACCCACGGAGCTTAACCTCACCATCTTTGGCCCAGACACCACACCCTCTGAATGGAAGGCAAGGAGAGCCTCTGCAGAGGTTGAACCCACAGGAGAGTGGTCTTCCACAACACAACACCAGAGGGCATGTCACAGACACCTGAGACTCTCTCAAGTGCCAGCCCGTGGGCACCCTATGAGCTCTTCTTCCCAAAGAAATTGCCTTTATTTTAGAAAACAGAATGCACTTTCTGATACAGAGAAGAAGACAGAGATCTAGGACAAAGGCAATGAGGAGAATCAATTGATGCCAGCAACAGCATAAGGAATGTTCAAGGCCACACAATCGAAGTGAAACCTATACCTGTCACACGCCCGAATGAGGATATAAAGCAGCAGCCAGGATACTCACTCTGCATCAGAAAAACATACAAGTCATCAGGGAGTCTCAGACCTCAGGGATAAAGGTATAACAAAAATGAAATTAAGAGGCACTGATGAAAAGATTTGTTAGCAGACTGGATGCAAAGTCCAGGAAGCTGGAAGATCCAGATGATACAATGAGTTACCTGGAAGACAAGTATGGATAAAAGAGTAGTGAAGCAGAGGACAGATGGAAGAATGATGGATCCTGTAAATGGACTTGGGGAAATCCATGACTGCAATGAATGTCAGTGGGACCCAACATTTCCTTGAAAAATCATAGTCGAAAACATCCCTCCTCTGGTGGCAGAAACAGAGATGCAGACTCCGAGGCACACAGGTCTACCAGTACCATCCACAGAAGCTGATAATCACAAGACATAGTGTCATTCACATTGCAAAATCTAGTAATGGAGGAATTCTCATCACACAAATATGCAATTTTTGCATATGCAAATTCTCATCACACAAATAGAAAAGTGTTTCTAAAGCCAAATCCTTGACTTCAAGGAGACCAGCTAAGTCAGCGATAACAGCACGTTTTATAGAGCAAGCCACACCAGCCCAAGCCAAAATCCGTATACTCTGCATTTCTGAACAATGACAGAACAACAGTCCTTGTCTAGAACAATGAGGTGTTAAGAAGACAAAGAGTGGGTACAGGGGTGTCTCCATCAGTTCAGGCCGGCCTTCAGCTCAGCTCCTGATCCCAGGCTCATTGAATCATCTCCCAACTCAGGTCCCCTTCTCAGAGGGAAGTCCACTTCTCCCTCTCCAGCTCCCTACCTGATTATGATCTCTCTTTCTATCTCTGTCAAATACAAGCATGCACATCATTGAAAAACAACAAGAACAACAACAAAAATAAGAAACAGTTGATAAGGATTGACTGGGACCAGAGGATGGATTATTGAATTTGGATGTATGTCCCTATGGAATGCAGCCAGGTCCAGAGCACCTCATACCATCCTAAAATGCCAGATCTTGGTTCTGAGCTCCCTTGTTTGTTCTTCTCTTTTTCATCTTCCTGCATCTTCCCACCAACATGGAGCATCCGCTGTCTGTCCTGCTGCAATGGCCCGTTGTTCTCCCATTGTTCCTCCTCACCTAGCTCCATTAGAACATGCCCATCTTCTGCAACAGGCACTCTTTATTTATCCCAAGAAAACCTTTGGGGAATGAAAATGAGAGGGTTAAGGCAGGCTTGTGCTGCAATATCTCCATTCAGCTCCACATAGGGAAGCTGTACCATGCTGGGGAATGCTCAGGGATCTTAGGCCTTTAATTCCTCTTCAATGTGTCCTTTTGTAGATACACATTGTCTTCCTGAAACTGACATGAAAGCCTTTCTGATTGCTTCACTTGGGCAATGGGTCTCTTCCAACATGCTCCATGCTTGTTCCTGTGGGATCCAAAACAATTAGTCCATCCAGAGCCAAAGGTTCTGGGGTGTAAGGTCTGCCTTGGGTGATTGGTCAGCTTGGAAGATGGGGAAACTTTCTTGCACGGTTTCTGGAGATGCTAGAGGAACTCGTGTCATTGGTGTTGAAGACTCCAGACTTGTCTTTGGTATGGTTGTGGGTGTTCACTTTGAGCTTTCGTTGGGTGGCCCTTTTCCTGATCAGAAGTGTCCTGATTGGGTGGGAGGACCATGGGCATGCGCAGGGCGTGGAGTTCCTCACCAGAGGCTTGGCTGTAGTCCTGTATCTTTCTTGAACTTTCATGGATAAGATGGAAATGTGGATTCTTGCCCTTAACAGAAGTCCAGAGGGCTGGTGTTGCCAGTCATGGCCGAAGACTACAAATTCGGTCATGGAGAAGGTGACATCGACTCATGTCACAAACTGTCTCAGTGAAATACCCAGGTAGCTCCAGCAGTTTGGGAGGGATTTGGATCCTCCTGGCTGACCCATGACTTCTCCAGCAAGATGTAGTGATTAAGTGTGGTTTGGGGAAGAGTGGTTGCTAGGACCTCAAATCTTTGTGACATCATAGAAGTTGACTTCACTGAAGCAGCCATCTCTCTTGACCTATTCATACTATGGCTTCAGTTTGGAAACCTGGGAAGGACTGAACAAGATCCCTGTTAGCCTGACCATGAACTCAGGTGGTCTTTTCTGTTTCTTTCACACTTCCCTGTTGTACAAAGAGAAAAGAAAATGGCATTTCATATACCATCCTTGATGCCAACATTTCTCCAGAGAGAGAAACCTGCTCCTATTTCCTCTGCAATTTCCAGAGATCTCAATTAACAGGGAGGCCATGTGGGTGTTATTAGCTATCCTGGAGGTTTCATATGCTATGGCTGAGAGCGTCCTTTCTTAGCTTCTTTTCCAGGTGTGTTCTGGGTATATGGTCTGCTTTAGGTGTTGGTCAGATTGAAATATAAGGTAAGGTATAAGGGAAGGAAAGTCATGTTTCAAGGAAAAGCGCTAGGGCATGGATGCATTGTGGTGTCCATGTCCCTATATCCTAGTGTCCTGAAATACAGTCCTAAGGGATGAGGGCTTTGTCTACCTGACTTTCCATTAAACATCTTTGCAAAGGCTTCAAAGAGAGTGCATTCTGCATGATGGCTATTCCTGAAGGAAGAGCCGTGGGCAGCACTCCTATCATCATTAGTTAATGCTACATGCCTTGGTCATGGGGAGAGCCATGTTGACCACCTCTCTTTATTCATAGGAAAAGGAACAGCCTAAATAGATGGCCTGCCATTCTCACTCTAGCAGAGCTGTGGAAGGAACAGAGATGCCCTTCAAAAGGCTAGTGTATAAAGCAGGTGTGGTCCATCCAGGCAATAGTGTATGCCTCTCCCATCAGGGAGTATGAAGCCTGATATTCACCTTGACATGAATGAACCAGGACTGGGTTATTCTCAAAAAAAAAAAAAAAAAAAAGGAAACAGGCAATGGGAAATATCATATGGCTTTTCTCATATGTGGCACAAATGTAATACCATGGACATTTGTAGAAGCAAGGGAAAAGGGAAGGTGACAAATCAGAAATAGAGTCAAACCAGGAGAGACACAGGACTCTGGCAACCAAGCTGAGGGTTAGAGAAGGATGAGACATGCCTGGAATGAGTGAACTGGTTATGAGCACACGGTGGTATATGCAACTAAAGAATCAAGGAACACTATTTCAAAAACTTAGGATGGATGAAATACTGGTTTCACGAACATAAAAAAAATATTTAAAGAAAGAAAAACAGGCCGTTCCACATGTAGATGAAGAAAGAGGAGAGAAATGAATTATAGTTTTATTATCTTACTTATTAAAATGGTGTGCAATTGGTATCCTATAAGGTTCTTATCTGACTTGGGTCTTGAGACGTTGTAAATAAGAGTCTGCCCTCTTCCTACATTTTGGGAATAGTTGAGAAGAACGCATATTGCCTTTCTTAATGTCTCAAAGTGTAGACAAGGAAATTGATTTGTACCAGGTTTTTGTGTGTTGGGAGGTGTTTGAGGACTGCTTCAATTGACTTTTTAAATCATTACCTGAGACGTCAGATGTGTATGACTCATGACCTAGTCTTGGTAGTGGATATGTGTCTTGGAATTTATCCTTTTCTCTCTGGTATTCGATTTGCTGGCATACTTGTGTTTAGGGGTCTTTTAGGTTACGTTGTTTAGGAGAGTTTAGTCCTGAATGCTTTAATTAATTCTTGATAGATAAGGTGTTAACTTTTCCAGGTTTTCGTTATCTGACTTTGATTATCTGTTATTTTTCCTCTTTAGTATTTTCTCTGAGGTTTGCTTCCATGAGTGCTATTCCTCACTTGCTCCCTAACTTCTGTGGGACTCTTTTAAGTGTGTGTGTGTGTGTGTGTGTGTGTGTGTGTGTGTGTGTGTGTGTGTGTTTCACATAATGCTTAGAATGATATTTTAAGAGGTGTGAAACCGCTCTTTTATGGATCACAATTCACCTTAAAACTGGAAACACATGTTACATCCAGTTTGGCCACATTTCCTGCAATGAATGTCCCATTTAATCCTCTTTTAGAAACACAGATTCTCATTAACCTGCATTGGAACAAAGACCAAATTTTGTTTTCCCGCTTAAAGTCTCATGGTCTGTCCCTTGTTTCTTGCTTTTTCATATGTTTCTTTACTTCCATGTGTGAGTGAAATTGGGTGTTATTTGTCTTACAGTGACTGAAAGATATGACGCAGCCCAGTGCTCTTCTTTAATATGCCCCATGTGGCAAGTGGCATGAATTCCATGTTGCTTATGGCTGGGTAAGAGTCTGAAGTGCATTTGGAAGACAGGGAGATGGTAGAAGTGTTGGGAGCTTCAGGCTTGTCTTTAGCCATAAGCATAACTGGAAGATGACATAAATGGAAACGTGAGGTAAATGGACCTGAAGCCTTGAAATAACACTTGACAGTGAAAGAGAGAACTCACAGAGACAATGGGATAAGTTGGTTGTCATGGCTTAGTGGAGATGTAAATAGTTTGTGCTTCAGAGGTAGGGAGCCATGCCCAAAGTCAAAGTCACAGGAGAGAGGAGCACACTGGGAACCCACAAGTTGAATGTTGACCCATATCTGTTGCCAGAGAAAAGGAGGGTCTGAATGGAATGAGTTCTTGCAACCAAAGGGTCTTGAGGCCTGTGGATATTACATCAGCAGGCTTGGAAGATATACACTCCAGAAAACACTGTTTTGTTCCATGAGAGGACTCCAGCAATCAACCAGGTGCAGGCAGCCTGGAAACCATGATCAGAGAAAATACCTGTTGACACAGTGGTATAATTATTATTTCTTGGTGTGCATCCAGGATAGGCAGTGTTCAAGGAGATGCCTCAATGTTGGAAAAAGAATCAAGGGGCTCTCACACCATCAGCATAAAAAACGAGCTCTTGGTCACAGACATGATGGGGAGGACATTAGCTGCCTAACCTACAAACTTGAAGTCCTAACCCTGGAAGCCTGTTGAGACTACCTTCCTCAGGCCAGGTTGCTTAGTCCCAGGAGAACAGACACTCTTGTAGGGGACAAGAAGAAATCCCTACCCACATCCTCTCCCCTGACCACAGCATTCAACGGGCCTTAGTTCTGTTGAGTGGGTTGAAAGTCTCCTTTTACAGGCACACCAGAGCCCACCAAGTTAAACCTCACCATTTTCGGTCTGGACACCATACACTGAGTCTCATATCAGAGAGATAAAGGTGACTAAAAAAATAAAATTAAGAGGCCCTGATGAAAAGATTTTTTAGCAGACTGGATGCAAAGTCCAGGAAGTTGGCAGAACCAGAGGATTCAATGTGTTACCTGGAAGTCAAGTACTGGAAAAAAAGGAAGCTAAGCAAGGGAGAGAAGGAAGAATGATGGAACATGACAATGGACTTAGGGAAATCCTTGCCTGCAATGAATGTACATGGTTGCTGATTGTAGGAGAACTAGAATATTGAGAAAAAAAAGAGCAAAATATTTCTTAGAGAATTCAGAACTGAAAACGTCCCTGCTCTGGGGGCAGAAACAGAGAAACAAGAACAGAGGACTCCCAGCACCATCGACAGAAGCACAGCAACACAAGACATAGTGTCATCCACCATGCCATGGGAGCAATGGAAGAATTCTCTTCAGACAAATATGCTTCGGAGCAGAGTGTTTCTATAGCCATGTC